>NW_022107431.1:83827429-83828814 GCF_000313985.2 Echinops telfairi | reverse complement strand
ATCCAGGTGATACTCATTCCTGGGTAGCACTTTCCTCAGAGGGCTTGGCCGACTCCCAAATGACCCATGCCTGTTCCAGGTGCACTTCAAAGTCCCTGAGTTGTGCAAGTGGTGTGTGCTGCCTATGAACAGGTTGTGAATTGGAACACGCATAGCAGTGCTTGGAAGACAGGCCCGCCGACCTGCTTCTGTGAAGAGGGTAGCCAAGAAAACCCTATGGCACAGGTCTATGGTAGAGCTCATGGCGTTGCCAGGAGCCTGCATTGACTTGAGGGCAACAGGTAGTCAGGCTGAACCCCGGAGTGGTCTCCCTTCACTTGGCTGACTTCCTGTAGGCCATTCTGAAGCATGCCATTATTAACTACTGTGTCTCAAACGCAGAGTCCTTGCCTCCAGAGCACTCCCTCCCCCCTTCACTTCCAGGCTTCCGCGCTGCACTTGACTGAGTCATCTTGTCTCGCCATCTTCGCATCCTACCTTGCTGCCTTCCTTCCCCCAGACCATCAAAAGTCCCCCTTTTTTACCAAAATGCCACATATTCCCAACAAGGAACCTATCAGGTCCTCTGAGGAACTCTCTGCCATCTTGTATTGATATTCACCCTAAGTAAGGGGTGGGAACAGGGCTGAATTGTTTACTAAGCTTCATGGATCATCAAGGGGGCCAACCCTCTGGCTGCCGACTGTGCAGCTGCTTCCTGGGATGTGACCTGAGTAGCTCTGGAGTGGCTGCCAGCACGGATCCTGTCCCAGCGCCCTGACTGTTGGTGGTCTCCAGAATTGCAGACAAGGCCCGGCTTATACACAGTGACACTTGCAGGGTTCGGCTCATTGCAACCAGGTGTGTACATGGATAAAGTGGTTTCTAGAACAGGGTCTCGAAACTTCCCTGGGGAAATCTCTGTGAGGAAAAAAAAAATCAGGAGCATATGCTTTTGCCATATGTACTCTTATTTATGTATCAGATATGTGCATGTTTCACTCTACCAGAATGTGATATATACATACACAGATATATACAGCATCTATCATATATAGCTTGTGCAGAGATGAGCTAAAGATGTAATAAATCACCTTTTAAGCATAATTTAAATTTTATTTAGCTCAGTGGTATGAAAGACCTTTTGTTCTTTTTAAAATAAATATTTAAATTATATAGATATAGATATTTGTTAGCATTCCAATATTATCAAGTTAATACCTAAGTACAAGATGAAAGGACACAACCCGGACGCACACCTTTCCCGATTTTACACCACACACTCTTCCTTTATTCTATGCAACGACCTGCCTCTTGGTCTATGTACAGCCTTCTCATGAGCACAAATAAGTAATTTGGAAATTTCATTTTTCATATTAGTCTATACTATCTATCTATCTATCTAT
>NW_022107431.1:83823349-83825317 GCF_000313985.2 Echinops telfairi | reverse complement strand
CCAATTTACTAGAAGAAAGTATTCTTGTGTTGAGGGAGTACTTGAGTGGAGGCCCAATGTCCTTCTGCTACCTTAATACCAAACCTATACATGTAGGCTCATAGATCTATTTCCCCATCCTCATATATTATATTTGTATATGTACATGTCTTTGTCTAGAGCTCTATAAATACCCTTTGCCTCCCAGCTCTTTCCTCTAGATAATGGAATTTTTCTATGAAACTTTTTAGGTCCCTCGTACAGTTCAATGCCACTGGTTCATAATGTTGTACAAGGATCACCACTCTCACGAACCAAACTCCCCGCCATCGAGTTCATTCCAGCACCTAGAACCGCCCCGAGGGTTGCTGAGACTCGGGCGCTTTATGGGAGTAGAAGCCTTTGTCTGTCTCAGAATGGCTGGTGGTTTCAAACTGCTGACCTTGTGGTTAGCAGTCCAATGTGTAACTACTATTTGTTAATAGCATTTTTAATAAGAACTGTATAATTTGATGAATAAGATCAAGGTCGTTTTCAATCTCACAACTTGAACAATGATGACCTCTTACCTGGAGTTGATAAGGCATTGGCTTTGCCCATGTCTTTTTGTTTGCTGATTCTTATATTATTAATATCTGAGTCAACCTAAAGTTTCTTTCTTTCTTTTTTATCCTACAGTTTCTTTAAAGGAAATTTTTGGGGACAATTTTGTTAAAATTAGTAATAGGAGTTGCAAACCAATCAACTGGACACACAGAAGTTACTGCATACTGCAATCCCTGTCTTCTACACTTCCTACAGTCCACCGAGAAACAGCCAGGCTATCTTTTCTCAGACACTCTGGTGGGGCTGTGGTTATGAGTTATTGGGCTGCAAGCTGCCTGGTGGGCAGTTAGAAACCACCAGCAACTCTGCAGGAGAAGGAGGGGACCTGCTACACCAACAATCAGGTAGAGCCTGGGAAACGCACCCAGGGGCCACTGAGTCAGCATCGACTCAGTGGCAGGGAGTTTGTTTGTTTATCTGTTCTCAAGCACGCGTGGAAAACAGTTTTCTTATGACCTCACAGTCTTCTCTGTGTTCTGACAAATCCTCTTTCTCAGTGCTCTTAAATACATAAAATGTAATTGTACATGATTGATTATCCTCCCCATCCCCTAGCCTTATTGATTTGAATTCATTGTAGAAAATGGCTGGGTCAAGAGGTAGTGCTTAGGGACCTGGAGCTCATCTCATGTCATGCTTTCCCACCTGGTGAGGCAGAGATAATAGGGGACCTTGATAATATGGGACTCCGAAAGAGTAAGCAATCACCCGAGGCAGTAGAGATAATATAGAAGAGCTAAAATTTGAACCCTGCTTTCTTTGACAGAAAGCCCATTCAGGTTGACTTCTAACAGGGTTTTATTGACGGAGATAGCCTGGCAGGGGCACCTTTCTGGACCCAGAAGCATTAGTTTCTAAAACATCAGAAGCCTCATGTCAGGAGTTTTTCCAGAAAAGTCTACCTACCCATTCGTTCACCTACCCACCCACGTAAACCCATCCTTCTATTCACCCATCTCATCTCTCCTATTCCTTTCATCAATTGATCCACCCTACTGAGATGCCTTGCTTGCCGAGGCACTGAGACCATAGCAAGGGAGGGAAATTCAGAGGGCACCGATGGGAAGCATGCTGAGGGCAGTGCACGGTGCACTTGTTTGGGAGGAGGCTGTGTAGTCACGGGGAGAGTCTTACAAGGAGGGGTGTGTGGTGGTGGGTAGGACCAGGTGGTCAGAGACTGGAACTGTTTGGGGTGAATGGTTTAGGATAAAAGTCGTGGGCAATTTGGGGGAGGCGGAGACTCACATTAATGTGCTGCTGGTTCCCTGGTGCATATTCAGAGCAGGGAGTCTAAGTGCTAGGTACCCTCTGAAGCTGTCCCTTAGGCTCTCGGGTCTCTCTCCGAGTTCCCCACAATCCCTCTCCTGGACTGGAAATAACCTA
>NW_022107431.1:83820147-83821910 GCF_000313985.2 Echinops telfairi | reverse complement strand
CTGCCCAGGGACCTCTCAGGCATAAACACCAGTTATTTTGTGAGCACCCTTTGATATCCAAGAAGCCTTATGATCCTTTTGACTATTCTGTTCCAGTCCCTCCCCCCTCCCCTCCCCAAACAGGAAGCAGTTGCTTTTGGCCAAGAATATAACCATTGTGCACCAAAGTACTACTGAACCCGAATGCCAACATTTTAGGACACTAAGCTGGAGAAAATGCCACCACAATACCTGCTTCTCATGCCCTCGCTCCCCATAAACCAGGTTACCAAAACCCAGACCGCACAAGAAGTCCGTGTGCTGCTTATGGCTTGGGAAGCTTTTTGGTTCTTTCTTCTGAGAAAGTTCCTGGAAACTTGTTTTTAAGGAAGTGAATGTATGTGGCTTCCAATGAATTTTAGTTGCCAAGTAGCCGGTTTTCCCCTTGCACTTGAATAAATAAATAAATGGGTAATCAACAAAACCAGGGGCAGATAGTAACATGTTCTACGTAGGCCCAGAACCGGCACAATTTTAGTATTTGAAAAGATGAACAGTGTTTCTGCTCTCTTCTCCATGTTCAAAGCGGTGGAATTCAATTCCCAAAGCAACTATGTAAGGTGGGTATGCTATACCTGAGCTTCCTGGGCATTACAAATACAGAAGCACACACCGTTCTAAAACGTGTATGGATGTTGCTAAGCTTTTTTAAAAAGATAAACCATTATCAGGATATTTTGTCTGCCATTTTCTGTAAAAAAAATGTACATGTGTGCAGCTCAGAGAGCCTTCTGGGAACCAAGCGTTCTCAGTCTTGTGGTTCCAGGTTTACAATACACATCGCTGAACAAAGCACTGTACACCTTGCTTAGTTGCAAAAAATATGTACTCAGGCCTCATGCTACTCTTTGGACGTGGGTAAACACACATTCACCCCATTTTCTGTAACAAATTAGCCTGAATGCTGAGCTGGCAGACAGCTGCCATGGGTTGCATGAGAAAAATAACTGGAGAAACGAGAAAATGTTACTGGTTCCTTAAATACGGGAGGTCAGGCTTTGAGAAGACAGGAAATGAAGTCCTTTGGGGGCTTGCCAAGAGGCCTCATCAGTTTCAGCTGTGGATAAAGGCCTCATCTAACCCCCGGTTCTTTTCCTGCCTTCATGTAAGTGATCATGGGCAGATTTTTTTTTTTCCTAAAGAAATTTCTGGAAAGACATCAGACGATGATAAAAACTCTCTTCAAATATCCCACTTGATGCTATTCTCCGAGTGTTTTCGTTTGGGTTACCTGCAGTTAGCTAGTCTTTACGACCCATTGGTTAGGCCTGGGTCAGTGATGTGATGTGATGGAGGGTCAAGTCTATCTAGAGCAGCGGTTCTCAACCTGTGGATCGCGACCCCTTTGGGGATGAGCGACCCTTTCACAGGGGTCACCTAAGACCATTGGAAAACACATATTTCCGATGCTCTTAGGAACCCAGACATCTGTCTCCAGGCGGGTCCGCCCACATGCAGATACACCCACATAAGAGTACCCAGCGTGAAGACTTACCCATGTCACACCATGCTTCAAGACTAAATTTCATTTATTTGTCACTAGAAAGAAATATTTCACAATATATCATTACATATTGTTTTTGTGATTCATCACAATCCTTTCATGATGTTCAGTTTGTAACAATGAAAATACATCCCGCATATCGGATATTTACATGACGATTCATAGCAGTAGCAAAATGACAGTTATGAAGCAGCAAAGAAAATAATTTTATGGTTGGGGG
>NW_022107431.1:83817763-83819023 GCF_000313985.2 Echinops telfairi | reverse complement strand
CTAATCACAGCCATGATCACAGGACTTGTACACGTAAACAATTTCCAGGAGGTACGGCACTGCCCAGGGACCTCTCAGGCATAAACACCAGTTATCCTGTAATTCATTACACCCCTTCCCCATCATTTTGACATGTGCTTGAAATAATAGCTTTCCTTAGAATGTTTGAACATGCCAGTGGACTAGACCGTTTGCTGTCTTTGGTACATCCATTTCTGTTCCACAAGGTCCCCTTCCTTAGGGATGAACATCTTTGAATGTCCCTGGGAAGCTCAGTGGATTTGAAAACAATCAAGAGGCTGTCATGATGGGACTTCAAGAGCAAGTTTGTTCCCTTTGTGCTTTGCACCCATGCTGTTTGATGTTGGAGGGCCCAGTGGGCTAGAGTGATGTCCTTTATGGATGTTGTTCTGCTATTAGTAGAGACATGCTTCCATATGCAAGTGTATTGATGCTTCAGTTTGAATTTTTTTTATTGTTTTACACTGGCAAATAATATATATTTATATATGTGTAAATATATAGAAATAGAATATATGTATAATTTACATAGACATGTTTATATAATACTGTAGTGACTTCAGTAAACTAAGTAAGTTGCTCCAGTCAACCTATATATCTTGAGGCAGTAGCCAACAATGTTTAGTTGCTCTGATATAATAAATAAATAAGTTCTGTGCTTATTGAACACCGATCAGGGCACAGCTTGCAATAAGCATTGGCGGTTCAACAATGAGGACAGGGTTTTGTTCCCATGGAGTCTAGAAATAAGAAGGCACACAATGGCTTGACACAATGTTGTCTAGTGCCTGAAGTTTCCGATGGAGTGATTATAGCACACAAGAACCCTCCCACTTCCCCCAGACACAACTGTCATTCAGTCACCTCCAATACTTGGTGACCCCACAAGTACCAGAGTAGGACTGTGCTTTGTAGGGTTTTCAATGACCTCTGACTTTTCAGAAGTCGATTAAAGAAAAACAAACAAAACCAACCTCACTGCTATCCTGTCGATCCCAACTCAGTGGGAGCAATAAGCGCCATCTTTCTCTCACAATGCCGCTGGTGGATTCAAACAGCTGACCTTGGATTTAGCAGTCCAACTTATTGTGCTGCCAGATAGCCAGGGTTTTTTCCTGGGGTGATGTTAGATGGACTTAAATTTCCAAAGTTAGCCACTCAGTGTATTTATTTATTTGTTTAAGTCGTTTTATTAGGGGCTCACACAACTCTCATCACAATCCATACATACATCAATTG
>NW_022107431.1:83801006-83815144 GCF_000313985.2 Echinops telfairi | reverse complement strand
TCAGTCACCCCAGTCCTCCCAACAGCCCTGCATGGGCTTTTGTAATAACCCTTTTTATCAATGAGGACCCTAGGGCAGCCTGTTTATTTGATTGGCCTGAAATTGGTCGGGGGAAGCCGGGGTTGGTTGGTGATATAGTACCCTTACCGCTTTGTACTCATCACGGAGAACAATAGCCTGGCGCAGAGAGGGGGGTGGTGGATGTTTTCACTTAAAGACTCCTTTTGGACCTCGGTGTGATTTCAGCTGTGCCTCCTGTGTTTCATGTGTTTGAATCAGCCTTTAATACATGATGTGAGAAGAGCCTCGGAGGGAACTTTCAGATCTTTTCCAACCATTCGGATGTCATTTGGGGCCTAATTATGATTGTTCCCTGTCTTCATGCTCTGGAGATTATTAATAGTTTTAATAATGCAATGAAACTATATTGTCCACGTCTAATAGTCATGGACAGATGACTCACAGAAAGGATGTACAGAAATATGGCAAATGCTGAAAGCTCCTAGTAATCAACAGCACAACCAATAAAAAAATAAAGTAATAAGAAGTAAAAATGAAACCCATTCTTCTTTCAAGTTTAACCCTTAGATCAGCGGTTCTCAACCTGTGGTTCATGACCTCTCTGGGGGTCAAACAACCTTTTCACGGGGGTCACCCACTTCATAACAGTAGCAAAATGACAGTTATGAAGTAGCAACTCAATAATTTTATGGTTGGGGGTCACCACCACATGAGGAACTGTACTAAAGGGTCACGACATTAGGAAGGTTGAGAACCACTGCCTTAGATGTTCCTGGTGGCATTTAAATCAGGACAGAGCCTTCGGAAAACGTTGTGGCAATATCAAGAGCCAGAAAAATGTCCATGATCTTTGACTGTCAATTCCACTCCGGACAGCTATCCGGAGGGCGCAATCTCAAATGCAGGGTAACTACCCCCAGGAAAATGCTCCTGTGCTCACCAGTAGGATAATGGTACACCCACTAGATTTTATCTGCTCCGCGCCACCGCGGACCTTCAAAACCAAGGAGACGAACATTGTGCACCAACTAGGACAAAGCTTCTGATAACCATGTCCATTAAAAATGCAAAATTGAAACACACACCTTTATCTTTTGGTGATAAATAGAGGAAAAGCAAATGCTTTGAAGAAGAGCAAAGAGCGAGCGAAGCTAAAGGAAGCACACCGCTCTGGGTGAGGGTCATGAGACTTTTGGGTGGTTTTTCTTTGTCTATTTTCCAAATTTTCAGTCATGTTATTTATATTACTTTTATTCAAATTCTCAATAAAAATATATCGAGTGTAGTTGTTCTCCACAGCTGTGCTGAGGCTCACCAGCAGGTTTGGGAGTGAGTGGGAGGACAGGGGTTGCAGTCGAGCCAGCAAGCAGAACATGTCAGAGACCTCTGGCCTCGGCTCTGCATGTAGCTGCCCATGGGGGTGGGAGGGGGCGTGGGGGCAGTTCTGAGGGAAGCTTGTGCTGTGAGAAGTGCTGTCATGAAGTTTGCTGGCCGAAATAC
The DNA here is from genome assembly GCF_000313985.2 of Echinops telfairi. Classification (NCBI taxonomy): domain Eukaryota; kingdom Metazoa; phylum Chordata; class Mammalia; order Afrosoricida; family Tenrecidae; genus Echinops; species Echinops telfairi. The sequence goes on along the minus strand of NW_022107431.1, from coordinate 83,813,623 downwards.
GAATAAAAGTTACCTTGATTCATCTGTGGCTTCTTCGGAAACGCTGGCACCATGCTCCTTATCTGCTTCCTTGCAGTGTGCTGAGAGGGCAAAGCAAGGAGGTCAGATAGAACCATGTTGCACGCTACACGCCCCCTGGGGGTGTCAGTTACCATTAGGTGACAGACAATAGCAAATGTAATAACGATTTATTAGCACCGTGGTTTCCTTCTCTGTAAAATAGCAATGACAGTTTCTGTTCTGTTCCCCTCGCAGGATTATTGTTAGAAGCAAAGGAAATAATGCATGTAAATGAGTTTTGTAAACTCAAAGCATGACAGAAATGACTGTGTGCTGCCCCACTGGGCTCCCGAGGTATCATGAAATTTGGAGTCATGTTGAGAAGTAGCTTTACAAAATGGAGTCTTTTTCTTTCTTTCTTTCTTTTTTATGAAATACTTTTATTTTGGGCTCTTACATCTCTTATCACAATCCAGACATTCATCCAGTGTGTCAAGCACACATGCTGCCATCATCATTTTCAAAGCATTCTCTTCCCACTTGAGCTCCTGATGTCACCTCCCCATTTCTTCCCCTCCCTCCCCCGCCCGCTCTCCCTCACCAATCCTTGATAAGTTATAGATTATTATTTTCATATCTTACATTGTCCTCTGTCGCCACTCACCCTCTTTTCCATTATTTGTTCCCCTGGGAGGGGGTTCTAGATTGATCCTTGTGATCAATTTGCCCTATCTCCCCCCACATGCCCCTAATCCTGGTATCTCTACTCTCCTTGTTGTCCCTGAGGGGTTTATCTATCCTGGATTCCCTGTGTTGTGGGCTATTGTCTGTAGCAGTGTGCATGTTTTGGTCTAATTAGATTTGTAAGGTAGAATTGAGGTCATGGTAGTGGGGGGAAGGAAGCACCAAAGAGCTAGAGGAAAGTTGTGTGTTTCATTGGTGCTGTACTGCACCCTGACTGGCTCATTTCTTACCTGTGACTCCTCTGTAGGGGGGTGTCCAATTTTTGACAGATGGGCATTGGATCTTCACTCCTTGGGCCTCCTCCCCGCATTCACAAGGGGTATGATTTTGTTCTGGGTATTAGATGCCTGGTACCTGATCCCATCAACACCTCATGATCATGTGGACTTTGTTGCTTCTCGGCTAGAAGGGTGTTTATTTATCCTAAAGCTTGTAAGACCCCAGACGCTATATCTTTCTATAGCCAGGCACCATCAGCTTTCTTCACCACATTTACTAATGCACCCATTTTGTCTTCAGTGATCCTGTCGGGAAGGTGAGCATCACAGTATACCTGATTGTTGGAGCAAAGTGTTCTTGTGTTGAGGGAGTACTTGAGTCAAGGCCCAATGTCCGTCTCCAACCTTAATTATTAACATATAGATATGAAGACATAGTTCTATTTCCCTCTTGTTATATATATATATTTAAATATGTACATGCCTGTATTTAGACCTCTATAAATGTCCTTTGCCTCCTGGTTCTTTCCTCTGTTTCCTTTTACTTTCCTCCTGTCCCACCATCATGTTCAGCCTTCATTTGGGTTTAATAATTCCTCGCTGCTACACTGCCCTTGATTTAGCCCCACTAGGCATCCTACGCCCTTCTCTCCATTGATTTTAGTTCATTTTTTGTTCCCTTGTCCCTGGGTTGGTTCCCTCGACCCCCTTCCCTTCTCCCGCCTCCCCTTCTCCTGTATCCCCCCCTAGAACCATTGGTGCAGTTTTTTTTCATCTCTAAATTATTTATCCTGCCTATCTTATCTAGATAGACATGCAGATACATTAATAAGTGCAAAAACCTGGCAAAGCAACTAAAATAACAAAGGCAGTCAAGACCAACAAAACAACAACAACAACAAAAAGAAGGCCACTGACAAAAATGGAAAAGCCTATAAATAGCTCAAGGTCTGTTTGTTGGCCTTTACGAGTGTTTCCAGTTGAGTCTGATGGGGTGACACACTCTGTCTCCAAAGTCTATTTTTGGTGTTCCCCGGGGATTTCATCACTTTGCAATGGAAAACACTGCTAGGCCAGTGTAAGAAGCCCCTGCTTGCCTCCAGGAATTAAACTCTCTTAAGCAAGGGACTTGACAGGCATGAAGAAGGTAGTTCACAGTCAAGATGATCACAACATGGGCTGATGGTGCAGGCCGAGCAGGGAACATGGTATACCTGTTGATGATGAGGTGGGAACATGGTATACCTGTTGGCATCCTCCAGAGACAGAGACTGCCAAGGTTATGGAAGAGATCCTGGGCATAAGGAAGCTGCAAGCCTGCGAACTTCTGGAATTCCCAAGACATTTTTCAACCAGAATCCAAAATGTTGAAAACAGAAAATACCAGATACGATTAAGATAAGCCCTAATGAAAATAGATCACATTTTATGTTTCTCCTTCAAAGACTAGGGCTATTACAGGATTGCCTCAAAGCTCTCATGGCTTTGTGACTTGCAAGCTGGAAAATATTAGAATGAGAGTGGGGAGGGGGTGGTGGTGGGGAGGGAGAATGACATTTCCAAAGTTTTGCCTCCAAATATCTTTTGTTCTCAAGTCAAAGCTTCAGCGCTAGGAGCTGGGCTAACAGGAAAAGTATTGACCCTTGAGGCCGATATTGAGCAGGTGTGCATTCCCTTAAAGACTTAGACATGGGAAGATAGCAACGTGGAGGTAACCATTTGAATTAACTGCTTGTGTTGGCTGACAGTAAAAGACCTGGGTGATCACGTGGGTTGATTGGAGGCAAAAGCATTTAATAATTCCCTTAAAGAGAAACATCTTACATTTTGTACAAACCAAACAGATTGAAGTGCAGCGATGTATGGTGGCACACATTCATGTAAGAAAGTCCCATCTCAAGACTTACTGAACCACTTCCCTTTGTCAAGAGCACCCAACCCACTGCTGACAAACTGGGCCTGACTCTCAGATGAAGAAGAACTCTTCCATAGGGTTTCTGAGGCTATAGATCAACGGTTCTCAACCTGTGGTCGCGGCCCCTTTGGGGATGGAACGACCCTTTCACAGGGGTCACCCGATTCATAACAATAGTAAAATTACAGTGATGAAATAGCAACAAAGATAATTGTATGATTGGGAGGGTCATCACAACATGAGGAACTGTATTAAAGGGTCTCGGCATTAGGAAGGTTGACAACCACTACTGTAGATCTTTATGGGATCAGACAGCCTAATCTTTTTTCGAAAAGTGGCTGGTGGGTTCAAACCACTGACCTTGTAGTTTGAAACTCAATGCTTAACTCACTATGCCACCAGGGCTTCATGTCAAGAGCACCAGTGCCCTCACAAATGACCTGCCTACTGTAGTTAGGAAGCGCTTGTACCTTTAAGCTGTACACAAGCATAGTTTTCCTAAGAATGCTGTTTAAAATCAAATTCAGGCACAAGCAAACACTTAAATTAAAAAATCTGGGGGAATAGGGGGAAAAGCATTGTAAACAAAATATTCAAAAAAATTAATGTATTTTGTTGCTAACATATATAGCAAAACATACAGCCATCTAAGTTTCTACGTGTACCATTTAATGACTGTGGTAGTTACTCACTTTCATGTCAACTTGATAAAAGAATGAAGGGGTGGAGTCTAGCCTGCCAATCAGGTCATAGTCTTATGAAATCTCCTTGTGGGCTGGCCGTCTCATGAGGGTTCTGGGAACTTCCTCTCTCTTGCTTCTGCCTGCAGAAGAGGTGCGCCACCTTTGTCTCTGTTCACCTTCCTGTTGAGGAGCCACGTGGAGACCTGCGGCAGTGCCAAGATGCCTCTAGCGCCACTGGATCCACAAGACTTTTCACCCACTGACCTGTGGTCTTCCTGCATTCGGCATCATTGCATGTGCTACATGAGGCTGAATAGGAATTTATAGACTAATAGCGGACATATGGGGGTAATATAGGACTTATGGACTTGATCTGGACTGCACTGGGACATTTTCTCAATGTGCAATTGCTCTGTGATGTAAAGCTCTCTCTGACACGCATATGAGTGTCTCTGGGTTTGTTTCTCTGGTCCATCTGGTCTGACACAGTGACGCTGACTAGCTCTTGGAGTTCCGTAACCTTTCTCACCTTTCTTTTGTGAACGGTTCCTCCCTGACAACGTAAGTTCACTGGCCTCTGAAGTTCTTAACCAGTCTTTCAAGTTGCTGTTGTCAGTCTGATCCCGTATAGATAGTTCTAAAAAGAGTATGATGCTCCAAGCAGACATTAAAAAAAAAAAATTAAATCAAACTATTGTTTGATTTTAAGAAGGTTTCATGGGATATTTATGGTTTAAGGGTAAAGATTATCTCAAGGCAATAGCATCACGGGTTCATCCAAACTTTATGCTATAGGAAGTCTGGGGTTCAGGAGAATGTGAAATTCTCCTCTGCATCACCTCCGCTTTGATTAGGATTTAAATAAAATGTACTTCACCAGATCTCCTTTTAGGGCAAAAGAAGGACTCATCGGAGCCACATTTTACACAGCACAAAGCTGCTTCTATCAGACAGACAGACCTAAGTCGGGTTCAATTCCTGGCACTAGCACATTCTCTGTGAGACCTCAAACAAGTCATGCAATTAACCTGCAGGTTTCAGTGTATCCATTTTACACACACACACACACACACACACACACACACACACACATACACCACAACAGGGCTTCTAAAATTTCATGGAAAAATTCAATTGTCCTTCAGTTCCACTTCCCACAACCTTTTTGATGCAACTTCATATATACCCTCAAAACCCCAAACCTACTGCCACAGGGTTTCCAAAACATGGGCCTGCAAATCTTAAAGGTAGCAGACAGCCTCATCTTTCTTCCCCACAGCAGCTGGTGGATTTGAACCACCAACCTTAGGGTTACAAGTCCTGTGTCTTACTCTACAGTGCTACCAGGGATTCATTTATTTACTTACCAAACTAGTTGCCGGAAAATGGATTCTGACTCTCGGTGGCCTCACGTGTGTCAGAGAAGTGCTGGGCTCCGTAGGACTTTTGATGACTACACTCTTTTGGAAGTAGATCTCTAGGTCTTGCTTCTGAGTTGTCTCTGGGTGGATTGGAGCCAATTAGTAGCTGAGTGCTTAACTAACTGTTTGCATCGCACACACTCATACATCTAGGAAGATACTGAATTCGAGTGGTATGAAGGCTCCACAATGGTTCTATCCATGTGCTTTTGGATCAGCTTGGGAAATATAAGTAGCTTACTTCTTGGTGGGGAGATATGAAGACACACAGAGGTTAGCAAACTGGAGCTAGGCAGTAATAGAGCCCCACCTCAATCAATTTTAAATAGTGTTATGTGTCCCCTTTGGGGTATTTATGCCTTAATGATTTCTGTCTTTGGAGTAACTCTCTCTAGAACAAAACGTCTCTCTAGACTTTGATACTTCATGACTCTGTTGAAGAGGAAGAGTATGTTTTTCTTCCAAAAAAATCAAAGTGGTTAAGACAGTAAATACCTTCTGATTTACTGCACTGTCTGGCCAGAATATTCTAAACAACAGCTTTAGTATTCTCCTGTTTTTTGGATTTTTTTCCTGGCCATCCACCTGCACTTGGGATTTTACCATATACACTCGAGTATAAGCCTACCCGAATATCAGTAGAGGCATTAATTTTACCACAAAACTGCATAAAAATGTGCTGAAAAACTCGACTTTACACAAGTATATATGGATATGCATTGGAGTTCAGCATTAACATCCCTTAAAACTTCAGAACTTCAAAAATCTTTTCAAGGGTTCTGGACATATCACATATATCTTTTTGAAAAGCCTAATATTTGATTATATTTTGGGTGAACATTTACATAGCAAGTTAGATTCTCATTTAACACTTTTTAGCTAAGTTGTTCCATGACATTGGTTACATTTTCGCATTGTGTCAGCATTCTCATTATTTCCATTCTGTTTGTTCTGTTTTCATTGATCTAGCTTCCCCACACATCCTTATCTTCTTTGCATTAGGGTGCACATTGACCATTTGGCCTCACGTAGTTGATTGTTGAAGGAAGCACAGTGCTCATGGGTGATACTGTTTGGATATAAACCAGTCTATTATTCGGAGGAAAGGTGACCTCCCTGAGTGGTTTCAATCTCATGGTCAGAGAGCAGCTTATGGGGTTCCTGTAGTCTATTGGTGCGGAAAGTCTCACCTTTAAAAAAAGGAATTTGAATTTTTTTTTACCCTTTTCTCCCATTCTATCCAGAACATTCTATCACTAACCCTGGTCAGAATGGTCAGTAGTGGTAGCCACGTGCTTTCAGGTAGTGCTGGTCTCTGTGAAGCTATGTGAGGGTTTAGGCCCCCGACTAGTTTCTTCGCTGGGTCTTGAGTTTGCTTCCTTCACTTTGTTGCAGACAAGTTGCGACCAATAGTTGTATCTCAGACAGCTCCTCTCAAGTTTTTAAGGCCCCAGATATGACTCACCAAAATGAGATGTAGAATTATTATTTTTATGATCTATATTATACCAGTTGGCCAACGAGATGACAGACTTAAAACTTTTAATCCAGAAAACCTATCCCACAAAGTGTTAGAATATGTCTCTGCAAAGGTTCTCTCTGTGCTTTATTATTGACGTGGATACATATGCAGCACACACAAACAGGTATATATCTATACCTATGCCTACAGATACACCTATATATACACACCTGTTTATTTCGATGTGCCTTTCGGCGCACATACATTTATCAATGCAACAACACCCAGGAATTTGGGTTGTTATTTCGGTGGTTGGAGAATTGTATACCCCCAATCAATCATCTTATGAGGAGCTATTTTAAAAATTAAAGGGTCCTAAAAACAATCTCAAAATTATTTTCTCTAGGCCCTTTTAAAGATTCACAGCATGTCTCAAAGAGGAGAATTTTTTGCTCTGTGAGACCTTAACTATTGGATTCATCTAATTCTCCAAGAAACTCCCCTTCAGAAGAGTTCTGAAACAAGTCATGTCAAAGTGATTTTTTTCCTTCAAAGAAAATTCCCTTAAGAAAAGAAGGAAGTACACTAGGACAAAGGCAGCATGTGAGATCAATGACTCAGTCTGCCCCATAAATTACAGCTCCCAGGACAGTTTGAGTACATGCTCACATTTCCGAAACAGAGCCTGGATGGTTCTACACCTAAGGGTGTACAACACCCACAGAGGCAATAAAACAGAAAGAATTACTGCGTGAATGAACCCTGAGGTACTTGAAAGCCAAAAGATACGTACTTAAAGAGGTCATTGCCAAAGAAGCTACAGTGCCTTGAGAAATCATTGCCTCCAAACGACTAGGAGAGGTGAGCCTGTGGTGTGGATGGATCAGAGGTGCTTGCCCACCTGTGTGTACAATGTATGAGCCAGGATGGAGGGAAGGCAGGTAGAAACAGCATTAAAAGGTTGGTATCTTGTTTTCCTTGGCTGGAAGAGCAAAATGGAACCAGATTGTCTAATCCTATAGGGGGCTTCTTTGGACTTTGTGTTTTTCAAGGCCACAAACCATAATCCCTCGGGAAGCTCCCATTGTCAACATGCTTTTGACAATGAACAATGGAGCCGAATCACAACCATCTGTCCGTTTGTTGTGCCATGTGGTTTTCATATTCCTCCATAGGCTTATGTGTCACATACCAAGAGGCTCGCCCATGGTCACTAGATTTCCAAACTAAGACAGACTAGGAAGAAAGGTCGGGCAATCCACTTTAACAAATCTGCCAAAATTCAGCCTTAGGGATTGCAACAGAACATGGTCTGCTATCTTTCTGGAAGGTGCAAAACACAACAAGAAAAATAAAGATGGTGTGAGATCAGGCACTTGGTTTTTGAAACTTGTGTGTGTGAATTGTGTGAAGGTTTACAGAGCAAATCTGTTTTCCATTCAATAACATACACATTTTATGATATTGATTGCAATTCCCACAACCCAGCCCCACTCTTCGGCTTCCTCCTTGTGTTTCCCCTAACCCTTCCTGCCTTCTGAACTTGGTGCTCAGGCAAATCCTGTCTAATTGATGGATTGGTTGATTCTTCTGAGGATTACTAGCTGTCTCATGCTTTGTTTACTTTTTAGGACTAGGTATTGTTCCCCTGAAAGTTGAGCCCTGAGTGCAAATTCTGTTCCACACTTGAAAGCTAAGGACTGTCTTCTCTGGGATTCCATCAGTCTCTACCTGACGAGCAACCTCGAGCTTTTTAAAAAATGATTTTGTTATGGTCCACATTTTTCTACCCCTCTACCCAGAATCTCAGAATATGAGCACTTTCAGGTTAGTCAGTAGTGGTATTTGGGCACCATCTAGTTCTTTTGGTCTCAAGACCTTGAGGTTGAGGTCCCCACAAACCATTCGCCTGCTAGACTAATTGTTTCCATGTGTCTTTCAATTGTTTTTCCTCACTCTTCTTTGATCTGGAAAAACAGAGACCGATTGATTACACCTTAGGTTGCCTCCCGCCACCCTCTCTCATAAGCTTTTAAGACCCCAGTCATCACTCAATAAACGAGGAGGATAGAGAACATTGTGTGGTGGACTGTGATGCATCCATTGATCTTGGTGTGCACTGGACTATGGTCCTGAGCATCTAGGCCTGGCAATGCATTCAGACCAGGCGTGATTTTATGCTGTCACACATAAAATTGTCATGACTTGGAGCCAACTCAAAGCCAACTAACAACAACGACAACTTGACAATGAGTAATACTGGGTGAGAATCTGAGAACTGACCTGGATGAGCCCCTGAGACTGAGAGAGCGTGTAGTGACCCAGATGAAGATATGTTCCCTAGAGAGACTCAATTACACATTTTTCTTTTATCATTCTCTCCTCTAAGCTATCCTCTTAGCAGCAGATATGTGGATGTTAGTAGGACGCTCCTTTGGAGTTCTTGGTCCAACTCTGTGGGTGTATTTCTAGAGAAGTCTTATCTGTTTCAGTCTCTCTCACGCTGTGGGCAGTTTCCTGTGAATCTTCCCTGCATGGCTTCCCCCAACCTCCAGCTACACCCCCACTACAGAACCTTCTCTAAGCTCCAAGTCAGAAAACCAAGCCCAGGGTCCTGGAGCCAGTGCCCACTCAGAGCAACCAATGTTCAAGCTCCTTAAATGCTGTTTTCCTGGCCCCTGAAACTGGTAGGTTCAGTCACTGCTCTAGGTGTCAAACTTGTCTCCTTCAGTTATTTTCCTGGTAAGTGAAGAGTAAAAGTATAACCATTTTACTTCCTTTTTGACCCAACGCCAATTGAAGCTAAATTTATGGAGCAGAGCCGTCTGCCTCACTAGCAAAATCACCTAGGAACATTCCAGAAAAAGTACATTTGGGTCCTCTCTGCCTTACTCTGTTTATGGTCTGGGCTGCCATTTCAGAATTAGGGTGTTTTCAAATAGTTTCATTTAGAAAGCTTGTTAATGGGAAGTTTTGTCTCACAAATAAGCATGCAGCCCCTTTGGGAATTGTTGTCTGATTTTCACCTGTCATGTGTCACATGAACCTTGGGTAATGAGTGGGGCATGCTCAGCTTAGACCTTGTGGTTGATTGCCTTATGATGCAGTGTCTCTCAGTGTGACCGACCCAGCAATGCAGTGCAATCGCTATTTTCAAAAAGGGAGGCTGTGGTTTTAGTTTTCTTTTAATATCGCCAGCTCTCTGTCTGTGGTGCTGTCTGCCTTACCAGTGGCCAGCATTCCCTGTAGAACCAGGGTCCCTGTCTCTCAGCTTCTGCCTGGGCTTAGTGAACCCTACAGCTTCCTGGATGGCATAGTCTCAACATGTGCAGAAGGACTTTGGGAGAATCAAGAAAAATGATCTAATAAATATATTTTAATTTAAAAACTCACAGTGTCTGTGCGCCCCATTTCTCATGTGCACATACATGCTTTGAATACTTGGAATGCACTCGTAAGTCTCACTCCTTGGAGGTTGACAAGAAGCTCATGTGCAGTCTTTTCCTTCACTCTCTGAATCCCCCAGGAGCCTGTAATTCTTCTCTGGGCTGATGTGCTCCTGCTCCTTCCCACGTTTGGCGTAAGGAGAGATTAAAGGTCAGGAAGTCAGGAGTCAGAGGCGATGAAAGCCACACTGCTTCAGTAAAGAAGACACTGCTGTTGGTTTAAATCCTGTAATAAGGTATCCATGATGACACCAGGGTAGTGGTGGGTTGGTGGTAGAATTCTTAGCTTTCATGTGAGGCCTGGGGTTTAACTTGTGATCAGCACACCTCATGTGCTCCAACCACCTGTCTGAATAGACACCTGTGTGGTGTTTTGATCCTGTGCAGGCTTCAGCGGAACTTCCTGATTAGGAAAGAATCGGAAGAAAGGCCTGGCAATTCACTGCTAAAAATCTTTCTGTAAAACCCTGTGAGTCACAGAGATCCGATTCACCTAATCCAGAGATCTAACCCATCAGAAAGTTGGCACAGGACTGAAAAGCAGATAGTTCCATTGAGCATGGAGTCACCAGGAGTCAGCCATCAACTGCAAGACAGTTACCAACAACCATGCTGATGGCAGCTAACAACAGCAACATCATGCGTTGTCCATCTTCCCTGCACCGGTGCCCTGGGAACCTCATGGCAAGTCAAGTACTGCACACAGAGGATATGAATTACAGACTTAAGGTTCCAGGGCCAGTAACCCCCTACTAGCCCCTTCTTGCTAAAAACACCATGCAAAAAGTTAAAATGAAGTTAACAGTTTGGCACAATGGTGATAGAGAGCCTCATGCTAAGGCAACTCAGGATAAACATATTGTAGTGAACGATATGTGCTCAGGCCCAATTTATCTTAATTCTAGTAAATATAACAGGTACAGGAAAGTGCACAAATCCTCATTGCACAACTCAAGTTTTATATCTGTGTACATCCACCTGGAGCCCTAGTAGTGCAGTGGTTAAGTGCTCAGATGTCAACCAAAAGATTAATGGTTCAATGTGGGAAACAGAACTGGGAAGAGAGTGTATGTGGGCGAACTCTCAACATTCATATGAGAAGGAGTTCTGGGAGGCCAGGGCTCCCGGGAGGGAACCTTCATGTTCATGGATTTGAGATGCGTTCCGCTCACATCCTCCTAAATAAAAGTCATCCCCCATGATGTCCCCCATAATAATGCCAATTTTATGGTGCTACTTGCAAGCACATGGCTGCCATTATATACTCTTGAAGGTCAACTGCTTGAAGGCTGATGGTTGTCTGCCAGCAAAGGCAGACCCTATTGTCTGTCCCACCCTAATCACAGCCCACTCCCTTCTGATAAGGATAATGGATTATTCCCCTAGGAGAAGAGTTCAAAGACACCTAAGGTCAAGCTAACTCAGGACGACCAAGGTTAGGCTGCCATCTTGACTCTAGAGCCCACCCATCTTGTTACCTATGTGTCTTCCTGTCACCTATGTGTCTCTTGGACAACCCCTTCCTGTCATATAGATGCATACCGTGGTTTGCTTGCCCGAGATTGTCTAAGCCTATGAGTCAATAAAGTACAGTCTCCTTCTGGTTCCGCTCCTCATGGAGAGGGGAGCCCTTGCATGCTGTATCTTGTCTGATGTCTCTTTAATTTACCCCTCAATTACACAACCACCTTTGGGCCCATTCAGTTGTGGGGAGGCTGGTGCCCCACAGTTCAAGCCCACTAACTACATGTGGCAGTCTGCCTCCAAAAATCTTGCCGCCTTGGAAACCCTATGAGGCAGTTCTACTGAAGGGTAGTGGGGTTGCTTTTGGGGCTACCGGACACTTATGTAACCACCACCTAGATCAGATAGAAAACATTTCTCTTGATCAAGGGGACTCCTTCATACCCTTCTCAGTCAATACTGACTCCCCTTCAATATGTTCATATTTCTAATTATTTCTTTTTCAATTGTGAGGAATTAAAAGTAGAATAAGATATAGACCTTATTCTATATAGATAGACCTCTGCCAGCTAGCCTCTGCCCTGGAGACCTGCTCAACTTGTGCTGTCTTGACAAGCCACTACAGTCCTTTTGGTATAGACCAGATGCAACAAGAGGTAATATTTAATATATCTGAAAGTTTTGAAATCTACTGCTGAAATAAACTTTTTGATTCCCAAAGCAGTAACTTACCTCTTGTGATAATGACTGCTTTTGCACGCAGTTCTATTATCTACAGGTGTCCAGGGTTGTGTTATACCTACCTTGCCCAAGAGGTTGGTGAGTGGCACAAATGGTTAAAGTGTCGGATTGCTAACCAAAGGTTGGTGGATCAACCTTTAGGGACACCTCTAAAGAAAGGCCTAACAATCTTCTTCTGAAACAGTGCGGCCCAGAGCGCTAATCTGCTCTGTACAGGGTCTCCATGAATCAAACATAGACTCTATGTATGGCCTATGGATTGATTGGTTGGAAGGTTGGAGAAGAGCTGTACTTGATGTTGCTTGAATATTTTTCTTTTACAGGATAGTTTTAGAGCAAAGATGTGTGTATGTGTATGTGTGTGTGTGTGTTCTTAGCACCATTTCTATTTCAAAATTGGAGCTATTTAATGAACACTTTGAGAAGAGAGCTTAGGAGATAAAGGCTCCTGTAGGTCAATTTTCTCAAGAGACAAATTTGGTCAAATACCGTATGTACTTGAGTATAAGCTGACCCAAATATC
>NW_022107431.1:83791393-83800490 GCF_000313985.2 Echinops telfairi | reverse complement strand
CTTCTCCTCCTTCTCCTTCTCCTCCTCCTCCTCCTCCTCTGCCTCTTCTTCTCCTTCTTTTCCCTTACTTCATGCACCTTCCTGAGGAATTCATTATGGGCTTTAATTTCCAGCAGTGTTTACAAGACCTATGACAGTCACATTTCTATCTGTAGCCCGGGTTTTTCTCCTGTGCTCCAGGTCAGCTCTACTGGTGTCGCCTCAACCTTGCCCTTTGTACACATTCAAGCAAACCAAACAAATTTGACTTGATTGTGACTCATCCCAACCCTATCCAGGGTTTCCAAAGCTGGAAATCTTTACCGGAGCTGGCAGCCTCCTGGTTTTCCCTGGGTGTCACTGGTGGTTTGAGCAACTAAGGCTAGCAGCCCAGCACTTAGTAGAAATCTCTGCCATACATTAAGGGAACCTTAAAGATACCTGTTCAAAATAGACTTCATGGACTTCACAACCTCCCCCATCCCGCCTGACCTCTGTCTGTGAGAAATAGCCCAGTTTTCTACACCGGAAACCAAGGAGTCATGCTTTAAAAATGCATTTCATTAAAAAAATGGATTTCATAATTTGTTGTTCCATTTTACAGGAGAGTGTTTTATCGTGTTTAGGTGACCCTTTAACTACGTATACAAATTATTCAGTCCCCTTGGTTACTTTTTGCAGCGTCTCAGCGTTGTCCTGGTTTCTGTTGCTTCCATTGTTCTAGCTGCCCCTCCTCTTGCCTTCTCACCAGTGTCTGTGATCTCATATAGTTCAGCGCGCCAGGGAACACAGTGCCCACAGGTGATACTTTTGATTGCTTTGTGAGCCAATCTCTTATTTGGCTGAAAGGTGAGCTGCAGAAATAGCTTCAATTCCAGGTCCAAAGATTATTTTACGACAAGTCTCAGGGGTTCCTCTAGTCTTTTCAGGTCTAGTAGGGTCCAGCCTATTTCAGGAATTGGAGTTTTGTTCTACAATAGAGTCATCTTTGACATCATTCCCTTTCTCACATCCTGTATCTCCAAATATTTTGAACTTTTTAATGGCTTAAACATCGCTCCAATTTGTCTTCCTCTCTCTTCTCTATCTCACTCGTCAGAGCTACCACCACGGCGAGCCTGGACAACACTAATGGTCATTCTGCTCTGTTTCCTCCCACTTTCCCACACAGCAGCCCCAGCCATCCCACAGTTGCAACAACGAGCACAATTTTTACGTGGGTGACTGTTGCTTTGCCCGCCTTTTCTTAGGTTGCAGTCACCCCGGCTCTGTGCTGACGCCTCACTGGTCTGCTTTTAGTTCTTCAAACTAGCATTCTCTTTCCTTCCAAGGGGCTTTGGCACCAGAACTCTTCCTTGTGTGTGGACAGCACTTGCTCCCACTTTGTATCTTGTATCGAAGACACATTAGCTTGCATGCTAATTCCACAGAGACACAGCTCCAACTTTCCCCTCTAGGCCAAATATCCCTCCTGATAAATCCACATAGTACCTTGCTTTTCAAAGAATTTGACTTGGGTTGTCACTATATTTGTGTGTGTGTGGGTGATTATTTAACTAAAAATAGATCTTCATCAGACTGTAAACGGCATGTTCTGATTAAATGGTCACAGAGCTAGAGGGACAGGGTCCGTGGGTACATAGCATTTTGCACTTGGTTGGTCTTGTACGAGCCTTAGAAAGAGAAAAGAAAATGTCCATGAATGCGTTGGCAGTGCAGACGGACCGTCAGCCAGGGCCCGCACTGGCCTGACTCAGGGCAGGCTGGAATCTGTCTTCTTCCACTCGATGCTTGCGCTCCTTGTTCTAGTGACTGCCCCAGTGAAAGCAAGGCAGGCCCGGCGTTTCTTCCCGGAGCCTCGGAAAATGTAAAGGTGCAGTCGATGTTGGCATGGTTTAAATTTCCGGAGAATAAGGGCGGTTTTCTTGGGGGTGCTGCCAAATTTCTGAAGTCAGCGGTTCCCCACTTGAGCCTGCATCCCCATCACCAGGGTCCCTCTTCCTCCCAGTTTCACACAGGGGGCTCACTGTTACAACAGTGCACGGCCTGTCTCCCCCGGACCATCTTGCTTTGGCCTGCCTCCTCTTCAGCTATAGTGACCTTTGCTGTGGGTTCCAGTTTGGAAATCCAGATGGGTCCCAAGAATTGAACTTTTTCACCAGTTCCCAGGCGATGCTGGTGCTACTGGCCCCAAACCACACTTAGAGAACCGCTTCCTTCAGGAATTTCCTCATGTAGCTCAGCTCAGCCAAATTCTTCTTCACGCAATGGCGCTCCCACCCCAGCACCTCCTGTGACTTTAACCATGAACTTCATAAGCGGATGAAGTGGCTATTGGGTGGGCAGAGTGTAACCCCGCAATAATTCCACCAGAGGAAAGTTCTGACTGATTTTAATTACTGTACTAGTATGGACGCTTCTGCCAGATATTATAAATAAGTCAATATGTTATCTGTTCATTGCATTTCCAGGTGTCCTAAAAATACAGTGCACTAATTAGAGTGTGTTAAGAAAAAGAATGATCCCACAGGTGATCTTGTTTGTGCTGAACAAGAAATGAACGGGTGACAGCATCTTTTGGCAGGGATAGACCACCCACTGTGGTAGACGGCAGCAGGAGAGAATGGTGCAAAAGCTTGAATATGAGCTCAGGTAGATGCAGCCACTTGTGGGGTGAAATAGAAGTTAAGTCCAGTAACAGTTTAGTCTGGATGCCAAAGACCTTTACTCTTGACAGGGTAAAACTGTGCATAAGAATTGGCCGAAGAATCAAGACCCATGGCTCTATTTCTTCTTCTTCACCAGTGTTGACAGGTTATTTAACACCTCTGGGCTTCTGTTCTTTCCCCTGGAAAAATGAGGTTTGAGTCTACATCACTTGACGTTTTTGGTAAAGAGCCAGATCGTAAATATTTTAGGCTCTGCGTCATCCCACCCCTGTCAAAACCACTCAACTCTGTCACTGTGATGCGCAAACAGCCACAGATGTGATGCTGAAGAACGGACAGTGCTGCGCCCCAAGAAAGGAGCTCTGCTGGTGTCGTGGTGAGGCATTGGCTTGCTAACCCCAAAGTCAGCAGTTTGAATCCACCAGCTGCTCTGCCTGGGAAAGACGGGGCTTTCAACTCCTATAAAGAATTAACAGTCTCAGACACCCACAGCTGGATCCAATCCTAGAGGGTCATTATGAGTCAGCACTGACTCAATGGCCGTGTGTTTGGTTTTGCTTTGGTCCCCAATCTTATTGACCCAAACAAGTGGTAAACAGAGCATAGCTCGGGGGCTGTCGATATTTACCTTTGAAATGTTTTTGATTGAATTTTCACCCTATTAACAACAACAACAACAACAACATTTTTAACATGCATGTTTTGATAGATTTATAATCATTTATGCAAGGAGCTTCAAGAAGTTTGTGGGAAAATCCCATTGTCCTTTAACTCTATTTTCCTATGAACTTTTCAAAGCTGCCTCATAAGTAATATATACCTCTAAGGTGGTAACATGTTATGAACCTTATAAAACATCTTCCCGGAAATTGAAAGGGATGTGAACTTTGTATCCAGAAGAGTGAAGGGACAGCTAGTTTAAGGGAAAGTTGGACCTGAAACTCAGGACTTAGAGCATTCCGACTTAAATTCACTAATAAAATAAGAAAGATGTCAATAAATCATAAAAATAAAATAAATGGTAGTAAAATAATAATACAAATAAATAAATAAAACGAGGCGATCTGATATATTTCCTGCACTCCAATGAATCTTCTTGAGACTCCTGAGGTGAGTAATTCTGACCACGTCTGAGGTGCTTTGATGCACTAGTGTCCTCAGCCACCCAGGATGGACATCTATCTTCTAGGTGATTCTTGGCTGAACTACAGAAAGAGTGAACTGTAATGGCAGGGAAAAGAAGAGGCGCAGGCCATTCAAAACCAAGAGAGACAGCCTGAGGTGGCCTGGGGAAACAGCAAAATCCTGGCCCTCAAAGAGGTGGGGCCCATTCCACTGGACACTTGCAGCAGTGGACTGGGCAGTGGTGAAGATCAGTTTCAGGGGTTGTAAATGATTTAATTTCTACCTAAAGAGAATGAGTTATGGAGTTTTATTCTGGAAGAAGCTTTAGGGATTCACCTTTTGAGTTTCAAATGAGAACTTTATATCCAGAAAGTTTAAGTGACTGCTAGTTAGAGAGGAAGTTGGACCAGGAACGCGGGATTTAGAGCATTCCTACTTGAGTTCTCTGTAGTGAAAATGCATTTATGTGTGTTCTTTTCATGCCGTTCATTCGAGAACAACCCAAGATTATCGTCACTGAAAACGGTGGTGTTTAGTTCTATCCTGAAACATGGGGGGTATCCATGAGCTGGAATCAATTCAAAAGCACTGGGTAGCCCCAAGTATTATTAGTGGGACTGTGGAAAGAAGGCCTGTGTTGTGCCATCTTCCCAATCTCTCCACCTTAAACTTGAAATTGAAGTATGTGGGCACCTGAAACGTGGGGAAACTACTGGGAGAGTGTCCTAAGAAGGCTCTCCAGTCTCCATCCCCTTGTCATCAAACCGTGGTGAAGGTGGTGGTGTTTGCAAAAGAAAACACCATCCTAAATGGAATAGATAGGAATAAATGCGGGATTCAAGATTCTCCACCTGACTCCAGGAAAATGCTGTCATGAATTCTTCCCTTTGAAAGAAAAAGAAGTAGAGCTTGCATATGAGCAATGTTCTCCTCCATTCATAACCTCCTCCTCCATCCATACTGCCCACCCACTACTGTGTTATGAGCCTGTACAAAGACAAAGTTTGATACTTATTCTGTGGTGAAGACGACATGGTGCTGGCTTCTGAGGGGTCACAGGACAGGTAGTGTGAGGACCTACAGACCACCAAAGTCTGTGCATGGAGCTGGTGCGCTTTGCGTTGGGGTGGTAGAGGGAAAGTGGTGTGATGTTTCTGTAGGCCGGGGCACCTGCTGATGACTAGACCAGGCCAACTGAGCCACCAATGGGGAGAAAGGTACTCCCTTCTAAATCCAAGTGGGCAGATGCTTCTGATGTCCTGATTCAGCTGATGTTTCTACCCCGATTTATCTGCCAAGTCCTTTTTTGGATGAGCTTCTTGGCAATCCCCTTTCATCGTAGCTTTGGGATGGAAGTCCCCAAGGATCTGCTCTCTTCCTCTAAGTTCGTGCACCTATGGTAAGAGATGAAAAGTTTCTATGTGGGTGGATGAACATCCCTGTGCTGTCTCAGCTTCTTATCTCTCTTGCTAGTTATTTTTCTGTAAATCCAACTTCAACCATAACTGGCCAGCTCAACACCTTGAACTGTCGATGTGGTGAAGAAAGCTGATGGCGCCTGGCTATCAAAAGATATGGCATCTGGGGTCTTAAAGGCTTGAAGGTAAACAAGCGGCCATAGAGCTCAGAAGCAACAAAGCCCACATGGAAGAAGCACACGAGCCTGTGTGACCACGAGGTTTCAGAGGGATCAGGTATCAGGCATCAAAGAACAAAAAGTCATATCAGTGTGAATGAGAGGGAGTGCAGATTGGGGACCCAAAGCCCATCTGTAGGTAACAGGACATCCCCTTACAGAAGGGTCATGGGGGAGGAGATGAGCTAGTCAGGGTGCAGTGTAGCAAGGATGAAACACAACTTTCCTCTAATTCTTCAATGCTCCCCTGCCCAACTATCATGATCCCAATTCTACCTTACAGATCCGGCTAGACCAGAGGATATACACTGGTACAGATAGGAACCGGAAACATGGGGAATCCAGGACACATGATCCATTCAGGACCAGTGGTGAGAGTGGTGACACCAGAGGGTGGAGGGAGGGTGGGGTGGAAAGGGGGAACCGATTATAAGGATCTACATATAGCCTTCTCCCAGGGGGGCGGACAACAGAAAAGTGGGTGGAGGGAGGGAGACATCAGAGAGTGTAAGACATGACAAAATAATAATAATTTACAAATTATCAAGGGTGCATGAGGGAGTGGGGAGTGGGGAGGGAGGGGGAAAAATGAGGAGCTGATACCAAAAGTTTAAGTAGAAGCAAATGTTTTGAGAATGATGAGGGCAACAAATGTATAAATGTGCTTGACATACAATGGGTGGATGTATGGATTGTGATAAGAGTTGTATGAGCCCCCAATAAAATGCTTTAAAAAAGAGAATTTAAAAAATCATTTTATTGGGGGCTCATACAACTTCTTATCACAATCCATCCATCCATCCGCTGTGTCAAGCACATTTGTACATTTGTTGCCCTCATCATTCTCAAAACAATTTCTTTCTACTTGTGCCCTCGATATCAGCTTCTCGGGTTTTCCCCTCCCTTCCTTTCCCATCCTACCTCCCTCATGGGCTCTTGATCGTTTATAAAATATTATTATTTTTCATGTCTTACACTGACCGGTAGGAAGAGAATTTTTAAACCAAGCCTGTCCCATCGCTTCTCCGCCGGTTGGCCAAGATCAAGTGTAAAACAAGCCTGTCCTCCTTCCCTCTCTTTGACATTGTTATCCCATCTTACTCAGGAGTTCTTTCACCCTCCTGGTTGCCACGGTGGCTTTGTGTGTTTCCGCCATTCGGATTCCATTTTCAAGCACGCAGTCAAGGAGAGGCGCTATCAGCTACGCAGCCTTTCAAGTTGGTTACTGAAGTAGTCGTTTGGAATAGCATGAAAGAGAAATAAGTGGGTATATTCAGATGCTTCTCTTATAATGTGAGCGTCTGGTTCTGTACCGCTCTGTCCTCACTTTCCCTTGGAAAGGCAAGTGCTTTGCAGTAATTCAGAGCTTAGTTGTCCTTTTTCTTGTCTTTGTTCCTTTAATGTGTGGGCTGAAATTGCTTCTTGCACTCTTATTGAAATATGGATCCTTGCTTAGGAAAATCACAGCTGGCTGAATGGTATCTGATGGGAGATGTGAGAATCCGGTGTTCTGCGATTTTCCAAACACAAAAGTTAGAGAAATATAATTGCTGAAAGGCAGCCAGAGAGTTTAGGACTTGACCAGGTGAGGGTGGCTTGCTATGTTCAGGGCAGACAATGGCATGAAAAGATGGAGCCCCGGCGGTAGTGTCAGCGTTCAACAACCTCTTGTAGCTGAGCTGAGGAGGCTTGCTGGTGACGATGGTGGGGGGGTGGGTGGTGGTGAGGTGGGTGCAGGGGGATTTTCTAGGAAGTGATCCACACAGAACCGACAGCATTTTCCAGCAGAAAGTAAATCGGGGTTTTGTGTTGTTTTTTGCATACCGAACTGGTAAAAGCCCCAAACAGAAAAACAAACAAAAAACCCCTCTGAGATGTAGGTTCTCATAAAAAGCATCATGTTCTCTTCCCCCATTCATAAAATGTAAAAGGAAAAACAAAACGCACCCACCGAGAGCAAACACACCCTCAATGGCTCCTCCAGCGCTTCGTTTCCCACCCAGAGTTGGCTGATTGGAGTTTCCTCTGCGGGTCTGAGGGCATTGCTCTCATTCCTGTTCTTCAGAGATGACCGAAGACCCAAAGCTGACCAGGTGATCTGTCTGCTCCTGAATGGAAGCCTCCCTGCCGATGAAAGTCTCCCACAAGTTCATCACCGGTGAAGCATGGGGACCACATTCCTTCTAGGTGACTTTCTTTATGCGAATGTTTGCACCTGTGGCTGGAAAAGAATGTTGCTGCCGGCCACTCAATCAATAGCCGGACAATTCCTGATGGCTCAGAGAAGCACTCAGCCTCTTCACATCCTCCAAAAGTGCGAAAGAAACCGTCACCTTCCTGTGCACAGGTGGGCTTTTGTTATGTTTATTTCAGGACCTCAGGTATAACTCAACATCGTTCAAATCAGAGATGTAACTTGGGTCCTTAACAATTCTTACATCATGGGGGACTGAAGGTATGGCAAAGGAGCGAGAGTTTTCACCTCGCCTCTCTTTTTCAGGATGGTCACTGATCTCATAGAATGCCTTTCTTTTGGGTAAGATAATACATGTATGATCGAGATGTGTTCTATGTTTCGTGTCCATACTGTTTCTGCCGATCTAAGTCACTTGTGGATTTTTAGGTCTCATTCAAGGACTTCTTCCTTTAGGAGGCAGAAGTGACTTGATGGCAGTGAATTGTTTGTTTTTTAAACGGGAGATTTGGAAATCCACTTTTGCAACTCCTGGTCTGTAATTCTTGCATAGTCCTTATATTGTTCTTAAGCCTCATCTATCTCTCTACTCCTGAAACAGCTGTTCATAGCACTATGCTACTCCCCACCATCTGTGTTGAGTCTGCCTCTCTTCTGCTTCGCCCTCTGCCAACTGATGCTTTGGCGTTTGCTAGACTAAAGTAGTTAGAATCAAATTCCTTACGTTAGTGCCAGTTCTCCCATTGTTGCTAAGTGCTTTGGCGCACTGTCCAGTTGGTTCAGGCTCATAGGGACCCTGTACAACAGAATGAGCCCCTGCCCATCCTGTGCTCTTGCTCTGTTTGTGCCCGTTGTGGAAGTCCCTGTGTCGATCCTCTCGTGGAAGTTCTTTCCTTTTTCACTGACCTTCTACTTTCGCAAGCACGATGCCCTTCTGCAGAGACTGGTTCCTTCGGAGCAGATGGCCAAAGTACGTGAGATAAAGTTTGTCTCATGCAATATGACATTTGATTTCTTGACTCCTCATAGTAGGTGGGAGGATATCTGTCAAAGGACATTGTTCACAGGTAAGATATTTTTAATTTTTATTATTAATCTCCTATGATGTGCTGTTCTCTTTGGTGGGTGACACTGTTTGTGCTCAACTACTCACCTAAAAGTTGGCGATTTACATCCACCTAGCTTTGCCAGGGAAAAGGGAGAAGCTGAACGACCTGTGTCTGTGAAGGTTATAGCCAAGAGCACTACCAAATGGTTCTACCCTGTCACACACAAGGTCACCAGGAGTCCAAATCAACTCAGCATCATAAAGTTTGCACCTCATCTCTTTGATGGAATGCAGGAAGATGTGACATGTTGACCGTGGCATTCTGTGAGCTTGATGCCTAGTAGAGAGATAGATGAGGCTTAAGAACAATATAAGGACTATGCAAGAATTACAGACCAGGAGTTGCAAAAGTGGATTTCCAAATCTCCCGTTTAAAAAACAAACAA
>NW_022107431.1:83775784-83790268 GCF_000313985.2 Echinops telfairi | reverse complement strand
GAGAGAGAGAGAGAGAGAGAGAACGCTCCAGAGTCCTCAGAAAATCTAGGACACATCTCTTCGGAGAAAGTCACCCTCCCCACGTCCCTCGGCCCCTTGGACAGACTTACTCCCACTCCCTGATCGCCGCTTTGGCTCTGCTAAACTTTAACCTTAAAAACAAAACGAAGCAAATCAGGAAGAAAACAAGCCATCTGGGGGGTTAGGGGGCCCCCGGAGAGAGCAGTGGTGGTGATCACCCCCCAAGAGCAGTCTTTGCAAAGAACTCCCACTAGCTGACTGCGGGGACATCTGGTGCTCGGCAGGGCCGGCTGGAATGAAACCAACAGAGCGAGCCATCTTCTGACCAGCTTCGGCTTGGAGCTCAGAGCCAGAATTCATTTTCTCCTTTCTTTTCTAAAACGGTGAAGTGCTTTGGAATTCCTTCTAGGTAGCCCGTTAAAACCTCTAGGTGCGCTTTTAGACCCATGCATTTTGGAAGGAAGCCAACATCAATGTGTTTTCTCCCCAGTCAACATTTGATCAGCCTCCACCTCGCAGGCTGGGCTTTGCGCTGGAAAAATGGAGGGACGTGAAAGGGGCTCCTTCCTTGCCTCCCTCCCTGGGTGCCTTTCTTTGCCACGGCCTCTTGAGGAAAGGCAAACCAGACTGCCCTGGATCAGACAGCTCTTAGGAGCAAATCTTCTTAGACTTCTGAAGGGTGAACCTGTTCAGATTAGGTGCAAGACCCAGACTTCCTCTGCGATTGTGGGCAGCAATCTGGACAAAAAGTAATTTTGGAAATTTTGTTTCTTCAAATACACAACGGGGAAGGATTATTGAATTCTTTATCAGACAGGTTGCCCTTGACTCACTCAATCCCTGGCTGCTGTTTGAAGGGTCTCTTCCTTTCCCTCCTCCAATGATCAAAGCGGACAGTTTGGAAAGGGAGAGGGAGTGTTGGATGCGGCAAAATTGGCTGTGAAGTTCCCAATTCAAGTACCTTGTTGCCAAAACAGACAGGAACCACCCCCCCACCATGCATTTATTTAATAATTATCTTGGATGAGAACAACTTGCAGTCTCAGCAAACAAACAAACATTCAGATTTTTCTCAGGTTTTACCATGTACTCGTAGAAACTGGGGGAAGGCGCTCCTTTGGAGGAACGGTGGAGCCCTGTACCTCTGTAATGTCCCTGAAGGAAATGAAGAGATCACCAAGTTCAAGAAAACAGTGAAGCCCCAAAGGCATTGGCCATACGGGGGCCTGTGTGGGCCCTCTGCAGTTCTGCTTCTTCTGCGAGTCTTGGCTGTTTTCACCAGACTCCGCCCAGCTGTGCTTTCATTCTTAATGGGATGAAGCTAGCCAGACTGATTAATCAGCAGAAAGATAGTGCTGTTGCTGTGCTCTGTGCTTATGCAGATTTTATAAGCAAGGGAGAATGAGCGTGGGAGGAAGATTATCTGTGTGTGTGTGTGTGTGTGTGTGTGTGTTGGAAGGGTGGAAATGTGTAAAATGATAGGAACTTCATGAATATCGTTCCATATTTTAGAAAGCCATCTCTGTTTTCTTTAACTTGAAAAAGATCATTTTATTGGGGACTCATACAACTCTTAATCACAGTCCATCCATCCATCCATTGTGTCAAGCACATTTGTACATTTGTTGCCATCATCATTCTCAAAACATTTGCTTTCTACGTGCGCCCTTGGTATCAGCTCCTCATTTCCCCCCTCCCTCCCTCATGAATCCTTGATAATTTATAAATTATTATTTTTCTATGTTTTACAGTGTACAGTGTCTCCCTTCACCCACTTTTCTGCTGTGCGCCCCCCCAGGGAGGGGGTTATAGGTAGCTCATTGTGATCGGTTTCCACTTTCTCCCCCCCACCTTCCCCTTCCCCTCCTGGTATCATTACTCTCATTATTGGTCCTGAGGGGCTTAGCTGTGCTGGATTCCCTGTGTTTCCAGTTTCTATCTGTACCAGTGTACATCCTCTGGTCTAGCTGGATTTGTAAGGTAGAATTGGGATCATGATAGCGGGGTGGGGGTGGGGGAGAATCATTCAAGAACTAGAGGAAAGTTGTATGTTTCATTGTTGCTACACTGCACCCTGACTGGCTTGTCTCCTCCCTGCGACTATTTTCTGTAACTTATGGTCAGCCTATGTAGCTCTTGGATGGATGTTGCCAGCCTGGGTGCCACTGAGTTCAGTAAGTTTTCTTAGGTCTGTGATCTCAGCTTGTAAAATGCTGTGATTCCGGGCAGCCCATCAAAATGAGTAGGACCTGGGCTCCGTCTTCCTCTACTTCACCAACTTATGGAGAGATGAGAGGCCGGGTGGGTTGTGTGACACAATGATGGGGTGAATAGCACATTTCAGGAGGGTGGAGGAAAAGCCCCGTTTTCTCAGGGATTGCCCTTCTTGGCAATTCTGGGCATGGGGTAGACTGAATGGCAGGGATTTGAAAGCCTACCTAGAGGACTGGCTTTGCCATTGACCTTTGAGGCGTGTGTGGAGCCATGTGAAGCCTAGGTGACAGGTGGCTTCTTTCTTTCCCCTTTATATTTCTTTCCTAATTTTTTGGAGGTATTTCAAGGAGTCTTCTGGATGTACTTCTAAGGAGCTTTTTGGCTGCACTTCTTCCAAGACAGATTTGTTTGTTCTTTTGGCAGTCTATGGCTCTTTTAAAATTCTTCACCAACACCATGATTCAAACTTGGTAAAGTCCTCATGCAATGTAAACCTAGATAAGTTTCAGATATTAGACAGGATCATTTTCATACTTCTAAATTCTGAACATGGGCAATTCTCAATATTAGTCGTGCTCATTGAGGGCTAAAAATGAGTGTGCAATTGTTTCCTGTGCTCTCGAGAGAGAATTTGAAAAATGCCAAATTCATCAGGATGGCAAAACAAAACCAACCAAGAAAAGAAAACAATTTGACGATAGTCAAATTACCAGGATGCTGAGCAATTTGAGCCCCAAACACCCAGGTGGGAACAGAAAGCGGAGCAATCTCCAGGGAAAATGGTTGGGCACAATCCCCTAAAGCAGACATGTTCTCATGTCCGAGAGCCCTGCAACTCCAGACCCCAAAGAAGTGTACGCACATGTGCATAAATGATACGTAGAAAGATGTCCCCGGCAGTACTGTGTGTAGTAGGCTTGAGTTTGAAGCAAATGCAAATACCCATCAACAGAGGGATGGATAAATAAATTGTCGAAGACAAATGCATACACAAATATGAATTCTACAAAGCATACCCTAGGATCAACTTCTCCAACACAGATGAATTTCACCAACACAATGCTGAGCAAAATAAATCAAACCCAGAAGGATATACTCATTAAAATTCTATTTCTAAAGCTTAAAAACAGGTAAAATTAGGACACAATTTTAGAAATCCGAGTACTGGTTCCCTCAGCAGGGAGGGAGTGACTGAGAAGGACCCTGTCTGGAGTTTCCAGTGTGTGGGTCATGTTTTGTTTCCTAATCTGGGTGCTGGCTACACGGGCAGGCTCATTTTGTGAAAATGCATTAGGCTTGACCTTTCAGTGTTGTGCACTCTCTGTGTGTCTATTATAATGAATAGCTTTGCTTTTTGAAAAACATCCCTCAGGCAAAATCATGTATGTCTTCTATTTATTTATCTCAAGGCATTTGATTTTACTTTTCCCTGGTTTGAGGAAAGTGGTTTTCAATTTCCAAACTAAATTTGTGGAAGCACATCATGAGCAAATCTAGATGCTTCTTTAGATTTGCCTCAGTACAAGCACCATCATGGTTCTAAGATTTGAAGTGATAGTCTGTAGTTACAAAATAAATACCTAATTTTAGGTTTACATGTGTGATTTCCCTTAACCTTGGAATCGCGTAAGGCACTTAAGATCTGCAACCAGGTAAGGACAGGGAACAGGAGATTGAATAGTCCTTAGATACACGGTCAGTAGACATCAAAGACCTTGGTCCGTGTGCTCTTGCTGTCTCTTAGCACAGGCTTAACAATTTGCTCTTTACATTTCTCAGGCTCCGCAGGGACTCTGTTGAAGTACTGTCATCATTAAAGCAAATAAACCACCAGAAAACCCTCCAATGGCTGTGCTCATTAAGATGCAGTCTCTGAGGGGCACAAGGTGTGTAAAAAGTACAAAAAGAGCAAAAAGTGAAAAAAATGTACTTGAATGCGAACTAAAAAGAGTGCCAACCAACCATGGCAACTCAGGAGAAAGGCCTTCTGATCAGCCACTGTAAGCCCTGTGACGCAACCTCAAGGTCAGCAGTTCAAAACCATCATAGACTCCTTGGGGAAACCTAAAGGGGCAGTTCTACGTGTGTGTTAGAAAGAGAGAGTATTAAACGCTACTTTTAAAAGCCTACCTCAACTTCTAGTTTCCACATCCGTAAGGGACTTGGGAATTACCTCATTAAGAAAGATGAGACAATATTTTCTAAGGAATACTCCACAAATAGTAAGTCTTCTTTTTAATTAAAAAATAATAAGTCTTCTCTAACTGTAACTTATTGGAGCCTTGGTGGCTTAGTGGGTTGCAAACTGGACTGCTAACCTCAAGGTCAGCAGTTCAAAACCACTATAGGCTCCTTGGGGAAACCCAAAGGGGCAGTTCTACCCTGCCCTCTAGGGTCACTATGAGTCACACTCTACTTGAGGACAATGAGTGGTTTTGGTTTTTGGTAACTGTAATTCAAATGTTTTTTGGTGTGTTTTTTTTTGTAATACAAATAAATATTCTTTCTTCAATCTTTTCTAGCCGTCCTTCTACAGCCCCGATGACTTTTTCCACCCACTTCTTTTTGGAAATTCTTCATTGTCTCACAGTTCCAGCATTTTACTGTCCTTGTTTCTCTGCAAATTTCCCAGTGGCTTCTGAGGTTTCCCATTTGCCTCATGTTCCTCCTATTACCCAAGGCCCCGGCCCCAGCCCCGGCCCTCTTTTCTTCTTGTTGGGCACCGCAGTGGACAGAAAACCTCTGTATTCTTACTTACCGGGCTCCAGTTCGTGTTCTGTTCCTTGCTCCAGGTTGATTCCAATTTCTCTAATTGCCCACTGATCATGTTCACTTGAGAGTCTTCTCATGATCTCAAATTCAGTGTCTGAATTGAGCTCATCCTCTCCCCTACAAAACCAATTCCTAAGTTCCTTGTTTCTGCCACGGTCTCCATGTCTCATGGTTATTCGTGCTCAGAACTGTGAGGTCATCGCTAATGCTACCTTGCTTTTAGCCTGGTCTGCTCCAAAGCACCCCTACATCCCTGATAACACCAATTTCTACATGCTCCTACCCTCAAATTTTTCTCATCTTCTTGAATTCCCCCCTCCTCCCACCCTATTTCCTAATCTGGAATCTCATCTCAGGGCTAGTCAATGATAGCTCCTTCCTGGCCAACATGCTTACTATCTACTCCCAAATGTAATCTGATATTGTTACCCAAAGCCCAAACAAAACCCACTGCCTTTGAGTGGGCTCCGTGTTACAGGGAACCTAGATAGATGTCTGAGACTGTGAATCTTTACAAGAGCAGACAGCCTCACCTTTCCCCTAAAGAACATCTCATGGGTTTAAACCCCAGACCTGCAGTTAGCAGACCAGTGCCTAACACATCACCATTGGTATATTTCCCTTGAACATTGTCTTTTCCCAGCATTCTCCTGCATCGCGTTTTTGATGCTTCCACAGTATTCAGTGTTGTGACTTGATTTCAAATTTTAAAATCAACAACTACTTACTGGATATTAATGATTGGCCACGTGCCACAGTAAATGCTAGTTGATAATGGCGACAATTTTGAGTCAGTGCATTTTGAGTCAAGTGCTAGGACCTAGCACTTGAACGTGATAGTTTGCTGTGATGTTGCCAGGGATGCCACTGTTACTTCAGACACTGGCCAGGTCACCCTGGTGGACAAGTTTCCACGCACTGAGCTTCCAGACTCAGACTGACTATATAGTTCTGATTTTTAAAAAAGAGAGAAAACTTTATGAGGGACAGCAGACATTTGTTTTACTTTTAATTTTCCCTCTAAACCGTTTTATTAGGAGCTAATCCAGGTATCATGCTATTCTTATTCTATCCTATCAAGCACTGTGTACAATTGTTACCCAAACCAGTTTCAGAACATTTTCTTCCTTCTTGAACTCCTTGATATCAGCTCCCCTTTACCTCCTCCCCACCCAGCCCTTACCACCCCCTCCTGCCGGAACCCTTATTCTAGTTGTTGTCTCTATGGATTCACCTATGTTGTTTCACACACCAAAAAACACAGAAAAACACCTAACAGAGTCAAGAAGGCTACCAACAATGACAAAATGCAACAGAGATAAATCCCAATATGGAAAAAAACCCAAAGAAAATATGAAAAGCCAGATCAGAACATTGTCTTCTGTCATGCCAGAAGGAAGCTTCAGGTGGGAAGGCGCTCCAAGCCCACGCCAATGGGAATCGGCCCGGCAGCGACTGTGAGGGTGGCACCGGGCCGCTGCAGCTCTTCACCAGTCAGCACGTGCTGGAATGTTAGGAGCCCTGGCAACAGTCCTTCAAGGGAACCCTGTCCCCAACTCACGAATAACCCATTACTAGAAAGACTAGACTGTGGGGAAAAGGAAGTACTACTGTGTGCTGAGAAAGAAAGAGAAAGCTCGGAGAGCCGAGTCATATTTGAAGCATTGACAACCAGGAGACCAGCAGGAGATCTGGTGAAGGAAACAAATCTTGCTATTGATCATGTTTCCCTCCTATGTGACAGGATTTGTGTTTGAAGAGGGACTAGGCGGCATTCTGTAAACCTTATCATCGCTAATGGATTGTTGAACTCTTCATAGTGGTTTTTTTTTGGGGGGGGGCGGCGGGTGGAAGGTAAATTCCTATAGATTCACTTTTTGATTTATACTAAATATTGCTTAATTTCCTTGTGGCCTCCACTGACTCAATCACTGAGGCTAAAGTGCAAGTTAAACAAAACAAAACAAACAAACAAATAAAGTAACAAAACCGCGTCTATTACTATGGATTTGATTCCAGCTGACGGCAGTCCCGTGGGTTACAGAGTAGAATGGCTCCGTGGCTTTCCTCGGTTGCAAACTTTATGGAAACAAATCACCAGGCCTCTCTTAAATGGCACTGGTGGGTGGGTTTGAATTGCTAACCTTTAGGTTAGTAGGCCAGAGCAAACTATTTGCACCACCCAGAGACCAGCTGAAGTTACTTGAAGCCGAATGTTATTACAATGTATTGATGCCAAGCGCTCTATCGCAGCCTCTGTGTCTTGTTTCAGACTATAAGGCTCATCAGATTTACAGGCACCTTCTTCAGAAAGAGAAACCAGGAATGAGTCTTTTGATTCAGTTACATCCAGATGGTGGAAAAGAAGATGTTGGAAGAAGATAAAATAACCAAGCAAATTAATTTAAGAGAAAAAGGAGGCTAAAAAAATGTCATTGAGTTAAAAATATCCCCCTTTTTTTTAAGAGAGTTGGTGTGTGACTTTGTACTTTGTTCTTGAAGTCACTTTTATTTTCCTAACCACATCGTGTAATAAAAGCCAGATGGATATTTGGCTAAATTGACCTTCTGGATCGTCACGTGATGAGTTTCCAAAGAAAGGCTGTCCGTCGTGATCTCCAACATCTAAAGTCAGAACTAAACCCATCACCGCTGAGTCACATCTGACTCATAGCAACCCTGCAGGATAGGGTAGAGCTGCCCCTGTGGCTTCTGAAGCGGTCTAGTTTTACAGAAACAGAAAACCTCAACTCTCTTCCATGTAGTTAGCTGGTGGTTTTGAACTGCAGACATTATGGTTAGCAGCCCAATATATAACCTGCTATGCCACTAAATTTCCAACACAGACCACTACAAACCAGAGGCCCAAACAAGAGATTTGAATGCTAGAGTAATTTAAATTATATATCTTTTGGAAAACAACCCCTCTTGCTTCCTATTCATCCCATAGAAAACCACTCTTTTTGGGGTCTAATGAGTATGTGGTATCTCCATGAACAGACAGAGCCCAATAAAGCAATGTTGGAAAGTGTTGCAAAAGGACACAAAGTGTTCTGCCCTTGAAAATGGTGTAGAATGAATTCACAGGTCAATTCTTCCATACAAATCTGATCATGGATGTTGGCGCTTTTACTGGGAGTGGTGGTACAAGGCAATAATGTGAAATGAAATCATATATATTTTAAGACTGGCAGCCACGTTTCCAGAGCCCATGAATCGGGTGGGGTTCAGAGAAAAGAGAAGGCTGGAGCTAGTGCTTATGGCCAACGTTTGTCTTATGCCAACTTTTGTCTAACAAGTGCACTAATTGGTTTGAGCCTTGTCTTGATTTACATAAAATAAAACTTTGGACTCTGTGAGATTCTTCTACCCAATGTATTACAATACAGGGTCTCTGTTTTTTTTGGTTGAGGTAACTGTGGGCAGTGAGATGACAAAAAAAAAAGATCGATGCCAATTGTATTGGCAGGACCATTATCACATTGCATTGGATACTAAGACATTGACTGTGGCTTTTCTTGACAGACCAGAGAGCTTTCAGGCTAGTCATGGGCCTGTCGCTTTCCAAACCCTCATGAGAAGTGATGGACTTTGTATTTCAACGTTTGTTTGAGTCAAAAGCTGATAGGATTTCTGACCCTTCCTCTCCGTTTTAAGTACCACAATGACTACATTTAAAAAGAAAAAGAAAAGGAAAAATCCCCAAAGAAACCCTAAAGCAACTCTACATGCAATAGCATGTGGAGATCCTCCTCTCCCAAGCCTGCCTCTGAAACAGGCAGAGAGGAGTGGTGATAGTAGGGAATGTAGGCACAAAGGGTTATTTTAAGGCGGCTGATAGAAGACTTTGTTTTATAGATTTAAGAATGATCCAGTAGATAGAAACTAGTAGACAGGAAGTAGAAAATGAACCCCAAAAGGAGGGTCCCTGAAAGAATGGAAGGGAATGGGATATGGAGCCCACTAAAAGGGTCCGGCCTTCAATAGGTGAAAGAAGATCGCTTCCACTGTGCCCATTGAGAAACAATAAGATTGATGCTATTCTAAGCAGGTTTAGAAGCGTCACGACTGAAATATTAGGGAGGGAGTAATGAGAATGTTTTAACTGTAAGCAAGAGAAGGTAACTAAGACTTGCTTTAGAAGAAAATTAATGAAAATCATAAAAGGCAGTGTTCCATGAAGGCTTTCCTGGTTATTCACCGAGGGAGTTGCCTTTCTTTTAGACCTTGGGACAGAGAAGTAGGTGAGCCCAGTTCTTGCCTTAAGGACCTAGCACATCTCATAGAAGAAGCGAACCAAACAGCGCCACACATTTGTTTTCCTTCTCCTGCCCAGGCAGAAGCGGCACTGAAAGAAAGTATTACGTATTTCTTCTTCTCTTCCACTCCCCCTTTTCAGTTCTCACTCGCTCCCACCATTTCCTCTCGGCAGCCTTTCCTGGTCTTCGTTCTAGTTTCTGCCTCAAGAAGCGCAGGTGCCTTGTCTCTTCAGTGCCTTCCTCCTCTCTACCAGATGGTCTTCATCTGGGCCTTGCGGTCTGGATTGGTCAGCCTGGCTCTAATTTCCCTTTGTCTTTCAGTCGGTGAATGGTGTCTTATTTTTCACAGGAACAATACTCCCACATAAAGAAAATATTGATTGTTTGCAGAGGCCACATGCTTTTGTCTTACACAAAGGCAGCTCTTTTTTTTAATCCTCCTCTTGCATAATAGCTGTCCTGGTCTCACGGTGCTCAGGAACCTTAGGCTTGGTCCAGACCCTCTTTTCTTACCAAAGTACCTCTTAGTAGCACTTTCTCAGTCATCCAGGATAGTAATGCCAACTCTAGTTGAATTTTTCCCGGTCTTCTAAAAGAAATGGCAACAACTTCAAGCGACTTTGTCCTCTCATGCCATTTTGAAATCTCCAAGCTAAATCAGATGGAAAAAGCCCAGGTGACCACTTTTGGGAAAGCATCACACATAGAAATGATGGTTCAAGAATTTTTTTTTTAAAACAACCTTGTAGGTCAAACCCTTTGGTCAGTTTTCTGAACATTCTCAGGTTCCTGAGGACTCATCCAGTTAGCAAATCCCAAGGGCCTCTGGTTGTAGCGACGAGGGGCAGTAGGGAAGAGGAAGGCTCTTTACCGGGGCTCCCTCAATGGGCTCAGACTTCAGGACAATTGTGCAGCTGGCCCAGGGCCAGGAAGTGTTTCCTTCTGTTGTACACAGGGCTGCTAGGAGTTGCGATTGTTGTTGTTGCTGTTGAAATATATTATTCTTTCAACTTATCAGTCTAGAAGATAATGCTTACAAATCCACATACTCGTGTCAACACACTACCTCTTTTGTAGAAACGTCCCTTTGGAAAGCCGTGTTGCGATTGCCTGCTTCTTGACTTAAGCGTAACTGAGCTGGGGTTTAAAGAGAGTCTCTTCCCAAGTAATAATATCCAAGTTCCATCTTGGGAGTCCACCCCCCACAGAGTCCTTTCTCTCCCCTCCCATCGCTTCAGTATGTAGCATTAGTTGGGCATAAGCAATGGCTTCTCTTCCCTTACTAAGCTTCTCTGTGTAGGGACAAGGTCTCATTCATCTTTTTGTCTTGCCACATCTTCCTCCCGAAGCCGGGGCATGATTTGCATCTCGTAGGTGTTTAAGGTCTGTTTGTTGTTGTGTTGCCACCAGAGGGAAAGGCATTTTCGACCTTGAGTTTCAAGAGGCTGGGTGATATGTGCAGGAAGCAGTGGATTTATTAAGTTTTAGAATTTTAAAATTTGACTCCTGATTCTGCCACTTAGTAGCTGTATGATTTAAGCTTAATCACCCGGCACTTCCAAGCCTCAGTTTTTTCATGTACCAAATGAGCAATGCCTATCCAAGAATGCTGCGGAGATCAAATGAGATCAAGTACGTTGAAGCATTTTAAAGCCCACATGAAACCAAGGATTTAATAGGGATTGTGGAGTCAGAACAAAGGAAGGAGGATGACCTTTATGACTATTGTTAACACCCACCGCCACTTTGGTCTGCCCATGCTTTCATCTCTGTATCCCTAGCATCCAACATAGATCTTGACAAAGTAGGTTCTCAAGTGATGATTTCCAATGAACACCATCGTCTTTGTTTAGTGGCTTGCCGGGGGAAGAGAAGCCAAGTGGCCCCCTAACACTTCATGTGGATCCAGATGATGATGGGTGTATCGCTGCCTGCTCTGGGGGCGCCCCTGAAGGATACTTAGTTCTAGAATCTCCTGATGTTCTGAGCCTCAAAACTTGGCTCGCCTTCCTCTCTAGAGCAGACAGTCCTAATGAGACTTCTTGGTTGTAACTCTGTTATTGGGACCCTGATGACCGGTTCCTTCCCGGCAGTTTTGGGTTTGGGATTGAACTTGGAATTGTTCTTTTGGGGGGGGTGCTGTGAATTGTTGGGGGGCTTTTGGAAAAGAGGCAGTGAGAATGAGCTATGCCAGTCCCGGCTGGCCAGAGGCCAGAGGGGACAAGAGGTGGAGTGGAGCAGGGAGGGAATAATGATCGCAGCAAACAGCTGTTGCCCTGTTGCCCTGTGCCCTGCCCTGCTGCGGACAGCGCACACTTCTGGTCTGCTCTTTCAGTGGTATCAGCCAAGTAACCGAACACCAACCTTATTACAGGTTCATGAAGAAGACTTTTCACCGAACATTTCTTTTGAAATTAGAATAGTAACTTAACTAGATCATTTTTGTTTTGACTATGGCAGCAAGGAATCTGCCTAATAGAAATTGGATTAAAAAAATACCTTTAGAAATAAGGTTTCCATTTTACTGTAGTACGATCTCCTTCCACATAACTTTGTAAGAAATGACTAAGCAGAAGTCTCTTCCTTTCCTTTGTCCTACCCCCAGCAGCAGGAACAGTCCTGAACTCGTCTTTCAGAGAAGGCAGTGCTCTCTCTCCCTCTCCTTTGTTATCCTAGTGCAGAAAGCCACTGTAGAGAAAGTCAAGTTCTGGAGTTCTCTTTCCTTGGTAGGCCCCGGGAAGACTCCGGAAAAGCTGCACGACTTAAAAAGGAGTGTCCTTCAGCAGAGAAGAGGGCGGAGGGAAACACCTGACAGGGTAACTTATGACAAAACTATAATAATTTATGATCTATGAAGGGTTCATGAGGGAGGGGGGAGTGGGAAGGGAGGGGGAAAATGAGCAACTGACAGGGGCTAGAGTAGGAGGCAAATGTTTTGAGAATGATGAGGGCAACAAATGTGCGTATGTGCTTGACATAATGGATGGACATATGGATTGTGATGAGAATTGTACGAGCCCCCAATAAAATAATTAAAAAAAAAAAGGTGTGTCCTTCTCGCCCCTGTCCTGAGTCCTGTTCCAAGCCCAGGGCGACTGCGAGTGTCTGCTCAGCTTTGGTGTGGTAATTTGCATCGGCACAGCATCAGCTGCGCTTTTGGCTGCATTATGAACACCAAGACTGTCCTCTTGCAACCGTGCTGAGCCTTTCGCAATAACCCAACTGGACCTCTGTGGGGGGTGTGGGGCTGCGTCACCCTGGCTGGATAGCATAACCTGGAACACTGGGAGTGAACACAAACAAGGACATTGCAGCTTGACACAAAGAAAGAAAGAAAGAAAGAAAGAAAGAAAGAAAGAAAGAAAGAAAGAAAGAAAGAAAGAAAGAAAGAAAGAAAGAAGCTTGGCAGAAGCAACATGGATCTGATGCTTTGGCTTGGAACGGGAACAAGGCATCCAATTTTGGGGCACTCTGTCTAAAGAGCTGAACAAATAAAAATAAAAACAAAATACAGCTTTTGTTGTGCTTCAATCCCGTAGAAGTAAATGAGAGAATTAGAAACAGATTAAGCCTCTCGTTCAAGATTTCCCTTTAGACGGTGTCAACATGAAAGCATCTTTTGGAGGCTGAAGAGTGCCCTCATTTGTAGAACAGCTAATTAAAGCGTCTTATAACCTGCATGACCTAAGAGGGAAGCAAAGCCTGCAGTCCCTGCACAAGCGAGGCACCACTTCCCGATCCCTGAGTTGCGTGCTGCTCCGTCTACATGGCTCTGTCCTATTGGATCCCCAAATCCCTCATTGTAGTTACTCTTGTACTTGGGATAAGAGTAATTGCATAAAGTTATGTAACAGTATAACTGAGCCAAGGCTTGTCAACTCATCATTTGAGGCTTGCTTTTGTCACTTCAGACCTATATCATCTGTTTTTCAGCTCACATACGCATGCATATAAATATCACATGTAAGTATCTAGTTGCGTATAAATATATAAGCATCCTATATAACATGAAAGTATCCATTTTACAATGGGAACTATTATCAAAAGAGTGCAATTATTTCCAAGCAAAGCGGCTTCCATCACGACACTGGAAGTCATTTTTTATGCTACATTTAGATTGGACATCAGTTGTGAAGCATTGGTGGTGGTGGTTGTGAATGTGTGCGATGGTCCATACCCTATGATCTTTCCTTGGGGCTTGCAATTAAGTGAGTAATGATCTTGGAAGGTTAAGTAGATAATACGATTGTGAAAACCTATTAAATCCAATTACTTTTTTTTCCATGACCATGAAGCACAATCTCTAAAAGCCGGAGTTGTGCAACTCCCTGGAAGGTTCAGTGTTGCATCTAATGAAAACAAAGCCAAAAATAAAACACAAGTGATCCATGAGGCTGGCTCTTTGAGCCTCAGTGCTCATAATTGCAAACATCTGAACTTCAGGATTTTCAGGAAAAGTGAGGCCCTGCAAGACTTGGAGAAAGTCAAGAGTAACCCAGCTCGACTCTTGTGTTTTGACTGCTGATTCTTCACGACACTTCTCAGGGGTCTTCCAATGTAGGTAATCGTGATAGGTAGCTGAGGGATTGCATTCTCTTCTATGTGCCAAACGCTCGTTCGAGTTGGAAAGGGCAGATAGTGGTTGAAGTTCAGCTTTTATGTAAATCTCCATGGCTGACCAAGATCCATACGTGGAGCGTTCACCATGAGGAGTTGAGATGCTGACCCACGGTGGTGCTGTTATCACTGGGACTTGGGTGTTGTTCCTGGTGGCCATGGCAAAGAGCGAGTTCATGGCAATCATTAAGTTGCGTCAGGGGAGAGGAGGTGCTCCAGTTGCGTGATTGCCTTGGCTGTCACCTGATTTAATTATCTTGGAAGGAGGCTCCCTCTGATGAGTTTTCTTCAGGATGTTAACACAGCATCCTCTCTGTCCTCTCAATAACGATG
Source organism: Echinops telfairi (assembly GCF_000313985.2). Lineage (NCBI taxonomy): Eukaryota > Metazoa > Chordata > Mammalia > Afrosoricida > Tenrecidae > Echinops > Echinops telfairi. Next base: position 83,776,052 of record NW_022107431.1, on the reverse strand, counting down.
ATGATAATGAAAAATGTTTCCTTTGCTAAAGGCATTAACTCTCAAGTTTAACTTTAGGACCCATGGCTAGGCCAGTACTTTGCTTACAGATCTGGCTTCCTCCCAGCACAAGAACAATGGTGTGCCATTAATAAATACAAGGATTATTCCTTTCAGTTATGGAAGACTGAAAGTTCAGGGAGCAGTTTTACACCAATTAGCAACTTCTCCTGGGACAAAACTGTGAGCTAGGAATGCAGTCATCCTTTCTCTTTCTCCCCCAATAAGA
>NW_022107431.1:83769150-83774469 GCF_000313985.2 Echinops telfairi | reverse complement strand
GAAAAACACAAGTCAATTCTCTAATTCCTACATGTACTCTTCAGTGATGTTTATTATGTTATTCATAGTGTGTAACTAATATCACTACCCTTTTCTGAATTCTTCCACCACCATTCATATCAACTCAGTGCTCCATAAAGAAACATGTTCCATTCCAGACCACTCAGAACATTTGATACATATATGCTTATTTCACATAGATCAAAAGAGCATCATTAAACTCTCAAGTGATCTCTGTCATCATTTCGCATTATAAGTAGCATAAAGTGACTTGGATCCGGATTTTTCCCCCAAGGTAAATGTTTAGGCAATATTTCTATGAGGAGCTGGCAAAGTCACTCAATGAACTATTATGGTTATTTTAAGATAGGTTGTGATAAGTGCATTGTCTTCTGGATCCATGTGGGTCAATTCCCCTTGAGGGAAGTGCTCAGCAAGAGCAGGAGCATAAATCCAGGCACCACCGGCTACACTTCAAGGTGTGGAGGGTTTGATGTGACTGAGACTGTAAGTGGGGTGCAGGCCTTTCATACATACAGACTGTGGTGGCTGTGTTGGCTTATGTGACCTCTAGATGGATGGATGTCCAGGTTGTTGTTCGTAAACACTGAAGCAGAGACTTGCCTGACTCAGATATCCCTTTGACATTCTAGCAGTGACTCATAGAGGCTCCTCATGCCCACGGAGCAGGCAGTGTCACCTTCTGGTATTTTCAGCCTCTGACTTGTTGATTTGGTTTGGACCTTTCAAATGTAAAACGTGTAAAAATCTCAATTCCTATTGTTCCTCCTGGGTGAGTCCACACTCCTGGGAGGCGAAGTCTCTTTCCTAAGCCAGCTTTCGGTGCCCTTTGGCTCCCTCACTATGTGGGGCATCCCTGACTCACTGTCTCTTCTAGGCAAGCATTGCCTCTTGGGGAGTTCTCTACCAAGCTGCTTTCTTCTCTGGCTGTTCCGTTTTTTATCTTATGGGAGGTGAGACTCTAGATTGGTTTTCTCTCTTGTCTTAGGGAACAATGAGCACATATGAAATGCTTACAGGTATGTATTGACTGGTTGATGGCTGAACTAATGATAAATCAGTTTCCACTGAGTTAATTTCAACTCACGGTCACCCCGCGTGTTAGGGCACAACTGTGTCCCGTGGGGTGTTCAACAGCTCTCCTTTCTTCTGCGAGACCTTTGGGTGGAAACACCACCCCACCCCCCTTCATGTTCGCGTTGGAAGGGACTTGATGGCAGTGAGTTTACTTTTGGTTTTCAGTTAGTAGCCAGTCATCATAACTGCTTGCTCCACTCAGAAACGTTAGCTGTGGTCATGGGATGAGAATTTGCTGGGATTCTTCCTTCGTTCTTTTATCTCTTCTCTCCCTCCCTCCTTGCCTGCCTGCCTCATTCGTTCCTGTGCTCGGTCAGGGGCTAGAACAGTAACTAGAGCAGCTGCAGCCCTCATTGTCACGCAGTTGAGAGTTAACCCAAAATTCGGAGAACTTGTTGGGGGAAATGGGATGATGATCTTTGGTCTCATAAGAAGAGCTGAGTCGTAGATGGAAAAAGTCTGGCTCCTCTTTTTATCTGAGGAAGAAGGGTTGGAACGCAAGGGGCTGGGGTTGGAAGCAGCACAGGATTTGGAGCGGTGCCCAGACTGTGCCTTGACCATTTTAGAAGCTACAGACCTTTGAGTGAGTTATTGACCCCCCTCAGATACTTCATCTATAAATCGGGGTGGTTGGAAGGATTTACTGGGTTACAGGAAAATGCTGCTTGCTGTTAGGTAAGCACTTCACTGTACTTCTCGTCACAGAAATGCTTGTTAAAATGGTGTGATAGTGTGCATGTGCGATGGGAAAGTGCTTCTTAAATCTTTGTGATACAAATGTGAAGGATTCTGTTTCTGGGGTGGGCCACACTTCTTCTTCTTCTCCTTCTCCTTCTCCTTCTCCTTCTCCTTTTCCTCCTCCTCCTCCTCCTCCTCCTCCTCCTCCTCCTCCTCCTTCTTCTGCACATCTTAGCTGGAGTCCTTGCTGCCTCTTGCTGAGTGGGCTGGGAGGGAAGAGGCTACTTCTGTGTGGGCAGACTAAGAATCCCTGTGTATGTTGGAAATAACACACCCCTGAAAGCACATTTTATTTACTACACTGAATCAGTGCGCTGTTAAGTGACACAGGTAGTGCCTGAATGAGCTCATAAAATTCCCAGTTGAAGTCCCTCTGTACATTGTTCGTTAGGTAGAATACACTCCCAGGATTTTTCATTAAAGTCTCTGCCATTCAGGAATGAAAGACACCTTTTCGTCAAAAATCTGTTTTCTGAAAAGGTAGAAAATCCCTTCCTCCCCAAAGAGTAAAACCCCAAAGGAATCCCTCCCAGAGCGTGGCCCGCTACCATTCTTGTTACATGTTCTGTACAATTTAGGGGCTGTTGCTCTGGTTAGCGGGGGTGTGGCTGGGTCGCTGACTCTCAGGCATGCTGCTTCAAAGTGAATAAAAGAGGGTTCGAATTGTCAAAGGCACATCCTAGTTTATCCTCTGGTCATATGGGGACCAATGATACTGACCTGATTAAACATCCCCCCGCCCCCGTCAATTTTTTGAACAGTAACAAATGGCTCACTAAGCCTCCTGATAAAGGATGAAGCTAACACCACAGGACGTGCTAAACCAGTTCCTGTGGGTGCCCGTCGCCATGTGACAGCCACCCTCCAGCACACATCGCTTTCACTGGGAGCCACTCTTGGTGCCCTGTGTTGCAAGCCTGTTTGCCATTACATAAGTAGAGTGGCTCCCTCCTGAGCCACAGCAGAGCTGCCAGACAGAGCTTCTGCGCCAGTCCATGAACTTTAGACCCCACTTTCCCTGTGGCTGCAGATGGACTGCTCTCTTTGGGGAAAGTCTCTTATGGGCCACTTCCAGGTGAGCTGCCAGCCCATTCACAATTCTCAGGTGCACCGGTCTTAAAGGTGGGTTCTGCGTGGCAATGAAATAAAATGCAATGGAGTCATTTTTCATTCTCAGAAGTCGTAGTCAACATGGCAAACTGTTCCAGAGACCTCTTGGGTAAGATAGGGCCCATCTGTCATCCTTGACCTGTTTCCTGGTTGAAATGGGGAGAGTTATTGGGTGTTGGTCTTAGAGTCAACAACAGAGTAATTGATTGACCACTGCTAATGCCTCTCTACCTTCTCATTTCTGAGAAGCGCCTGCCTTGATCCTTTGGAGACAGATTGCTGTAAAACCTACATGAAAGAGATTAGCCAGCAAGGTAACCTAGTTTCTCCAATGCATTTGTCTCTACTAGTAAGGAATACAGGTGGCATGGCTGACGGTGGACTTAGAAGATCCGGGGATTGGCCTTGGCTCAAAAATCAGGGGGCAGGCCAGATGACCTGCAAGGTTTGTTCTGAAGTAATGATGAGTCTCTAAATCAGTGAGAGTCTTTTGGATTTACTAGAAATACTGGACTCTGCTCTTAAGTCTACCTTTGCTAAAAACTTGCCAAATGACCTATGACTTCCTCATCTGGGGATGGAAGTTACATGTTGACGTCCTGCCCTCTGGTGTATGTGACTTTCCCCTTCACCCAGAGACTCTAGAGTCTAGACGATCAGAACGCCCAGGGAGGGGATGCGAAACATCAGGTAGAGCAACAGCATTACGTTGGAACCCCAGTCGATGCGGGTATGTCTGCCTCACTGCAGACTACACCAGAGGCAGCAACGTAGGTCAGGTGGTGTCAGGAGGATGCAGCTTCCAACAGTCTTCCCTCCTGTCTGCCATGGGGCCACCGTTCCTCCAGATGTGGGCTGACCTGCTCACTAGAACTCGTTCCTTTGAGTTTGCAAGTTAAAAAAAAAAGGGGGCATCATAAGACTGTTCCTAAAATGCCCCCATGTTCACTGACAGAGGAGGGAGGACTCCATGAGTGGGGGAAACATCTCCTTTCTTGTGCCCATTAAATCAGAGGCGGTAAATGGTTCCTTGGTGGCTGGATATGACTCGTTCTTGTTTTCTATTTGAGCTACTTAAATGGCACGTGACTCAAAGAGTTAAAAAATAACAAAAGACAAAGCTACAGAAACCTCACAAGATAATGTCGGTGTACTTGACACCATTGGTCAAGTCAAGATTGTCAAGAACCATCCACATATGTTCACTTTTATGAATAGATGGAAGATTGGATCACGCGGGGCCCTCCATTGCCTCAAGGCTACAACCAGCTAGAACTCAGAGATCAGCATCGCTTCAAACAGTCCCAACACTCTCCATGGTGACACATCTCGCTTGGTCCATTTTATTATTTACTTTGTGGGCCTGACCTGTAGCTATTTCACTGGGGGACCTGGGATCCAGCTGATCAGTTGAGTTGGCCGTCATGTGTATGAAGCGCAGAGAACCGGGATCCGGGAGCAGCCGTTTCACACACAGCGAGAGGCCTTGGGAACGAAGGGAAGCCTGAAGGCTGCGCCAAAGGGAGACTCAGGAGAGAGGGCCCGTGGCATTTCCTGGGCGCCCTCAATGGTGCCAAGCCAGGGCAGTGGGGCGGGCAGGCTCTGGAATGGAGCCTGGCAGCACGAATGGGTGGTGTCCCAGGAGGGAGGGCCTGCGTTTCTTCTCACTTGTCTTAGGTCACTAACCCATGGTTACCTCCAAGCCCAGCTCTCGACATGGCCTCTTAGCCCTGACCAGCAAGCCTAGATGATAAATGTATACCCAACGTAATATTTTGTCTTCTATTTATAATTCTAATCATTTTATTGAAAGTATCTTCACCCTTACCTCTTTCAAGCCATCAGCCAAAGATGATGCTTCATGACATTTTGGATTTCCACGGTCCTTCTATTTCACAACAGGATTTCTGCTTCGTCAATATTTTCATGTCCTAATAACTATAATCAAAGTTTGGGTTGGTCATACAGTAATAAATAGTCGCCCATCTGGGACATTGCCTGTAAAAGAGAACAGGAAACTCCACATCATATGGAAAGTTGTACTTTTAGTTTCATAACTCAAATTTTGCCTAACAAAGATAGCTCTTATTGAAACAGCCCTGACAGCATAAGAAGTGTATTTAAATATTTTATGAAAAACTATCTTAGGACAAAGTGTTTTTCCGATATGTCATCTTTTGGTGGTCTCATCGTGCTTTCCTGAAGTAGACAGAGCAGTCACTCTTGCAACCGCTTTATAAAAAAGAATTTGGGGTTCAGAAACATTAAGCAACTTAGCTCATGGCAAACTATTAAGTCTTAACTGGGTCTCAAGACTTCTGCTTCTAACTCCTTAGTTCTTTCTACCCTCCCTGCACTACCTCTGTGTGTCAT
>NW_022107431.1:83759247-83768977 GCF_000313985.2 Echinops telfairi | reverse complement strand
TAAAAATGCAAAGAGTCATTTTAAAAATGTATAGAAAACACTTCTTTACAGTGATGGGATACAAGCACAAGTAGTTTTAAAAGCTTATTATTATTTTTTTCATAGATTCATAGCCTCTAACAAAATAGTGTTTGGATGAAGTGGTTATAACATTCTCCTATAATGGCTGACATTGTACACCATCTCCTCAATTCCCTAGTTATTAAAGCGTAATGGCTATCAGTATCGACTTGATGCCAATGGATTTGTTTTCTGTTTGCTTTAATGGCTTTCAGTGGAATTTCCAATAACTAGCAAGAAAGACCTGGCTGTCTGTGAGTTTTCAGCCAAGGACACCCCTGTGGATCGCAGTGGGCAGCAGTTCACTCAGTTGTTCATGGGATTGCCATGATTTGAGAAGGGGAGGCTGACTCGGTAGCAGCTAACACCAAAAACATTCTTTACAGTTAAAATATACCTCCCCCAGACCACCCCGCAAAACCTCACCGTTTTGCAATCTGATTATTCAGCTGCTGGTGCAAAGAGTCATATGTTTCCGTCTGTCTTCCTATTTCACGTAAACTACCACCCATCCTCCTGTCGTTGCTATTGTTACCTTAGGAAAACAACAACAAACAGAGCACACCAAGCAGGCCAGTGGCTTGAACAATGGGGAAGTGGTCAGTCCATGCTGTTGTTGTGAGTTGCCATCAGGTTGATTTGGACTCATGGTGACCCATGGTGCAGAGTGGGACTCTGCTATACGATTAACGGCTGTGGCCTTTCAGAAAGAGGTTCCAGGTCAGTCTCCCAGCTCCTGTGTGTGACGTTCAGCTGCCAACCTAGGGGCTGCTCGTCAGTGCTTAACCATTTGCGCACCCAGGGATTCGGCTGTCCTTGTGGTTGTGTTGGATTGATTCCAACTCATCATGACGCCGTAGAATGGAAGTTAAGAAGCTCTGCCTTTGGCACTTCTGAATCAACACCATGGAGTCTGGGTGTGAGATTTCATTACTTTCTGGGTTTATTTTATTTTCTCAACTGGTAATATGTTAGGCCTTGGCTAAACGAAAATGGCACGTGAATCTAATTTGACTGCCCTCTAGAATTGGTTATAGGTTTTAAAAATATTTGAACAGTTTTTGACTATTTTTGAATGTACAAATGTGGTTGACACAATGTATGGATTGTGATAAGAGTTGTACGAGCCCCCAATAAAATGATTTTTTTAAAAGTTATGCCTGTATAAATGTGCTTGATACAAAGGATGTATGGCTTGTTATAAGAGTTGTAAGAGTCCTGAATAAAATGATTTATTAAAAAAAAAGGATCCTTAAAATATTTGAAGATTTTTCTAGAATTTTCAAGGATGGAAACTGTAGCCTATCTTTTAGGAAGCTATTATTCTTGGCTAAGATAGGCGTACATACTTAATAGGAATTCAAAAAACACTTAAAATACTTTAAGGACTTGTTTCAGAAACTTATTTTATGAGGATAGATTAAAAAAATTAGATGGTATTTTTTTAACAGTTGCTATTGGCATTTCACCCACATATCATACAATTCAATAGTTCAATCATATCAAGAAGAGTTGTACAACAGATGATATTTTTATGAAATTTAGGATTTCATTTAATTTCATTAAGAATTTGTTTTAATCAAGTGTTTATGAAATAAAAATATGATTTAAAAAAGCACACAATTCTCAAAACTTCAGCTACATTATTTTCAGGAAAGTATGTTAAGCAGTATTTAAGCACAGGACAAGTGTTAGCTTACCCCGTGTAGGAAGAGATCTTCATTGAATCAGGCCTTCCTGCTGAATTCTGGTTTACCTGTACTTTCTGGCTTTCAAGTTCTAAACGGGCTACTGAGGGTGCACACTTATTTCTTCTTCATGTTCTGAGAATCCAAAGACTTTAGGTGATCATTTCTCCAAATGAAGTTAACAAAAATTAAACTCACCAAAATATCCAAGCTCTTCCTATATGCCTCTTCATAACAATCTTCATAATCGTAATCTTGGCGTGATCTCCCTCTATTGTGTTTGTGTGCCCTTTGAGAATTCCCAACCAACCCAATGTCTCTGATCAGGCTCTTCCCATATTTGAAATGTCCTTTTCCTTCCTTTCTACTAACGGGAGTTCTTTTCTTCTTTTAAGATCGACCGTGAACTATGCTTTATTCACCATATTTCGTCTGGATGGATGTTTCCTCTGAATTCCTAAGGAGTTTGTGCCTGTAGAGTTTCTTGTACTATATGAACTCCTGAAGTCACCTTGCATCTCCAGGTTGGCATTCAGCATTCCTTTATCGGTTTTTAGGAGTCCAAGATGAAATAGGCTCAGATCTTTTTCTCTAGGAGCCCACAAGTGAATAGAGACAATAGGCTATGTTTAATGAACGATATTGCATGACAGGGAGGTCTCCGAAGATGGAGCAGGAGCTCACGCGAGTGAGAGGTAATGTCTAATATACCCAGGAGGCTCTGAGACAATCGTGGTATATTCCTAAACCCCAAACCACACTCACTGTCATTGAGTCGACGCTGACCCTTAGTGACCCTGTAGGACAGGGTAGAACTTTGAGTAGCTTCTTTGGGTTCATGAGACTGTAACTCTTTATGAGAGTAGAAAGCCCGGTCTTTATCCTGGTGCTGAGTAGCTAGAAGGTAGGGGAATCAGAGAAAATGCCCGAAATAGCCGTCAGTGCTGATTAAACAGGAAGGCCAGGTGAGTGGAGAGAAGGCAAGGGGCCTTGGTCAAGGCCGGCGAGTCTTGACCTTTTGGGTCACAGGACTCTTTACATCCCTAACATATTCGTAGGACCCTAGAGAACTTTCGTTTATACGCTTTTTTAAGAAACGATTTTACCATACTAAAATGTTAAAATGAGAAATTATTTTTCATTACATCATTCTAAAAGAACAACTAAAACCAATGGCATGTTCATATATTGATAACGTCTTCTTAATGAAAAGTGAACAATACTTTTCAAAACAAAGGCCCTGAGTGAAAAGAGCGACATTGCTGAAAATTTTTGCAAATCTCTCCTCTTTGTTGTTTAATAAGAGCAAGCTGGATTCTTCACTCACTTCTTCATTCAGTCTGTTACTATATCACAGGCCATCCAGCCATTAGGACATTCCACTGTAGACTCATAGGAAATAGGAGAGAGAAAAAAAGCAAATAACCTCTTAGTGTTGTTGTGACAGTTGTTTTGCCCTGGAAAACTCCAAGAGAGAGTGTCCGGGTCCTCCAGAGGTCCCTGGGTTGTATGTCAGAGCTGTTTGTTTTTGCCACACACGGTCCCCTCTCTTTTCAAAATGGACATTCTCTAGTCTCTCTTTTTCTCTGTGACTATGGAAAACTCCTTGAGGGCAGAGACTGGTAGGTAGGTGCTCAAAAAACATCCTGGCTGATGTTGATAATGATGCTGACAGTGTGTATGTGTACATGTATGTATTCATCTTAAACATAGATACATAAAAAAGAATATATATATATATGTATGTATCTACACACAAGTACATAGAGAGCCCTGGTGGTACAGTGGTTAAGCACATAGCTACCAACCTCAAGGTTAGCCATGTGACTCCATTAGCTGCTCGTGGCAGAAAAGACCTGATCAGCTTCTATAAAAGATGACAGTGTGGGACCCCCAGGTGGCCCTTCCACTCTGCCATAGGAAGGGCTACTCTGAGTTGGAACCGGCTCAACGGAACATGGGAATCACCCTTTCTCTTTAGGCATGTGACTTTAAAAAAATACTATTTTATTGTGTTTTTAATGAAGGTTTACACAGTGGGTCAGGTTCCCAGTCAATAATTTCTACACAAATTGTTCAGTGACGTCGGTTACACTTATAGAGTTGGGGGGTGGGGTGGGGGCATGACTTCACCCTCACGGAGTATAAGTTCCAGCGCTATACATACTGTTACGTGATACAGCTGGCGATTAATGCTTTGCCTAGAGGTAGTAATAGAGGCGATGTTAGTAATAAAACTAATTACTCCTTCTACAAAAGAAATTAGTCGGGAAAGGAAATCCATGTGCACAGGATGGCGAACTGCCAGCTTCAGGTTTGCAACTGTTCAACTCCTTTGGCTTTGGGTCTCATTTCACCGTATTCTTTTCCTGCCTGGTGATAGATGGCAGATGTGCTCAGAATTTCACATACCTGGCAGCCCTGGGTTGGAAATCTGCAGAGGAAGCCCATATTCCTTAGCAATGTCTCAAGAGCATTGCCTCAGGTAGAGCCTAGCAAGTTCGTCCAGGAATCCCTATCAATGTACCTCATGTAGGTTTCTGACAGCGAAGTTAAAGTGCCCAGTCTCAGAGCCCTTCCTCTGGACTGGCCATTCTTGGGCCCACCGAGAAAGGACCAGGCCTCCTCGTTCTTTTCTCCGGGGTATTCCTTGACCAGACACCGTTATTTTCAATACATGCATGCAAGATAAAACGGAGCTACAAAGAGAAGGTCAACATCCGCTGGCATTTAAAACTAAGAGTTTGTATGCAGCGGAGCTTCTTGAGATGTATGATTTCGTTCGCCATTTAAAAGGACACGTTAGCAGAGATTGAAATGGACAGAGGCATTGGTTAAAATGCGGGGAAGGTACACATTTCCAAAGCTGGACGTAGTTCAGAAATTGTCACTCTTCACGACAGACGAGGGCTGGGAGCTCACAGAGGGTGTCCCTTGTGACAGGCTCTTTCCAAATCTCTGAGCTCAAAATGGTCTGTTCCCAGTCTGCGTACCAACGCAGCAAGCGACGGAGTTTAAGCTTCTTGAGAAGACAGGCGGCGTCATCTTTGGACCATTGCCTGTACTGAGACTCATGTTTACCGGGAGGAACCAGGGGCATTTTCTCTGGTGCCAACGAGTAAAAAGAGGCCCCTTTATTTTGCTTTTAAAGGGGCCTCCAGGCCTCTCGGTAAGACTTAGGCAAATCATCCAGTAGACCAGGACCCAACAGTTCTCCCTTCGGGGTGTCCACTACAAGTACCTGCTCACTACCACGAGGGTCTCAGCACCTAAGCCCTACACCATCTCAATCAAACCACAACGGGTGTTGGATGTGGAGGGGCCATCAAGTGAACACCCCTCCAGGTAATCGCACATCCCAAGAGGGTGCAGCTTGTTCAGACTCATTGTCCCTGGAACCTTGTTTGCCTCTTGTTCTGAGGACGGATTTAAGTGGCCTGCTTCTGTCGCACCCCACACAGACCTAACCTCAGAGATGTTAAGAATAAGTTGTTGATTTTGTTAGGGAGAGAGTGTACTGCCCATCCAGGTAATGACCACGTAGCTCTGGCTTCATGCGGGACCAGTAATTCTCTGACATGCAGCTTCCTGCTTGTCTGCACACTGCCCACCACACCGCCTGTCTGGCCTTCCATGAGCAAACGTTTCACTACTGAAATCAGTGGTGACCTTTCTCGTTTCTCATACACCCAGAGGAAGAGACGGTTTGCTGTCGAGTAGGTTGACTACCGAGTTTAGTACTCCTGCGAGAGAGGTGAGAACTGGTAGGGGAGCCGGCGAGGGGAGCACTGCTTGGTGCAGCCTGGGGAGTCCTTTGCCTCTTCACTGTTGGCTGTAAGATGAGATGGTGTTTTTGTGCACATCCTCAGCATCTTTGCAACTTACTCAAGACAGGTCGCCTCAGCATGTCAAAAGCATGTGTGTGGCCAGGCGACTGTTGGTTTCTCCCCAGTTTTATTCCAAAGCAATCATGGAAAGCCAGGAGGAGTTTTCCACACAGCGACGTACTGGCGGACTCTTCCCCTCTCCAGCACAGCCCCGCATTTCACCGAGTGACACCTGAGTGACATCATTGTCCAGGGAGCCTGTTGTTGTCAGTCGGTTTCGACCCACAACCATGAAAGAAACACTTCCTGGTCCGGCACCCTCTTCACAAGTGTTCTCCCACCCGGGAAAGCCCTGTAAGAGGAAAAGAAGGAGGAAGAGACATCAAGCAAAACGTCAACAAAAACTTGGAGAGACGGAATAGCTGGGAGGGAGGCGCTGTGTGGTCTTCAGGCCACCAGGTCTCACCTCCTTTCTCCATCCCGGCCTCCATCCTGGCCTGTCTGGCATGTAAATTATTCCATAGAGATTGTAATTTTTTCCCTTGACAGAAATTCAATCCAGTAATCCCCCTGTGAAAACTCACAAAATAAAGCATGATCTCTATAAATTCTATTTTAGCAAATAGTCATTTTACAGTAGATTCCAGAACTAGATACATATGTATGTATATACAGCAAAGATATTCATATACAGCATATGTAAGTATATATATATGTACCTACATATCTTTGCATAATAGTAAAAAACTCATAGTAACCAAACATTAAAAATATTTTGTACATCTCTGCTGATATTTTTGTTGGAAAATTATTAACTGATTTTGTTCAGATACAGCATATAGTTTCTTAAATATTTAGAGACTTATGTGGAGGAAACAAACACAATGCAGTCATTCCTATTATTTGTTTTTTCTCTCTCCTATAAATCAGGAGATCAGTGTTATGCTAATTGGGTGGGAAATCACCCCAGTTCCACTCTGGAAGCAAAGTTTGAGAACTTCTGTAGTGAAGGAAAAACAACTTGAGTCGAAGAAAAAACAACAACACACCATCTCATACTAAGACCCTAGCCAATACATCGGGCCTCACCAAGACTCAGTCCATATTTCTGTCTGGGAAAAGAAAGTGATGTTCACACTGCTGGTCCCCACCGAGCGCTTGGTGCAGGAAAGATGCAGGCTAACTCGTCAGCTGCCTGGGAGGCTGATTTCACGATTGGAGAAAATTGTCAAGCAAACAATATTTGATGAGAGCAGACAGGAAACCAGCCAGCAGAAAGGCAAACCGTGGTGCTGATCAAGATCTGGCGAGACAGCCTCCTGGAGGTGATAGCTCACTGAAATATCTGAGGAAAGAGCCTGGATTTCAGGTCTGCAGGTGAAGAGACAGGTTTAGGCGGATCATCTTTGTGGAGAAAACAAAACTCGAGTGGAGAGAGTGGATAGAGGACTAGGCCCAGCCATCAGGGGAGAAGAAGGGCTTGCTGGTTGTGCCGGACAGTGGAGCGCGACAGAGAAGCCGGAAGAGCACCATCTGTGAACAGATCCCGTGGGAGGATAAAGGAGTTCCGTGGCAGATTCGTTCACTGGAAGCTTTCCCAAGCACCATGCCTGAAGTTAGAATGACTTAGAAGACTACCTACCAGGCCAAAGACAGGGGTGCTGTGGTGGAAAGAGTTTAGACCATACCCCTGACAGACCCGAGTTCCAACCTTGAAGGGAATTTGTTAAGAGCAGGTCAATTTCTTACACCTTCCTTGTAGGTCTCTTAGAAGCCGATAGTGCTCAATGAGGCATGAAGCCATTGGGGTGCAGTTAATGCACTTGGCTACTAACAAAAGGTTAGGGCTTCTAGTCCACCCAGGGATGTGTGGGGGAAAGGCTGTGATCTACTTCTAAACAATCAGCTATTAAAAATCCCGCAGAGCACAGTTCTCTCACGCGTGTGGAGTTGTCGTGAGTCAGAACCACCTCCACAGCAGCTGTTTATCTGGTTGTTCTTTTTTTTATTGCCTAACAAAGGAGAGTTACTATTGTCTCGCTTTGAATGAAACGTTGGCTGTGGAGGATACTTTTGGGTTGGACATAGCAGTTGGAACAGAAGACAGTGGCCGAGTCTATGCTGATGTGGGACTGTCGAGGCGTCTGGGGAGGAGGTAGGAAGATAATTCTTGCACTTAAGTCTTGTGCAGGTGATGGTCGTACAGAATGCAGCCTGCTTAAGCTTCTCATGCCACCAGCAGGGACTCTGAGGTGGCTCGCTGTCCTCCCATGACCTCCTATGTAAGCAGAGAGTAGGATGCAAGATGGCAGCCCGTGAAAAGCTGTTGACAGGGGCCCATGCCAAATCCCCACTGTCCATCTGAGAGCTCACAAGAACTAGTTACAGAAAATAAATAAAATGAAGAGAGCAGAGGGCAGTGAAAGGAAGACTCTGGAAGACGGAGCAGTAGCTCAGTGGGTACAGGGTAGATAAGAAACCTGGGTTGGGAGGGATAAGCAATTTCCGATCGTGTGCCGGTTACAAGGTGATTTACGGTTGAAGGAATCAGGAGTGGACAACAGAAGTCTGGGCAAACATACGACTGACACTGGAGGGCTGCCGAAGTCTGAATAAGAGATCGTGAACTGTAGACACCGCTGTTCAAGAAATGGTGGGAGCCATTGCAGTAAGGCTCTTGGGTTCTATGTGATGGCCTGTCTTCAATCCTTTCGATGATCCTTACTCAACACCCATCTGTCAGTTTGTTGTATTGGGAGGATTTGCATGTTGCTATGATGCTTAAAGCGGTGCCATCAGTATTTGAAATACCCCCTGGGTCATTCATGGTGGACAGGTTTCATCAGCGCTTCTAGACTACGATAGCTTAAGGAGAAAGATCTAATGATCACCCCCCAAATTAGCCAGTGCAACCTGTGTGGATCATGACAAAGTATTGTCTGGCTTGCTTGTTTCAAGCGCTTCACTAGGAAGGCTCAGTCGCTAGAGGGGGACATCATGTTTGGTAAAAGCGAGGACCCATGAGATCGAGGGAGACCCTCCGCGAGATGGATGGAATAATAACTGCAAAGTTGGCCTGGAATATGCTGCCGCTGCCGCTGCTGCTGCCGCCACCGATCATTCAGGACCAGGCCGTGCTTCCTTCTGTCGTCCAGAAGGTCACCGTGAGAAGGAGGCGACCTGACATCAGCTAATAACAACAGTATGATCCTTATAAGCCTTTCATCCTTGTGATCTCAGACTCCTAGTTATCCAGGGAGGAGTTAACCCAAATCTCAAAACTTTTTAAAGAATCCATACCTGCTTTGAAACATATCGCAATCGCCGGTCTCTCCCTTTCTCCTCCTCAGCTTGGATACATCAGCCTTTCAATCACTCCCAGTGTGACGTCAGAACCTGCACTAAAACCTGCCTTAAATCCCCACTCAAGGCTCTTCCAAGCTCACTCCGGCCGTCCTACGAGGTGAGAAGACACGGTGCGTTCCGGAGCAGGAACAGAAGGTCCGGCTTGCGAGAAGCAGGGGGCGTCGAACAGATTCTGGTGGGTGCTGCGGTTAGTTTCCCCGGAGTCAGCTCCCACTCATGGCGACCTTGTGTACAACAGCGCAGAATGTTGTCTGGCCGGTCCTGGGGCGTCTTCACAGGCATCCCACGGGGGCCATTACACCAGTCTCTGGGGTCCCTCACCTCATGACTGGAAAGAGTGCCATTTAGGGAACTGGGGACAAGAATCTTCCCACAAGGGAGTCACAGGAAAGGTCCCATGTTGTGACTTGAAGCTCCAGCGCCGAGGCAGTAAGTACTTAGAAGGTCTCCCTCAAGAGAGGTTTCGCTCAAGATTCCAAGTCAGTATGGTCCCTGGACTAGTGGAAAGGACCCCCCCAACCCCCAGCGGTGTCCTTTAATCTGCCTGTCAGCCCTTTGGGGTTCTTCTAGGCTCAGGCCCTTCCTGTGTGCACTTTCTTCCCATAGTTCTGTGCATTCTTCACACGACCATGCATAGACAGCGCCATAAACCCTTGTGACGTACACGGTAAACACCGAGAGGCAATGTGGGCTAAGGTCAAAGAACAACAGCAAAGATTCTGGAGCTGCACCGCTGTGGTTCAAAATGGAAGCAATAGATGGGCTTTCTTCTCCCATCAACAGTCTCGG
>NW_022107431.1:83747304-83758097 GCF_000313985.2 Echinops telfairi | reverse complement strand
TGATGTGTGTATGGATTGTGATAACAGTTGTATGAGCCCCTAATAAAATGTTAAAAAAATAAATAAATAAAAATTAAAAAGAAAAAAAAAAAAGAAACCACTTTAAAGAGAAAGAACCTGTGGCTCCCATGGGTGAAGGAGGAAGAGTTGTTGCTTAGGGGTTCATTTTAAGGGTGGGGGAACAATTTGAAGAGGGAAATCGATAATGGCTGCACAACACGGAGAGCATAATCAATGGCACTGCCTTATCCATGTAGAAGTTGTTGAACCCGTCAATGTTTCCTTGTGTATCCTTTTGCCAAAACTGGAAAAAAATTACATGACTAACAATGAGTATGGGGAGGGGGGAGTAGTCTAAAATGGATTGTGAAAAAACAACAAAAAATGGACTGTGGTAAAGATTGTACAACTCTTCCTGCTGTGGTTTAACTATTGAATTGTATGATATGTGGATAAAGTGCCAATAAAACTTTTTTAAAAAGCCTGAGAAAGAAAGGAAATGGCGATTTTCTCATTGTCCTAAGCAGAGGAGAAGCAGTCCAGAGAAAATCGTGTGGCGGTGTTCAAAACCCTTCATCAGTCTGGAATCAAAGATCAGGAGGAGAGAAGCTTCAAAAGAGCGTGGAAGGACCATGTGTACCTTCATGGAGCCTGACTTGCCATGGAGTGTTCTAGATCGGAAGGGGTGGGGAAATGCAGCCCTTCAAACTAGCTGTCATTGTCATTGTGTTTTACACAGTGTCTACTAGTGAGCAAATATGGAGGAAAGCTGAGATAATCATAGGATTTAAAATTCCAACATCTGAGCTAAAATGGTTTTCATCAAGCCTCGTTCCTCCCCATTTTGTAACATTAAGGGGATTTTATTTCCCATCACGTAGCAACTACTGTCTGGTTGGCTCCTTTCAAGTTTGCCGCTGCTCTTTACCTGCTGCACCAGGCCCTTAACCCAGGGAAAGTCACCTCACCTCACCCCAGAACAGGAAAAATAAAGACGTCTTACTGTCTGAGCCACTTTCTTGGAGGCAATGTGTCTGCTGCGATAAATGATTTCATTTCTTCACCATGAGTTGGCGACAGTCATGGTGCCTTGTTTACAGGAAGTTCTTTCACACACGGGCTTTACAGCTTAGCTGAACTGACACCGAATCGTATCACTCAGAGCCCCGCCTAGAATTATTTTTATTCATCCTTACCTGACCAGATGACAGGGTGGAGGGTGGAGACCCTATGAAAACAACATGCTATTCCGGCGGATTGGAGCCAGTCTGAAAGCAGGCTGGAGAAATGGCATGAATGTACCATCACAATTTCTTGTGGCTTCTACAAGCCTCTGTGGCTGCTTGGAAGGCAGGGCTGCGCCTGAGTTAGCCACCTCCATGTCAGAGCGCCCCCTGCCCTGGGAACCGCTGGAAACCTGGGGCCATTTGATTTCAACTTTTATTTCCCATGGTCTAGAGTAAAGCCTACTACAAGGGTAGTTCACTGAATGACTGGACCTATTCTTTCGTATACTGTTTCATTCTGCCAGAGCACTTAAGAGGATCTTAATGGACATTCTTGATAAATTAACAAATGTCTTTGAATCACATGTACTTTGATACCAAGAAGAAAGAGAGGAAAAAAAAAACCCAGAGTAGGCACACCTTGATGACATGGTAGAGATGATTAATCTCCAGGGCGAGGAACGAGTAGGGGTGGGGGTGGGGGAGGGTATTTGTAGAGTCATAGCGTGATGGCAGTCTTACCAGCTGGGGCTTCACCAAGATTCCTTCTCATTCCTGTTTGTGTAATTCCCCCTCTGACTTTACATGAGCTCAGCCAGCTGTCTGACACCAGCCATGCCTGCTACACAGCTGAAGGGTGTTTTCTTGTAAGCTTCTGATTTCACTAGCCCACAGGTTTGGGTTTTCATAACCTGAAAAGCAAACAAACAAACAAACAAACAAACAAACACCCTCACAAAGCCTCCTGAAGAGAAAGGCCCCATGATGTTCACGGAGAGCGATAACCACACTAGAGTGCCATCATGGGACAAGAGAGGGAAGCCCCAAGGTAGATTGCCCTGTCCTACCTCCAACAGGCTCCCGAGAGGGCATGAGCCCTGCCCACCTCTGCTTTCCCAGCCCGCAGGTGGCCTGCTATACCTCGTGGTGCTTTGGAGAACTCTGCTTTTGAGCTGAAGACATAGGGTTCCCACTCAGAAGGAACAATTCACTGCAAACTGATTTAGTTCTCTGTTGGAGCCTAAGCATCTTTTACAACAAAGCATGAATGTAAGGGTGACCCGGGGAGGACAATGCTTCCTTTGTGGTGGAAAACCTCCTCTAGTGGTTCCTCCTGGTTGTGGTTCCTGCTAAGGCTGTTTGTTCATGCAAGTGCTTATGGCGTGCCATGCCTGTGCACTTTGTCAGGGGAAACCAGCCTTTCCTCCTGCCAAACATTACTGTGGACTGGATCTTATTGATCCTAATAATAGACATGGTGGCAACCACCTGTACTTAAGGTCATTGCTTCATGGGTTTCATCCTAGTGTTGTCCTTCCTGGTATCAGTCACAGATCTGAATAGGCACACCCCTTCCTAACTACATGCAAATAAGTCATGAAAAACACAAACAACTTACTTCTCAATGAAGAGCTCCTGACACTTCATGACGTGCCATGTTGACAGACCTGTTGTTTGCCTTCCTTCACCCCGAGTTTGCTGGATATCCACTACCCTGAATCACCAGACACCCAAAGGAAAGTAGCGCCTGCGATTGTTAAACTTACTACAAAACGGGCAGTGTGTTCACACTTGCGTCACACCAGCTGGACTTGGTCGCATAGACTATAATTCGTGTAATCTTGTCCTAGATCCGTCTTTTTTAGATTGGATGACTTTTTTACGCAGCCGATACCTGACTTGTAACACACTCTATTCTTAAATCATAGAAATGGAATATGGGGACAGAACCACGGGACTTGGGATTGGTAACTGGATTTCTTGCTCCCTTTATGAGCTTCATGATCAAGTTACTTAATGTCTTTTGATCTCAGTTGATTCATCCACAAAACGTGCTTCATAACAACACATTATTCTCCTCAAGAACGCTGGCTTGATGGATGATCTTTTAAAGTTCCTTAACGTCTCATTCTGAGTCCTACTGTTATGTTAGTCGTATGGCAGCTCCCAGAAAGTGTCGCTCTGTCTTCTCGCAAGCAGATTTAAGTGAAAAGGTGAGGCACAGTGGAACATAACCAGCCCCCACCTTTGCTACCCCACTCCCCTGCTTCTGTTTAGAAATAGATGTCTGTACCTCACCCAGGCCGTGTATGTACGACACCTAGGAGTCACCAGTGAGCTCTCTTGTCAGAGATTTTGGACTCAACATTTTACCTAGTGAACTAAGGAAGATGTTGTTGGTGCTGTTGACTCGTAACAGAAAGCCACGCTGCCTGGTGTTGTGCCATCCTCACAGTGCTTATGTGTGAGCCCAATGTCACAGCCACCCTGTCAATTCACCCATCGGGGTTCGTCTTTTCACCAATCTTCTTGCGATAGCCTGTTCCAGGCACTGGTCTCTGCTGACAACATGTCTGAAACACGAGATGAAGGCTCAGCATCCTCGCTTCTGAAGAACATTTCCAAGTGACCTCATCATGGTGCAGAAGTCCCAACAGTTAATGCACTGTGCCGCTATCCAGAAGGTGGCGGGCTCAGTGTCCTCTGAGGCCCCTCAGAAGAAAGACACGGTGGTCTCCTTCCGAACTTCCAGACATTGACAATCCCGTGGCACGCCGTTCTACCTGACACACGTGGCATCAGCATGAGTCAGAATCGACTCGATGGCAGCGGGTTGTTATCTGATTCGCATTGTGCTGGTTACTGGAAAGGGCAGGCATCCTCTTTGTGCTGGGCCTCTGAGCAGAGATCTTTAAGCCTTGTTGTCTACCCTCCTGGTGCCAGTGTAGCATTAAAGGACTACCGTTGTAATTTTATTTCAGCTCGGCTGGGAAGGGGTTGAAAGAGACTTTTAGAGATGAAACTTCGAAAACAAATACAACCCAAAGCAAAGACTGCTGGGGATATAGTTTAATGATCATCTGCAAATGGTTACTACATAGCACGTGTCGTGTTGTTAATAAACGGAATTACCCAACAGTCTTCTTCGCTAGATGTGCTGCGTTTCCTGCATGTACATCTGTTTTTATCACAGCTTGGCACCGCTTTGAAAACATCTGGGGCCTGCTACAGGGGATTTGAACACAAAGGATCCTATATTAGGTAAAGCAACAACTTTCTCTGCTCTCTAATGGTTACCTCTCTACTCTTGCTAGCTCCTCAGACTGGAAGGAGGACTACAGCCTAGGTCCCCCAATTCCATACCCACTGGAATGCTCCCTCTCCCCTTTGCTTATGTCCATTTTATCTGCGTGACGAAGCTTAAGTTTACGTCTTATTGCCTCTGATTTCCAGTTTTTCCAAATTTCATTCCCAGTCAATCCTCTTGTTCACACACAAACATACACTTTATAAGTCTTAGTTAACAAATACTCATAATGTCTAGTTTGTCTCCCAGTGCTGTTTTAACTACCTTAAAATATTAGCCCGGTAAATCCTCATAATCCCACTGCGCCATTGCGCAGTGCCTTATGATGTAAGGGGTTAATCAACCAACACTATATTAGAGAATATTCTTTTCTGATCCGAAGCATTTCCATCGATTAGTTTTTAGAAGTAAATCTAAGTAGATTTGGAAAGAGAACTATGATTTTCTTTTTTTTTTGTAAGCAGAGACTATAGTATTCTTAATATGGAATATATATAATGTATCACACAATATCACACATACTATGCTTTCCTATAACAATCTGGGATTTCCTGCAAAATGTCAGGGATTTTCTCCCTGAAAGAGCAAGTGATGAATGTAAAAAGCTTTAACAATGATAACAATAAAATTATTTAATCAATCAATTTCTTACAAAGAACCACCACCTGAAATTGGGTTCTTTCAAAAGAAGTGATAATGTTGTCTCCTTGATTAGCCAGTAACCACTTGAAAATAGGGACTTAGACTTCTTTGTACCATTCAGCGGTTAGTGTGACTTAAACCGCATTAGAATTGGCAGACCTAGTTTAGAAAAGTTCACCTTCGGAAATAGAAACCGTTGAAAATCAGTACCTCAGGGATGTCACGAACCAGCCAAGTGCGTTGGTGTTTGTGAATCTGTCGCTGATGCTCGCGGTGTGATCTGCTGAGCCCCGTCATGGAGACTAGAGCATTTACCAAATTCAAGGGATTAGTTTATTTGTTTTGCAAAGTAAGACTGGAGTCTATAAGCAGTTATAAACCAAAGTCTACTTAATTGTATGATGACAAAGACGGTGTCGGAAATGATACTTACAAGAATCACATGAAAGAAAATGAATGCTAAAATTTCTTCCTGCAGTGATATACTGCATGCCTCAGTTTTTCTGTTCCTTTTTATTGTTGAATTGTATTTTACATTTTATCTTCACAATCAACGTTCATGGATGCAGCCACCTCTTAGTCTTCTATACCTTCCCAACACAGAGTAATCTGATGTGCTGAGTGTTCTCTAAACTTTAACTTAGTAGACCAGATAGCCAGAGTTTAAAAGAGTCTCTCATGCTGTTGTTGAGCTCAAACACAGGAAAACATATACCAGTTCAACATGGACACGAAGCCTGGTCCGGGTACCATTTACTGGTGTTGATGACATTCTGCAAGTCCTTCAGCCACTTTCACCCTTTTCTGAGTTGTTCTTCCCCTATGGACATCAATGCATTGTCCCCAGAGACGCTTTCACGGATGACGAAACAGGTTTGTGGGGGTAAGAGACGAGATCAAGTCCATGTAGCTACATGATGGATGGTCTCTAACTGCAATGCCCTCAAGCCACTCCACCCTAGATTGCCAAAGAAACAAGGGATTGCATGAAAGGCAATATGGATTATTAATATATGTCTCTATATTTCTAAAGATATCTATTGTTTTTGAAGTGTTCTTTTGATCATTTTTTAATTGTTTGAGGAAAATTGCTTTGTGATATTGGATAGAGCTTACTTAGAATAACTTTTAAATTATTAATAACAGAATCTTGTGTTGTGCAGTCAAAATTTGGTTGCACCAAAATCTGTGTCGTAGAGTAAGAAATGATACAAATCCAGTATTTGTAAGTGCAAGATGTGACACAGACTTTTGTTTTTAGTATGGTGGGGAGGGGAGGGGGTGCAAGAAAGAGGATAAAATTCCATATAAAAACTTGATCTCCTTTTCTCAAAGAAAAATAATGATTTCATGATGTGGTAAATTGCCTTCATTACCATAAGGCATATGGTTTCATAAACACAAGTTGGTGAACTAAGGATGCTTATTCAAATGTTTGGGCTACAACATACATTGATGGTTTGATAATGAGAGGTAGTTTGCCAGGACTCAAATTCTCTGGAATAATGTGATAATGGCCAAGTAATTCCATGATTGACTTGTAGTGACCTCTGCTTCCTGCCTCAACACCTGTCATTTTTTCCTGACTGGATCTCTGGCCCTCCAGCCACCCCTGGCTACCTGCAGCCAACTCCATCAACATCTCTTAGACCTCTGGGCTTTTCCTGTTTTTTGCTGCTTAGAGCCAGTGCTAACAGAACTTTCTTTCTTTTTGGTATGAAATGATCCTTTATTGGATTTTTTTGTAGTTCTTAACTGGCCGGACATTCCACTGCACAACTGTTATGTCGTCTATGATGTCATGAGGGTGATGGCCATCAACATTGCAGCCCACAGACTGGGCAGGATCTCTTTACTAGTTGCAGCGAGTTCTCTGGTCCAAGATCAGTGTCGCATGTGGCGGACAATGCCAACGCTCTCATCGAAAGTGGTGTTCCCACTGAGCGTCATGCTTTCTGCCCCTTTTTTGTGCCTGGGCACTTCCTTGAGGGCTTGGATGATGAGGGCGGGGGCAGAAGACGTCACTTCAATCTAGTGTCTGTTGGGTTCTGGATGGTCATTTTCACGGGCATCCTTCCATCCCCCCAGTCACTGGTTGCCTCGGCACTGTCATCACCAGCCTTCTTTGGAGACACACCCAGGGGGCCGAGCTTGGGGGACAGTGCACTTCCCCACCGGTGCACCTCAAGTACACGACTTTGATCTGGTTGGGGTTGAACTTGGGCCATGGTGGAGGCAGCTGGTGTCAGTTTAACCCAGGTGCAGGACAACCGAAGAAAGCTGCACCAAACACTCCTCCAAACCGAAGGGCAAAGGCAATAGAAGTTCATGCAATGTTGGTGATACTCCTGCACCAGCCAATCCCGTAACCGTTAACCACATGTGAGCCTCAAGACGTATCTTGGTTTAGAGAAATGCAATGTTATTCTGTTTTAATTAATTTGCATGTCCACTGCGCCTAGTGACTCCAGTATAGGACAGTGCAGGTCAAATGCTTCTTTCTCGTCTTCCCTCCATTTTCTAGTTCTTTATTACTACCTACTAATTTTTCAATGAGTAGTCTCCAGCGAAGCTGTCTCTAATCTTGCTTCACCTTCTCCCTAAAGTCACCTGGAAAGTTTGATGGCCCCATCTTTGTAGCCATAATACTATCTATCTTTGATCCCAGTGGGATTATGATACAGGTCTTAACCACTGTACCCGCTGCCCTCTAGTTAATTCCAGCTCTGTTCTATGGGACAGAGTAGAACAGCTCAGTAGGGTTTCTGACACGAAATCGTAACCCACTGCACGACTTGGGCTTAGGGATCCCTTTTTATTCACTAGACTCGGAGTTTTGTGAGGTGTTTGGACTCTGTCTTTGAAACTAACACCCTGCCCTGTAGCTGATCAAAGACTCCTGGAGGGTTGGAATAAGGCTGGAGTAGGTGGGCCTTTGGGCGTAGATCCTTTGACTGAATGACAGTGAAATGGTGAAATATGGCACTGAGACTATCAGCGATGAAGTATGTTCAAGTAACTTTACCTGCGGGCAATTTCTGATCCACTTAGAGAAATGAGTGTCATTTGGTGGTACCTAATAGAACCATCATATTGCAGTCTGCAACATTTCTCACCATTGCTGCGGAACTTAACATTGTGGTTACACCACCCAGTTCGTGGTTTAATTTTTATATACTTGAAAAATGGATGTTTCAGGAAGTGGAAAACCAACCTCAGGTTGGGTGGGGAAAATTGAAGAAAGTCCCTTGGATCACTGCCTTAGAAACTTTACCTGCCGATTCCAAGGTCTCCACCCCACTTCCTCCTTGGAAGAATTGAACACGTTGAATATCTTTTCTAAAATCAGGCCAACAATTTATACAAACACAGAGTTTGTGGGCAATTTTATGCCGAGGCCATCCAAGCTTCTTGCCGTGCTTGGTGACAACAATATTCACCTTTGTGATTTTTTTGCTTTCTTTTTTGTTACACTGAGAACATCTAATAACATACTCAATCTTTGATTGTCTTATTCAAAGACTTATGTCAAGTCATTTGGTGCCAATAAGGATTTTAAAACTGATTATGAAGATAATGATAAAGTCCATAAAAATAAAAATACTAAAACTTAAAATTTTTTTAAAAATAGTTAATACTATTTTCTTTTCTTTCTTTCTTTCAATCAAATTGGTAAACTGGCCACTACTGGTCTCATTTTGTGTGTGGAAGGAGGAAAAAAAAAAACTTTAGGGTTTTAGAAATTTAGCATATGGTTCATTAATATGTGGGACACAAATTCAAACAGTGTGCCACAAAACATAGCATTTGGTAACATGTATATCCTTGTGCTAAAATAATAGGTTTGGACTCCTGACACTCCATTAAAATCATGTATATTTAGTTTATGATTAGGAAGTCTTGAATTGTATTTTTCCCTGAGAAATATTATATCCAGACATTTTGAAAGTCTCTCCAAATGGTTTTGTTTAGCATCAAAGGGTTTTCACTTAAAAATGTTAACATTCAAATTAGTCACACAGCAAGTGGATGGCAAAAGATACAACAGCAGTCTTGTTCAAGGAATGAGCAGTTTCGAGTTAACCAAGCTGAGCAAGACACACTTGAATCAAGCCAACAGTTGATTCAGGACTTTCAAGTGGCATTTCAGGGTCATAAAGCCAGCATTGCCATTGGAGCTTTGAGTCATCCAGGTCACAGAGGAGAAAAACTTGCCCAGCAACATGTCCCACGTGATTGGAGCCTGGTGGCAGATTTTAGTCAATGAGGGAAGTGACTATTTATTTGGAAATGCCAACAATGAAAAAAGTAGCTTCTAGAGACATCACCTGGGCAATTAACCAATTTGGTTGACATTGCCCAATCATTGTTTCTATCTCATTCAAATTAGCTTTCAAAAACTTTCAGTTGTTTACCATAGATGGTGCATGGAATGGAATACCAGTTCACTCAGCAAAGACCAAGTGAACTTTTTCCGTCAGAGAGGCACTATTTCTGAGAGCAGGGGTGGTGCAGTGGCAGCAAAAAAAGCACTGCCTTCCAGGCCAGAGACTTCAGGTTGAGATGTGGTCAATGCACCTCAACCATAGCTACGCCCAGCTGTCGTCAGAGACTCGTGTGGCGCTGTGATGCTGGACAGGTTTCAGTGGAGCTTCTCTACTAAGGCAGATGAAGAAGAAAGGCCTGGAGATCCACTGCTGAAAATCAGTCACGTGAAACCCTGAAGGTTCCACCCCCTTTGAAGGTGGTTGCCAAGACTCAAGAGCTGCCTCCCTGGGAGCTGGTAACGGCAGGCACTGTTTTCAGGCACCAGGGCTAACCCAGGAAGTCCAAGAATGTCCTCATTCATATGCTGCTCTCACTCCTATGGGGCAGCTAGATAAGACAAGACAATCAAGTCAGCACCTAACATATATGTCTGGTGTTGCTAGGTGCTAAGAAGAATGAATGACGTGAGGTATAAAAATGGAAAGTGATCTGAACATGGGCTTCTCTATGATTGAGGGTGGTCAGTGTGAAAGGGCCCCTGATTTGCTGATATTGGAGCAGAAACTAAAGATGGGGTACAAGTCAAATGGATGAGCCAGGAAAAGAGGGGTTAGAGGCAGTAGCAAAGGCAGAAGTCCGGCAGTGAAGAGTGGGCTACGAGGGTTTGTGGAACAAAAAGTAGACCCAGAGGACTGGTGTGTGAAGGTGGCCAAGAGTGGAAAAAAAGAAATGGTCAGGAGGCGGTTTCAATGGCCTAGCTAAGACAACTGAGTGAGTAAGGAGAAGGCTGGTGGGAGTTGATTTGGCAGAATTAGCCAAGGGCACATCACTCCCTCTGAGTAAAATAGGAAGACACTGGGAATTCGTAAGCAGATGAGGTTTTGCCACATTTTAAATGGTTACCTCTAGCTACTGTTAGAGAAGAGACTGTGGGGACAAGGATGGGAGCAGAGAGAGCATTTGGGAAGCCATTACAATCACCAGGAGATTGTGATGATTTGGATAAGGATTGGATAGAGATCACAGTGTTGGTGAAATGAGCAGTGGTTGGAGTCTATATTTGAAAGGTGTAACCTTCAAGATTTGCTGAAGGAATATTCATAATACACAAAAGGAAAAGTGAAGTCATGAACCACTGAAAGGGGGCCTGAGCACCTGGAAAGATAGGGATAGAGCTGTCATTACTGGGACGAGGAAGACTGCAGGGGCAAAAGCGTTACTTTATTTGGGGCAGGAGCAGGGAATGAAATATCCAGTTGAGAACATTTTAAGTTTGGAGCTTCTATTAGATGATCAGATGTAGATGTCAAATTGGAAGTCAGATGTATGAACTGGGTAGTAGGAACATG
>NW_022107431.1:83739146-83747145 GCF_000313985.2 Echinops telfairi | reverse complement strand
TAGTCAGTGGATATAGAAGATTGCTTTGAAGAGTTTCTTGTGAATGAGAACGTAGCTGCAAAGATGCATGGCAGTAAAGTTTAACCTGTTCCCGGTCTATTTGATCCCCTTTCTTTGGAGTGGGCATAATATGTATCTTTTCCAGTTGGCTGGCCATGTAGCTGTCTTCAACATTTCTTGGTGGAGTCAAAGTAAATGCTTTCAGTGTTGCATCTGTTTGTTGAATCAAATCAGTTGGTATTCTGTCAAGTCCTTGAACCCTGTTTTTTGGTCAATGCTCTCAAGTTATCTTGTAGGTCTTCCTTCAATGCCATTGATTTTTGATCATATACTACCTCCTGAACTGGTTGAATATCAACCAATTCTTTTTGGTACAGTGGTTCTGTGTCTGCTTCCATCTTCTTTGATGCTTTCTGGGATTTTGCTCATAGAATCCTTCAATACTGCAACTCGAGGCTTGAAGTTTCTGTTGGCCTTTTGCTTTTCAGTTCTTTAGAAACGGTCGTCCCTTTTGGCTCTCTCACTACAGTTCTTTGCATATTTCATTATAATATTTTGCTTACTGTAGTTGCCCTTTCAAGTTTTCTGTTCAGCTATGTTATTTCCCCATATCTTCCATTACTGTATCTTCAAAAACATGTTTCAGAATTTCTTTTGACAACCATTTTGGTGTTTTCTTTCTTTTTTCAAAATGGCTTTTTGTTTTCTTTATATATATATATATGATGCCCTTGATGTCATCCCACAACGTGTATGTCTTCAGTTCCTGGTATTCCGTGGTTCAAATGGATTTTTGACATGGTCTCTACATTCAGTTGTCATATATCAAGGTCATACCTTGGCTCTTGTTTTAATTTTCTTCAGACTCACCTTAAACTTGTATGTGAGCAATTGATGGTCTGTTCCACAGTGGGTTGACGCTAGTAGATGTCTCCCTCATATCTTGCCACAGATATCGTCAATTTGGCTCTTACATATTCCATTCAGCTAGGTCTGTGTGTATAGTTCTAAGAAGAAGTGGCATGGACTCCTTCTTATTGAGTTATAGAAATAAAGAAAGAAATTACCATCATCAGCATCAGCTGCCCAAATTAGATTCCTATGAGGCTAAGGTCACACATTCTCCCACCCTCCAACCTTCCTTACCAATTCTTACACTAGCCGTACCTCCCAGCACTCTCTAGTTCTCTGCTGGGTTTATAATTCATTGTAATGTTCACACAGAACTCACACAGAACACAATTATGGGGTTTATTAAGGAAGTTAAGTGGTTACAAAACTTCAATGATCTGGGCAGGACAACTTCTTTTCATAGGTAGACCTCTGTCTGGCCTTTGGCCTCTCAGCCACAAGTCCTGCAGGCCTCTGCCCTGCATGTGTAGTGTTACAAAGTTCCTCTAGGGCTGCCAATAAATATCTAAAGGGCACACCACTCCTTCAAAAACCTAAGCTTGAAGGTGCTTAACTTTAGCTCTAAGGGTCAGCAAACCTAACTCCTCCACTTAGTGTCTGGAGGCAGCTTCCTCCTCAAGGCAGCCTCCTGCCTGAAGGTACTTGCCTTACTTGTCTGTGGTCTTGGAATTCCACTAACTCCGTCTCACACTCTGGATCCTGGTTCTTCTGTCGTCCCTCTACTATTCCTATGGTATCATAGCTGCTGCCTGTATCAAGGAATTTCAGTGCGCAGTGATCTCTGGTTTCATAGGATGAATTCCACTCCTGGCTCCCATCTTGCTAATAGTCGTGTGCAAGCTGTGCTGAAACCTGTTTCAGCATCATAGCAGTATGCAAATCTTCACTGATAACTGGGTTGTGGCTGCACATGAGGTGCGTTGGGTGGGAATGAACCTAGATAATCCATTGTAACATCATTGCTTCTTTTGTTTGGCCAGAACCCTGTGTATGTATAATTCATTGTTTTTCTGCTTCTCAAATATAATAGATATCAAAAACAAACCAAACCTGTGTAATTCCAACTCAGAGCAACCCTACAGAAGCCACAAAGGACAGAGTGGAACTGCTTTCCTAGGAGTAAATCTTGTTGGAAGCAGACAGCCACATCTTTCCTCTACAGAGAGACTGGTGGGTCAGAACTGCCCATTTTCCCCTTAGCAGTCAAGTGCATAGGAAGCACGTGCCACCAGGTGCGTCAGTAGACAGCTCTCTAAAATGCCCGTGCTCTTTCTCACGTCTGCTCTAGCAGGCCTGGCTGAGCAGCACATGTGTCATTTCCTTCTGGATTAGTAAGACTCTTAGATCTTGGAATTCTAAACAGAGCCCCAGCGTATGGCCTTCACCACAGATGGGTGATATCAGGGTTATGCTGGGACAATGATGTCTCAGTGAGGTGGAGCAGAAAACTCCAAGAGAAACAGAGACAGAGACCGGAGTGAGAATGAACGTAAGAGCGACGAGAACTGAGGAGCAGAGAGACCTGGGCCAGCAGGAGAGGAATCCAGAGCACCGTTCTCTGTGAGTAACGGGGGGAAAGGCTGGTTACGTGGAGACTTTCCCTCATAACATGGGCAAATTCTGAATAGATTTTTTTTGGGGGGTGGGTACTAAAGTGAATAGCTGACTTGCAGAACACATACTTTGCCAATGCAGGCTCTCAGTTTCTTAAAAACGTCTTCTAACCTGCTGATACAGCATCATTTGGAGGAGGTTTGCAACGTCTCTGAACATTTGGGTCCTCTTCTCATCGACAGTTTCATCTCCTGACACCAGGGCTTATGTCAAGTATTTCAACGAACGGAGCCTGGTCCAAGAGAGGCTGGGCCGCTTTTGAGAAGTAGATAAAGAAGTCTGCCTTTCCTGGGATGACCATGCTACAAAGACCTTTGATAGCTTTTTCTGTTGTCAGCCCTGGCTGAGTTCTAATCCAGCAGCTCATGTTAGCTCCGGCCATGCGAATGCGCTATCTTGGACAGCCAAGCTTCTGATGCCAGCAGCACCAGCCAGCAGATGTCACACCTGCATGGACTGATCAGGCCAACCCTTCCCAAACTCCTCACTCCCAAACTCATGAGCAAGAAAAAGGGGAGGGGTCTGGGGTGGGGGGCTCAGGGTGGGGATGATTGTGGACTATATAACCAATAGTGTTTACTGCGGAGAACTTGACAAGAGAACTTCCATCTTTTTCTCTCTCAAACAAAGATGATCCAGTAGATAAATATCTGCTTCTTCTTATGTTGGAGGCCACTCCACTCAGCCGGGTAGAACATTGACTCAGAAGGTCGATGGTATTTTTCTTTTAAATCATTTTTATGGTATCTTCATAGTACAGTCTGTGCAATTCCTTATTTACTCTTCTTGCAGTGACACAAGTTGAATTCTGAATCCCTGATTAATTTTTCATACATTTATAACATGTTTCACAATGTTGGTGTGTGGGGTGGAGTAAATCTGGTGAGAATGTACATCTGGATCAGGGCAAATTCATCACTACTACTGAGAAAACAGACAAATGCCTCATGCCAGTGCTGGGAACAGTTCTCATGGGACAGAGGAAAGGAAGAAAAGTAATATTGCGGAGGGGAGCTAGTGGGTACTTGATTGTGTGCCAAGCATGTTGGTCCTGAGCTGAGGTAGGAATTCTAAAGCCCTTAGATTTAAATACATGAGTTATCGATGATGTCATTGGCGCTCAGTTGTGTCCCATCACAGCGCCAAGCATGCTCTCTCACAAACTTGTCCTGATTCAGGGAACCCATGAGAGTTGCCTTTCCACGCACTTCTGAGAGCCTTAAACAGACGGACATCGAGATGCAGTCCAAACGAAGCCATTTATACTTGAGAGACAGAATCCAGAGGCTCCGGATGGCAGAAGCTTCCAGAATCTAGGCCGTGGTGACAAATGTAGGAAGCCTCCTGATTGGGACCACAGTATATAAAGGACCCTACTTGAGAAACAGCAGCTGTTCAAAGCCAGGTAACGACCATTGAAGGGAAGTGCTGCAGCCAAATATTGCAGCGTTCAGGGGAAAATGATTCAAAGGTTGTGTTTTATATCAAATCTGATATTTGCATGCTGGCAATAAATGAACATTTTCTAAAAACAGCCTTTATGCCCAATTCAGCCCATGGGAGCCAATTTGCAGCCACTGCCCTGGATTCTTTACCTTTTATTTCTGCACAAGTTCACCAGAAGGCAGCATACGGAAGTTATCTTAGCTGTTGAAATAGCCACAGAGTTTTATTTGAACACGATGCTCTCGACTTCTTTTTTAAGGCACCCCCCCATACATTTTGCTCTGCAGCTCCCCCGAATCTGTGCCATAGAGAGCAGTGGCCCCAAATTGACTTTGATGCACGGAGATCCCGTGTGTGTCCGAGCAGAACCGGCCTCCATCCACTTTCCACTGCCTGATGTTTCTGCCCCTGAGTGAACTTGAACTTCCAGCCTTTTGTTTGGCAGTGAAGCACATCACCTTTTATACAGTACCCAGCTCCACATGATGGATTCCTACGAGTCTGGTGAGAAAAAGAAGTCTGCCTTTCCAGGTAAACGTGTGTACTCCCTTTCATCAGGTAATTAGGACTGTTTAACTTGTTGTGTTTCCATATTTGGCCTGACTTCTGAGAGGCTCCGAGTTAAATATAGTGCTCAAAGTTGTATACGCCATGTTTCTGCCTCCACCAACTTTCACTTTCCTCTATAACGACATGGTTTCTAAGTTTCCTTTGAACGATCTGCCACTTAGCTGTTTCTCATATGCCTTATTAATACTAAGAAGTTAAAATTCTTTTGGAGAAGGTGTATGTGTGTATGTATGTGCCTGTATTCGGAGTATACTCCTCTTGTTGCTACTTCACATTACTTCAATATCTTGCTTCATAAAAATGAATGTGAGATGAGTGACATTAGCCAATCACAAGAAGATGTTGTATGAGGCCACTGTGACAAAAGGGAAAAATAAGACAAAGGTTTTCATAACAAAAGAAACAACTGTTAATGGTTAGGGAGAAGGTGGGGGCAAAGGAGGGAAGGTGAAGCAGTCGGCTAGCAGGTCTCCCTGCCAGTGAGCCCCTTCTGAGTTGTCTGGAGGGGAGACAGGCATTAACTTGGGTGAAGGAGAAGACAGTATTCCAGAAGAGGGAGAAGAGAAGTCCACGGCAGGTTGGGGGTAGAGGGAGGGCAGGAAAAGCTCTGGGGGGTTGATAAGTTGTCTAAGTTGCTGGATACAAACTTGGTCATCTGAAATATAAGCCCCACCTAATTTCACAATAAACAATTTAATAAGTAAATTCAAGAATTAAGCATGAAAGGGTAAACGCCTCTCAATGATATCTGTTGGAATGGCTACTTGACACTCTTCAAAATATTCTTTTTCATCTTACAGGTATATTTATTCATTTTGAAAGGTTTCCTACACCCCAAATATTAAAAAATACTAGGTTATTTGAAGAAATAACACAAATAAAATAATTTATCATTTCACCACCAAACCATTATAAACAATGTTTTTCTCCCATATTTTTCTGTGCATGTATGTGGTTGTTAGGTAGTGTCAGGCTGGTTCTGTCTGACAAGATGAAGCCCTGCCTTACACCATTCACACAGCCGTGGTTATGCAGACCCACTGCCGTGGTTATGCAGACCCACTGCTGAAGCGACTATGTCAATCCATCTCCCTGAGGGTCTCCCTCTTTTTTAGGGACCCTCTAATTTACCAAGAATGGTAACCCTTCTCCAGGGGCTGGTCTCACCTGATAACCTGCCCAGAGATAAAGCAGGCATCTGTCTATCCTTCAAGAGCATGATCCAAACCCAACTTACGGCCGTCGAGTCCATTTAGAGTCATTGCAACCCGACTGGACAGAGTCGAGCTGAGTTCATCAGACTGTAAATCTTTATGGGAGCAGAAAGCCTCATCTCTCCCCAGCCTCTAAGACAGATCTGTTCATTCTTCTGGCAGTCCAGGGACTACTCAACATGTCTTGCCAAGCCCTAATTCAAAGACAACAATTCTTCTTTGGTCTTTCATCGGCAAAGGAAGTGATTAAAAGCACAATGACTTGGGTCAGGCACACCTTAGTCTTCAAAGTAATATCTTTACTTTTGAACACTTTAAGAAACGCTTTAAGATTTACCTAGTGAAATACATAGTTTGATTTATTGGCCTTTGCTTCCAAGGATGTTGATTGTGTTTTTAAGTAAAATGAAATCATTGACATCAATCCTTTCATGTTCATCTTGATGTTACTTACTGGTCCAGTTTTGAGAAATTTGATTTCTTTATGTATTTATATAATATGCCAAAACTCAAAACCAAACTCAACCTTTCAACTAACTCAAACAAACTCTTAGCCATCTGTGCCATCTAGGAACCTTGCATATGTACTGTGTATAAAATATATCCAAACCAATCCCCACCCACTGCTGTGGAGTCAAATCTGACTTATATCAACCCTGTAGGCCAGAGTTAAAATGCCCCAGGAGGTTTGCAAGATTGTAATCTTTATGCAAGCAGATTGCCATAACTTTCTCTTTCAGGGTGGCCGGTGGGTTCAAACTGCTGACCTTTTTGGTTAACAGACCAGTGGTTAATCGGTGGGCTACTAGGGATCCTTCCTATAATATAGGCTTATTTGAAGAGTGCTGTTGTACATATCTTCACAAGTTCATACGAACTGGTACATGGGTCAAGTGGCATTTGCGTGAACATAACAAGGGCATACTGGATGGTTTAAAGTCAAGAAAGGTGTGAGTCAGGGTTGTATCCTATCACCATACTCGTTTGATCTGTATGCTGAGCAAATCATTAGAGAAGCTGAATCATAGGAAAAAGAATGTGGCATCAGGACGGGTGGAAGGCTTAGCAACAATCTGCAATATGCAGCTGACACAATCTTGCTTGCTGAATGTGAGGAAGAATCGAAGCACTTGCTGATGAAGATCAAGGATCATAGCTTTCAGTATGGATTGCAACTCAAGGTAAAGCAGATCCAAACCCTCACAACTGGACTAGTAGGGAACATCATGATAGCTGGAGAAAAAGTTGCCGTGGTCAAGGATTTTGTCTTCCTTGGATCCACAATCAATGCTTATGGGAGCAGCAGTCAAGCGCTCAAAAGAAGTATTGTATTAGGCATATCTGCTGCACAAGAGCTCTGTAGAGTACTGATGAGCAAGTATATTTCTTTAAGGTGCGCCTGACCCAAGCCAGGGTATTGTTTTCCATTTTATTGGGGGATATTACAGCTCTTACAACATTCCATACATCAATTGTATCAAGCATATTTGTACATATGTTGCCATCATCATTTTCTAAACATTTACTTTCTACTTGAGTCCTTGATATCAGATCCTGTTTTTTTCCCCTCCCTCCCACCCTCATGACCCTTGATAAATTATAAATTATTATTGTTCTCATGCATTACGCCATCTGCTGTCTCCCTTCACCCACGTTTCTGTTGTTCATCCCCCTGGGGGATGGGATTATGCATCGATCATTGTGATCAGTTCCCCCTTTCACCCTTCCTCCCCCCACATTCTCCCTACCATCATGGTATCACTACGCCCATGTCTGTTCCTGAGGGGTTTATCTGACCTGGATTCTGTGTGTTGTGAGCTCTTATCTGTACCAGTGTACATGCTCCGGTCTAGCCAGAATGGAAAAACAGGAGTAGGGTCTCATGGAGAGTTGGGGGTGAGGAAGCCTCAAAGAACCAGAAGAATATTGTTTGTTCCATCAGTGCTACACTGTGCCCTGATTGGCCCATCCCTTCCTTGTAACCCTTCTGTGAGGGACGTCCTATTGCTTAAGATGGGTTTGGAGTCTCTCCCCACCAGACGACAAGTATGGCCGTCAAACATCAGGACAAGACAAAAATCACAGAAAACCCTCAATCCAAAAGAAAGCAGAAAATAATAACAACTATAGCCAGAAAGCAAATGTTCAGGTGTAAAGTTTTTACCTAGCAACATCTGCATTAATCCACTTTCCAATGCACTGTCTGATAGCACTGTTAGTCCCACTCCTGGGCAACAGTCAGC
>NW_022107431.1:83692358-83738110 GCF_000313985.2 Echinops telfairi | reverse complement strand
TAGGAATTTGCGGGGTTTCAAAAAAGGGGGATTTTAAGCTCTTTCGTATTAGCCAGAAATGTGAGCTAATGTAAATTTATTATTGCCCCTTTGTTAGAAATTTGAGTTTTTCTATTTGTCAACATTTAAATGGTGTTACATGAAAATATGTGTCTGCCTCTCTCATAATATTCCTTAGGGCAAATTACTAGAAATAGGTTCATGCGGGGTCAAAGGGCCCACCTTTTCAAGTAAACATTGGCAAATTACTTTCCTAAATGGTAGTCTCAAATGAAGCAGTGTACCAATGTGCCTGTCTCCTGTCAAACTGTCCAAAGAGTAGTATAGTTATCACATAAGAAGTCTCTTGCTAATTTAACAGATTAAAAAATAGAAGCGTTTTATTTTAGATCACATCTCTGATTATGAATGAGACTGCTCTTTCTTTTTGGCATATTGGCATTTGTATTTCTTTTTCAAACTATATTTTCACCCTTTGCTCATGCTTCCATTGCAGGGTTAGTATTTTTCTTATGCCTCAAACCTTTTTCTAAAAAGACATCTGGCCTGGACATGATTTTCCGTGACTGCTGCACTTCTTGGGAATATCTGAAAAATCTCAAACTTCATACCAAATGTTTCCAGACTAAACTCTACAGCCTCCTCCAAGCAATTATATACAAATCTGTAGTTTATAGAAAGGGAAACTCTAGTGTTTTGTAATAACTCTCACTGCTGATTGCCAAAGTTCAGTTCCACAAATTGGTGAGATGCTGCAAGGAGCTCCACGTTTCTTTTCTATCCCCTCCAAGACAATGAGTGCTTTTTATTTCCTTCGCAAGTGGAGCTGTGTGAGGCTTCATGTGAAAAAAGAAAAAAATCCCATTTGCCATCAATTCACTTTTCCAAATGGGACTTTCCTGCCGGGGCTTTCCGGAGTCTTACTCAGTCTTTGCTTTCCTCTGCCTCTCCACTCCCTTCCTCTAATAACCGAGTTCTCTTTCCAGAAATACCAACCAGGCACTGCTTCCTTCTCCAGTGACGTAAAACACCCACAGGATTTTCTGCTAATCTTGAATAGGGCAAACAACAGTGTGTCAGAAGCGCTCTGAAGCCCAGCTCATGCAAGTCGAAATGTGCACAGGCTGGTGCACATACGCTGGTGTCCCTGTGCTCGAGGGCGAGCGGGGTGGCTTTTCCTTTTCTTTGGAAGGTCCCAAGCCTCAGAAATGCCCCGATTTCCAGAAGACACAGAATATATATGTGTATTTGTGCGGGGAGGAGTTGAGGTTGGAATTCAGGCCCTAAATAGCTTTGGTGTTTTCAGAATTGACCTTTGCCAAAGAAGCGATTTGTAAACTGTTGCAGTGAGACAGAAAGAACCCGAGTGGTGTAGCCTCTGAGAAGTGGTAGTTCACACTTAGCAGCCACTCAGCAGAGAAACAGATAAGTCTGCTTCTGGAGAGACTGCAGCCTTGGAAATCCCAGGGGGCAGTCGTACGTGGTCCTAGAGGGTCACTGTGCGTCAGAATGAACTAGAAGGTAGTGAGTTTGGGGGGATTTAGAAATGAGACAGGGCTTGGGTTCCTTTTAACTTCATCAAGCGCCTATTAGGCTTTGTTATTGTATTTATATAAAGTCATTCTTTTGAAATACTGTATATTTTGCAGAAATGAGAAAAGCCAAACCCACTTAGACTTCACCACTGTCTCTGTTTAGCTTTGAAAGAGACACGAAGGGGCTTGAGTTTGTCCCCGCCTGTGCTGGGGTAGCCTTCCCTCCAGGCACGGAGGTGCTGGGCTGCAGGCAGGAAGCCCAGGGTCTTTCTGGGCCCGGTGAAGATCTTGCCTGAGATTTTAGTTTGTTGAAAGCCTGCCAGAAAGAGTGCAAGTGAGCAAGATGAACAGCACCGATCCGATCCTTTTCCTCTGTTTCCACAAATAGCTCTGCGCACAGCCCAGCACAGCCCCGCCTACACTTTCATTGTGCTTCTCTTACAGGAATATGCACATTCCAGGCCCCAACTTGATCCAGATCGTGTTTTCTGTTTGTTCATTTGTGTGATTGGTCTTGATTGTGGGGTTTGCACTAGATCACTAACCTAAACAAAGGCTGGCCGGTCACATCCTCCCAGCCAGCATGATGGCAGAAAGGTCTGGCCATCGACTTCAAGAAGGATGACAGCCAAGACAAACCTATGAGCCCTGCCTCTCGGTGCCGCGTGGAGTCACCCTGAGTCGGAATATCGACTCTAAGACAAAGCGTTGGGTTTGGATGGGAACACACATAACAAAGCATTTTTCCATTGCAAGCGTTTTTGAAGTGTGTATTTCAATGACAGGAATTAATGTTCTCACCAAGTTACACAACTATCCTCCCGGTTTTTTTGTTTTTTAGAATATAAGAATATAATCATGTACTGATTACAGAAAGGATGGGCTGGACTCCTCTGGCATAACTCCAGCAGAAGGCACCCTCATCATGGGTGAACCATCCATTGGTGAGAGCAGAAAATGTGAGAGGAGCATGGGCTCATGTGTTCGGAAGGCCTTGTCTGAGCAGTGGTAGAGTTTTGTTATTTCTCGATATATGCTGGAGTCTTATTGAAAGTGAACAAAACAGACAAACAAAGATGAAATCAACCAAAGAGTTCAAATGAGCTCAAGCAATAAAAAGTAAGTTATTAGCTGGTGTAACGGGACCGTTTAAGGGTAGGACTAGTTTATGTCGTGGCTGGACCCAGATGCTCAAATAGGATTCATGTATGGGGGAACACAATGACCAGATACCGCTTTAGATGCCCAGTCTGTCCTGTCAACACCTGAGAAGAAACAGAGCCTTTTTCTTTAAGAGAGAATATGGGGGAAAACGAATCCGGATTCAGCTCAGATCATTTATCCTTTGACCAAATGAGAGGCTCTGTTCTCATGCCCATTCCTAAGTAGGGGAGTGGGGTGCCCACAGCAATGAGAGTTTTCTGTTGCCAGAAGAAGGATTCTACTGCTAGAGGGACGAAGACTGTCACAGGCCACTTGGTCACTGTGTGGCAGCAAAGACGCTAGACTTAGGGTCAGAAGAATCTTCCTACGTCTGTCTTAATCCTTTGGCCACAGGAAGCAAGACATCTCTCAAAGCGTCAGGCTCTGTAGCTTTCCAAGAGGTACCCCATTATGTACACGATCGTTTCAGTGCGCCCACTGTGTAAAGGACAGGGGCAAAACAAGGGTCGGGGGCTACTGTCATGAGCTTTTTCTTGTTCCCTAGTCAGACTGTGGTAGGTCCTCTGGTTACCTGTGCCTAGGACACAACTGCTAACTGACAATCTGGCGATTTGGACCCACCGGCTGCCCTACAGGCAAAAGATGAGGCCGTTACCTTCCCAAGCGAGTTACAGCCTCAGAAACATCTCTGGGGCAGCTCAGGTCATTCTCCAGGATGGCCATGGGTCACACTCCACTTGACAGCAGTGGATACAAAGGACACAATTTCCTTCACAAGGTTCAAAAAGGAAAGGCCACTGTGTTCCCTGTGTCAACTGCAGAGAAGCCTTCCATCTGCTCAGGTGTTAGACAGGCCCTCTGCCTCCTACCTGCTTCACCCAAGCGACGGACGCGAAGAGGAAAGTTGGGGTTTCGGCTTCCTACGCAAGATCATCAGGAGGCCCAGAGCCACCTTGTTCTGCTGCGACTTTACTCGGTAGGGTTAGGATTCCATT
The DNA here is from genome assembly GCF_000313985.2 of Echinops telfairi. Lineage (NCBI taxonomy): Eukaryota > Metazoa > Chordata > Mammalia > Afrosoricida > Tenrecidae > Echinops > Echinops telfairi. The sequence continues at coordinate 83,734,416 of NW_022107431.1, read as the reverse complement.
TGCAGACTCTTTGCGAGTCTGTCTGACTTCCGAAAAGCAAAGCATTGGAAATATTCATTGTTTCGACCTTAAACATGGAGGAGGAGGACTGGCATCTCTCCTCAAGCCCAGCCACACCTGCTGCTGATCTGGCATTAACACTGCCACGACTCTCTGAGAGTTCAGGGCATTTCCTTTGACACATCAAAGTGAAACTCCAGAAGACAGAAGCAGCATGTCTATTGTTCGGCAAAGATTAGCGCCATGGCCTTTCCAGGGAAAGCTGGGACTGAGGTTGTTTTTGCTTTGGTTTTGTTAAGTCCTCTGAGCGTCTGCACTGGGGGGTTCGAGCTGAGGGCATGATGGTAAAAGTATAAGCTGTCCTTCTGCAAAGCTCTCCTCCCAAAAGACAATCTGAAAGCAACAGTTCAAAGGGGGAAAAGGACCAAGTGAATGAATGCTAGCGGAATAGCATGCCTCCAACTCCACTGGTCATTAGATCCCGCGGATTCTGCATTTGTCACTTAAAAGTGTGTCTTCTCTTTTTCCTTCCCACTGCCTTAGTTCTGACACCTTCATATTTCATCCTCTCTCGTATGGTCTCTCCAAATGTCCTTATACATTTAGACACACTGACTCTGATTCACCTAAATACACACCGGCGGTCTTTTAGTAGTATGACTGACCCTTGGGTCAGACAGTTTGTTCATCTCGTGTACCTCAGAAGGTTAGGTGAAGATTAAATGAGTTTATTTATGCAGCATGCTTAGACTGCTAATTGGGACCAGAGGAAGTTTTAATTATGTATTGACTGAGTGACTGTTAAGTTATTTTTACCCACTCCTGGTGAGCTCCAGCCTAAAATCCTTCACAACCATCTGGTCAAGGATGGCACAGCTCTGGCACAGGCCACACACCTCTTGGTCACCGGTTCCCTCTCTATGTCCCATCCGTCGTCGTTCATATGCTGCACCCTCTGGCCTCAAGCCCCACTTAAGCCTTGCCATGCCTCCCCTGTCTGATTTCTTCTCCCTGCCCTCTGCAACCACGTGAGGGGCTTCTCCGTGGTTTTTGAGGATCTTTGTCAGTTCGGCTGGACCTCTCCAGGGAGGGCTTGACAGTGTCTCTCTCTCCCCACCCCTTTCCATTGCTACCACGAGTCAGAATTGACTTGACGGCTGTGAGATGGGTACATGCATCCTCCCACACTTAAAAGTCATGGAACGCGCTCCTGCCTAGTGCACGTCTAGAATGTCCCAGGAATTTTATATACAGCCTCTCCTTTAGGCTTCACAACAGAAGCACGGTGCTTGCTCTACAGAGGTGAATCTGTTCACAGGGCTGAAGTCATTTGTGTGAAGAAGCTGTAGTGACAGATTTAAAACTCTGGTTCTAGTCCAGACTCCACACTCCACCTTCCTTCTCAGGGTGGCCCTCGGTAGTCTTGTCTTCCCTCCCTCTCTGAATCGCCAGCACCCTTAGCATGTTCCCTCTCTGCCTGGGGAGGGAGCTGTGGCCAGTCTTAGCAAGCGCACCTCAGCCTCCACTTCCTCACGTGGAACTGCTCCCATTTATGTTCCTCTGTACTTGATCTCTAACAGAAGTTTTCTTCTCTGCAAAAGACTATCTTGCCTGGCATCTGACTTTGGTTCTCCAAACGAATAGTGTTTCAGCTCGTGGTTGGCAATAGAGGAATCACTGCAGGCAGTGATTGAAGCACTGACTAAACTTTGTCCAGCTTGGCCCAAGATTTCCGGACACCATTCTGTTGCTCTGGCCGGGGTCCCCATCACTTGAGTCCTAGGGAGAAGGTCCGTGATAGCAGACGTCTTTTGGGCAGGGTCTGTGCCCTGTTTGACTATGTGTCGACCGATATCTGGCACACAGTAGATACTAAATCATCGTTGAACAAATGAATGATTAGAAGAAGCTGTGATAACTAGCATGCAGGATAGATAGAAGCTGAACTCAGGAATGAGCTCTTCAAGAAAGCCCAACGTGATTGATCTTCCCTGTTATTTCTAATGAAAACCACATTAGTGATGGCACATCGGGGGATGACACAGGGAATCTGGATAATTGTCATTTGCAGGGTGGATTGTGACACCACTTTGTGCTGCCCTCTCCCTACCGGCCAATTAAGACAATGGTGACTCCTCTCTCTGGCCAGCCTTGAGCTGAAGCACTTTTCTGTCTGGTAAACTTTTCCTTCCTTTACTTATATATTTTTCCCAGGCCTTTGACCTTTAATAAAATGTTTGATTTGTACTAATTCTAAAATTAACTCAGCACATCACTCTTTAAGAAAACAAGGGAATTGATAGCCAAACACTTTAATGCAGAACTTGGCATGCTCATAATGCTCAACACCTTTGGGTTGCGTTTTCATTTCTTTACACTCCCCCAAATATTGTTAGTATCCGTTATGTGTGATTCTTGAAACTATGTGTTGCGGACAGATCGTCTTCATCACAGCTAGCTAGTCTTCTAAGTAAGAGCAGAATGAAAAGAATAAAGTCAGGCACCATTTAGAGAAACTATAAATAAATCACGAACGCAAGGTAGAAGGAAATTAGTGACATTTTTTCTTCCCCCAGGGCAATCATCTCTGTTCACGTTGACATCCTCCAACTGCATGGAGGGAAATCGTCTACTGGGCTTGGTTTCTGTGAATTTTTCCAACATTTGCACTGGCCTGGTGCAGTGGTCAGAGTACTCTGCATCTAACTCAAAGGGCAGTGCTTCAAAGCCACCCCCTGTGCTTTGGGAAGAAAATGTAGCAGTCTGCTTTGGAAATCCTCTGGGCCCGTCTAATCTGACCTAGAGGGTTGCTCTGTGTCAGAATGGATTCATGTCACCGAGCGTGGTTTCTGGTTTGGGGAGGAAATGCGGACTTTACTGAAGACCAAGGTTTACCTTTGCCTTCCTGTACCTGCTAGAACAACTCACCTGCCTTGCTATTTGGTGGTCTTACATACGACTTACTCCCAATTCTGTCTGATTCCATGTAGCGCTTTGTCTAAAGCTGACATCCTTAGGGGCTAATTGTGCCCTCGCAAAAGGAAGTCCACCTCCCAGTCTCACAGCATTTCCCTTTCAGTCTGCGGGAGAATTAGGATCTTGCTGTTGTCCCAGCCAGCTGTTTTCTTGGATTAGCTTTTGCCGGCCGTTCCAAGCTCAAGGAAACTTGGCAGAATTGCTTGGCAGCTCCCTAAGCTTACTAGAAATACCAGAAGCCCACAGTTTGCATAATGTTAATTAAGTTTTCAGCTCAGGCTCCAAACCCGTATGGTGTTTAGAGGATCAAGTAACTAAGGAAATGTCTTATAGAGAGACTAACCAGAGAGGAAACGAATCCTAACCCACTAAGAACACAAGACTGTGGAATTCACTGGTAACCCTGATAGCTGTGTCCGCCACCTCCAATTTAAAAAATGCTCTCAATTTTTTTTTCCCACTTATGGTGAAAATCCTGTTAGCCCAACATCATCTTCTAGTATCACTTCCTGAGAAGCCAGTATTGATTTCTTGCCTTTGTGAGCCATAGCTCTTGAGAGGTGTGTGGATACTCTGGTGTTCCGCCACACCTCAGGGGTGTGGCAACGCTGGGTGCTGGTGCCAAGTGGCTTCACCCACCCAAGGTGTGGCGATATCATCTATTCTTACCACATCTTGGAGTGTCTTATTAATCTCTCACTATAAGTCATCCAAAACAAAAACATCTCGGTCTTGTGCTTTAAACCTTTGAAAAGTTTCCAAATATTGGTGATTGTGGTGGGACTGCGACCTCACCTTACAGAACAAGGAGCAGGCATTTCGTGTTCAGTTTTTCAAGCATTTGCTTGGCTATTGTTGAGAATATACACCGCAGAGCCTACACCGGTTTGACGATTTCTGTATGTATGAGGGAGCTTCAGAAAATTGGTGGGGGAGTGGGATTGAAAGGTAATGGAATTTTCCAATGAACTTTTTGAAGCCCCTTGTACATACATGCTGTTCATTCCGTTCTTCAAGTAGTGTGACTATACTCAGCATCATTATTATTTTTATACTAAATTAAACTTTTAAGAAAGACAAGTCCAAGTGCAGAGAGTGAGACAGGAGACTCCTCTCTCTCCCTGTATTTATCAGAGATACTCTTGGGAATGAGGTTGGTCAATGTTTCCTAAAACTTTGGATTTAAATAAGAGCATAATTAATCAGTACTTTCTCTAACATACCAGTTTGGGGGAGGTTCTATGGATGGCTTTCAGTGGTAGCTGGAGTAATAGGGACCAGTTCCCTTCTTTGAGGCCCAGACTGTTGGTGTCCACATGGGCAGCCTTCCTGTTGTCTTGATTCAGTGTAGTCAGACCTTGGTAAAAGGCTCTGGGCCAGAGAGGTGGGTGGACAGTTGTAACCCAGCCTAATCCCAGAGGAGTGCCTGGAGCAGTCAGTCCTGCCCAGTGGGGAGCCCACGGCCTTTGCTTGTGCCTAGTATTCAGTTAATTAGTTCCGAGGGAAAGAAATATAAGGATGGCATTTGTTTCTTTCTTGGACTGTTTTTGATCTAGTTGAACAGTGCAAACTAACAAAAGTAAGAACTCACGGGGAGTGAAGTGGTAAGGGGTGCGGTGGGGGTCATTAGTTTGATGTCCGTGTGGAGTAGGCAACTATGGGGTGGGCTGGGGTGGCTAGAGAAGGCTTCCTGGAATAGCAAGGACCGCACCAAACCTAAAGCTCCGAGGGTGACTGGGAAGATCCCCAAATGAGCCTTTGATCAAGTTTGATTTGTAGAAACCTCCTGATACAGATGTTGCGCTAGCTGCCCAGAGGTGTTGTAAAAGAAACAAAGCAAAATCTCCTGCCTCCACATGTTCCAAGTCTTTTCTGAGCTGCTGGTGAGAAGTAATTTACAGAAGAAACGAATCAACATAGGAGTAAAGTGCACGTACTGTATTCATAAGAATAACATTCACAAAATATTGGGCGGGGGGGATGAGGGATTGGTGGAAACTGAGATGGAGATATTATATCAGCTTACTTCTATCTTTTTGTTTTATTTCCAGTTAAAGAATCTTCCAGGAGTTGACAAACCTGATTATTGGACCAAATTAGGCCTACTGTCTTATTTTGTATGATTTAAGAGTTCAGCTTGGTTTTTGCAGTTTTACATGGATTCAAACAAACAAACAAACAAAATCAAAAGAATATCTTGTGACAAAATTTTAAAATTATGTGAAATTCTACTGGCAGTGTTCATAATTGAGCTTCAGTGCTACATATTGCACACATTTATTTGCATGTTACCTGTGGTTGCCTGTGTATTGCAAGGGCACAGCTGAGTAGCTATGACAGAAGCCATAGGTGGTATTCTGGTCACTTTGTATTGCCAGTTGGCACATTGAACATTTCAATGACGGGGCTACGGAGGAGAAAGAAGAGGAGCTTATACCAAGGGTTCAAGTATAAAATGTTTTGGAAATGATGATGGCAACATATGTACAAATATACTTGATACAATCAATGTATGAAATGTTATAAGAGCTGCAAGAGCCCCCAATAAAATGATCTGAAAAAAGAAAAGAAAATTTCAATGGCACAGATATAATTGGACAATGTCTTGAGTGCTACATATATCACCTATCTCTGTGGAAAGGTATTTTCAAAGATGAAATATATGAAATCTTGGTACAGGTCAGTATTAACATGTGAACATTTGCAATCAATTTTGATGATAGGAAACACTGATTTTAACCCTGATTAGACAAAATTTCATCTGTCCCGGCCAAAACAGTTTTATTTTTCTCATTAATAGAACTATATTATAAAACACTATGGGTATATTTTGAATTTTGTTAATAAAACTTAAGAATATTAGTGTTCTTTCCTATCCTATAATTACTTATACAATAGCTTTAATTTTGGCTCCTGGCTTACAAAGACTAAAACATTTCCTATCTGGTCCACAGAGGAATGTGGCTGGATCCTGCCCTACAATCAGGGTCTAAACCTGAGGTGTGTTTTAGGATTTAGCTTTTGTTTTTTTCTGCCATGGCATCTAATATTTGCAACAACCTTACCAGGTGGCCAAATTAGACGTGATGATCTTAATTTTATGTAGGAAAATTTAAATTTAAACAAAGCTGATTATTGTATCACTTGAGTAACCTTTTTAGTGTTGGAAATATACACAAATAATCTTAGCCATTGCTTGGGAGAAAAATACCACGATGAGGTCAAGACAATAAAGACCCCTGATATCATAATCTCATCTCTAAGGAGGAAGTGGACGAATATGCAAAGGAAGGAAGGATCTTCTGAGAGAGAAAGAATCGGAACCACTTCTTCTGCTTCTGGGGAGCCCAAGTCTAGGAGACATGATGAGGTGGCCCTGTAGGGTTGTGGAAGCTCTCGCATGTTCATTTTGAGTGGTTCCCCCGACAGCATTATATAAGAGTTCAGCATGGCAGACCTGAATGGGTTCTTCCCAGTCTTGAAGCAGGGGACAAGAATGACCAGTCAGTGTGTGCTGGAGCAGTCTTGAATGGAGCCTCCATGTGACACTGAGCAGCAACATCATTTGCAATTTGATCACACTCGTTCTCTCCGTGGTTTGGCCTTTGCTATGGTACTGAACAAGTGTCAGTGGAGCTTCTAGACTTAGGTGACCTAGGACAAAGCCTGCTATATGCTGAAAAGCTATCAGTTAGAACTCTATAGATTATAATTCATAGCAGATCATGGGAAACTTTTATTTTTTGTGCATGATGTCACCATGCATGGGGATCTGACTCAACAACTGCCATCAACCACCGCAGCCTGCCTCTAGAGCTTTTTTTTAATTATTTACTGGATGTTGCTCAAGAGGGAATTAACAGTTGGTTGGTTAACAGGGCAGGTTAGAGGCAAAAATAAATAAATAGAAGAGATATTTTTCTCTTTGTACTTCTGGCTTGGAAAACAGGCCTTCAGTTGAATTTACCCTTGAGGAATTAGCCACACACAGGGCCTGTGATTATTCAAGCAATTTAGTTTAAGGGATTTCACAGCCAGCCAACAAAGATCTTAGGTGTCTAGGCTCCAACCTAATCTAGATTCATTCCACCACACCAAGAATCAGTCCTGGCTGTTTGGCCGCCATATGCATTGTTACAATGGAACGCTTCATCTAGTCTTAATTTTATGGAATTATTCTAACATTGGCATATGAGCTACAGAAATATATTCACTAGGGGAAGAGAGAGGAATTTCAAAGCCCCTTCATAATTTTTACCATTAAAAAATCATTTTATTAGGGGCTCTTACAACTCTTAGCACAATCCATATACACATCGTGTCAAGCACATCTGTTGCCCTCATCATTCTCAAAGCATTTGCTTTCTACTTGAGCCCTTGGTATCACCTCCTCATTTATTTTCCCTCCCTTCCGTTCTCCCCTCCCTCATGAACCCTTGATAATTTGTAAATTATTATTATTTTGTCATATCTTACACCTAATTTATACCATTTATACAGTACTCTAGTTAATTTTACTCATTCTTAGTACATTACTCCTGAGTATTGTTGGCGTTGAAAAAAAATAGCTCTTTATGACTTCTCATCTTATCGCCCATCTTGAGTTTCTCAGCATTTGGTGAAAAGATACATTTTGGTGGTTCTGCTGCCAATCAGAGGGTGTGATTGCCCTCAATTCCTCCACCCTGTCTGCTCAGGAGGGGGTCCACCTCCGAATTCAGAATAAGATTTAAAATATGAAGACATTCTTTCAATTAGTTATAGTGTGCTCACTAAGAATTTATTGATACCTTTGAATTTGATCCTCTCTTGAATGTCCCACTGGGTTGACAGCTCAGCCACAAGTGGGTTTTCAAATTTCTTCTGCCCAGTTCAGGCATATTCTGGAAGCCTACCTGTTTGAAGCAGCAAATAGCAAGGTGGAATAGCAGTATTTTTGAAAGCACAAAGTTTAACCTCGAGTGACTGTGGCCCAGGGTGTGTTGCAGGTTACATAGGACATTTAGGAGACAGTAGAGCATCGCGGGGACAGCACTAACGCCAACTGTTGTCATCACCAAACCAAGGTAGTGAGAGTCTACTTCCTTCCTCTGGGCTAAGGTGGAGCATTAAGACATCTGGCATTAATTAGGTAATCGCTTAGCTGAGTTTGTCATTGATCAGCATTTCCTCCTCTCTTTTCCCTACTCCTTCTCCTGTGCAATACAGTGTGACTTACTCTAGTGAAACCTGGGGGAAAAGGAATCCTCCATGGGGGTGACACATGGCAGAATTGGATGAAAGCTGTGTGGCATTACTAATGCATGACGCAGAGCCCAGGGTGTCTGCCCTGTGTGGGTTGTGAAGCGAACAGGTTATAGTAATCAAACAAGAAGTGCTCAGTGTGTAGTAGGGAGTCAGTCTTTCGGTGAGGAATGACACTCCAAAGGATGGAAATGATCTTGCTGTTGGTTTCAATGTTGCTCAAGAAGTTCTTGAGTGGAATTGTTTTCATGCCTCTGGCCTTCTTTGTCTCGTCTTTAAATGGTAGGAGCTGGGTTCAGGGACTGCACACGGGGACATGAGTCCCCTCAGGGCCTTTTGGGGGAGTGCTTCATGCAGGCCTAGAAGGCAGGGCTTCAGAAAGAAACGTTGCGCTCTAACGAATACCAAGTTCTTCCGACATTTGAATCCATTCCCTCTTTGCAGTTCAGAGCTCCTAGGATGGCATCGGTGGTTCAGGGGAGGGCTTCTTGCCCTCCACGAGGGAGAGGGGGTTTGTTTCCTGGCCAAGGCACCGCCTCCACAGGGGCAGCCTGCACTCTGTCAGCAGAGGTTAATGGGTCGCTAGGTTATTGAACGGATTTCAGTGGAGCTTCTAGTGTAAGACAGGTTAGTAAGAAAAACTGGACAACATCATCCTAAAATCCGCCAATGAAAATCCTCGGGACATGTGTTTAGTCCCCATCCCATCGTGGGGAGGGCACAGCATGGGGTTACCCTGAGTCCAGATCCACTCGATGGCAACAAAACAACAACTGGATGCAGGATATTTCCACTTCCTCTCCACAGAGAAATCAATGGATTAAGACAGAGACGACTCTGAAGAAATTTTAAAAGGTTTTATTCAAACAGAGCAGATCTTTGAGCACTTACTATCCAAGAGGCAGCATTAGCTACCAACTGTAAGTGTCCCAAAGGCAATGACTAGAGTTCTATTGTTCATCTTAAGATCCCCCAGCAGTACTTGCACAGAAGGTATAAGGGGTGCTTCATGATCTATTGAGCTCATCTTCTGCAGAAAGCATCTCAGTAGAAAGTGTTTACAATTCTTTGCTGGAAAACTTTCAATGCCTTCTTCCTTCTTTGATCATAAACTCCAGAATCCTTCACACAGGGCTCACTGTCCTTAGGGTGCAATCAAATTGCAACCTGCCAAACAGATTGTTGGCAGTCAATCTTCCCTCTAATTGGCCAGGTTGGTGCCTTCCCAGGTGACCAAACACTTGGATCATCTCCCTTGCTCATGCCACGTGCTCACTTCCAACCTCATCTCCTGCTCACCCACCCTGACCTTATACTGCCTTCCTTTGGTTTTCGGGAATGTGCTGGGATCCAGGACATCCGAGTCCCTACAAATTCCATGCCTTCTGTTTTGCCAATTTTTCTTTTTTAAGTAGTTAACTCTTCAAATGCTTCAAATCTCAACTTTAAATCTAAAAATTTCAGGAACCTTCTCTGGAGCCTGTGCCCACAGGCAAAGTTGGGGATCCCCTTGATACACACGGGAGCTTCCTTTAAGTTTTGCTGGTAGTATAACAAAATAATTGTGTGTGTGTAGGTGTGTGTGTGTGTGTGTGTGTGTGTGTGTGATGGTAGGTTCCCTCTAAGAGTCTAGGAAATGCATCTCAAAGCACCAGATTTTACCACACAGAATATCCTTAAGAGATATTTGATAGAATGAAAAGATAAATACAATGATTGGCTAAAGTTACGAAAATGAAACCAGTTTCCGTCATGTCCGATTCTGCGTCATGTGGCCGTACATGGCTCAGAGAAGCACTGTGCTCCATAGGGGTGTTTTTTCAGAGATCAGCGAAGAGCTTGTTTAATGAAGATGGGATTTTAAAAAATGTTTTTGGAAAATATTTTAATATGAAAATCTTGGGTTAATTTATAAACAGAAGAGTAGGGTCGCTTCGGAACAAGCTAACGATGGGTTTTGAATGACTGTGAATGCTTCAGATGGCAATCACCAGGCTGTTCTTTCGAGGCGTCTCCGGGTGGATCTGAACCGACAATTTTTTGCTTAACAGCCAAGTGCATAGTGATTTGTACCACCAAGGAACTCCTTAAATTAATGTGAATAATCTGTATTTTTTCCCCCCTAAAACGATTCAGACTGCAATGAACCTTGCTGACTATGAACTGATCCAAGTGTCACTGGCTGACTAATTTTGTCCACGAGCCTCTGGGGCTTCTTATGCCAATTACAGCTGGACCCGTCTTCTTCAGCACAATGGAAGGGGCTCTGGTTTCTCCTTCTCCTCCCTCCCCTCCTCATCCTACCCTCTCCTCCTGGTCCCCTCCCTTTTCGTTATACGCTCTTTGGCACTGCCTTATAATTAATTACATTCCTAATCTCCTTATGTTCCTGGCTAAGTTTCATCTACACACACACACATGTAAAAGGTATAAAAGGTGGAGCTTACTGACGTTCTTTTTGCTTCTGTAGCTTGACTTATTTAAACCCCAAGGACACAAGCATGTACTAATTTGCCAGACTATTTTTTTTATCTAGATCAATTATACTTTCCTGTATTTATTTGAAGTAAAAATATTTTCCCATATGAAGAAGTAATTTTGCAGAATACTATAACAAACACAAGCCATGCACATCTATAATCCTACCGCCTACAGTCTTTTTTAACAATTGCTTTTACTTAGTTTCATAATCCATCAAATAGCTAGTTTCATGAGTGGACCCTATCTACGTCACAAGCTCCTAACTACCAGCCAGTTCAGTCGACCAGAAACATCTCTGCACTGAACCTGAAGGACAGGCCTAAGTATCTAACTTTCATCCCTCAACCTAAACCAAACGACATTGTAGAATTTTTTTAATAGAAAACACATTTTCCCATCATACATTATCAGTGTTTACATTTAAATAATATATTCATTTTCCAAGGTTCCTCTCAAATTAAAATGACTCTCCACGATGCTTCTAACTCTGAAATAACTAGATACAATCAAATTCCCCCAAGCATGTTTTTGTGTGACCATATTTGGAGGGGGGTGGGGTGGGGGGAGTAGGAAGGGGGTGAGCAACGGAAAGGAAACCCTCCTGAAAGAGAGAGAGGAAACAAAAGATGATATAAGCAGTAATTAAGACCAGAACGTGTCCCAAAAGGAACGATTTAGATTCAGGTGAAAGTCAGTTTGGGCTGCCCAGTGAGCACAGAAGGGGAGTTAGACAGTGGGATTTTTGATTGAGGGAGAAGAGGCTCTACATACTCTTAAAATGGAACCCTTTCCTAGAGTCCAGGATCCTTCCTTGGGGGTATCCCCACAGTTATCATTGAATTCCGACTATGACACAGGTCCACATATTGGAAAAACAAAAAACCAGTGAAAGGTATTGTTAGGTAATGGTAGTTAGTTCTTAACTAAATACTCCACTCTATAGATTCTGAAAACTTAGTGTATTAACAATGCCCCTGAGATTTCTACTGCTGAATCTATGTCCAGGGAAGCTTTAGGAGATAGTCTCAAAGCATGCCCCTTGCCCTCTCATTTTTGAGGAGGAGGGACAAGGGGGGTTGTAGTTGCCTAATCAATGATGTCTCACATCTTCAACAAGGAACAAAAGACTCATGACCTTATTTCAGGGTCCTTCCCACAGTGCTCTGTCTCTCCATGGGCATACAAGGACAGACAGCTTCAGTTCTGCTTAAACAGCTTTCAATGTATGGAATTCAGGATAGACAAACCCCTCAGAAACAGTAACAGGAGTAACGACTTCAGAAGGGTATGGAAAAGGAAGTGGGGGAATTGGGGGAAGGGGAAACTGATAGCAATGATGATGAAATAACCTCCCTTGAGGGGGACGGATGCCAGGATTGTTGGTGAAAGGATAGAAGGAGCAGTGTAATATATGTACAAATAACAATACATAATATATTAAGGGTTCATGAAGGTGGCAGGGCAGGGGAGGGAGTGAAAAAGAGGAACTTATAATAAAGGGCTCAAGAAGAAAGATAATGTTTTTAAATTGTTGATGGCAATATTCATATAGATCCACTTAGGATAATGGATGTATGGACTGCTTTAAGATTTGTAAGAGCCCCCAATAAAATGATTTATTAATAATAGTAATTTTTAAATGGTATGCTCTCTTGTAGGGAGGAGCAGGGCCTGGAGTCTGGTGGAGGCACACACCTGATGCTGTTTGTTGGTGGGGAGCGTGGAGCCTGTTCTGGCCCATGGAGGCCTGTAGGACAGAGAAGCACTGCCCTTTAGACATCCCTGAGCTATAAGCTTCATAGATCAGACGACCACATTTTCTCCAGCTGAGGGGTTAGTGGGCTTAAACCCTCGGCACCTTCTGATTAGCAGCTGAGTGCTTGACCACTGCATCCCCAGGGCCCCTTATGTACCTGATACTTACTAGAATCTAGAACGATAACACCTAATCTCTCGGACTTAGAGATAGTGTCCCATGGCATTTGTAATTACTCTCCACATATCAAACCACTTTGATGTCAAGCTAAACTCAACGTAAGAATGTTGTCAATAGAGTTTAAAAGGGAAAAAAATGTCCACGTTGCTCTGCTTTCAGTTTGAAATCTAACCATCTATATCAGGAAGCCCTGGAGTCCCTGAGTGGTAGAAACGCTTAACATGCTTGACTGTTACCTGAAAGGTTGGAGGTTCAAGTATACCCAAAGGCACTTCAAAAGAAAGGGCTGGGAATTTACTTCCAAAAAACCAGCCATTGAAAACCTTGTGAAGCACAATTCTGCACAGAGACACTCTGACAACTGCTGGGGAAAAAACTCAACTAAAGTGGTCTAAGCAATAAGGAACATTCATATTCCCCTAATGAGATGTTTGAAAGTTGGGTGATCCCGGCCTTGTATAATTTAGTATCTAAACGATATCATCAAGGTCTCGGGGGCTCACTATTTTTCCCAAGTGAAAAGTTGACTTGTCTTTTAGCTGAATTCCTTCATGGTCTCAAGATGGTTGCCATTATTCCAAGCACAGCCGATACTAACATCAAGAGGCAGCTACGGGGCTGTGTCATGGTAGTTATTTGCTGCCTATTAGGAGCCCTTTCTCTGAACCAGCACCACACTTCATTTGTCACTATTGGAGAGAACGGAATGCAGGGGGGTGGCCGTTGGCTGTGACTTTTAGGTGCCCTGAGTCGGCTCCAACTCACATCAGCCCCAGGTCCAACCGAGGGAAATGCGGCCCCGTCAAGCGCAGTCCTCACAATGGCTCTGTCTGATCCCATTGTAGCAGCCCCCATGTCTGTCCACCTCGTTGAGCTGAGCGTCTTCCTCCGTTTTGCTGACCCTCTGCTTCAAGAAGTCCAATGTCCTTTTCCATAGACTGGCCTGACAACATGTTCAAAGCATTCTGGCTGTGCTTCCAAGACGTATTCGTTCGCTCTTCTGGCGGTCAAGGTACCCCGATGATCTTCACCAACCGTCCTCCAGAGATAGCAGTCATGCTCGGGGCTCATCATCTAGCTCTCACCAGTCACATTTGACGTGACTGGAATGCCATGCGTGGAGTCGAGCACATCTTCCTTCTCAGAATGACATCTTTGCTCTTTAACTGTACAGAGGCCTTGTGCAGCTGGTTTCCCAGTGCAGTCCTTCCTTTGTTTTCCAGGCCCTGCTCCGTGAGCATTGCTGGTGAATCTAAGGAGAAATAAAGCCTTGACAACTTAATCTTGTCTCCATGGATCATGATGTTGTCTATTAGTATAGTGGTGGAGATTTTTGTTTTCTTTACCCTGAGTTAAAACCTAGACCAGTGGTTCTCAACCTTCCGAATGCCGCGACCCTTTAATACAGTTCCTCATGTTGTGGTGACCCCCAACCATAAAATTACTTTCCTTGCTACTTCATAGCTCTAATTTTGCTACTGTTATGAATCGTAATGTAAGTATCTCATATGCAGGATGTATTTTCATTGTTACAAATTGAACATAATTAAAGCACAGTGATGAACCACAAAAACAATATGTAATTATATATTGTGAAATTTTTATTTCTAATGACAAATAAATGAGATTTTGGTCTGGAAGCATGGTATAGCATGGGTAACAGTCTTAATATGACAACAGTAAACTACATTGCTACATTTTGCGACAGTGTGCGTAAAAAGCCAATGTCAGTGTGAAGGTTGAGATAGCTTCTTTCTCACCAGATCAGAAATTCTCAGGGCAGTCATTGCAAGAGCACAACAAAGATCATCTTCCACAACAAGTCTACTTTTGCATTTAGACTTGATAAACAACAAGCTGGAAAACCCTTTTAACAAAGATATGTTGTTGGAAATGGAAGAAGGCACAACACAGAACAGATATGACTGCCAGCACTTGATGCAGAATTTTGTAACTGGCAGTGTAGAGAAATCAGTTCTCGCTGCATTGCTGTTAATAAGTTCAATGAACTCCTCTTGTGCTGTCTCAGGAATATCTTCAACTTTGACTGTGAATGGGCTTCTGACAAGTGCAAATAGTGTCAGGTAGATTTGGAAAGTACAATGAAATTTCATCTGCACGTATGTGCAAGTGTTCTTTCACAGAAATTATCATCGCAATCCTTTTCTCTGGTTCAATGTCATGTTCCTCAAAGAAATCAGATAAGGTATGCAACATGTATATTTTATCTTCATCCAATTTTGTTTGCGAAAGCTGAAGTTTCATTTGGAGTGATCGGATCTTTTCAGACAAATTGAGGCATGTTGCATTTGGTCCTTGCAGTGATAAATTTAACTCATTCAAAATGGCAAAGATGGCAACCAAGTAAGCCATTTTCTGCAGTTCACTTATATCACTGAAAAGTGATTCAAACAGTGGTCTTGCTTTCTGATTAAAAAACATTTTGAGTTCATCATGAAGCTCAACAACACATTTTAAAACTTTTTCTCTGGACAACCATCTCACTCAGTGTGAAATAGCAGAGCATTATTTAGTGCATGCAACTCGTTGCACAGTTGCGAAAACTGTCAGCTGTTTAGAGTGCTCGCCTTTACAAAATTGACAGAACTTATGATGCTCTTCATTACTTCTTGTTACTCTTGTGGCAGCGTCTTCATTGCTAATATTTGCCGATGAACCATACAGTGAGTTCTGATGACTTTTGGAGACTCATCATTCAGTACCAAACGTTGAAATTCATATCAACCTAGCTGGAGCACCATCTGTGCAAACACCACAAACCTTTTCCCAAGAGATCTTATGCTCTTTCAGAAATGAACCAACTGTGTCAAATACATCACATGCAGTAGTTGTCATTTCAAGAGGCTTGCAAAAAAAGAAACTCATCGTTAAAATCACCAGCAATAATACATCTATTCTTCTGAGGACAGTATTATTAGATAAGGAAATCACATTCAATTTTGTAATAAAAATTCATCTCCAATCATAACTTGAACCATGTCTTAGGCCGCTAGCACCAGTAAGTCCTCAGCAATGGTGTGAGGTTTCATAGCTCTGGTGATTCTGAGTGCCACAAAATATGAAGCTTCAATGGCTGCTACATTTTGTTTGTGGTACTTGGCACCGGTGTCAAGTCTGGCTTTCTTGAGTCTATCAGCTTTGCTTCTAAAATAGTTGGTATCCTTGTCGGCAAAGCTCAGATGCTTGCTATCAAAAAAGCATTTTAGTTTGTTTGGCTTCATAGATTCAGCAGATAGAACTTCACAACAAATAACACATTGTGGTTTCTCAATTCCTGCTGTAATTATTGAGGTAAAATCATACTGTAAAAAAATTCTCACTATATTTTCTTTTCTTAATGTTCTTCTCTACACGATTCATTGTCATGGGATCGTTTGCTAATGAGAATACTATATAACAATAGCTTTCATAATACAAAAGACGATACATGGCATAGTTCAGTCAATACAGTTTATTAAAGTGTCCTATGATTTACCATTCTCTTTTGTTTTGTTTTTTGACATACTTGCTACTATCACAAGGGGGCAGTATTCACATCAACCACAGTAGAATGTAAAAAGACTGATCAGCATCCAGATTAAGTTCCCATGGTACAGATTTTTTTTACAGTGGTTGATGATTTTACAGTACATGATTTTACATTTACCCAGTAATTATAATTCATGAAGTGTTGTTTTACCTCCAATACTGCTGCTTTCAACACAGCAACTGCTCTCTACACAGTAGCTGCTCTCTACACATGTGCGACTGGTCTGCATAAGTACATTATGGCACCAACCCTGTCACATACACCTGTATTTGTACGGGGTGTATGTGATGGGGTTGGAGCGATACTGTCATCACACTGGGTACTCATATGTGGGCATATCTGCATGTGAGTGGACCCACCTGGAGATCATTTTCTCGGTTCCTAATACCATTAAAAATATGTTTTCTGATGGTCTTAGGCGACCCCTGTGAAAGGTTCATTCGACCCCCAAAAGGGTCATGACCCACAGGTTGAGAACCGCTGCTCTATCTTGTCTCAAACCTCCAAACTCTCAGTTCCCAGTTGAGCACCTTAGTCCTTTTCACCACCCAGGGATTCTGTAGATGATTGATTCCAAGGCAGTTCACTCCCACCGTGTTTCTTATTTCTAGTAGAATCCTTCATAAGGCAAGCCTACCAAGTTGCCTTTGTTTTGTTCTGCAAGGGGATTTGTATTGGCTGTGCAATGGTGGCACTGTCGGGTATGCATTGGACTGTTAACCTCAGGGTCCGTGGCTCAAACTCACCGGCTGCTTCTTAGAGAAAAAGAGTAGGCTTTCAGCTCCCTAGTGATTGACAGTGCTAGAAACCTTACACAGGGAGGACTTGAGTTGGAATTGACTCAAAGGCATTAGGTTAGGTTATGTAATGGTTTGAGTTCTTGAAAAATTCTTAAGATGGGTAAAAAGACAAGTTACCATGAGAAGATCCAAAAGAAGAAGAGAGAGAAGGGCAGAAAGAGAGAGAGAGAGAGAAAGAAAGCAAGACAGTGAGATGGTTTGAATGGCTCAATCAAAGTTAGGAGGAAATTTAAAGGACACTGAAATTTAAAGGACACATTTTCTCTTATCTATGAGATAGAATATGAGCTGTGATTCTGGGGTAGCAGTTGAACAAGTGGTTAAAGAATGGAAATACGATATAGGATACTTTATTTTCTAGGTATCACATGAAAGAAAACAGTCAGAGACGCAGTACTGAAGTGGTGAATACGTGAAAGCCACTTAATTTTCTGAAGTTTTTTCATCCCTGTTTTCCCTCCTTCCCCACACAGTTTTATTTTTAAAGCCTTTGTACAAGACCAAATGACCAGAGAAGAGCCTTAAAAAAAAAAGAGTTTGAAGTTTGTTTGCTTAACAAAGTGTTTGCAGTCATAATTAGGTTGCATATTAAAGTTCAAAACCAACTCATGTTGGCAGCGACTGGAAATTGTTACCATCTGATGGCTCTGTGGGCAGAGCTTTCACAAGCGACGTGGCACGCACGGAGGAAGAAAGGCCCCGTTCTGGGCACTGCCCCGGGCGACTGCCAGGGCCTGGGCAACACTGTCGATTTCCCAGAGTGGCATCAGGGGTCTTAAATCTAACTGCCATGCGTTTACCGCCTGTCCCTGTCGCAGCCATGCCAATTTGAATCCGTCTTTTAGCTCGTCTCATCTCTGGGGCTCCCACTCTGTGTCTTGATTTCAGCTATCGATCTATAGGGCCGGAGGAGCCAGGATGAGCTGTGCAGCCCCTGGTCCAGTTTTGTAACTCTCACCATGGGAAATGCATCTCAAGCCAGGTTTTCATTAAGAGAGGGAAAAGAAGATTTTGAAAGAGAGAGATTGGGGGTGGGGTAGGGGTGGGGGCTGTGGAGCAGAGACCAGTTAGGGTGTCCGGGGTGAGTCAGCCCTTGGTCTGTTGTGTTGAAAGGAAAAACTGTCTTTAATTTTAACAGCACTCTACTTCATTCTCACTGGCATATGAAGCCTATTTGGGAAGAGAAAGAGAAGTTTTTATATGGCACATTTCAAACATCTGGCCTCCGGCAAGGGCCTTACTATTTTTGAGAGGGAAATCTCTTTACTGACCTCCATACCTGAGTCCTTTCTATTTCTGCTTAGAGGGGAATGGAACAATAGACACTTGTCTGCTCTGAAGATAAGCACAAGGCACGGGGTGAAGACTTACTGAAGCTGTGATGGGCCGTCGTTATCCCTGAGCTCCTACAGATCCCGCGGCTTGGAGCCCTCACGAGCATGGTCACTGCTCGGTGTGATCTGAGGCTACACGAGGCCTCCTGGAGGTTCTTGCTACAGCTTGAAATCCAGGTCAGGCTCACAGCAAATACGAATGGAAACACATTTCTTCCTTTCTCCCTTCCTTCCTTCCTTTAAGGAACTTTCATATTAGAACCCTACCTTAGCTTACACCAAATGAGTTTGGGTTTTGATCTCACTTGGTGCTCCCGAATATAGAGGCTTGTTCCCGTTTGTTCTTTTTAGGGTGCTTTGTCTGGTGTGAAATGCTTGCTGGTGCAGTCATTCCACTAAACAAGCAGAAAAGAGTGGGGTCAGACTTTGGAAGGGAGCCAACATAATGGCAAAGGAGCAATCGAGTCTTTGATCCTGTGATCCCAAACCAAGACAGCTTTAACCCTTTCAAGGATAAATTATTTTGCGTTTTGCATTTTTTTGTGGATACCATGTGTTCTCAGTAATGGAAAACATGTCAAAATCAAGGGAAGCTGTTTTTTCTTTGAGTAAATGATCCATTTTCATACAATGTTGTGGGACACATATGTCCCATGTGGACTCTGGTGGTAGTATCGGTAGGATGAGGCTAATTTCTTTAGAGTCACATCTAAACAAGTCTCTGTCCGCATTAGCATTTATTACAATTTGGATAGCCATTTCCAAAAAAAGCGTGAACTGTGAAAATGATGGGGAGTGGTATATGTTCCATTGGTCATGAAGGGGTCAAGCAAAATTGAAGGAAACAAGAAAGGTTGCCTTGACTGACTTTTGGTGACGGGAGGAAGTTGGATGTGCAGGCGGTAGTGGACAAAGCCAAACAGATATATTTTGAACACTTCAATAAAAGCTACTGTGGTAGATGTCTTAGATTGGGTTCTCTAGAGAAGTAAAGCCATACATCTATATTGATACCAATATATATATATATTATATTTAGACATCAAGGAAATAGCTCATACAGTTGTAGAAGTAGGTAAATCCACTTTGGTTCAAGTCTGTGGGTCACATGTGTAGCTGAAGGCTTTCCTTGACCTGTGTAGCTGCTCGGGCTGGAGAACTAGAAGCAGGGAGGACTACAGGCTGGTGGATGCAGAGGTAGATGAGGCCAAGGTCAGCAGGTTAGGCAAGTGGCTTCAGAGTTCAATGAATCCAAGGCCGGCAGACTATATGACAGGCTGCTGATAGTCTCCAAGGTCAGCAGGCAATATATTGGGCTAGTGACTCATATCCAAAGAAGAGAGGCAGGATCCAGACCCAGCATGAAGACGAGGGAAGACTTCTCACACAGTCTGCTTACATAGAAGTCGGCCATATTCCGAGGGCATTTCCTTTCAATGGTATCAAGTCTGCGACCTGTCTTACCCACCCTAATCTTCCCCAAAGAGCGTGGCTCCTCAGAGGAGTTCATCATGGAGTTGATAACATCATGGTGGATCATACCATGGGAGAAGCCTGACCCAGCCTAGGTTACGCAAAGCCTAGGGATCACAGAAGATGTCTTTGAAATCAACACGAATACCAGATGCTTTTAGCTCTCTTTAACATCTGACTGCTGTCCGGTCTCACTCTTTGCCCTACACTAGTTAATAACTGGAAACAAGCAATAAAGTCGATTTCATTGGCTATGGTCTCTGTGGATGGACTCTCATGGTAAAGATACCAGATATATCATCTTTGTTAGCTGTTTATTCCGTAATCCCTTAGAATAGAATCAATCTGAACCAAATGTATATGGCCCTTTTTAATGTACCATGCTGCATGCCCCTTCCTTGAGAAATAAGAGTGTATTATGTGCAAGACAAAAAAAAGTAACAAAGATTTCAAAAAGATTGGTCCTTAGTGATATTCTACAGAGATTAATTAATACACAAACTCAACAATATATGCTCTATTTCACGAATTATCCAACATTTTCTTGTAGATAGGATAGCTCTTGCACCCAAAAGATGACTTTAGGAGACAGACATTCAAAACAAGCTCACTGTTAAAGGTGTTGTTCATTTAGGAGGACTGAACACGGAATGAGTCTCAAAGGCGATGAGTCCAGGGGTGGTATATTAACAATTTATAAAAGAAAGAAAAAACGGAGACACTACAGAACAAAAAAAGTGATCAATTTGAATGAACCCAAGTGAAAATAACATTTTAACCAATTACTCAAAGAAGCTGAAAATGGAGCATGACTAAGTCAGATTACAAGATGAAGGATGATTGTATCATCATGTAACCACCAAACCACGGAGACTCACGGCCCAGCTAAATTGACCCATAACAGCCACCAGAGCCCGCGTGGTTTTCCACCTCCCACCTGTAGTTTTATTATTTCCAGAAGTGCATCATTGACACGCAAAGTAGACAGTAGATTTTTTATGATTGCCATAAATAATCGATAACTGATGAGTTAATAAATGAGCCGCTGGTGTATTTTTCACACAGTGAAATTTCAAATATGCCCTGGTAGATATCCTTTTCCTTTCTCTGAATAATATGATCGGAAGGCTTGCTAATTCCAGGTACGTTCAGGCGAGGCCCGCACCACGCAGAGGCGTGTCCTGCAGAGCTGGGTGGTTTCTCTCCGTTGTGCAGGGTTGATTCTGACGTGTGGGTCCCCTGAGTGTTAGAGAGAGCGGGGCGGCCCCGTAGTGGTTCCTTGGCTGACATATGAACACAAACAGATGGCTATAGGTGCTTTCTTCAGTAACGGGTCAAACCGCCAACCTTTTTATTAGCCGTCAAGTTCTACCAGTCACTTATGGCTAGTGTGCCCTCTGATGAATCAATTCCTAGTATATCCTAGTGCGTAAACACATTAAGTATCACTCCAGACTTCTGGTATTAATGACCAGTCATATTTTCAGCAACTAAAAAGTCCCAGTTTTATATATTACCCACATTCTGAGTTTATATCCAATTCACACTGTTTTCCCCTCCAGACTACCCAAACTTGAAATAGTCCCAGGGAGAAATGAACATGGTTTCTTGAACATTTCTCCATATTGTTTAACTGTGATTCCCAACCAGCTCGGTTGGGCAGAGGAGGGGCAAGGTGAAGGAGAGGTGGAGAAAATGGGAAGGACACTTCCCAGACTTCCTTGCTGCTAGACTTTACAATTGGAACTCATTTCTACCGAATGGATTCACTCTCCAAGATACGTGAAGACAGCAATGAGACGGGCGTCATCTTTCTGAAGCTCTAGGCTGTAGGTTCGAGCAAGCAAGATGTTCCATGTAGGAGGCTTTCCTGTGGCAGCATTCCTATGTTTATCTGCCACTTCCTGGCCTGTGGATAATTAGCGGTAGAAGTGGCATTCACTTCAAGTCAAGTGACACCGTCAACTACGAGTCCATTCAGTTCTGCATCCTTCTGTCAATCATTTCTAGAGAACTGTTCCTTCAGCCTTTTCGAAGATTTTACAAGTATCTGTATTAAATCTGTTTTAGCTTGTAATAACCAGCAGAGTTGCTCTGTCCCACAGTGAACCACGATTGATGCAGGTGTTTTGTGGGTTACTGACAAGAGCAGGGCCCAAGTTCCAAGAAGACCTCGATGCTTCCATTCTTTCAGCAGTGCATGGTCCTTTGGCTGAATGCTTACCACGCCATCCCAGCAGCAGCACCCTACAGGATACCTCCCGTCCTTTCTGGCCTCTCGGCTTTTCCAGGTAAGAATTAAGCACCAATCTCCAGACTCTTATGACTTACAAGCCAAATTCTCCCAAGAACTCTATAACCAATTTGGATCTCTGTTAAACCTGAGGGCAAAGATAAGATGTATGTAAGTTGGGGTAGGATGTCAGAATACTCTTCTCGAAAGAATCACCTTGAACTTAAATGGCCAAAATATAGACATGCTCATTGCCATTGTCCTCTGATTAGGCTGTGATAAAGGCCATACAGGCCTAACATTTCTCTTGACAGCGGGAGTAATTGTCACCCTCCTCCACCCCCCCACCCCCTTTTTTTCTCAGTTTGGGGTCTTAAGCTAAAAAAGATCACAGGAGAGGTCTTCTTTCACATCCCATTATATTATCTAGGCTGGCCATTCTGGATCGCAGGCCAGTGTTCTGCTTGGAAAAATATTTGATGGGAAGGAAATGTGGGAGACAATGCTAGTCAGGCAGTCCATTGAGAGCGATCTACAGTAGCACAGGAATAAATGTGAGAGACAATGCTAGTCAGGCAGTCCATTGAGAGCGATCTACAGTAGCACAGGAATAGATGCAGTGCTGCTCTGGGTAGAAAACCATCTCAAAGCAAAGCAAACAAGCAAGAAACTCAGGAAGGAAGCCATTGACTTAAAGTGAGGAGGGAATAAGGATGAGTACACATGAGAGTACCTCAGTTTCCTAAAACACAGAAGGAGCAGTCAAATTGACCAACCCAAATCCTTTCCAGTCTGATACCACAGTGTTCTATGAATCTATTGAACAGTTACTGTTAGAGAAAGAAACCATTGTTTCTTTCCCCCAAAGAGCAAAGATATTCCATGAAGGATAGGGAATGGTCTCGTTTGCTTATTTTTACCAGTCCAGATTTCTAAGGGAATAATTTCTTGTTGGCTTAGATAATCTATTGTGGCCCATGTTTCAGTTAAAACCGTGCATCTATCTCAAGAGGCTGGCCGCGTGACCATCTTGTGTCCAATGTCTTCACGAAACATGTGAATGATGTGAAGGACGTAAGAAAACCAGGTTCAACTTTTAGCAACCACCTCAGTAATTTCTCCCAACCTGACAGGTTCAAGAGCAGCATCGAAAAGTTAGCAATGCCTTGGTGCATTTTCTGACAAGCACAAGTTGAACTTTGGCCATGGCTATTTCCAGAGTAGCAATTAGTTGAATGCTGGTTTTTAGCTCCTCATAATTATGATGAGAGAGACAATGGAATAGGGGATGAATGAACTTACTTTCATAAATCATGTGGAAGCATTCCATTTTCTGTCCATTTCCCCCCACTCTTCAATGATTTCTCTTGGTGTGTGGTATTGTGGACTTGGCCATGTGGGCCCTTAGCCATTTTCCTGAGCTCTGCCATGTGTTTTCAATACAGATTTGATAGAATATGAGTTTATGTTTCACACCTTCTTTTTCAGATGTTTAAATGAGAGTTGCGACCCCGAGGAAAGGTGCTTTGAACCATTAATCAATATTCAAAGTGTATAGCATCATGACGCCCTCTAGTGGTGAGTGCACCAGAAAAATGACTAGAGGCTCTTGGAAATCGAAATTCTTCTTTAAGTGTGCTGTTATCATTGATTTCCTTTATGAGATCAGTGAGGTTCTAAGTTCAGTTGCCATGATCACCTTAATACTTCAAACCAGTTATTATTAATAATAATTGTTGTCCAAAGGGCCAAGTGCAGTGGTGGAGATGTGGCCTGCTCCACTGGACTCTTTCTCGTATGTCAAGGTAGAGGAAGGAGTGCGTCTCCAGGGAAGGTGAGAAGCGTTTCCTGGGATTGGTCCTCTGTCCCTGCTCAACCTTTCCCATCACTGAGCTGCTGGCAGTGGACTGGGGTTCCTGTGCAGGTGCCAACACTCTTCAAGACAGAAAAGAACAACAGGCCAATGGACGTGCAGGCCGAACACCAATCTTCGCATTTGCTCAGTGACTACCCGGATTTGTCCTCTGTGTCCTTGAATTCCTAACAGCAGTCACTGGAGTGCATGCAAGATATTTTATAAGACGCTGAATAAATGTTTAACGATGTTTAGCCAAGGTCTTAAAATGGTTTCTTCTTCCAAGTATTAGAGACTTTCAAGTAATTAAAAGTTCCAAAATGCTGATAAACTGAGTGTTACATTTTCCTTATTTCTGTTAAAATTAGATTTACTATTTGAAGACACCTAAAATAACTTTTTTTACAGGTTAACAAATCATAAACGTCCCAATCTTACATTGTTTACTGATGAAATGATAGAGTTTTCTTTTTTCCTCAGCTATATCAAATTCCATGGAAATAGATGCTTTCAAAAGAACACATTCTTTATAGAAAGGCTGTTTATATGACCTGACAGACATTTGTCTATTATAACAGTGCTTTTTGGAAACTAGTTGAAACATTTTCTCCATAATAAACTCAACAAATATTTTTATTAGTCTCCCTCCGTGTGCCTGCTAGTCTGTATAATAAAGTCAACTAATTGTTGGCAGTGTGCACTGAGGAGAAAGACTGATAACGTTATTGCAACACAGAACTTATGTCCTACCATTAAATACTATGAATGTTTCAACTCTCTTTTCCCCTTTCCCACATCAAAAATTCTAACCATCACCACAGCAAAACAATAATAAATCCCAAACAATTCACCAAAGCAAAAAACTCCGCGCATGCACGCACAGGAACACACACACGCACACACACACACACACACAGCATTTGAACTACAAGTAGGAAAAAATAAAAATAAAATGAAGAACGGGGGGTGGGGGTGGGGTTGGGGTGGTGGTGGGAGAGGAGAGGGAGGGGAAAAAATGAAGACCTGATGCCAGGGGCTTAAGTGGAGAGCAAATGTTTTGAGAATGATGAGGGCAATAAATGTACACATGTGCTTTATACATTGATGTGTGTATGGATTGTGATAAGAGTTGTATGTTGGTAATCCCTTGATAACCTTGTCTATTTCTTCTATTGCTATTGGTCTGTTGAGATTCTTGATGTCCACTGAGGATAATCTAGGGAGGGATTGTTTTTCCAAGAATTTGTCCATGTCTTCCAAATTGTTGAATTCATTGGAGTACAATCCTTCGTAGTACTGTGAAACTATCCTTTTGATATCAGTGCCTATATTTATAGGTTTAGTATTAAGGTAGCAGAAGAACATTGGGCCTCCACTCAAGTACTCCCTCAATGCAAGAATACTTTCTTCTATTAAATTGGCATTCTATGATGCTCACCTTCCCGACACAACCACTGAAGACAAAACGAGTGAATAAGCAAATGTGGTGAAGAAAGCTGATCGTGCCCCGCTATCAAAAGATATAGCGTTTGGTGAATTAAAGGCTTGAAGGCAAACAAGCGACCATCTAGCTCAGAAGCAACAAAGCCCACAGAGAAGAAGCACACAAGCCTGTGGGAACACGAGGTGTTGAAGGGATCAGGTAGCAGACATCAAAGAACAAAAACCATCATTGTGTGATCATCTTCCCCACATAAACACTGAAGACGAATGTGTGCATAAGCAAATGTGGCGAAGAAAGCTGATGGTGCCTGGCTATCAAAACGTATAACGTCTGGGGTCTTAAAGGCTTGAAGGTAAACAAGCAGACATCCAGCCCAGAAGCAACAAAGCCCACATGGAAGAAGCACACCAGCCTGTGAAATCAAAAGGTGTCGAATGGATCAGGTATAAGGCATCATCAGAACAAAAATCTTACCATAGTGAATGAGGGCGGGGAGTGTGGAGTGGAGACCCAAAGCCCATTTGTAGGCCACTGGAGATCCCCTTGCAGAGGAGTCTTGGGGAGGAGATGAGCCAGTCAGGGTGCGATGTAGCAATGATGAAAAATACAACTTTCCTCTAGTTCCTAAATGCTTCCTCCCCCCCACCCCACTATCATGATCTCAATTCTACTTTGCAAGTCTGGCTAGACCAGAGCATGTACACTGGTAAAGATAGGAACTGGAAACACAGGGAATCCAGGGTGGTTGATCCCTTCAGGACCAGAGGTGTGAGTGGAGATACTGGGAGGGTAGAGGGAGAGTGGGTTGGAAAGAGGAAATAAGGATCTATATGTGACTTCCTTCCTGGGGGACGGACAACAGAAAAGTGGGTGAAGGGAGACATTGGACAGGGCAAGATATGACAAAATAATAATTTATAAATTATCAAGGGCTTATGAGGGAGGGGGGAGCAGGGAGGGAGGGGAACAACGAGTACCTGATGCCGGGGGCTTAAGTGGAGAGCAAATGTTTTGAGAATGATGAGGGCAATGAATGTACAAATGTGCTTTACACAATTGATGTATGTATGGATTGTGATAGGAGTTGTATGAGCCCCTAATAAAACGATTAAAAAAAAGTTTATGAGCCCTCAATAAAATGATTTAAAATAAATGAAGGAGAGTCCTGTGAAGGTGAAGTCTCCTTTCCCATTAACATGTTTGTTTCCCTCATTTATGGTTCATTATTTTCAGAGACTCTTCCTTTGGTTACTTTTTCTCTCCAGGTTAACACAGTAAACAGTATTTTGAGCAAATATATTGAATACCATAAAAATACCCTCTCGGGTGGAGGGAGGGTGGGGTGGAAAGGGGGAACTGATTACAAGGATCTACATATAACCTCCTCCCTGGGGGATGGACAACAGAGAAGTGGGTTAAGGGAGACGTCGGACAGTGTAAGATATGACAAAATAATAATAATTTATAAATTATCAAGGGCTCGTGAGGGAGAGGGGAGCGGGGAGGGAGGGGAAAAATGAAGAGCTGATACAAAGGGCTCAAATAGAAAGAAAATGTTTTGAGAATGATGATGGTAACAAATGTGCAAATGTGCTTCGCACAATGTATGTATGTATAGATTGTGGTAAGAGTTGTATGAGCCCCCAATAAAATGATTTAAAAAAAAATACCCTCTCATGAAATGATTAGACAAATTCACCATTTATTGTAATAGAATTTTACCTATCTTTCATTGAACCCAGTGTTTTTTGTTTTTAAATATCCCCGTCCTGAATTGCTTCCCCCCTGATCCCAAAGCTAATGAGTTCAGTGTTCTTCAACTCTCTTTTCACTTTCTGAGGACAATTTGAATGCATTCAAACCTTTCAGTGTTGAATCTATAAATCTCATATATACAAGATTCCGGTATCTTAGGTTTACAGGTTTCTCAGAGAAATCTAGTTACTTTCAAGTGATCCAAGAACCAGACCATCTTGAGCCTACTTCAGGGTGCATCTCATTCATCAAGCTAACCTTGGTTCTAACCCTGATTTCCCTATATTGTCTGACTGGCAATAAACCAAGACTGGACTGGACCTTCTAACTTTCCTTTGAGGAGGAACTGATTAGTCTGACATACAAACTGGAGATGATAAGTTTCTTAAAGGTTTGCATCCATTGAACTGGAGGAGCATTTTTCCTTCTTCTTGAAATGAGAAGATTAAAATATTTGCCAGAAAATTTTCATTTATCTTTACCAAAGGAAAGTTTTAAAAGGAAACATACATATAGTTTGGTTTGCCCCAATTGGCTAAATTGGGAGAAATGATTATAAAACTATAACTTTTACACACAAACCCAGTTTCTTTTTATCATTTTATTGGGGACTCATACAACTCTTATCACAATCCATACATACATCCATTGTGTCATGCATATTTGTGCATTTGTTGTCATCATCATTTTAAAAATATTTTCTTTCTACTTGAGCCCTTGGTATCAGCTCCTAGAAATTATTATTATTTTTTCATGTCTTACACTGATTGATGTCTCCCCTCACCAGTTTTCTATTGTCCATTCCGCTGGGAGGGGGTTATATGTAGATCATTGTGATCAGTTTCCCCTTTCTCCCCCTATCTTCCCCTCCCCCTCCTGGTATCACTACTCTCATTATTGGTCCTGAGGGGTTGATCTGTCCTGATTCCCTGTGTTTCCAGCTCTTATCTGTACCCATGTACATGCTCTGGTCTAGCCAGATTTGTAAGGTAGAATTAAAGAACTAGAGGAAGCATTAAGAACTAGAGGAATGCTGCATATTTCAATGGCGCTAGACTGCACCCTGCCTGGCTCGTCTCCTCCCCGACCCTTCTGGAAGGGGAAGTCAAGTTGCCTAAAGATGGGCTTTGGGTCTCCACTCCACACTCCCCCTTATTCACAGTGATATGATTTTTGTTCTGGGTCTTTGATGCCTGATACCTGATCTTATGGACACCTCATGATGACATGGGCTGGTGTGCTTCTTCCATGTGGGCTTTGTTGCTTCTCAACTAAATGGCTGCTTGGCTATCTTCAAGCCTTTAAGACTCCCGATGCTATATCTTTTGATAGCCGGGCACCATCAACTTTCTTCACCACACTTGCTTATGCAACCACTTTTGTCTTCAGCGATTATGTCAGGGAGGTGAGCATCATGGAATACTAGATTATTAGAACAAAGTGTTCTTTCGTTGAGGGAGTATTTGAGTAGAGGCTCAATGTCCATCTGCTACCTCAATACTAAACCTGCAAATATATGTACATAGATCTATTTCCCTATCATCATATATAAATATATTTACATATGTACATGCCTGTATTTAGACCTCCATAAATGCCCTTTGACTCCTACTTCTTTCCTCTAGTTCCTTTTACTTTCCTCTTGTTCCATTATCATATTTTGTGCTTCAGTAATTATTTTGTGTTTTAGTAATTCCTCGCTGTTACATTGACCTTGATTAAACCCCACTAGGCATCCTACACCCTTCTTACCATCGATTTTAGGTTACTTGTTCCCTTGTCCCTGGGTTTGTTAAATCCAGTCGCTTATAAATTTATGCTGTTAATATTTTCCCCCAGGTTAATACCTTTCAATTGTCTATAGGGCATTCATTTTCAACAAAGAAAGGGAAAAAAAAAAGGAAACTTAACAAGGATGTTGGTCAGTTTTGCCATCTGCTAGGCTCAAAGTGAGAAGTGGGAAGACGGAACCTGACTACAATAAAAAGAAGAGACAAGAAAAAATGTGTCCTTTGGACCCAGGGTCTCTGTCTTGTGAACTTCCTAGGTGAGAATTAGGTGGGAGAGGGAGAAAATCGGGCAGGAGAGGAAGAAGAGGAGAAGGAACAGAGAGAGAGAGAGAGAGAGACAGACAGACAGACAGACAGACAGAGACAGAGAGAGACAGAGAAAGACAGAGAAGCAGCAGCATAACCAAGAGACGGGCAGGAGACAGCCCGGTGGGCATCTGAGCACGTACAGCGAGGTGGCTATAGCAGGTGTGCTAACCCACAGAGGGAGAGAGCGGGACACCTTTGGGCTGAGGTTTACTGGCTGAGTGTGGTGCCTCTGAGTACTTATTTGGCAGAGCTAGAGGATTTGTAGCATTTGATCAAGCTAGGAAAGGCTGAGGGGCCCAGAGGTCCAGAGACAGAGAGAGGTCTGCCTGTAAGCACAGTTGAGAAGCTGGCTTGACCAAAGAATTGTATCGGAGGTCTTTTCTGATCCCAAATTATCATCTATTACTTCCCTAATAAATCCGATCATCATGAGGTACGATGAGTTCTGTGTGCCCATTGCAATGAATTATCAAATCCAGAAGAGAAGGAGTGCGTGTTATTGGAGGGACAGCTGGTGACTGAATTAGGGAAAAGGATGGAGAGAGGGGGGGTGTCTAATAGTCACCTCAGAGGAATCAACATTGGGCTGTTCATGTGACAATTATTCTCCTCCCCAATTGTGAAATTAGAAGAGGGGGTCAGAAAAATAGAAATAAAAGAAAACAAAACAAACAAAAAGAGAAGAAGAAGAAGTCAGATGCTCCCACCATACCATTTTATGAACTTTATTTGGATATAATTTGGAAATAAACCAAAGAAGGAGGAGGAGGAGGAGGAGGAGGAGGAGGAGGAGGAGGAGGAGAAGAAGAAGAAGAAGAAGAAGAAGAAGAAGAAGAAGAAGAAGAAGAAGAAGAAGAAGAAGAAGTCAGATGCTCCCACCCACCATTTTATGAACTTTATCTTGGATATAATTTGGAAATAAACGAAATTAGTTGTAAAGTTTGTGGGGGTTTTTTCTTTAACATTTATGGTATTCAGTTGAAGAATTGTAGACAACAACTTTTAATATTATTCAGTTTCTTTATAATTGCACACAGCCCTCTCCCACCCAACCCTTAGGCTAATAATTGTAGTGGAGGAAGAAAGACATATAACAAAGAATGAAAGTAATAACTAACATTTGCTGAGACTTACTTGGTGGAAGGACTCAGTCAAAGGCTCCACATGAACAATCCTATTTAATCTTCTCAACAAAGTTATCAGTTAGGCATTATGTTAGTTGAGCTTTTTCAGAGAAACAGAACCAATAAGATACATACTTACATATGTGAGACTAGATATGTATGTATAGATATACATGTAAACATATGGTGTCTGTATTTTGAGAGAGAAAGACTGAAAGACACACAGAGAAAGATACATGCAGAGAAACATACACAGGGAGATAAACAGAGACAGAATGACAGACAAAAAGAGATTTTAAGAAACTGTTTCACATGACGTGGCAGTAAGACCATTTTTCAGACTGAAAACTCTAGCAATAACCCTATGTTATAGCCTTAAGGAAGAATTCCTTCTCTCAGAAATCTTATTTTTTGTTCTTCAGGCCATAACTGACTGTAAATGCGAATCACAACAGTAAAATACTTTCACAGCAGCAACTCGACTATGACTTGACCAAACAACAAGGCACCATAACTTAGCCAAGTTGACACATCGCATAACTATCACAGGCATCCCCTTTGTTGATTACCTGATGCTTAGAAAAGAACATGTCGAAGATGAGTCAACTAGGGAAGGACTGATGTGTTAGTCCGAGATTACTAGAGAAACAAAACCAGGGACACTCGTATATAACTAGGGATGTATATGTATATGAAAGTGCTTTATATCAAAGAGCAATTGTATATTGAGAAAACATCCCAGCACAGTCCAGATCAAGTCCATAAGTCCAATATTAGCCCATATGTTAAATATTAGTCCATAAATTCCTCCTCAGAGGCACGTAGCCACTTGCAATGATCCCGAATGCAAGAAGATCACAGGCCGGTGGGTGAAAAGTCTTGTGAATACAATGGTGGTGGAAGCATCTCAATGTTGGTACAGGTCTCCACATGATTCCTCCAGCTCTCTGAGGGTGGCTCCTCCAAAGCAAAGGGAAGCAGAGAAAGAGTGTGTCCCACCTCCAGGGAGAGAGATAGGAAGTCCCCCGCATCCTCATGAGAAGGTTACACCCACCAGGAGGTATCATCAGGCTGTGACCTGATTGACAGGCTAGACTTATTTACCAAGTTGACACAAAATTATGTAACTACCACAGTTGAGTAGAGATTTGAGCTTAGATCTGGATAATTTCAAATTTTGTGGTTTAGCCATTAATTTGAGTTGGATGACCTTTCCTTTCTGGGCCCATCATATTCTGAGGTACAATGATACTGTGCTATCTCTTGGCTCTGTATGCACAATATTCTTTTTTCTCTTTTTCCAGAATTCTGATGCGATGCCACTACTGAAAGCCAGATTTTGGATTATGCTCTAAAACTGGTCAAGTCCAAGTTATTACTTTTATTTTCAACTTCCCTTTCTTCATTTAGGTAATTAAATGTCTAGTGCTTGCTAGTGATACAAAGGAGAAGTGTGGTTCCCACCCATCAAGAGATTTCAGTCTGGTTGCATAAAATATTCACACATTATCTGTGGACTATAGCTTAGTATGGTATTTGAAATAGCTGCTCATGATTCTTAGGAAGTTTTGATCCTAGAATGGATATCCCCAAATATCCTTTATTCCACGGTGATTCTATTCTACACCAGACCCTCTAAATTTTGGTCCCGGTATGAGAATGAGATGCGAGCCTTTAGTCCTGTGTGGCTCATCATGCCATGGAAGAGAAGATGATTACGGGGATTCTTTCTTACCTTTTATATGCTCGTGATGGGCTAAAGCATAACAGCGACAGCAGGTTATAGAAAAGATGAGGAGGAAGCAGTGTGGTATCTTGATTTATCAAATGGTATTTGATTTTAGAAAAATCTGGTTTCGAGTTCCTTCAGCAATTTTGCTCTATGACTGTAGATAGATTCCTATAAACCCTTTGAGCTCCATTCTGTTCATATGATACACTTAGTAAGCACTCAACAAACGAAAGCTATTGGTTAGTATTGATGTCCAGATAGTTGTGGATGATGTTGCTCCCCGCCCCCTCCACCCCCAGTCTATCATCCCTTTTCCTTCTTTGGGCAATATCTTGGCTTTCTTACCTCTCTTTTGGTTTAATTCCTAACCGAAGTTCTATGTCCTCTCCTATGCTGAGGGCAGACCCATGACTAGAATTAGTCCAATCAAACTCTTTCTGGGCCTTTGAATCTCGAATGAATTGATGTCTTGAAGATATTCTTCATGGATTCTTGCTGCCTAGATCTCTGGAGCTGCCTCAATTTCTGTCTTCTTTCAAACATGGTATTTTGATATGATCTACCTCATGTCTTTCCAGTAAATTCTTCAACAAAAAGTAGGCCTGGGTTGGTTCATTTATAACTAAAGAAACTTGACTGCTACCTATAGTCAATCTTCTCAATTCTCATAGGATTAAAAAAAATTCTTGATTTACTTCAAAAGTTATTTGATTCAGACGTAAACATTCCTCTTGAAAGTTATTTAAGGGTGGGAGTGGGAGGGAAAAAGTGAGGAGCTGATACCAAGGGCTCAAGTAGAAAGAAAATGTTTTGAAAATAATGATGGCAACATATGTATAAATGTGCTTGACACAACGGATAGATGTATGGATTGTGATAAGAGCTGTATGAGCCTCAATAAAATGTTAAAAATAAAGTTATTTAGCGGCCATCCTATATATCTCCTAGATTATCTAATACATAATTGTGAATATTTTCTTTAAAATATTTCCAGGCACATTTGAAGCTGATGTTGTCTGTGATAACCTTATTCATTACTGAGAATAATGAATGTGATTCTTCATGTGGCCCCTATGCTTCTTTCTGATCAGTCTGTTTTCTAGACTGAACCTGCCCATGGTTTTCATAGGATTTTGTTTCCAAATCTCTTATTATGTCGATTTCGCTCCTCTGAACTAGGTCACATCTTGTCCAAAAGGTAAGTGAGTAGCCCCATGGGCATGAATTTTTCCCCTCATGCCGGCAGTGGCTGTGAATATTATGAGTCTCCTGCCCAGGCATAACCCTGAGCATGCAACAAGTGGGAAGGGGTGAGCAGGCACGTATCCACGAGTTCAGGGGAAGAGTCATTGCTTATTCAGGGTAGCACTAATCAGTTCAATTTCTCTTTGTGGCTACTTTGAACTTCAACCTTCTTCTTAACTCTAAACTCCAAGACTCAGAGATAACTAACAATTACTGAGTGCCTATGATGTGCTAGGCATTGTTCCAAATTCTTAACATTTATGAAGGTATTTAATCCTCACAATAACCCTAACATTAGGTTATTATCTTCGCTTTACAGATTAGAAAACCGAGTGTTCTAGTGGTTTAAAGTTGCATGGCTAGGAAGTTATGAAGCAAAGACTTGAACCCCTGGATGTGCTGTGCAATCTGTGTTCTTTACTCTGACATTTAATTGTTTAAGCATTTAAAGAGACAGTCTAGCAAATGTTGGACAAGAAAGTTAGAAAAGCAGGTGCCCTTTTAAAAGTCAGGGTTGTCTCTATACAGAAGGCTATGGATGCCAGTAAAAGCCCCAAGCCTTTGGCAGGGTCCGTGCATGGATTAAACCTCTTGTGACCCTCCTGTGACCATGGGCCAGGGAAGTGAATAGCCTTGTTATAAGGCCGAGTGCACTGGATAGCGGATTATTCCAGATGGAAGCAGGTTAAAATCTAACACTTTATCATTTGATCTCCCTTTTGACTCACTTTAAATTTGTTGTAGTTTTATTACTTTCTGCTTTTCAATTGGGGACTTTCACAGTTTTGTTATTGTTGTTGGATTTTTTGTCTTTCTCTTTGTTTTATAGGTTGATCTGCATATGAAACTCAGGATAGGTCAATCTACAAAGACAGTCAATGCACGAATACTTTCTCATGGGGATGGCAATGGAGATTGGGGGGAGATGGGGAGCCAATAACAGTGATTGACCAATGGCAGCATCAATGGGCTCAGACATAGGAACAATGGCGAGGCTGGTGAAGGACCATACCGTGTTTCTTTCTGTTGTGCTCAGGGTTGCTGGGGGTTCGAGCAAAATTGGTGCTATGCTAAAGCCTAGCATAGCAGGCGTTGTATTGTTGGCATCCACTGTATCAACTCATTTATTTGAGAGTCTTCCTCTTTACTTCACCAAGCACGACGTTCTTCTCTAAAGACATGATAACACATCCAAAGTAAATGAGCTACCATCTTGCTATCTGCCCTTCTAGGGAGCATTCTGTACTTCCAGGACACATTTGTTTGTTCTCTCGACAGTCCATGGCATATTAAGCAGGTTTTGCCAATACATAATTCAAACGTTTCAGTTCTTCTTTCTCTGACTCAAGACTCACTGCCATGGCCGTGACTCTGACTCACAGTGATCCTATAGGGTTCCACAGTGCAGGGGAGACCTGCCACTCCAAGACGGCAAGCCAGTCACCCTCTAAGCCTGCAACTCTTCACTGGAGTAGAAAGCCTCATGTTCCTCCAGAGCAGCGAGAGGTGGTTTCAAACTACTGACCTTGTGGTTAGAAGCTCAATGCATAACTCACTATGCCACCAGTTCCTCTTTGATTTTCCTTAATAATTGTCCAGCTTTCACATGCATAGGAGACAGCTGAACATACTATGAATCGTATAAGGTACATCTTAGTCCTCAAAGGGGTGGTTTTGTTTTTTAACCCTTTTCCGAGGTCTTTTGCAGCATATCTGCCCAGGGTCATACATTGCTTGACTTCTTGACTGCTGTATCTGTGAGTGTTGATGATGGAGCCAAGTAAACTGAAATCATCGACTACTTCATTTCAACCTTTTCTCTGTTTATCTTGATGTTGTTTGTTGGTCCTGCTTTGAGTTTTTTTCTTCTTCTTTTCTTTGCATTCAGAATCTATACTGAAGGCCGTGGTCTTAGACCTTCCTCTGTAGGTGCTTCAAGTCCTCTTCATTTTCAGGGAGAAAAGTTGTGTCACCTGCAAATAAGAGGTAGCCAGCTGCCTGTGATGTGAGTCTTCCTTGATGCCTTCTTCTTCAAATAGTCCAGTGTCTTGGATTTTCTGTTCAGCATACGTACTGAATAAGTAGGGGATATATAACCCAAGAATAAGTAGGGTGTATATAACCCAAGCTTACAACTTTCCTGATTTTGAAATAGGCAGTATCCCCTTGAGCACAATTAAAGGGGATTCCTATTCTTGCATTGCTATTTAGAACTTGTTAGGTCCACAGTCAAATGTCTTTGCATTGTCAATACAACACAGGTAGGTATACAAGTCTATATCAAATATGTTTGCCAATAACTTTTCACAGTATGTGATTTACTTGCTCCTAAGAGTGTCTTTTGAGGAGATCAACTTGATTTTGAAGACTCTCATACATCTGTTTGTTTCTTTTATTCATGCTTTTGATGTCATATATGACTAACCAGATGTCTTGTAGCATTAACTCTATAATATTAGTTTAGGATGCATTGATAATTAATTGTTGTAGGTGATATGAAGTAATTATTAGGCTCGGTATTTTTCATATTAAATGGTCTCTCCCTTCCTTGACAGCATCTTTTATTGGAAAGCCTATTGCTTCCTGATCAACTTATGTTGGCAGCTTTTTGAAATTCAGCATTTCTCATCATTCAGGGCTTGTGTGGATTGATTTCTGACCTCTCCAACCTGTATCATCAATCAGTCTATCTATCCTTATATACTATTCATAATATTACATGTATTCATAATATTCCCAGTTATCCTTTAACATGTGTCACATTGACATCATTGATATTTGGAGGGGATAGATTTTTTTTAGCCAACCAGGTGGATTATTAGCCTCTATAAATGTAGAAGCTGAATTTAAGACAGTGCCATAACGTAATCATTCATTCACTCAACAAATATGGAAAGAACGCTTACGTGTGTCAGATTCTGTCTCTTTTAAGTCTCTGAGATATACACAAGCACAAGAGAGTAAATTCTTTACCCTCATGGCACCTGAATAGGGGAAATTGACCTAAACAAACACATCTTTAAGGAAATAACATAGTTACAGACAGTTTTACGAGGTACGGAGTAAACTTGGGGGTAGAGAGTGAGCACCTTAATGCAGGTAGTTAAGTGAAGGCGTCTTTGCGGAGGTAAACTTTGAGCGGGCCCTAGGTGACGAGAAAGAGACAGAACTGTAAAGCTCGAACCAGAGGAAAACAGCAACGAAAGAGGCCCTGGAGTGAATGCTTTAGCACAGGAAGGTATAAGTGGAGTTCTGTTTGAGAAATGAGAAGCAAGCCAGGGTACGTGGACTGTAGGGAGGGAGAAGGAAGATGGAAGCTCGTGAGGTCTAAGAAGCAAATGGGACCAGAAAGCATGAAGGCTTTGTAGGCCATGGCAAAGGGTTTGCATGGTGGCCTAAGTGTGAGGGAAAACTTACATGGTTAGAACCAGAGTTTTTAGTTTGGACATATTAGGAAGTCAGGGATCAGGGAGAGGGGTTTATAATAGATCAGTCTATAAAATTAATTTTTCTCTTTCTATTCACATATGCATAGCAAGTATTTGAAAGAGGAGAAGGGTAGCTATAAGGACAGCAGAGAGAGCTGAGCAACAGTCAGGAGAATGAAGCTCCTGGAGAGAGGCATCTCTTGTGAAATGGCATGTCGTGAAATTCCTGGTGTCGTTGGGTTTAAGAGACATTTAAAATCTACTAGACAATTTTAAGTTGTCTATGATTCTGTGATGCAAGTCTTCTCGATTTCAGAAAAAAATTTTTTTGTAAAATTCTGCTTCACATACTATCTATCCAACACTAGTAGTACCTAAAGGGAGGAAAGGGTGCAGACCGGTGTTCAGGATGAGGCCACACACAGAGTAGGCAAAGGAGAGCAAAATGGAAGTGGACCAATCCAGTGGAACACATCACCGAGCAAATAGAGCTACCCCCAGATTCCCCAAACAGGCTGGGAGAAACATTTGGTGATGGTGGTTTGAGTCAACTCATCTGCAGGGCAGCTTGAAGGGCAAGGTGACCTAGCAAATTCCAGGTCATTCATGTCACTGAAGAACAAAGAGAGGCAGAGGACAGTTTTATGGCCTGTGGTTACATCAGTAGCATAAATCTTTAGGATCGCCTTTCCCAATCAGATAAAACAGTTACTTTAATAATTAATTTGTGTATTCATTTGTCAAATATGTACTGAGCACTACTTATATGTCAGCCATTTTGGTTGGCTTTATGGATGGCCTATCTTGATTTGACTTTGCTTATGGATGCAGATTTAAAAGAAGAAAATCTTCTATTAGTGGTGAAAGGAGTTGTATTGAGCAATAATACTGGTCAACCTGGGCAGCACTAAGTAAAAACACCAAGTACTCCACTCTTTAAGTGGGCAGCGTACATAGAGAATGGAGGAAATATAGTGTATGTGTGCTGGAGGCGGGTGGAGTGGCATGGGATGGGGTGGTGTTGATTAGTGACTGATCAGATCAACTTGAGCTTGAGGTCTTTTGAAATATGACAGCTAGCCACTTGACTGGGAGGGAGGAAGTGATCATCTAGGTGAGTGGTGCCAGCAGCTTGGTTATACATGATTACAATCATGAAAGGTTCTCCTGGGGAAAATTGTTTACATTTTGGCACATTCTTCCCATGAACAACTTTGTTAACATCTGACCACTTGCTTCCTGGGAATGTACGTGGCCCCATCACTTTTGGCTGTATCCTTCTTACATCTGACATGAGTTCCTTTGATTTGAAACTCTTTGTAGACCTCTTGCCCTTTGATCAAGCTTCTGCTGGCAATGCTACTCTCACATAATGGAGTATCCTTTGTTTTCTGGAGGGGCTTTGGCTAATAAAAATTATTTTCCTCTCCTAGCTGAATTAGTAGGCCTCATCTTCATGGTGAGTAAGTTTTGGGGGGAACATTTGAAGGGGCAAGGCCACATGTGAGTCAGGACAGAATGATACAAATCAAGATGAACTATACCCAATGAGACAAAAGGAATGGTATTAAAAAAAAAGCATAATAATTGATGAAAGCCTATGAAACTAGTGTTATTTCATGGTAAAATTCAATTGATTTTGAAGTGCAACATGCCATGGGTAAAATGCATTGTTGTTAGGTATCATCTAATCAACTCTTATTCGTAGTGACTGTGGATACAACAAAACAGTTGTTTCTGTGCTTGAATCCATTGCTGTAGCCAGTGTGTTGATCTATCTTGTGAAGGGTCTTCAGCCCTCTTTCCTGCTATACCTCTACCAAGCACTAGGCCCTTTCCCAGGAACCAATCTTCCCTTACAACAAGTCCGAAGTACATGAGATGAAGCCTCACCATCTGTGGTAATTACATCATCTGGTGTCAACTTGAGGATATTAAGAGTGAAGGGGTGGAGGTTAGCCTGTCAATCAGGTCACAGCTTGATGACCTCATTTGGAGGTGTGATGGGGATAAATAGCTCACTGGAGGCCAGATCGACTCACTCTCTGCTTCATCTTCCTGCTAGCAAGACACATAGAGTACGCTGGTGGAGCGAGATCCCTGGAGCTAAAGGAGCCATGTGGAGACCCACGCCAGCACAGAGATACTTCCACTGCCCCTGGATCCACAAGACTTTCCACCCACTGGCCTGTGATCTTCCTGAAATCGGCATTGCATGTGTTGTGCGAGTCTGAAGAGGAATTTATAGACTGGTATTGGACATATGGGTTAATATCAGACTTATGGATTTGATCTGGGCTGGGACGTTTTCTTAACATATAATTACTCTTCGATATAAAGCTCTCTCTACACACATATGAGTCTCCCTAGATTTGTTTTGCTAGTCTACCCAGACTAACACACCGTCCTTGCTTCTAAGGAACATTCTTGCTGTACTTCCTCCAAGACAGATTTATTTGTTCCTCTGGGAATCCACGGTCCTTTCAATATTCTTCACCAATACTACCATTCAAATGCATAGATGATCGAAGATAACATGGTGGGTCAGGATCACCTTAGTCCTTAAAGTGAGTTTTAGCATCAATGGAATACTCATGTCTAAAAGAAGGTTTGTAAATAGAGGGTCTAAAGCTAAAGAGGGTGATACAATCATGAGATAATAAGATGGGTGATGAAGGAGGGATGGCTGATAAGGTATGGGCAATGAGACTACCCAGGGATCCAGGATGGAGCACTGGGAAATGGACACCAGAGAGGGAAAGGCAGAGGTGCCAAGAAGGGAACTGGACAAAGTGTGGTTCAGTGCACAGGAGAAGAGCTAGGACAGAGCTAAACCCAAGTGCACTTCCAGATAAAAGATTGCTTGACACTGTCACAGGGCAGTGAAAGGAGGACTGAGATATAGACCTTGGATTTGGCCATTAAGAGGTCACTAGAGACTCAACAATCATTATTTCAATGGAACTGAGGTCCCCATTATCCCTAGGGGAATGTGAGTTCTAATATTCCAGAATGATCACATTTGCTTTTCATGGTTTTAAAGATTTTGATCTTATTTGTGTTCATCTGCCAGATTGAAGATTTCTCCTTTTTAACTTGTTCTAATTTGAAAACCAATCTAGATCCATAATAAATTGCACTTCCTTAGATAATCTCCTTTTCTGTTTTATCTATATTAAGGTGTGATGACCATTGCTACTTATAATATAATAAAAATGAATGATTATAATATCTATTATACAAGACCAACACAAATATAGTTATACATATTTTTCTTATGTTTTGAAAAAACCACTGGAGTTTGCTCATCACTTTGTGGGTCTTTCTGGCCACAGCTGCACTAAAGCTGAGATTAGTTGACAAAACATTGGGAATGCTCTCTCAGGTTGAAACTGATACATAAGCATCATCACTACAATGATGATGTGATTCTTAAATTCCACTGGTTTCAGACACTTTGATCACCCCATTCATTTCCTGTTCTTCAAGATATATTAGCTTGGCTTGAATCAGAGGCCAAATTTGGTTTAATTTGTAGAACTCACTGAATTTGTATTCAAAGTATTTCTAATAATAGTATTATTGGAAAAGAGGGCAAGAAAATTATACTCAAAATTCCTTTTGACTTTTGAAGTCATGACTTTAAAAATCATAGAGAAAACCATAATAGTGAATATTACTTATAACTATATATTATTACATGCTATTACAGATCACTTATTATTTTATATGACATGTGATGATTGATGAGATGTCTCCCTAATAAAGTTAGAAAGCAGACCTGATTTTTTGGTAAGTCCATCCTTGTATTTGGTATTCTTCATACTTTGAATGTAATAAAGGCATTGAAAGTTTGGCATGAGGTTAGAAATTAGAAGGCCCACTGCCAAATCTTTTCTTTAATCTGAGACTATTGAAGCTAGACACAAAATCATGAAAAGAAAATTCTTGTAAAGAACTGTTCAATAAAGTTCTCTCGCTTATATGTTGCAGATTATAGGAATGGATTTTCTTACTGCCCCATTGGTGATGGTACTTCTAGGTTGTTCTCTGCAGTTCTGTAAGCAGAACAACTTTCCATTTTCACTGCCACCAAGCCGACATATAACCAGAACCTTCTTGATTTTAAATGGTACTTGGAGATACACAAGTTAGCTGGACATCACAGTGCCCAGTGTTGGTGCGCAGATGGCCTAGTTCCCATCGGCTTTACAGTGGACTGTCCTGCAAGACAAGGATGAGAGTCACAGACACTCTGGATGGCCCTGACGAGCAGGTGACAGGAGAGGAGGTGTATGCTGAGGCTGCCTTGGCTCAGGCACCAGTGATGAAAGGCTTCTTTGGGAGAACCTGGGTGCTATCGTGGTATGCATCCGCAGGGCCCATTTCAGATGGCCCTAACTCGCGGTGACTTAGGCACAAGGGAACAAAAATGATCCTGAAAAAAACACAAAACAAACAAAAACCTCCCCCTATTTCAACTCTGCTGATAATTCTGCCTTTTCAGTCTCCCTAAGTCTGTCTACTCTCTCTGGTTTTCCCAATGCCCCCCTTCTAGTGTCCTGCCTAGTGGAAGCATTGTTATTTCTATTTCATCCCAGGCAGTTTCGGGACTAGGACTGTAGTCTTTGGTCCCCAAAGAACACACTGAACCTCAATAGCCAAGAAGTGATGCATTTTCCTTCTGCTTTCTGTGGGCATAAGTCACGTCTTGAAGCAGCAAGTGGGAACTGGCCTTGGTGACTACGAGTGGGAACGAAGGGCCAGCTATATACAGGGAAATAACCAGAAAAACAACCCTTAATTAATCTTTCAAAATAGCATCATGCTGCTTCTATGTAGAAATGGATTTATTAAGGCAGTTGTCCCAAACTGGGTCTCTGTGTTCCCTCCTTTTATCCCAGCGTTTCTATAACCTCAGGGAAGTAAAGTGAGACAAAGGGATAGAAGAATTGAAAGTTAAAGAATTGCCCAAGAAAACTTGGGACATTTTTAGTACCAGCTTTCCCTGGGGGCAGCATCAAGGGGCCTAGAAGGACAGCAGGCTGCAGGCTATACTCACTAGTGGTTTTCAATGCGAGGCCAAGTGGCTTCTTACTCGGGTCTGGGAACGAAGTGTTTACAAAATAATGCAGAAAAGACCCTCCTGGGAGGATGGGCACAAATGGAAACAGAAATCAAGAGAGCCAGGAAACACATGCAGGGGTAAAGCCTTTACTTTGCACAGTGGCTCATGATGAGTATCTAATAAATGTCTATTATTATTATTATTACTATACTTTATTGACTCCATGGTGCACTTTTGTTATTTATTTTCTGGAGTATTTTAAAGCAATACCAAGCATTTTA
>NW_022107431.1:83684336-83691796 GCF_000313985.2 Echinops telfairi | reverse complement strand
CTCATCCTAGAACTCCTTTTTCTCTTTCCTGTTTCAAGGCAAACTCCTTGAAGCAAGTAAGGCATTTCACCCCCACCTCTCTCTCACAGACACACACACACACACACACACACACACACACACACACACCTTTTTAACAGCTTTGGATCGGATTTCCATTAAATAAACACTTAGCTATCATTTACAAATGTCTAGTGATGATAAACAATGGACAGAACAAACTTGTTGCTATTTCTTCTGGTCTTGTCTTGAGTGCAGGATGTTCCAATTGAGTGATTTTGGTTCAGAGAACTGGCCTTGCTATTGATTAGCTATGTGACCATCAGCATATTTTTAAATACTCTAAGTCTCTAAAATTGGGCGATAAACCAATGTTCTAAGTACTAATTTTCTTACGACACTGAAATGAGATAATACATGTTAAGTCCTTAGCAAAGATTCTTGTACTTGGAACGCAGTGGAGATTAGCTACCATCACCATCTTCATTGACATACATTATCTTACCTATGTCAACCCACCTGCTCTGATAAAGGATGGGTCACACCAGAATTAGCATATGAGGAGCGGCTTAGCAAAGCCCATGGGAAAATTCTATTATCTTTTAATTTCATTTTTTCCCCATGAACTTTTTGAACCAAACTCACTGCCACTGAGTCAAGGCCAACTCATAGTTACCTTATGGACCAGGGAGCATTGCCCCTGCAGATTTC
This sequence comes from Echinops telfairi, assembly GCF_000313985.2. Classification (NCBI taxonomy): domain Eukaryota; kingdom Metazoa; phylum Chordata; class Mammalia; order Afrosoricida; family Tenrecidae; genus Echinops; species Echinops telfairi. The sequence continues at coordinate 83,691,085 of NW_022107431.1, read as the reverse complement.
CAAAACAGTAAAATCTCCATAGAAGTGGAAAGTCCCACCTGTCTCCTGCATGGCAGCTTTTTGAAGCCCCTCCAAATAAAAGGCTTTATATTTATACCAGGCGAAAAGCAGGACAGTGATTTACTATGTACCGCCTCCCCTTTGGGTGAAAAGGCTTGCCATTCAGTTGGGACAAAGTCTGTTTATCAGGCTAGCAAGGAGCACCAACACATTAGAATGTTTGTAAAAGGCAAAGTCTTTTTATGGTCTTCCGCAATTTATTGAAAATTAAAATGCAATTAGTGTGGTAAAACAATAGTTTGCAACTTTTAATTACTGCTCTATTTTTTGACAGAACGTTTTGATTATTGTTTTCTTTTTCCCTTCTCTCTTCTGTTTCTATTGATTTGTTGCCAGTTTAATTGTGTCACTGGGACCTCCCAGTACTCAATGAGTTACCCTCAGGGAATTCCGTCTGCTTCATTGTTTTAAAGTAAACCAGATCTCCAAGTACCTACAAAACAAAGTCAGAAGCTGAAAGGAATTTTTTTAAGTGAGGAAAAATTAGGAGAAATAAAGAACAAAGCCTTTTGTTTTAAGTGTAAAAGCGAAGTTTAAAGAGAGAACAAAATGGATAAAGGTTATTAGTAAATATGCTCTGGACTTATTTACTTAAAGTATTAAAGAAGAATGATAAATAACATATTTTAAAACTCCTCTCTTTCCTTACAAATCAAATTACTTTTTCTAGTTACATAAGGGGAGCTATGTTCTGATGAGTACAATGTACAACCACTACATAGAACATTATAAGTCAATCCATAAAGGATTTAATGTTCCTTGTTGATTGTTATTTTATTAAAATTTCCAATTTATTAAAATTAGGGGGTGAAAGGAAGTAAAAGCTGAAGAAGAGATCAGATAATCTTTTATGATCAGTTGGCCTATAGGAAGAGGAAAAAAAGGTGTGGTGGGGTGGCCAATCTTTTCTATGTGAACAACAGCATGAAGAATGATAGTATGGTGCTCAGGCTTGGATCTGAACCTTGACGCCCGCCACTACATTAACTTTAAGTTACTTGTCCTGAATTTCAATTTTGCCATCTCAAAATGGAGATGCTAGAACCTATCAGATCCACCTGTGAAACTAGAGAAAAGAAAATGCATATAAAGCATACGGTAAGTGCACGGTCCATGATATTTATGGTTCTACAAGTGTTATGAGGCCGGAGGATCCCTGGACACAGAGCGGTAGTTGGGCAGTTCCCAAAAACCAGATGCTTCACGGGAGAAAGACCGGGCTTTCTACTCAGGTTGAGTTACGGTCTTGGAAACTCATGGGACGGATCTTCCCTGCCCTGTAGCATTGCTATGGGTTGGCATTGACTCAATGGCAGTGATTTTTTTTTTTAATGAAGCCATAATTTAGTACAGACAGAGCTTTTTCAATGTAGACATTTAAATTCATCCACAAATGAAGCAGAAGCAAACACACAGAGTGCTGTCGAGCGGTCTAGGTGAGAGCCCTGACTGGGCGTCAGTGTCTGCTTGTCACGTGTGCTCCTTGTTCCTCTCTATGGGATCCGTAGGGTCACTATGCGTCAGAACCTACCTGATGATGCTGAGCTTAGCTGTTTGCTTGTTTGTTTGTTTTTTTATGGGATAAATTATATCATGGAGCTAATGTTATGGCAAAGAATTCAATGTTTGTTTTTGGAGGAATTTAGCTTTATGAAGATCTTGAAGCCATAGTTTAATATGCTGGTTTTCCTTCCAAGACCCAGAGTAAGACATGCAGTTGTCATGGTGAGCTGACATGGATACACCTGCACACAGAAGATAATAGTTATCCTTATGAGATACCTTTTCTTCTCTTCCATTCCCTCTACACCCTTCTCCTCTCTTCTTTCTCTTTTTTTCTCCCATTCTTTCCTATTTGGTTTCTTTCTTCCTGCTAAGTGTTCAATGGCATCACAGTGATTTCACTTCCCAGGAAGGCTCAAACCTACTGTTTGAAAGTGTGCTGTTGTGGAACACTAGCTTCCAGCAGTCTCCTAAGGTCATACCTAGCTTTCTCCGCTCATTTTTTACCATCTTTGTAATTCAGCTTCCAAATAGTAAATATTATTATCTAATAGGATAAATAAGTGTACTGACAACAGGTTTCTAAATTGGGAGATAACCCCTGTTTGTTAGATAAAGATTTTTAATGGGAATGTTTAGATATAGCCTTAGAAGCCATGCACAGCATTTGAAAACAGTCAGGGTTCATTTACAAGTGCACGTCAGGCAGAGCACCTTGATGCTGCCCCCAAGAGTTCTGAAATATCCTGGACATCTAATTGTGCTTCGACTTCCTGACATAGTCATTGACATAAAACGCCTTTAGATCATGGATCCTGGGCTTTTCATTTACTTCTTCAACCCCTTTGAGTCTGGAGAGCATCTATTACTGCTCCATGTGTGCTCTGTAAAGGATAGCTGATTAGGGTGAGGAGGAGGGGCTGGAATCTGCTCATTGTCAGCAGGGGCTCAGAGCCAGAGCTGTTGAAACATGCAAGGTAAGTCTTCAAAGAGGAAATGCTCCAAAATTGACAGGTGTTATAGCAATTGAGCAAGTTGGGAAGCTGGCATGAGGACATGTGTCTCAGGGCACCTTGCACACATTTCTTCAATTACATCATGAGCTCGCTGAGAATAGGGATAATATGTTCATTTCTTTGCATTCCTTTAGTGTAGGATGTACACTGTTCATTCTCAATCAATATTGATTGAATGAGACACCGTGTTGTGTGAATGATGTTGAATCAGCGTGCTATGGTGACCAGATTTACTATTTCCTTGTGGTTTGGTCTGTAATATAAAATACTATTTTTTTAATGCTCTGTGGTCTGGAAGATTAAACTAGACTTAATAAATGCTATTGAGACATGTAGAAAACATGACAGCATACAAAAGCACATAGTTGGCTATCTACTGCAATGGGGGTGCCTGCACTGTTCCTCATGACGAGTACAGAAATGTGTGAAACTTGGAAGAAGCTGCAAACTTCTAAAGATCTTGGGAACCTTATTTTCAAAATCACAGATGTCATGAGAGAAACTTAAGATTAGCTTCGCAAATTATGGGAAAAATGTTTTTTTAACTGTACTGAGACTTAGCCCTCAAACAGTGGTCTGAGTGGCTTAAAGGAAAAGGAGGAAAAGTAAAATTGAAATGGACTTGGAGTCTGTGACAAACAAGTTCACTTCAAACAATAAAAAACAACAACTGTACTGAGACAAATCCAAGAGTGGAAGGAGAGATTACAATGCAAGCTACTGGTTTTGTTTTAATGCTTGAATAGTTTCCAAATGGACCAATTCGCCTATGTAGCTTGGAGAGTGGGTGGGATATATTGTGCCCCTGAGCTGAAACTGTATAGCCACCTTGCAAAATGAATTCCATTGTGATAGCATTAACATGTATGTGCATATGTAGGCCACAGGACTGCTCATGAAAGCACCAGGGCAAGAAGAGGTGATTATTGGACAAGGACTGAATGTGTTGATTTCTTTCTTTGGCTGCAGTCACTGACATGGTTAAGCCCACTGATCTCAAATGGTTCTTTAAACAAAAGGGAAGTGTCCTTTTTATTTCATTTCCTCTGAGCTCAAGAGAAAAATGCCAAGCTTTGAAAAGCATGTCTAGCATGTTAAAAAAAACTAAAAATCAAAACCCAAACTCACTGCCATCAAGTCATCGCTGAATTGAGTGATCCTAGTCTACTGAGTAGAACCGCCTTGTGGAGTTTCTGAGACTTCTTACCTTTATGGGAGCAAACAGCCTCATCTTTCTCCCCTGGGGAGATTGGTGGATTTGAACCACTGATTTTGTGTTTAGCAGCTTAATGCCCACTATCTTACCAGGGCTTCTTTCTCTAGTCTATAGGCTTCATCAAAACAAAAGTAAATACCAGGATTAAAAGTAAACACCAGTTGTAATTTCATAAAGACAGCAGTGGCCATAACTACCCAATCAATGGGTTACCTCAAGAGAGTCACAAATAGACAACATATAACACACACTAGAAACGCTTGATGGGCTAGACCAGCCGAGGTGAAAGATGGACTCTTGTTTACAATAGAAATAGCTGTCAAGTGTTCTGTGGTGTGAAGAGTGATTCAGAAGAGCTTAAGTGAAAGACTAAGTGGTCATTTGAAAACTGGCACACCGGAGACCTGCATTGCTTGGGAACTATGCTAACTTTGGAATTTTGGGGGTGGTGGGTATGTGAGAATATGTGTATGAAGTGTGTGGTGCCTAGCTGAGAGAATGAGGGGTCTTAGAATCCATTCAGCTATCAAACATCAATTGAGCACCTACTACGAGTATTGGATTTATTTTATTGACAAAGACATTCAGAGGTCCAGATGGCCACTGAGTCTCTAAGTTCCACAAGCCTGGAACTCTTCATCACCAGCTCCTTAATTCTCCAGCTCCTTCCCTTAATACCGCTGTAACTCACTCTTTAACTCCAACTCATGACTGAGTTTTCCATTTCAACATAACTTCCACAGAGAAACTTTCCTACTCCATCCCCCAATTTTGCTGGATTCCTCTTTTACAATAAGCTATTATTTTACTTCTCACCACTAACTGCAACAGGAAATAAATATCTGTATAATTATTGGTTTAAAATCACAGTCCCTGACTGAACAGAAAAGCCCATGAAGGCAAGGACGAGTCTCCTATTCACTACCATGTCTTGAGCTTCTAAATAGACATTCATGGCATGTCAGTTGTATCATAGGTAGAGAACGCAGGGAGTGGTAGAGAACTGTAGCTCCTGTCTTCAAACACCTCAACTTCTGGTGGAGGTGACTGCCTTCTGAGCTTTCCAACAAGTGACAGCACCATGTGGTCCCTGCTATGGTAGGAATAAGAAGGAGTGCACTATTGCTGAAGACAAAGCGGGTGCATAAGCAAATGTGAGGAAAGCTGATGGTGCCCGGCTATCAAAAGACATAGTGTCTGGGGTCTTAAAGGCTTGAGGATAAACAAGTGGCCATCTAGCGGAGAAGCAACAGCCCACATGGAAGAAGCACATCAGCCGGTGTGACCACAAGGTGTCGAAGGAATCAGGTATCAGTCATCAAAGAACAAAGAATCATATCTTTGTGAATGAGGGGGAGTCGGGACCCAAAGCCCATCTGTAGGCAACTGGACATCCCCTTATGGAAGGGTCGTGGGGAGGAGACAAGCCAGTCAGGGTGCAGTGTAGCAACGATGAAACATGCAACTTTCCTCTAGTTCTGAAATGCTTCCCCCTCGCCCCACCCTCCACTATCATGATCCCAATTCTACCTTACAAATCCTGCTAGACCAGAGGATGTACACTGGTACAAATAGGAACTGGAAACACAGGGAATCCAGGACAGATACACCCCTCAGGACGAGTGGTGAGAGTGGTGATACAGGGAGGGTGGAGGGTAGGTGGTGTAGAAAGGGGAAACCGATTACAAGGATCTACATATAACCTCTTCTCTGGGGGATGGGCAACAGAAAAGTGGGTGAAGAGAAGGAGACATCGGGCAGTGTAAGACATGTCAAAATAATAATAATTTGTAAATTATTGAGGGTTCATGAGGGAGGGAGGGTGGCGGAGAGGGAAAATTACCTGATATCAAGGGCTCAAGTAGAAAGCAAATGTTTTGAGAATGATGAGGGCAACAAATGTACAAATGTGCTTGACACAATGGATGTTTGTATGAATTGTGATGAGTTGTATGAGCCCCCAATAAAATGATTCTAAAAAAATAAAAAGGAGTGCACTCTGGCGCTCCACTTGTATTAACACTCATTTTAGACATACTACTCATTTAGAAGAATTCTAGGGTTCTTTTAGAAAAAGAAAGATACTTTGTAGCATTGTTGAGACATCCTTTGAAATGCACTGAATTAAGCTAGGAAACGCTCCCTTATGTTTTGGGGAGAGACAAACACACTGTATATTTATATTGAGATTCTGGGATTAGAAAAAAATTATGAAAAATCCACCATCTTTTAACTCTAAAAAGAAACACTTAAATAGACTATGAAGTAAGGTAATGTTTTTATTCACTTCCTTCTTGCTCAGTACTATATTCATGTGTGAAATTTTTACCATGAATTTGATTTAAAAATTAATCACTCACACAAACAATTGCATATATATGAAGGGGTACCCCAAAAACCCAGATTTTTTTTTCTTCAAAGCTATACATTTAAGTTTTTGGTTTTTTTTTTGGCAAAACAACCTTATCACCCTCAAAGTGCTCTCTATTACACTTAATATATTTATCAAATCTGCAATTCCAATCTTGGAAACATTTTTCAAATTCATGTGTTTGGATGGCTGACAGAACTTCCCACATTTTTTTCTTCATCTTCTGTGTCATCAAATTGTTGTCCTTTCTTGTCTCTCTTCATCCAAGGAAAAAAAAAGAAGTCACTTGAAGCAAGGCTAGGTGAGTGAGGCGCTTAGGGCAAGAGAGGGCATGCTGTTTTTTGCCAAAAACTGGCACTCTGAGATGGCTGCTTGAACAGGTGCATTGTCTTGGTGGTAAAAGCAGTCCCCCATGTGCCACAAAGTTTGTGGCACATGGTTACCCAATCTTTTCAGAACTTCTAAATAGAAAGCTTGATTAACAGTCTGACATGGTGGAATGAACTCCAAATTCACTAAGAGTGAAATTTTTGTCTGTTCAGGTAGTTGTTGGACATGAAGAATGAGATTTATCATCAGTCGA
>NW_022107431.1:83674810-83683894 GCF_000313985.2 Echinops telfairi | reverse complement strand
ACACACACACACACACACACACACACACACACACACACACGACTGTGTCTTACTTAACGCAAATTCCCTGATGTACCTTCCTGACCTTGCTCTACCTACTGCAATGCCCACCGTAGCTGATGATACCTCAATCTTCCAGTTGCTATAGCCATAACCCTAATTGCCATGGCTGGTTATACATGCCATTGAGTTGCTTTGGACAGACGGTGACCCCATGTGACACAATAGAACTGCTCCTATAGAATTTTCTAGTTTATAATTTTTATAGTAGCCTGCATCTGGATCTTTCTCTCAAAAGGCCACCAGACAAGTTTGAACCATCAATCTTTTTTTGGTTAGCAGTCAAGTACTTAGCAATTGGGCCACCAAGGCTATTTATAAACTTGGCAGGAACCCTGAACTCAGATTCCTTAAACCCCTCTCTCAGATGATAGGAAATTCTGCTGCTTCCCCTAAAATTTATCCCACTTCCTCTCTCCATTTTGGTAGGTACCATCTACCATCATTTTCAGCTGGCTCAAGGAACCAGCCTCCTTATCATTGATCTTCTTATTTTACTTTGCCCACTTACTTACCTCAGTGGTCTGGGCTTGGGAATTTGAGGCCTTTTTATTCTGCATTTTTATTACTTCATCTCAATGATTATCAAAACACGTTTGAAATCATTAAAATGTTGTCTGCAATAAGTTCTGTGTTGTTTTTCTCCATATCCAAGTAACATGTTGCGTGACCTACATAATTTTTCATCACTCTTTGACTAAATGATGGTCAAACCATGGCCAATCGGAAGTATTTCTTAATCTCAAACTCCACAGGAAAGAGGATTAATCTTTTGTTTTGCCAGTGCTACCTTTTAGAGGGTCACTTATGTATACGTTCATCATCTCGCAGTATCTCCAGGGAGAATACATTGGATATTTCCTCTGAAAAGTCTACAGCTGTGATTGTTGGCACTGCAACTTTCCTTATTCTCAGTCCTCAACGAGTGTGCTTTTATTGGAAGATAGTTTATTTTAAACAGACACCAGTTGGATGTCATTTTTGGCACTTAGGGGTCTCAACCTGTTCTTCTGATTTTCCGGAGAAAAATTTGTCTCTCAGGGGCAAAAGCAACTAACTTGAAAGTATTAAAAAGATGTTACTTATTCTCACACTTTTGCAAATGTGTGTCTTCTTGCCATCCCTCCCCCAGCCCCTGACCCTGCTTCCATTCATACTTCAGTGGCTCATTACCTAGAGAGTCTGGAAGTCCAGGATGAGAACCCCACATTCCAAAGTAAATTATAGGCTTTGAGATGATAGAAATGTGTTGTGTGGGTACACATGCTGGCTCCCTTCCTTTCTTCCAAACATGTAATATTGATGTGCTGTCGAGCGGTTTAAAGGATGCTCTTTCTATATATGTTTCTCTTGCAAGCCTAATGAAACAAAACTATGGGAACCCGTTGTTTCTTTTGTTTTGATGGCCCATTAAGGTGGGTTGCGACACAAGGGAAGGACGCTGGGAAGAAACTTTTGACTTTTAAGCACAATTTAAAAATAAATCTCTGGGCCAATGCTCTGGAGACGCTACAACAAATGCCCCGTGATCTTCAGCTGAACTGTCAAGCTATTTTTCCCTTTGGAAACATCAGTAGCTTTACTGCTTTTCTGCAAAACAAGCAGTGCTAATTTGGGGGCAGGAGATCAGCAATTACCGATGATTTCCATTAGGATTTCTCTTCTCTGCCTGAAACAAAGAAACTGACACCAAGGCCAAAGGGTTTTTCTTACGATCTTAAGGTTGGAATGTGTCTAAATAAATGGCTAACAACTTCATAAGAACTCCCTGAAACCTCCAGAAGATGAAAGGGGAAATGGGACTCTTAAGATTTTACCTTAATTTTTCTCCCCCCACAGTTAGGGAATTTTATTGGGGGCGTAATAGGTTTGTTCTGGTGGAGATCAGAACTCACAAGGCCACCACTCGGTATCAGGAAACCCATAGGCAAAGTCTCCCTTCTTCAGGACAGCATGGCTTTCTCAGCTCCACTTGGCCTCCTGGGTCTGACTCTCCCCTTAGTTTCTTGAAGTTGCCTTAGTTTCTTGCCCATTTAAATCCTTATTAGTTTACAGACTCACTTTCTTTGAAAAGGATTGGTAAGAATGTGAATGTTATGAAAAACTGGCTTATTAAGAAAATGAGTTACTCTAAAATCATAGGTCTAGGAAAGTCATCCAAGAATTCCTAAGGCTTTCTTTACAGAATAAATATAGCTGGAGTCTTACGTAGACTATGAGGAAGTGAGTCATTAGAAAGCCCACTAATTTTGTGGACAAAGAATACAGTCTCTTTTAAGAGACCTCTTCAAAGAGCAAAGATATCCCTTTGAGCATGGAGATGTGCTTGACCCATGCCTTGGTAATTTCAACAGTCTTTATGCATGTGAAAGTTGGGCAGTTCATAAGGAAGACTGGAGATGAACTAATGCATTTCAATTTTGGTGTTGCTGAAGAAGATAAAAATTGCACTGGACAACAGTAGAAGAACAAACCTATCTATCTGTCTTGAAAGAAGTACAGCCAGAATCCTCCTGAGAAGTCAGACCGGCGAGATACTTCACCTCTCGCACTCTGGATGTATTATCAGGAGACCAGACCCTGGACAAGGACATCATGCTTGGTAAAGCAGAAGAGGTAAAGAGTAACAATCGCAACAAAATGGGTTGACCCAGCGACTGCTACAATGGGCTCCAACATAGCAAAGGTGTTCAGGATGGCACACAACCTGGCAGTGTTTTGTCCTGTTGTACACAGGGTTCTTGTGAGCCAGAACTGACACGAAACACCAAATGACAAAGTTATATAGACTAATACCTAAACCTTCTTTGAACTTATAGTAATCAGTGTACCTTTGGGCTATCTCTTGGAGGAGAAATTATTCATTTTGTGCATAGACTAAAGAGTCCCTGGGTTGTGCACACTGTCCATGTGCTCGGCTCATGATGACAGTCTAGTCAAAAGGTTCGAGGTTTGAAACCACCTAGAAGCACCTTGGAAGAAAGACCCGGTGATCTACTCTCGAAGAATCGACTTGCTGGCAACTGGTAACACACAAGAAGGGACTTTAAAATATTGGTTGTAAACTGGAATTACCGTAAAAGACAATGAAGTTCACACGGACAATAAGGATCGCTGCTGATCATTTCTTCTTCCATTTTTCGGAAATAGACTGGAAATTTTTATATTATGAAAAGTATCCTTCAACAATAGCAGAAAGATACAAACCATGTGGAATCACCTTTCTAGAAGAACTTTCACATATCCATCGATGTCAATGGCCGGTCAGAGGACAGCACATGGAGGCAGGTGTGCAATGAAGAGAAGGCAGCCGCTCAGGTACTCAGAAGAAAGAGCTTTCAAGGCCTCAGGGGACAAAATGAAGTGGAAGGCACTGGGCTTTTTGTCATAACCACTGACCTTGATGGACAAATGTGGCAGTGGATTTCTTTCCTCAAAGGGCATCCTGTCTTGGTGATTCAGAGGGGGAAGTTACAAGCTTTAAAAATGGTTTGTCCTCTTCAGGAATAAAAATCAGGTCTCTTCTCTGTTCTGATAGTGATATATGCCAGAAATTAAGAGTCGGTTCCCAGTCTGATCTGTCCACAGATGCATGTTTTCTTTCTTTAACCAGCTGTAGCTAATTGCATGAGGGCCGCCTCTTGTGCTGAACATGAAAAGGAAACCTGTAATTTATTGCAACAGACCATGCCATTTCTGCTGTACAACTGCCTTTCTGTCATGTCAATGAGTGGATTTCTCATGGTACATTGGCAGCTCAGAGACTGGAAAACAGCATTAGCTGAAAAAGTGGGGGTGGGTGGGTGAGGGGGGGCAGAGAAGAGCTTCAGAATTCCCTCATGTATTTTGCACAGAACTCCATAAAAGAATAAATTGGAAACAGAATTTCCCTTTGCCATCTGCCAAAGGCATTGGTGTGTGTGTGTGTGTGTCTATTGTTTACACAGAGCTCTTTGAATCAATTACACTGATTTACTAAGATACAAGGATGTGTTATGTGTGACATGCAGTAGAGGATTAGTTTCTATTGAGCAATCATCTTCACAAGCCCCAGGAAGTGCCTGGGGGAAGTTCCTTCACTAAAAAGAGTACAGGACCCTCTTTCCCAGCCCTGCCCCACCCCATCCGTGGCTTTAAGGGGCTCAAGAGCTCAGCTAGGTATAATATAGGAATGAAATAATCTGGCCTAATTTTTATAAACTGGATGTGCCCAGGGAGGTGTTTATTAGAAATTAAGTTCTTAATGAAGTGGACTCCTCCCTCCCTTAAGGCCCACTTGTAAATGCAGTGCCCACAGTTCGTTGAGTGGCAATCCAAATGAAAAGACATTCTATTTCACAGCAATGGAAAGAAACAAGTTGAGAAAGTGCCACGATCGTTTTCCAGTTGACTCATGTGACCCCCTCAATAGTCCTTTTGTGTGAGGGTGGTAAGTTTCCTTTTGACACCCTGACAAGCTGGGAGAAGGAGCCCTGGGACACTAATTCCCAGACAGTGGGGTGGAAACTCCACAAGGGTCTCCAAACTGGTCTGTTCCCATTATGTCAGGTGCTCAAGGTCTCTGAAGCCACACAAGTTGGGTGATTTTATTCCCTCATATATGCCCCCGAAGCCTGCTAGTAGTTTAGGGAAGATCTAATTAAGCTCAGGATGCCTAGGGTAGGCCACCCATCTGCCCATGGCTGGTGAACCTGGCCATTGAGATTCTCTCTCAGGTTGGTTCCATTACTCTCTTCCAATACAATTTAAACCAATTAGCAAGATCTCAGTATCGCTTGGGTGGCTTACGATGCAAATCCTGCTACCATTTTGTCCTTGTCCTTGTTACTTGTTTCTGTAGATTGGTAGACAATGATCACACTAAGAGATAGGTAAATGATGTCCAGCTAAATAACTAAGAGATAACTGAGCAACACATTAAAAAATGTTGAACTCAACACCAATTTAAATCATATGCATAATTCCAGACTATTTAGAGATGAGAGGTAAAAATTGGATTACAAACTGTTTGTTGTAGGGGTAGAAGAATGATACTTCCCTACAGAGAAGTGGAATAGGTTACCTAAAGCAAAATGAATGTATATTCCATTTAAGGAATCAGTGATGTCTAACAGCTAACATTTTCTCGACTGGAAAAATATGGTATGATCATGTACATTTCAGTTCACATGATGTCTATTCTACATCTTTTGTGGAAATAAGGAGCAAAGAAGGAACTTGTCAAAAATTTCAAAAAGTGAATAGTGACCAGTTTTCCAACCACAACCCTCACAATTAACTTCTGTTTTTGATGACCTATACTACTTTCCTAAAGGGAAGCAGCACCCTTATACCCTTCCACCCAATTGCTTTTTAAACCAAGACCAAATATGTTGTCTTGGAATTGATTCTGACATATAACAACCCAACAGGACAGAGTATTCTGCCCCATAGGTTCCACTGCTGTAAATTTTCTGGAGGCAGACCACCAAGCCTTTCTATCAGGAGGCAACAGATAGGTTGAACTTCAGACATGCCAATTAGTAGCCAACCTAACTTGCTGTACCACCAGGGTTTCTGAATTGCTCTTAACCCAGAAAAAGGGATATATAATTCAAAATCACATTATTTCTATGACAATATATATGAGTGTAAGTATAAAAAGAATTGCTGCAAGATCATAGAAAGCTTTATTAGACCCCTATAGCTAACCCTTCACCTGCTCCTTGATGACTCTTCTCCCTCTTGTAGACTACTATCTTCCATTACACCCAGGCTAATACTCATCCACACTTGAACCCTTTGCTTTCATTTCCCTCCCTTGTCCTTTCGTCCTTGGCATCTGAGGTAGTTAGTTTATTATACCAACCTGGCCGATAAACACATGTGGGGTTAATTGAAGGGCAGAGGGATAAATGGCTCAGTGAGCCTCGCCTTTCTAGCTCTCAGGTTTCTTGCTTTGTGATGGTCAGACCAGGGTGCAGCTGCCTTAGCCAGTTCCCTGCTTCAGCTGTCAAGGAGAAGCCACATGGACCTATCGCGATGCAGCCCTGGGTGCTGGAATAGCCACGTGGAGACCCCTGCCAGTGCTGAGATGTATTATCCTGTATTATCCTGAGATGTATTATCCTGTATTTTAAAATAACATTTTCCCTTGTAACAGTGTTTTTATATAATATTTGTCCTTTTGTGATTGGCTAATTCCACGCAACATAATGTTGTCCAGGTCCATCCATATTGTGAGGTGCTCCATATTTTCACCAGGTTTTTTTTTTCCATCCCAGTAATACATAGTATTCCACTGTGCATATGTTCTAGAGTTTCTTTATTCATTCATCTATTGATGGGCATTTCGGCTGTTTCCATATTTTTGCTATTGTGAGCAGTGCTGCACTGAGCATGGATGTGTCTGTGTCTGTTTACATTAGGACTTGGAGTTCTTTAGGATACGTACCCAACAGAGGGGTTGTTGGATTGCATGGGGTTTCTAGTCCCACTTGTTTAAAGTGACACCATATTGCTTTGGTTGTCTCTTCCTTCTCCATATGAAGTTAATAATTAGTTGTGTATTTTTTTTTCCATTTCTTTAAAGAATGAAGTTGGGATCTCGAGCAGACTTTCATTGTATTTGTAGTACAGTCCAATTGTGACCACTACACCACCAGGTTCAAGAGATTAATTTGATTAATTACTTTTATCATGGCCACACGGCTAATATCTGTTGAAACCAAGATTTAGATCTACTTCTCTCAGAGTTACAGTCTCAGAAACTCACAGGTGCAGTTCTATCTGGTCCCATAGGGCGGCTATAAGTCAGCATTGCCTGGAGCATAGTAAGTTTGGTTTAAGAGGATTTGTATTTTGAGGTCTGAAATTACGGCATCTTTTTATTTGAAAAGCTACTAGTTAGGGGGGGAAAAGCAGAAATTAAGGAGAGTGTACCTTCAGAGTGTACATTCTAGTTCTGGAAACATGAACAACCTTTTAGGAAGCACTGAGTCAGCATCCAGGTTTAGGCCTGGTCACCCTGGCCCTCAATGACCAGAGAGAAACTGACTTGGGCTCATTTTCCATATTCCTTTCCACTCTAACCATCTCTCCTTCCTCCTCTTCTATACTCTGAGACTACTTACAGAAAAAGAAGTCTTCATAATGGTCCAACTTGCCTAAGGATCTATGAGGTACTATTATAAAATAGTTATACAGTCATTTATTTCCCAATCCTAGTGTAATACCATTTCAATAGATGTAGGCTTTGACCAACATCTACTGAAAATTTTTATTTGAATTGTAGTGTCAACTAATTGGTTTCTGATTTTTGGCTTCAGTGGCAGAACTACATTTGAGAGAGCTTTAGCAAGTTCATGGAAAATTTGATTATCTTTTAATTTAAGTTTTCCCTAAACTCTTGAAGTGCCCTTAGTACATCCTTTGAACTTTCTTTTGACTTTGTGCTGGAACAACACCCCCAGAGTGCTATACATTCTTTAGCCAATGATGCCAGACTACTGCACTAACGCATTTGAATGATGGCATCCAACTATAGCGACCGAGCCAATTTTTCTGCAGGGCTAGCACTCAGTTGACATTCTCTATTTTGCCTGGAACTAAAATGCCAGCCGACCATATAACATAAGATATAGCAAAGAATTGGGGGCATCAGAATTGGAAATAGGCTGTTTAACAACATTTTATATGCAGATAACACAACCTTGCTTGCTAAAAGCGAAGAGGACTGGAAATTCTTGCTAATGTAGATAAGGATTTCAGCCTTCAGTATGGATTTCAACTCAGTGTAATGAAAACCAGAATCCTCACCACTGGACTAATAGGTGACATCATGATAAACAGAGAAAAGATCAACATTGTCAAAAATTTGATTTGGCAGGGATCCAAAATCATTGCTCATGGAAGTAGCAATCAAGAAATTAAGGGACGGGGACTTCTGGGAAGATGGCAACGGAGTAACACATACTAGAGGGACTCCACAGAGTTTGTCCCAGGAGGGTTGCTTGGAGGGAAATTAAGCACTGCTGGAATGCAGGAGATGCATCATAAAGATAAGTAGGCACAGACTCACAAGGTTTTGAGGGGTTGGGGTTTTTTGACTTACCATAGTGGAGGCTGGCTAGGGCTTGACCTTGGCCCCACCACTGTCTCTGCCGGAGCCCGGACCATCTGGAGCCCACGCATGGGGGCTTGAGCTCAACACAGCCACAGTTTGCCACCGCCTGCCTCAGGGCAGGGACTAAACCCTTGCAGCTCCACGGGCGGGATTGGGACTCAGCTACATTGTTACTTTTGTTTCTCGCTCTTCTCTATATCCCCGCACAGTCTCAGCGGGCTTACTTTTTAAATTTTTTCCTCCTCTTTATCTCTTTTCTGTTCTTTTACACTCCACTGCTGACCTCCAGACCACTCCCCTTATCCTAGGGCATTTATGCCTATGCCACACCCAGCTAGGTGAGCTCCACCCTGTGCAGCTAGCCCGAGGCTGGGGAAAGCCCTGCCGACTTCCACCAGCGGATACTCTGCCCAACTTCTTACTGGGGAATTTCTGCCTGTGGGCCTAAAGCAACTTGGCCAAGACTCCTCAACATTCCAAGCTGCTTCAGGAACCTCTGCCCAACCTCTGCAATACCAAAACAGGCAACCTACCAGCCTTCTGGGGCACTCCCTTGAGAGGGAAGCCACAGGAAGATAAAGTGGTAGGTTAATTCCATAGTGAAATTAGCTGTAGGCAGTGTGAAGAAGCATTCCTACAAGTCTCCCAGAGATAGCCAGTGCTCTTCGACTCCCTGGAAAATGGCACCTGGCTCCTCTAAAACAACGCAACGCAAACAGCCATCAGCCCCAATGACCTCAACGAAAAAACAGGAGAAACAAAAGGCAATGGAAGATGTCCCGACCATGACGACATGCATAGAAGAAGCAGACATGGAGCTGCCACAGAAAGAAATTTTTAGAATGCTGCTTGGATTCATACAGGATATGAGGGAAACAATACAGAAAAAGGATGAAATGATAGAGGAGATAAAGGCCATA
>NW_022107431.1:83672226-83673955 GCF_000313985.2 Echinops telfairi | reverse complement strand
TGAGAAAGGAAAGTAGGAAAACAACCAACACTAAAGGTATAAGATGACATCACAGAGTCCGCAGATGGAGATAATAACCCTGAATATCAATGGCCTGAACTCAGGAATGAAAAGACTGAGACTAGCAGACTGGCTTATAAAACACAACCCATCAATATGCTGCCTACAGGAGACACATCTCAAGGCTACAGACAAAAATAGGCTGAGAATCAAAGCTGGAGAAAGGCATACCAAGCAAACAGCAATTCAAAAAAAGCAGCAGTTGCAATCCCAATCTCGGATAAAATTGACCTCAAAGTGAAAACCATAAAAAGAGATAAAGAGGGACACTATATAGTGCTCAAGGGAATGGTAGACAAATAACCACTAAGCATTGTAAACATATATTCCCCAAATAAGAGGCCTGCTGAATACATCAACCATACACTCCAAAAGATTAAAAAATAAATCACAGCCTCAACAATTATAGTGGGTGAATTCAATACACTGCTCTCTGAGAAAGATAGATCACAGGAAAAGAAACTCAACAAGGAGGCTAGAGTTCTAAACACTGCAATGAGATGATTTGACCTGATAGATATTTACAGAGCTTTTCATCCAAATATATAAAAAAAATCCACATTCTTCTCCAGCCCACATGGCACATATTCAAAGATAGACCACATGCTGGGGCATAAGGTGAATCTACATAAATTTAAGCACATTGGTATCATACAGACCTCTCTTTCTGTCCACTGTGCCTTAAGGCTGGAAATCAACAAAAGGAAAACGAAGAAAACAAGAGCAAACAATTGGAGGATGAATAACTCTCTACCACAAAAGGAGTGCGTACTGGCACACAGATCAGAGATGAAATTAGGACATTTCTAGAAACCAACGAGAATGAGCACATGACGTACCAAAACTTATGGGACACAGCAAAGGCAGATATCAGAGGAAGTGTCATATAAATACATGCACACCTGAGAAAAGAAAAGGGACTCATGATTGATTATGCTGGCACAAAATTAACAACAACTAGAGCAGAGTCAGCAGGACAATCCTACTAATAGCAAAAGAAAAGAAATAATAAAAATCAGGGCTGAGATTCAGGAGAGGAGAAATAAGAAAACTATGGAAAAAATTAATGCTACTAAAAGTTGGTTCTTTGAAAGGATAAACAGAATTGACAGACTGCTGGCAAACCTAATCAAAGAAAGGAGGGAACAAATTTCAATAGCAAGAATAAGGGATGAAAGAGGGGACATTACAACAGACCCTAATGAAATCAAAAGGATAATTACACAGTACTACGAAGGATTATACTCCAATGAACTCAACAATTTGGAAAACACGGACAACTTCTTGGATAAACAATCCCTCCCTAGACTATCCTCGATTGACATCAAGAATCTCAACAGATCCATAGCAATAGAAGAAATAGACAAAGTTATCAAGGGATTGCCAACAAAAAATCCCCCGGACCAGATGGCTTCACTGGAGAATTCTACCAAGCATTTAGGGAAGAACAAATACCAATCCTACACAAATTCTTCCAGAACATAGGAAAAGACCGCAATCTCCCGAACAACTTCTGTGAAGTTAGTATAACTCTGATACCAAAACCGGGCAAGGATCCCCCAAGCATTGAGAACTACAGACCAATATCCCTAATGAACAGCGATGCAAAAATCCTTAACAAAATATTAGCCAACAGAATACAAAAGTATGTAAAACAAATAATTCACCA
>NW_022107431.1:83665475-83666921 GCF_000313985.2 Echinops telfairi | reverse complement strand
ACCCTGCACATGGATTTTGGGCTTCCATTACGCTCCATAGCCTCCTGCAAACTGGGTGTTCACAATTCAAGCTCTGATACCATTCCCTCCTTAGATTTGAATTATATTATTTAGAGTCTGTCATTTTTCTTGTGTTGGTAAAAAAAAAACTGGTGTGATATTTTAATTACAATAAATTGTGAAATGAAATCTTCTAATCACCCAAAAGACTCCCTAACATAGTCCAATCCTTCTCACCTTATTGAATCTTTTACTCCAACAACCCATGTGAAAGACCTGTGTTTTCATCATGATGAAAACAAATGACTCACTTTTCTGAAGAAGGACATTGATGCATTTAGACTGTGATGTTGGTGAACCATATATAGTACATTGTGGACTTTCAAAGGAAGACATGCAACCAGAATGTTCCTTAGAAATGATGCTGGTGAGACTCCAACTCATTTACTCTGTACAGGAGAGCATCGTTGGTGAAGTAGTTTACGGTGCCAACCTGGCCAATAAACACCGGTGGGGTTAATTGAAGGGTGGAGAGATAAATGGTTCGGGTTCTTTCCAGTTCTCGGGTCTCTTGCTTTCTGATGGTCAGATCAGGGTGCAGCTGCGATAGCCAGTTCCCTGCTTCAGCTGGCAAGGCTCACTTCCTGTAAGACATCCCCAAGGAGAAGCCGCATGGACCTAGCCCGATGCAGCCCTGGGTACTGGAGCACCTGTGTGGAGACCCCTGCCAGCGCTGAGATGTTTACACATTAACTGATTCATTCGGTTTTTCCTCCTGCAGTCAGTGTCAGTGTGTGTTTTGTGAGATGGAGGAGGACTTTGTGGATTGGTGTCGGAACATATGAGCTAATGTGGGACTTGTGAGCTTGGGCAGCTCTGGTTTGAGATGCTTTCTTGATGCGCACGTACCCTTTCCATAAAACTCTCTCTTGTAGAGATGAGTTTCTGTGGATTTGTTTCTCTAATGTCCCCAGACTAAGACAAGTGGAAAAGCGGGAAACCCTCAGAGATGGATGGACAACAGTAGCTGCAACAATGGACTCAAATATACCGAGGTTTATGCAGATGGCACAAGACCAGGCAAGTTTGTTCTATAACGCATAAGGCACAGAGCTCTGCTTGTGTAGTGGGTATGTGTGTTGGACTGCTAACTGCAAAGGTCAGCAGTTTGAAACCACCAGCAGCTTCATGGGAGAAAGCCAGGGGCTTTCTACTCCTGTAAAGAGTTACTGTCTCAAAAACCCAGAGGGTTAGTTATATAGGGCCACTACGAGTTGACATGGATTTGGTAGTAGAGAGTTTGGTTCTGGATATGTAAGGCTGTTGTGTTGGCACTGATTCAAAGGCAAACAACAACAGTGCTTTTCTGTTCTAACCAAAAAATTGTATTCTCAATGGTACTATTAACATTTTCATAATAGTGTGTGTAGTACATCTTTCTGTGAG
>NW_022107431.1:83662542-83664529 GCF_000313985.2 Echinops telfairi | reverse complement strand
CACACGCATATACCCAGCCTTTTCCATCCTCTCTGTGTCCAAGATGCACCAGGTCACGAGTTCTCCCATGGCAATTTCTAGTCTTTTACTGGTCTGACTAATTAAGAATCATCTTGAATGACTTTCTAAAACATCGACATCCAAGACTCTATTAATCAGGTGATTAAGTTGTACTAATTGTGTTTCATAAGATCTGGTGCCATACCCTACTTTGCACACTTGTCATCTTTGTAAATAACCAGTTACTGGTGAGTCAATTCTGACTCATGTGGGTTAGAGTAGAAGTGTGCTCAATAGGGCTGGGAATGGCTGATTGTTCAGAAAGTAATAGGTCTTTTTCCAAGGAATGTCTGAATGCACGCCAATATCCAATCTTCCCGTCAGCAGCTGGAAGTGCATGACCCAGGAATTCCTTTTTATATGTACTGTCTTTTTGTTTTCACTACTAAAAATCAGCAGGGGGAAATGATACTCAGTTGGGACATGTGAGGTGACTTCCAACAAATCTTGGAATACTTACCTACTTCTTGAGAAATTGATGTTTTATTTCATTTATTTGTTCATGCTATAAACCTCTGTGCAACCAGAAAAGACCTGAGGCCTGGCTGTTGGCATTGCTGACTTAGAAGCTGACTCTCGATTTCCTATCATCTTTTTTACTATGGTGGGAAGGTTTTTTCCTGGGTACTTTCCATGAAAATGCCCGAATTAGCCCTGCTTTGTGTCCATAACCCTTTGGGGCTTTGATGTAAAAAGATCTAGAAAATTTCATTAAACGATAATTTCAATGAAAAGCAAATGAGTTGGTCCAAAGTGTAAAAAAAAAGTTTTTAAAAGAATATATGTGTGTGTGTTAGAAAATACTTTCCCTCCATCTTATCCTCACCATCTATCTGTTTGGCCTGTTTTATTTTGTCACGTGTAATTTCTCATGATATGCTTTTGTTTACTTATGTTTTGTATTTCTCCTACTTGTTGCACTAGAATAGAATCTCCATGAGCGCAAGGATTATGTTTATCTCTCTACTATATTTCCTTCCAGTGCTTAAAATTGTGCCTGAAAAAATCTGGGTTGTCAATATGTATTTATTGAATACTTGGCTAATTCAATAATAGAAAAGCTAAGTATAAGAATTTGTTTTTGTTTTGTTTTTTCCTAGTAGGAAGTTGACTGCTTTGATGACCAAATATACCACAGATGAAACTACAATCTGGCCCTGTACCATCCTCACAATTGTTGCTGTATTTGAGCTTATTGTTACAGCCACTATGGCAATCCGTCCAATGGAGAGTCTCCCTTTTTCTCTGGCCTACTACCTTACCAAGCAGCATGTCCTTCCCGAGGGACTGGTCCCAAAGTATGTGAGGTGACGTTTTCCCATCCTTGCTTCTAAGGGGCATGCCAGCTGTATTTCTTGTAAGACAGCTTTGTTCATTCATGTGGCAGGTCATGGTACATTTCAGTCTTCGTCAACACCATAATTCAAGTGCACCCACTCTTCGTCGGTCTTCCTTATTCTTGTTCCAGCTTTTGCATGCATATGAAGCGATTGAAAACACTGCTTTGTGGATCAGACTCATCTTAATCCTCAAAATGGCCCTTTGCTTACAGGACGTTTAAGAGGTCTTGGGCAGCAGGTTTTCCCATTGAAATTTTCTCATTTGATTTCTTGATGGCTGCTTCCATGGGTATTAATTCTGGATACAACTAAAACGATAACTTGAAATGATAACAATCCTTCAAATAACTTCAATATTTTCTTTATCATAATGTATAGCTTATTGGTCCATTTGTGAGAACTCTTCTTTTAGTTTTGGTGTAATCCAAATTGAAGTGCACAGCCCTCGATGGTCACCAGTGCATCCTTGATCTTCATCAAGTCCTCTTCACTTCTGCAAGCAAGATTATGTCATTTGCATATGATAGGTTGTTAATGAGCCTTCCTCCAATCCTGATGCCTTGTACTTCTTTAAATAGTTTAGCTTC
>NW_022107431.1:83651573-83661513 GCF_000313985.2 Echinops telfairi | reverse complement strand
CTATATCACATGGGTATTATTTCCAATACTCTCAATTCTTTTGGATAGACCTAGAGTTCTATCTTTTATCATTTTTTTTCTTCTGCCAGAAGGAACTTCTTATTAACATTTCCCAGGTTAAAATGAAAAATGTTTTGGTGGCAATACATTCTTTCCACTTGGTTAGTCTGAAAAAGTCTTTCTTTTTATAGATATGTGAATTGTTTTCAAAGGACTTCTCACTGGGTTGAAAACTGTCCATAGACTTTCGGTTGTTCTCATTCGGTTGTGTTCTGCTTCACGTAGCACTTCAAAGATGCTGCCTCACCAGCTTCTGGCTTGCATTGTGTAGAGAAAGAAGACAGTTTCCCCCACCTCTTTCTGTCTGCTTTGAAGATTGTCTGTTTCCCACTTGTTTAAAACAAGTTGACTATGATGTCCTTTATCATTTTATTCATGGGATTTTATTTCAGAAACTTGGCCTCATTAAGATTTTGGGATCTGCAGGTTTTATTGTTTCATCAGATTTTGAAAATGTCACCCATTATTTATTCAAATTGTTTTTCTACTTACCCACGTCCTTCAGGGATTCCAGTTACATGAATACTTGGCCAATACTCTGTTCTTTTTTTCCTGCCACATTTCCCCTCTCTGTGCATTGCATTGGGCCAATCTGCCCAACAGGCCCTCCTTAAAGTTGAAGAGCAAGGATGCCACTTGGAGGACTGAGGAACAAATGTATCTTCACTGCTTCTTATGCTTATGAAGTTGGCCGATGAATAAAGATGACCACAGGAGACTTGATGCACTTGGATGATGGTGTTTGACGAGGCAATGTTTCATGCTGCTGCATGAGTTGGGACCGAGTTAATGGCTCCTAACGACAATAGCAACATGATTAACTTTAGATAATGTCTCTTGCTATACTGAAGCCATGGTATTTTCATTCACCTCATATACCTGTGAAAGTTTGGCATTAAATAAGGGAGATTGAAGAAGAATTGATGTATTTGAATTATGGTGCTGGCCAAGACTATTAGAAGTACCATGGACTGTCAAAAGAACAACAAAAAAATCTCTCTTGGAAAAAGTCCAACCAGAGGCAAGGATCGTGAGACGTTGTTTCATGTACTTTGGACATGTTATGAGGAGAGACCAGTACATCACGCTTGTTAAACTAGAGGAACAGCAAAAAAGAGGAAGACTCTCCCCAAGACAGATGGACACAGTGGCTGGAACAATGGGCTCAAACAGAAGAACAATTGTGAGGATGGCGTAGGACTGGGTGTTGTTTTGTCGTTATACCTAAGGTATAGCTAGTCAGAAATGACTGGATGGCACTGAACATCAATATACTTAATGTTCACTACTTTTCTCCTTCTGCAGTGTCTAATCTACTATTAATTATCCACTATCTTTTTCATCTCACAAATCTATTTCTCATTTCTAAGATTGCCACATGACTCTTTATAGATGTGTCTCCTGTGCCTCAGCATTCTGTCTTTTCTCTAGTGCCTTCAGCAAAAATAATATATTTATAATAACTGTTTTAATGGCATTGTCTACTAATTTTGCCATTATTAAAATTTCTGGGTCAGTTTCCATTTATTTTTCTCCTCATTATTTTTCTGATTCTTTTCATACTTAGTAACCATTGATGTGCTGTCAGGCATCATGAATGTTATGTTCTGGATGGCTTCTGTCCCTATAATTATTCTTGAATGTTTTTCTGAAACACAGTTACTTGGAAACAGTTTGAAATTTGGGGATCTTGCTTTTAAATTTTGTTGGGTATGGCTTTTCCCCAATACTAATGCCTGCACATATTCTACTTGATTCTCCTTGAATTATGAGATTTTACACTCTGGATAGTTGGCAACAGAATCTATTCCTGGTCTTGTGCAGTAAGCTCTAGAGATTTTTCCAGCCAGTCCTTTTGGTAGTTTTTTCTCCATTCTTAAATAGTTTTCTCACATGCATGCACTGATCATTATTCAGCTGAGGACTTGAAACCCTTGGCAAATATACAGAACACACACTCTCTCTCTAGTACTCTTCTGAAGTTCAGCACACATGAGAGTTCTGCGTTCTTAACTCAGACAGCTGATAAGAGTGATAAAGTTAATAGACAAGGACATTAAAACAACTATTATAAATATATTTTTTATACTCTTTCTGCTGAATGCCCCAGAGAAAAGACTAACTTTAATGCTTGCCTGAAAACTTTCTCTAGGGGATAAGAGGAGCCAATTGTAGAAATGCCTTCACTTGTTTCTGTCAATCAGAGACCAAGGCCCTTCATTGGCTCTGTCTAATGCATTGATACCTCTTTCTTATTTTGGGTCTTGATAAAAACTGTGTCAAGTAAAGCAAATACATTAATCTGGTTCCTATGGCTCCGCTTTATCTAGAACTGGAGGTCCTCTTTGTTTCCATGGTTACATATCCCTTCTACTATTTCTTCTTTTCACACATGTGCTTTCTCTGCCCTCTCGGCCCTAGCTTTCATTTTCTTGACTAGCTCACCTACTGGTTTATCAATTTCACTGTTTTTCAAACCAGTTTCTCTATTAATAATACATTCTACACTTTGTATTCTAATATGGATTTTTAAAAATCTGGATACATTGTCTTTCATTATCCTTTAAGATAACTGGTTATTCCTTTTTCAGTTTTTTTAATATACTTTTTACTTTTCTACTGATGCAAATATTTAGAAATAAGAATCTTCCTCTGAATGCTATTGTTCCCACAGGGTAGGTAATGTTCCATCAGATTTGTTTCCCATCTATCTTTCAATATCAGTTTGCAGCTCTTTTTTAATGTAGAGTTTAAAACAGAGATCTAAGTTCATTAGCTGCAGAACCTCTGCTATTTATCTATCTCTAGTCTTATCCATTGCAGTTTGAATGTTGCCTGCCATGTTCTTTAAAAAAAAAAATTTTGTTGACTATAAAGCCTCATTCAGAAAATGTTTTCTGGATATTAGAAAAGAATAAACAAAGGTAAGTTTAAAAATACTGCTGTTAGGGTGACACGTGCACAGGTTAATTCCAGCGAGCATGTTCAGACATGTCTCTGTGATCAGTTGATCACCACAGGCACATTCTCTCAGCGATACACTTGCCTTTGCCGCCTCAGGGAGCCTTCAAACACTGACCCAGTCCAGAAATGGCTTCTCAAGGCACCTGCTGGACCAAATTCAATTCAAGGCATAGAGGTCAGCTTAAGGATTATGGTGACATGTTTCAGGATTCTAAAGGGTAATCTTAATAGATTCTTTTCCCTCAAAGAACACAGGGTGATCATGGGGGCTTTTAAAGGAAAAGTTTGAAGAAAACTGAAAATTGTGTTAGGGAGGAAAAAGCTTAGGCTCCCCCCCCACCCCCCACCCCATGTCATGACAACATACATACTCATTCTTCCAGGATAGTTAGGGCTGTTTTATGACAAGCGGAACCATACTCCATTCACCTACAGCCCTGATATTGCCCCGTTAGACTGCTTTTTGTTCCCCAAACTCAAAGAACCTTGAAAGGGAATATAATTTGAGTCCGTTGATGATGCCCAAACTGCCATTTTGATGCAGTGTAAATTGAAGAGTACAGAATTGATTGGGGAAAGGTGGTTGCTTTAGGAGCCATTGAGGCCTTTCTGACTCACAGTGACCCTGTGTACAGCAGAATGAAACACGGGTCTTTTAAAGAAAACACTGCCTCCGTTAGGGAAAGGTTAGAGAGAGAAAAACACGGCTCTCAGGAATGTGTAGATCTAGATGGGGAATACGTTAAGGAGCAGTAGCTTTGTATTTTGGTAGAGACTTACATGTTTTGTTGTAATACTTTTAAAACTTATTTCTTATATCCTATTTTCAGGGTAGTGTTTAATATGAATCAATTTTGTCTTCCTTATTCTTTATGTCTTGAATATGTTGTTGCTATTTTTTTGGTATAAAATATTTATTTCTGTTATATTGTGAATTGCCTCCTCTGTTGTTGTTGTTGGTGCCGAGAGTTGGTTCTGACTCAGAGGGACCCTGTGTCAACAGAATCAAATAATTGTTCTTACGTGTGAGTCCACTGTTACAGCCTTGTATCAATCCATCTCATTGAAAGGTTCCTTCCTTCTTTACTGCCCCAAACATAGTGCCCAGAAGCTGGTCTCTCCTAATAACATGTTCAGCGTATGCAAGATGCAGTCTGCTCATCCTTGACTCTAAGGAGCATTCTGACTGTACTTTTTCCAAGACAGAGTTGTTGGTTCTTTTGGCAGTCCATTTTATTTTCAATATTCTTTGCCAGCACCGTAATTCAAATACATGGGTTATTCTTTGTTTTTTTCTTACTTAATGCCCAATTTTTATATGCATAAGAGGCAATTGAATAAAATACATATT
Source organism: Echinops telfairi (assembly GCF_000313985.2). Classification (NCBI taxonomy): domain Eukaryota; kingdom Metazoa; phylum Chordata; class Mammalia; order Afrosoricida; family Tenrecidae; genus Echinops; species Echinops telfairi. The sequence goes on along the minus strand of NW_022107431.1, from coordinate 83,657,138 downwards.
TGAAGTTCCTTTGGAGCTTTTTGTCTTGAATTTTCCTTTTTACAATGTATGCAATATTTTTGTTTGCTTTTGTCTAGTATATATTTTGTCCTTTTTATTGCCAGCATTAAAAAAATCCTTTTATTTTTTTTAATGCATGTTTCTACAGTATAGTGTTTTATTTTATATTCTACTCTGAAAACACTTTTTTCTTTCAATAGGTTCATCAGAAATTGCTAATTTTTCCTAAGATGTTCTTCTTTAGTTCATTTTACAGTAGAATCTCTTAAGTTTTACCTAGCCATGTGGCTGAATAAGTAATATTATGTGTCCTTGCCCAAACTAAATCCAATCCGAACTCACTGTCATCAGGCTGATGCTGACTCAGAGTGACCATCTAGGACAGCGTAGAACCGCCCCTTGTGGCTTTCCAAGACAGTAACTCTTTATGGGGTAGAAAGCCTCCTCTTTCTCCACCAGAGAAGGAGACCTTGTGGTTAGTAGCCCAACATGTAACCATTACATCCTCAGGGCTCCCCCATGTAACCGCTCAAAACGCCAAAGCCACTGCCATTGAGTCATAGGGTAGAGCTCCCCCTGTGGGGTTCAGAGGCTGTAGCCTTTGATGGGAGCAGAAAGCCCAGATTTTCTCACGCAGAGCAGCTGGTAGTTTCTAACTGCTGACCTTGAAGATTGCACAGCCCGATAGAGTGTCCAAATTCATTAACATTTGGGATTCAAGCATAGAGGCTCATAATGCCCACTTCTTCTAGAAAATTCACAAAATCCTAACTCTCTGGAAATATAGCAACAATCTTTATAGCCATTGTTTATTATTGTTAGTATATAAAATAGTTGTTTAATGAATCAAAATATTAAGGATGATACTATTTGCAAAGACCAATAGTTGGGATCGCTCGATTGACAGGGGCTGCACCAGTGGGCTCAAATATAACAATAATTGTGAAGATGGCACAGGACTAGGGTGCTTTTTCCTGTTGTATAAAGACTTAGTAAGAGTGAGAACTGCTTTGATGGTACCTGTGTTAGTCCAGGTTGATGAGAGAAACATGCATATATGAGAACAGCATGCAGCTGTGAAATTTTGTTTCCTGCTGGAGGAAAAATGCCGCAGAAACTGTTGTGACTTTGAACACAGCTTACAAGGACAGTGCTATGGGAAAAACTCAAGTGTATGAGTGGTTTTCTCATTTCAAAAAAGGTGAATTGCCGACTGATGATAAACTTTGTTCTGGATGTCTGTCATCTTCCTGAAAGGACGAGAATGTTGGCCAAATTCATGCACTTGTGCCCACAGACTGACAATGGACCATTGAAGAGATGGGGAAGTTATCTGAACTATCTTGGAGCTAGGTTCAGCAAATTTTAAAGGAAGATTTGTGAATGAGAAGGGTCACTGTGAACTTTGTGCCTCGGGTTCTGACTGACCAAGAAAAAGAGTGTCGACTGGCAACATGTTGGTGCTTTGAAAGAACAGCTCTGAATCAACCCAGACTTTTTTCCCCCAGATCATTACTGGTGCGAGACGTGGTGCTATTCTTATGACCCTGAAAGCAAACATCAATCAAGCCAATGGAAGATGCCACTGTCACCTCGCCCAAAAAAATCTTATCAAGTGAAATCAAAGATCAAGACTATGCTAATTTGTTTTTATGATGTGAGGGGGATAATGCATTTGGAGTTTGTTCCACCAGGTCAAACTGTTAACCAGGCTTTCTATTTCTAAAAAAGATTGTGTAACAGTGCGCAGCAAAAAAGACTTGATTTGTGGCAGACAGGGGACTGGATTTGTCATCATAACAATGCACCTGCTCAAGCAGCCATCTCAAGGCACACGCTTTGGTAAAAAAACAGCATGTCTTTCTTGCCCCACACTCCTTACTCACTTGACCTCACTCCATGCAACTTCTTTCTGTGTCTTTAAGGAAGAGAGACATGAAAGGATAGCAATTTGATGACATAGAAGAAGTGAAGAAAAAAATGAGGGCGGTTCTGTCAGCCATCCAAACAGATGACTTTGAAAAATATTTCCAAGAATGGACTGGCAGAGTTGACAAATGTACTAAGGGTAGTGGAGAATACTTTAAAGGTCATAAGGTGATTTTGTAAAAAAATTTAAATAAATAGCTTTGAAAAAAATTCTGTTTTTTTTTTTTTGAGGGCGTATAAGAGAGATTTATATCAAAGAGTAATTAGATATTAATGTATACGAGAGATTTATATCAAAGAGTAATTGTATATTAAGAAAACATCCTAGCCTAGTCCAGATCAAGTCCACAGTCCAGTATTAGCCCAAAGTCTAATACTAGTCCATAAATTCCTCTTCAGACTCACATAACTACACAGTGATGCCAAATGCAGGAAGATCACAGTCCTGTGGGTCCAGTGGCAGTGGATGCATCTCCAGGACTCCGTCTGCCATCAGGGTGGCTTGTCAACATGGAGGTGAAGAAGAGAGAGAGTGCGTCCTGCCTGAGGGAAGAAGAGAGGATGTTTCCAGAACCCTCATGAGAAAGTAATGCCTACAAGGAAGCATCATCAGGCTGTGTCTTGTTTGACAGCTAGATTCCAGCCCTTCACTCTGTTTATCACGTTGACATGAGATTAGGTCACTTCCACAATACCTCACAACAACAAACAACAACGTAGTTTATAGCAAATAATCAAACTCTGGAAAAAGAAAGTGAACAGTATTAGGAAGTATTTGGATAGGGTAGCATTCTAAATCATGTTTGACACAACCCCGTTCTAAGACCACCTTGGCTTTCACAGAATTACCTTTCACTGATAGAATGTTAATTTCTGGATAGTTTCATAAGTAAGAGAAAAAAACATTTTATTTCAGCAACTATTTTTAAAGATCGTTGGATGTAGCTACTTATACCCTAATGAATATTAGTTCTGAATGGTGACATCTTTCCACCTGGGCAGGTAGAAAGATTTAGGAGTAGTCCTTCCAATGTTCACAGGAGCCCATTAACTATACTGAAATCCCAGGAGCTTCTTTCAGAGCAAATATTCCCAAGGAAAGGAATTATAAGGCGTTAGCCTGAAAATGGTGATATAGATCTAGTTTCTCACTTGTATTAAAACATGTTGCATTATCAAGTGAAGATGAGAAAATATAGGGAGATTATATTTTGATTTCGGTCTATCCATTATACATTTTTTTCTCTTCAGAGATTATATAAAATGGAACATTAAAAAAAATAAAACAGAACATTGCCCAGAGGGCAATGAAAAATACAGATAATAAGAATGGAGTAATAAAATTCATGTGGGCATATCTTCTTTAAAGATAAAAGGAAAACATTTATAGCATCATTAAGCTAACCAAGGACATAATTAAAAACCCTTATACTTTTTGTTGCTCAAGCGAGCCCATCATGACTAACGGGGTGATCCAGGAGGTTAAGCTCGGGCAGTGAAGGTCAGACGATGTACCACTCCTCCCTAACTTACCTTCCATTGTAGGGAACAGGCAGTCCTTAGGGACCATCGACAGTTGTCTAGAAAGAATTTGAAGTAAAACCATGAAAATGGGTTTACATCTGAAGTATTCCATGGGGACATGTTTACAATTTCCTATGGATAATTCAAGGTACTATAATGAATGGTGTTTTTAATGCAAACTGACAGAAAATGTCATTTTATCATATCATATCAGATCACCTGATCTTTGTGAAAATTTTACTTTTTAATTTGGATTTCAAAATATTTTTTGGTGGCCACTTGGAACACAGCATTTATTTTAAAAAATCATTTTATTGGGGACTCGTACAACTCTTATCACAATCCATACATACATCTATTGTGTGTCAAGCACATTTAAATATTTTATCGGTATCAATTTTGATATTTTTCTTAAGATCAATAAACCTGGCTATGGATAAGCTATGGGACAGGAGCTCAGATTCCTCTCTGTGGGTAATGGTCAGCGTGCTAACAGAAAATAGCTACATAACTGTGTTTCCGGTCAATGTAAATCTAATTTTCACTGGCAGAAGTACATACTTGAGAACATGTTTAGATGCTCTGGAAATAGCCTGGTGTTGGCGGGCCTGCACACGCTAAGATAGCAAATTTGATCAGAGAACTGGTGGGGAGAGGATGCACGGATTTGACAAACGCTGTAGGTTTTATTCAAAGGAAGTGATACATCTAAGGCAGCGGTTCTCAACCTTAGGGTTGCGACTCCTTTGGGATCGAACCACCCTTTCACCGGGGTCGCCTAAGACCATCGGAAACACATTTCCAATGGTTTTAGGAACCGAGACACCACTCCTCTATCAGTCTCCAGGTGGGTCCGCCCACATGCAGATACACAGATTTGGTGAGAAAGAAGTTATCTCAACCTTTGCATTGACGTTGGCTTTTTACGCATACTGTCGCAAAATGTAGCAATGTAGTTTACTGTTGTTATATGAAGACTGTTCCCCATGCTACACCATGATTCAAGGCAAAATTTCATTTATTTGTCATTAGAAATAAATATTTCACAATATATAATTACATATTGTTTTGTGATTCATCGATATACTTAAATTATGTTCAATTTGTAACAATGAAAATACATCCTGCATATCAGATATTTACATTATGATTTATAACTGTAGTAAAATTACAGTTATGAAGTAGCAACGAAAATAATTTTATGGTTAGGGGTCACCACAACATGAGGAACTGTATTAAAGGGCCACAGAATTAGGAAGGTTGAGAACCACTGACCTAAGGGGAAACAATGAAAACTTCTGAGCAGAGGAGCTTCATGTCTTGGTTCACTTTTTAAAAGAATTTCTGACCCTTTGTGGAGAATACACTTCAGGAACCATGGGACAAAGCCCAGAGACCAGTTGGAAGACTATTGCAACAATCTGGGGGGAAACTGAAGATGACTGGGCTTCCGATGATAGAGATAAAAGGTAGAATACACTGTTCAGAGCTAGGTCACATTTTGAAGGTTGGAGCCAATAGAACGTTCTATTACATAGAATGTTGGTATATAAGAGAAAGAGAATATTCCAGGACAATCCCTTTTCAGCCTAAGTGATTAGCTGAATGATAAAGCCATTTACTGAGCAGGGGACTATGGTAGAAGAAGTTACATGACAAAGCTCGAAAGGGTGAAGTTAGTTATAGACATGTTAAGTAAAATACTTATTAGACACCATAGCCTATAAGCTGAGTCGGAAGTTTGATATTCAAGTCAGTGGAAGGTTCAGGGCATGAAGGAATAGTCTGATAATTTCTTCAGATAGCTGCTTTCTGGGACTTGATAAGGCCATGTGAGATATGGACTTAGGTAGTAAAGAAAGAAGTACAAAGATTAAAACCTGGGACATTCCAAAATTCAGATATCAGAAAATCCGTTCACCAAATCCATTGCCTTAATGTTGATTCTGATTCACAGTCCCCTAAAGGGCAGAGTGAGACTACCCTATGGAGTTCCCAAGGTTTTCATCTATGTGAAAGCAGATGGCCACAATTTTCTCCCAAGAAGTGATTGGTGGATTTGAACTGCTGCCCTTCCAGTTAGCAGCCAAGTGCTTAACCACTGTGTCACCA
>NW_022107431.1:83649754-83651473 GCF_000313985.2 Echinops telfairi | reverse complement strand
AGCAGATGGCCACAATTTTCTCCCAAGAAGTGATTGGTGGATTTGAACTGCTGCCCTTCCAGTTAGCAGCCAAGTGCTTAACCACTGTGTCACCAAGGCTCTTCATAAACAGAGAAGAGGAGAATCACACTAAAGAGACCAAGAAAAGGGTAAAATAAAGGGGGGTCTAACAGAGACCAAATGAAGGGAAAGTTTTAAGGAGGTCAAGAGTTTAGAGTTTTGAGCACAGTTTCACTGTGACCACAAAAGGTATGACTAGAGGAAGCTGGATGAAGGGTACACAGGAAAACTGTGGATTACTTTGACAACTTCTGTTGGGTATAAAACTATTTTAAAACAGAAAAAAATTTTTAAATAGTTTAAGACTCGGTTTTCAGCATTTTCTGTATTTTTGTTTGTTCATATTGCGCTACGTCTCAGAGGTGTTATGTCTTTGAACGTCACCCTCTTGAAGCTGTGCTATATGTTGTTCTGGGTTTCGGTATATGAAAGCTAGGATTGATGAGCCTATAAGGACAGCAAGTAGGAGGTAGCGTTTCGGTGGGGTTGGGGTGTAGTCGTACAGGGTGGGGGGTAAAAGGGAGCTGATGACAAGGAGTCCAGGAAGAAAAACAGTGTTTGGAAACTGGCTGTGGTAGCAATTGTACAATTCTGCTTGGTGTGATTGAACTGTGGAATAATAGGATACATGTATTAACTCCCAACTAATAATAAATTTAAAATAATATACTGAGCAGTAGGTTCAAAAAGAAGAGCAAATGCTGCTAAGGCAATTAAAAAAAAGGACTTACAGGTCAGTTGACCATTTAATTTGGCAACATGGATCTCATTATTAACTTGGCTAAGAGCAATTTCATAAGAGTGTTGAGATCCAAAGTTTGAGTTGAGTGTTTTCAAAAGAGAATGGGTAATGAGCAAGTCAAGACAGTGAGTGTAGACAATTATTTGAAACACTTTACTGTAAAGGACAGCAGGAAAAAAATAATGCAGTACACAGAAGTACGACTGGGACAGAGGAGCATTTAAAAAAATAGTTAAAAGTTGAACCTTTCATTGCTGAAATATCTCCGTTTCAGTAGCCACTGTTTCTTGTTGAGATCTCCTGAATAATTTAGTTCTGTATTTTCTCTTGCCACACCTGAGTTTGCTTTCCCCAACACCTTTCTTTCTCTCTCCAAAGATTGACTTTGAGAATGAGCTCCTGGGGTCGCCTTATCATTTACTACTTGGTACTTGTTTGCATAATTTGAAGACTGATGCTGTCTTATATAGTCTGTCATCTGCCCAAGAAAATATAAAAATAACTCTTCTCCAAAAGTTTCTCCCTGACTCATTGTCATTGAGTTGATTGTAACTCATACAGAACCTACAGGACAAGGTTGAATGCCCCCTATAGGTTTCCTGGATTGGAACTCTTCATGAGAGTAGAGAACCTGTCTTTCTCCCAGGGAGTGGCTGGTGGGTTCGAACTGCTGACCTTGCTATTGAAAGCCCATTGCTTAACTACTATGTCACGAGGGCTCCTCTCAACAAACTTAGAACTCTAATTTTTGTACAGACTGAAGATTTAGATTTTTGTGTGATTTTTTTTAAGCAGTTACTAACAAAATTCATTTAAGAATCATTATGGGAGCACCAGGGCCCTGGGTACTGGGATAAGGGGTCTTTTAAGGTCTGGGTACCTCTGATGACTCAGGTCACTGGAATACACTGACTAGT
>NW_022107431.1:83632447-83649654 GCF_000313985.2 Echinops telfairi | reverse complement strand
CACCAGGGCCCTGGGTACTGGGATAAGGGGTCTTTTAAGGTCTGGGTACCTCTGATGACTCAGGTCACTGGAATACACTGACTAGTGGTAGTTATGGCCTACTTTAATGGGATGACTCATTTCTGTGGCTGCATTATAATTTGGTATCTCAAAGGACTACCGATCCTAAACACCTTTTGTTGTCTTTTTGAGCATCTCTTGCCAACACTAGTAACTGAAGTCAAATACACATACCAGGGAGGCACTTTTATACTGGCAGTGCCCAAGTGTAGGTCAGGAAAGTACACGAAAACTTTCCTCTCACCCAACTGCTTGTCAGAAAGATCCAGCAACAACAAAAGGCATATGCCCTATTTCACAAAACACATTAAACAGTGAAAACAAGCCTCTAATCCAGTGGTTTAATTATAGTCTAGGGCATTCATTATGGCAAACCGTGCTTAACATTTCAAACCACTCCATGTGTTTCTCAACATCAGGAGTACTCAACCGAGTCTCACAGAGCTTCCTCCACCTTGCAAAACCACCGGTGTCATGCAACCATGTTCTGTTTGTTTTACTCTTGAGTTTCAACGTCCTCCTTATTTAAAAAAGCAGACTGAAATTTGAGGGGATTTTTTGTGCTTCCTTCCCCCATTTATTTACTTATTTGGTTATTTATTTTAACCAGTCTGTCTGTCCCTCTGCCTGCGTGCCTTGCTTCTCCTTCTTTTTATTTAGCAGAAGTTTAAAGTGACAGTTTTTGAACTCAGCACCTCATCAGTTGTTCAAGACCATTATTATCATCACTCCCACTCAAGGCTTCCAATGTTATTGAAGAATATGCATAGAACTTGTTTAATGAGGACCTAATTTGCTAGGTAAACTCTCATCAAAACACAATAAAATATATATTTTAAAAATCAAGCCCTCTACAAATCATGGAGTAAAGAGTTTTTAAAAGCATGTTCTCAAATAGCCATACTACAAAGTTTAAAAACATTTTTGTATGCATATGATTTTAGTTTACATAAATGATTTTGCACTACAGATTTTGTACTTAAACTTACTTTTAAAATTCTTCATTGGGTTCAAAAAATTTATTTCCATATATGAGAGGGCTTCAGAAGTTCCTGGATAAATTCCATTATCCTTTAATGCCATTTTCCATAAACTTTTGAAGCCCCCATTGTCTGAATGAATCTAATATATTTCATGGTTTCTGCTGCTTTCACAGTATGCATCCATCAGATTTGTTTTCCAGTACCCCCAAACATTGATGGTTTGAACCCACCCAGGGGTGCTCTGAAGACAGGTCTGGCGATCTGCTTCTGAAGTGGCATAGCTACAAAAACCCTAGGGAGCACATGTGGGGTCACCTTGAGTCAATCAACAACAGCAGCCACTGTATTTTTATGCCTGTACCACACACTGCCTACCTTGGTCTGCCAACTGCGTCCTCCCACCAGGAGGTACTTTTGTAAACACACGATGCTCCTTTTGTTTCACAGCAACATGTTTAAAGAAAAAGTGGTACGGAGGCTCTTATGAAAATACTTCCTGGGGGAGAGAGTGGTTGGCAAACAAACATAGAAGGCACGTTTTACTGGTGTAAAAATACAGCAGTCATTAACACCAGGTTGATTTTAGATAGTGTGACCATATAAAGATTTATACCCACTCCTCTAGGCTAATTGTTAATAGCTTACTCTAAATTAAATATGTTCTTCATTTTGAATGTTACAAATTCTTTACTCAGTCTGTAATTATTCTCTTAAGGCTATTATTGGTATTTTGTGGCAGTCAAATCCAATACGTTTTAGCCTTAGGATTTGTGCTGTGGAGATCTTTTCAAGAATTCCATTTTTAGAATGCATTCCTTTGTTATTGCTGATTTATATTTTTCTGCTTCTTCATTATTTCAGACAATGCTAAATTAAACACACTTTTATTTCTCTTTGCATTCACACGTGTGAGGTTCTCTCCAGCTTATGCACCTACGTGATTCAGACTGTGATTCCCTAAACAGTTCTTTCTCTTTCCTCTGTGCACAAAGCGGGACACTAGAAACCTCTATTCATCAGGCGTCATATGACTGGTTTCCGGCCAATAGAATGTGAACAGAAGTGATGTATGGTGCTTCCAGTCCTGGTTCATGCAAACTCCCCAGAGAAGAGTCCGCCAGTGTTCTTCCTTCTCCTCCCTGCTAGTCAGATACAGAGGATGTGGTGGAGGACTCAGAGGCAGGGGAGATGGGGACATCACCAGAAAGAAGCGCCTTGCTACCTGGGGTCATCACATGGAAAGGTATCGTTTAATAATGGGTTGCTTTGTGGAAGCATAGAAAAAATATTTCTTAAGTGACTAATATTTGGGGATTGTTTGTTATAAGAGTTATTGTCACTTACCTTGACCAGTACCACCCATCTGTGAAATTGTTAGGTCCTAGCAACTTTACAGTATATTGCAAAACTTTTCTCCAAAACACTTACTGTATACACTTACCCACTATCTGTACAACCTTCTTATGATTCTTATGTTCTTTGCCATCGCATGGTTTTGTCAGACTTTTTACTTTTTCACAATCCAATGGGCATGCAATGAGTAGAGCTTTCTCTATCCTTTGACTTTCTATTTTTTGTGTTCTTTTGTTTTCTATGTGAATTTTGCTGTTTCTCATTTTACTATTTAATTACTAAATTTGAGATCTTTGTCTTTTGATTAGTAAATTTTAACCCATTTATACTTATACTTATCAGGCATCTTTTGGCCCATTTTTCATATTTCTTTAGTTACCACTTAAAAATATTCTTTTTGCCCATTTCTCTTATTTTCCTAGTTTCTTGCTTTGATTCCAATCCAATTTCTTATGCCCCATTTTGAACCTGGGTAGATTTTAATCTATTTTTTTGTGGATTTATTTAGCGTCTTTCTTTTGTGTGTTGCTTTTGGTACTTGAAGATAAAGTCACCATTAAATAATACTGAATGTCTATTCACACATATTTCCCACCTCGATTTCATAGTTTTCTGTTTTATATAATTTTCTTCTTAAAAATATCCTCCATTTTGAGTATAGCCCACCTCAATATAAGACGATTTGAAGAACAGATTTGACACATTGAACACTAATGACCAAAAACTAGAAGAGTTTTGGGATGTCATCAAGAACATTACACATGAAGAAAGTAATAGACCATTAAAAAGACAGAAGAGAAAATAAAGACTGGAATAGGTATCAGAAGACTCTCACACTTTCTTTTAAATGTATCCAAGCAAAGGTGACTGAAAAGAATGATGAAATTAAAAAGCCAAAAAGAAAATGCTGAAGGCCAGCTCCGGAAGACAAAGTATTATAGTTAAATGTGCAAAGACTACAGTTAGAAAAACAAAAACAAAAAAGAATACACTTAGCATTTCTCAAGCTGAAAAGAACTGAAGAAAATCTAGAAGTCTTGACTTACTGAAGGTTTCTATGGGCAAAATATTGAATGATGCAGGAAGCATCACAAAAAAGGATGAGGAGGAGGAGGAGGTAGTGTTGAAGTAAGAGGAAGTAGAGGCGGTAATGCTGGTGGTGGTGGTGGAGGAGAAGGAAAGAATACACAGTCATTGTACAAGAAAGAAATGGTTGACATTCGAGGCAGCAGATGATAAAAAATAAACCAATCTTATTAAAGGAAGAGGTTCAAGCTGCACTAAAGACATTAGTGAAAAACAAGGCTCCCGTAATCGACATAAAGCCAACTGAAATGTTTGAAAAGACTGAGGGGGGACTGGAAGCATTCACTTGTCTATGCCAAGAAATTAAGAAGCTGTGATATGCTGATATACAACCTTGCTGAAAGTGATGAGGGCTTGAAGCACTAGCTGACGAAGATCAAAGAATACAGCTTTCTGTATTGATAACAACTTAATGCAAAAAAACCCAAACAACCTCCCCTCCCCCGTAAAAACACCTCACAACCGGACCAATAAACAAGAACATCATGAGAGACAAGTTTGATGTATCATCAGTTGACCAAATCTACTGCAAAAAGACCTTTTGACTTGTTGAAGATCAAGGATGTCACTTAAGGACAAATGAGCTACTGACCCAAGCCATTGCATTTTCAATCATCTCATATACATGTGAAATCTGGACAATAAATAATTAAGATGGATTGACACAGTAACTGCCACAATGTGCTAAAACATAACAACAATTGGGAGGATGACTCGGGACTAGACAGTGTTTCATTGTGTTGTGCAAAGAAGGGTTGATATAATTTGCAGGCAATTTGACCCCATTTAACAACAAAAACATGCAGTAGCTATGATTAAATTAAAAATGTAGCTAAGAAAATAATATTATGCTTTTTAATCATGCTGTTGGTGAACAATATCCCAAATACCATGCATTGTCAAAAGAACAAAGAAATCTGCCTTGAAAGAAATATATCCAGAAATCTCCTTAACAAAGAAGATTGTGAGACTTGATCTTACATCCTTTGTCCAGTTCCTGACAAGGGACATCCTACTTGACAGAGAGTCAGCTAAAAAAAAGAAGACCTATAAGGAGTTGGATTGACACAGAGGCTGCACAGTGTGCTAAAACATAACAACAATTGGGAGGATGGCGCAGGACTAGACAGTGTTTCAGTGTGTTGTGCAAAGGGTTGATATAATTTGGAGCCAACTTGATGCCATCTAACAACAAAAACATGCAGTAGCTATGACTAATTTGAAAATGTAGCTAAGAAAATAATTCCATTGAAAATCTTCAAAAAAGTAAAATACTCAGGAATAAATTTATATTAATTTTTCAAAATAAAATTTTAAAAATTAAATTTTTTTTAAAGAAGTAAAAAATGTGTTCTTTAAAAATTAGAAAACATTTTTGCAGGAATTTTCAAAGAAATACAAGCAGAATGCTCCATAGAAGCAAGAATAGTGACAGTTGGTCTTTACATACTCTCAACATGTTGTCAGGAGAGACCAGTCCCTGGAAAGGAATACCACACTTGGTGAAGTAGAGGATCAGTGAAAAAGAGGAAGACCCTTGACAGAACGGATTGACAAAGTAGCTTCAGCAATGGCCTCAAATATAAGAGCCATTGTGAGGATGGCACAGGATGGGGCAATGTTTCATTCTGTTGTACACAGGGTCACTGTGAGTCTGAACCAACTCAACAGCACCTAACAACCACAATAACAATATTGGATAGCAATATTGTTAAGATGACAACATTTTCTAAAATGATTTGTAAAATTAACATAATACCCATCAAAATTCAAGTTAACTGCTTTTGCTGTAGATATAGACTAGCTGACCCTAACATTTCTATCAAAATGCAAGGACCAAGAATTGTCAAAACAATCTTGGGGGAAAAATTGAAAAGCTCCCATTTCCTGATTTTAAAACCTACTACAAACCCACTATGGAGCCCTGGTGGTGTACTGGTTATGGGTTGGGCTGCAACCCACATGGTAAGCAGTTCAAAACCATCAGCAACTTGGCAGAGAAAGACCAGGTCTTCTACTCCTGTAAACAGTTACTGTCTTGGAAACCCACTGTGGTAGTTACATAATCTATTGTCAACTTGAGACTATGAAGAGTGAATGGGGTGGAGTTTAGCCTGTCAATCAGGTTGCAGCTTGATGACCTCATTTGGAAGCGCTAAGGAGATAAATAGCTTTCTGGAGGTGGGACACACACTCACTCCCTGCAAGACATTCCTGTTCACAAGCCACATGGAGCTATGCTGAGGGCAGCCAGAGCCTTGGAGCTGGAGGAGTCACGTGGAGACCCACACTGGTGCTGAGATGCTTCCAGAGCCAATGGATCACAAGACTTTCCACCCACTGACCTATGATCTTCCTGTACTTGGCATCATTGTATGTGTTGCATGAGTCTGAAGAAGAATTCACAGACTGGTACTGGACATAAGGGCTAATATCGGACTTATGTACTTGATCTGGACTGGGCTTGGATGTGTTCTTAATGTACAATTACTCTTTATATACGACTCTTAATACACATATGTGAGTCTCCCTGGATTTGTTTCTCTAGTCTACCTGGACTAACACATTATGGTACCAGGAGTGGGGTACTAGAGAAACAAATCATGACGATGGAAAGTGGATGCTTGTGTGACCTCTGTCTCATGGTAGTTTTTCTTCTTTGGCTAGCCAGAGGTCAGATATCGTCGTGCAGTTTACTGTGTTGTTTTCTGGAAAGAATATAGGAAGTTAAAGTTTTGATTATTTTGTTTGGTTCTTGTCTTTGGTTATTCCTGTTTGAAATGATGAAAATGAATGTTGATCATTTATATTTTGAGCTCAGGGTAGAAATTGCCCCTTGACTTTCTCAGAGACCATGCTTCTTAGTGAAAATGGCTGATGGAGGAGAGGAAAAGAAAGAGGAAAGACATGGGTAGGGGGGGAGCAGGGCGCTAACCCACCCAAAGGGAAGGTATTGCTTATATCTCCACAGGAGAGGGAGAGAGAGACCTGGCTTCAGTTGTGTCAAGATGTGAATACACCATACTGGTATGTAGCAGGGAACCAATAGAGAAGTCTGTGAGGCTGGCTCCAATCCCATCCTAACTATGTGGACACACACCCACAACCCACACCTCCCCCCCACCCCCAACCAGAAGAATGCACTTCAGAGGACAGCACTGAAGCTATAGCTTGGGGAAAGGGGTAAGTCTGTTTTGTGCTTATTAATGTCTTTGCATGTCTATCTAGATAAGATAGGTGGAATAAACAATTCAGAATATAAAACAACGGGATTGACGTTACCAGGGGGACACTGGAGAAGGGGTGGTAGGAGAAAGGAAGGGGTGTGTGTCAACCAATCCAGGGATAAGGGAACAACAAGTGAACTAAAATCAATGGAGAGAAGGGCATAGGATGCCTAGTAGGGCTTAATCAAGGGCATTGTAACAGCGAGGAATTATCAAGTCCCATTATGTTGGTTGGACTAGTACACACAATAGCACCACTGCCATCAAGTCGATTTTGACTCACAACAACCCCAGAGGCAGAGTAAAACTACTCCCTAGGATATTTGATGGTGCAAATCTTTACAAAAGCAGACAGGCTCATCTTTCTCCCAAGGAACAGTAAGTGGGTTTAAACTACCAATTTTGTGGTTAGCAGCCCAACAATACCCAAATACACCATTTAGAGTAGGACTTGGTGACACTATATTTTACAAAATTGAGATATAAATCTCATATTATAGAATTCACTCTTTACAGTGTAAAATCAAATGATTAATGCATTTACAAGGTTAACAACTGTCACTACTGTCTAATTTCACAGTAGTTTTATCACACACACCACCCACAAAAAAAAAAAAAAAAAAAAAGAGGACGCATTATACCTATTACCAGTCACTTCTGATTCCCTGGGCAACTTTATATCTTTATGGATCTGCTTATTCTGAACATTCCATATAAATGACATCACACGATATGTAACTTTTTGTTTTGGACATTGACATCTTTCACTGGGCATAATGTTTTCAAAGGTCATCCATATTGTGGCATGCTTCTATATGTCATTACTTTTTATAACTAAATAATATTCTTGTATAGATATATCATATCTTCTTTATATGTCCATCAATTGATAGATTGATAGATGTCGTGGTAGTTATATAATCGTTTGTCAATTTGAGAGCATTCAGAGTGAGGGGGTGGAGTCTAACCTGCCAGTCAGGTCATAGCCAACGAGGCCTCTGTGTGGCCATGGCCTTCTGAGGATTCTGGCAACTCCTGTATTCCTCCTAGGAGACAAGAGGCTCTCTCTCTCTCTCTCTCACTCTCTACTCACTTCCTGCGAGACATCCCTGTTGAGAACACACATGGAGAGAGGCTGATGGAGCCAGAGCTCTGGAGCTGGAAGGAGCCATGTGGAGACCCCTACCAGTGCTGAGATGCTTACACCGCCATTGGATCCACAAGACATTCCACCCACTTGCCTATGATCTTCCTGCATTCGGCATCATTGTATGTGTTTTGTGAGTCTGAGGAGGACTTTATATCGGACATATGGGCTAATATCAGACTTATGGACTTGATCTGGACTGGGCTGGGATGTTTTCTCAATATTAACTGCTTTTGTCTATAAGGCTCTTTCTTATACACATAGAGTGTCTTAGGAATTTGTTTCTCTAGTCTACCTAGACTAACACAGATATTGAGTTGGAATCAACTTCCTGGCAGTGGGTGTGTCTCACTGCCATCAAGTCAAAGCTGACTCATGTTTACACTCTGTGGGTGTTAATCATGGTAGACTAGAGAAACAAATCCAGGGAGATATATATACATATAAAGCTTTATGCAAAGAGTGATTATACATTAAGAAAACATCCTTGCCCAGTTCAGATCAAGTTCATAAGTCCAATATTAACCCATATGTCCAGTACCAGTCTGTAAATTCCTCTTCACACTCACATAACACATGCAATGATGCCGAGTACAGGAAGATCACAGGTCAGTGGGTGGAGAAAGCTTTGTGATTCAGTGGCTATGAAAGCATCTTAGCGCTGGCAGGGGTATCCACGTGGTTCCTCCAGCTCCAAGGCTCTGGCTGCCATCAGCATCACTCCATGTGGCTTGTCAACAGGAATATCTCACAGGGAGTGAGTGTGTGTCCCACCTCCAGAGAACTATTTATCTCCTTAGCGCCTCCAAATGAAGTCATCTCATTGCGACCTGATTGACAAGCTAAACCCCATCCCTTCACGGTTAGTTAATAGTCTCAAATTGACAATGGATTATGTAATTACCCACAGACTACCCCTTGTCAACTTGACACTTTTACACAACTCTTTAATCATATATAATTTTTAAACAAAACAATTGTAAAATCATATCTGTACCTAACAGGGTAAAACTAAAATGTATACAATTCAATATGAGCCAAAGCCTCATTTAAGCATAATATTTTATAAGTGAACACAACAATATTCTATGCCTAACAGTTACAGTTAAGTAACACCATCACCATAATCCTATGAACATATTCCCCCACCTGTGACAGTTTGTAAGCCAGCCACTCCATTCCTTTATCTGCCCAATTTTGGGTATCCGATTTCTATACTGCCCAATTACATCAACCCAGTGCTCTGAGGAGACAATCATATTCTTTGATGTGAAGAACCTTGTGAATCTGCATCCATAAGCAAACACAGATCAGGACAAGCCTTCCATAAATTCAGCAGCAATATGCACCAGTTCACAGGCTCAAAAGTCTTCTCTTCATCTGGTCAGGTTCTGGTCAACTCAATGTGAGCTGCCTTACTTAGTCTTGCCAGGGTGCCCATTGGTCGCCTTACTTTTAGACCATGGCCCCATCACAAATTCTCAACAACTCCAACCCCCTTGGGCTAGGTCATGCCATAAGCTCAGGTTCCACATAACTCTATAAACATCAGACCAGCCAACCTTCTCTTGTCTTCTCCTTTAGTTCCTGTAAATCATGTCCACAGGTGTCAGTGGCCAGACTCAATTTGTTTCTTTATTGCTGCATTTCTCCCACTTCCACTCAACAAGTAGATTCAGGTGGTCACCTAGCAAGCATTTCAGCTTGCCACAGGCTCCCTTTAATGTTCAGTCCTAGAGAGGAGTTTTCTTCATGGTTCCAGATTTTTGCCAGCTTCTGACAAAGACCACTGGTTCCTGAGTACTCCAAAGCACTGGGTGGGGCATATCTAAAGATCAAATTAATGGCTTGAGGCAAGTGGGCTTACAAGCTCTCTATTTTATACTTCCCAAGATCATTTCTATAAATCATAAGCAGAAGAAATCCATTTAAACAAAGTAGAATCAGATACTAAACTCAATTCTTAAAACAGTCAAGTCCAATCCTTATTTAGCTTATCTAAATCCTTATCTAAACTATTCGATTTATACAAAAATATGGGATTCTGTCTCTGAGAGCATTAAACCAGATCCAGGCTTTCTGTCAGGCATTTTGACCTTCTGTCAGCCATTTTCCTTAAACAGCGTGGTTTCTGAGAAAGTCAAATGGCGATTTCTACCCCGAGCTCAAAATATACATCAATCACATTCATGTTCGCCATTTTAAACAGGAATAACCAAAGATTACAACCAAACAAATAATCAAAACTTTAACTTCCCATATTCTTTCCAGAAAACAACCAAGTAAACAGTATGGCTTGATCTGACCTCTGGCTAGACAAAGAAGAAAAACTACTATGAAGGAGAGGTCAGATGAACATCTATTCTCCATTTTATTATTTGTTTCTCCAGTACCCCACTCTCAGTACCATAATGTGTTAACCTGGGTAAAATAGAGAAACAAATCCACCGAAACCCAGATGTCCACCCACCACCCCCCTCTGCTCAATCTCCCCTCCACAATTCTGAGAAAAACTCACGAAACCTACCCGGTGCTGAGAAGTGTGGTCATTCGCGAATCCGTCAACTTTCCTACTCTTTGGAAGACAACCTTTGAGAGGGTCCTGGACTCTTGGTAACTGAGAGGGAGGGCATATTCCTGAAGTGATGATTTGATCTCATTCCTGTGGGACTAGAGGGGCCTCTTTGAGCCTGGCTTAGAAGACTGCCATGGAGGGAAGTGAAGCGGATAAGTGCTTACAGGTCTTTTTTTTTTAATAGAATAGTATCTGCTCAACTTATATGCTGCCACCAATTCTTAGCTGGACTCTACCCTCCTCCTCCCTTCTGTGTGGACATGTATTTTTAAAAAAGGCTGAATGGCGGTCACTACAAGTTCCAGCTTACTTTGCATTTGCTTATGTTTTGGCTGCCAGAAAGAGAAATGTACAAAACCCTTGAAATGAGTTATCCTGCATATGTGGCTATTTTGAGAATAGAACAAAATGTCTTCTTGTTACTTGGGAAACATAGCTGGAGTAATATGCTGAGTTCTTATAAAAATGTTTCTCTTTGGGATCTACTCTAAAATTTAAATAACAATAAAAGATTCAGAATAGCATCAGAACTCAAATACTTTAATCTCCCCACCCTAAAATGCATTAATTTTTTTTGCCTAATTTTTTCATCCTGTTTTCTTAACTAGACTTTGATCTTTTCTGCAGTCTTTCTATTCATGTTTTTCTTCCTTCCTGACTCTTCCAGGAGAACTAAACAGTTGTAAATGTTTGATACTACTGTTGACCTTTGGGCTCTTCAATTCTTTGTTAAGTTATGAGCAAGGTGGGCTTCTCAGGTGCTCCTCCAGATGGAAAGTTTGGGCCTCCAAACCAAAACCCAACTCACTGCCATCACGCTGTTACCACTCATTGTGAGCCCCCCTGGGCTTCCACGACTGTGA
This sequence comes from Echinops telfairi, assembly GCF_000313985.2. NCBI lineage: Eukaryota > Metazoa > Chordata > Mammalia > Afrosoricida > Tenrecidae > Echinops > Echinops telfairi. The sequence continues at coordinate 83,638,360 of NW_022107431.1, read as the reverse complement.
CTATTTATGGAGGAAAACCCCATCTTTCTTCCACAGAGTGGCTGGTGGTTTTGAAGTGCTGGCCATGAGGATCACAATCCAATGTGTGACTATTACACTACCAGGCTCCTCACACCATATTCCTGCTGGTGTGGCTTCCAGTGGTGCATATGCTAATTTACTTGGGCCCCTGCTTCATCTTTCTTCTCTTGCACACATCTTTCTTCAACTCACACATTCTCTTCTTCCACTTGGCGCTCATGATTCAGAGATTCCTAACAAGATGATGCTAAGACTGAGAGAGCTACATTGGTCACTCTCACAGTAAGTAAACCACTGAGTAAGAAATAATTGACCATGCAGAAAAATGTCAAGCATGATGGTGGGGCAGGAGGAAGGCAACAGGAAACACAGGAAAGATCTAGGAAGCAAAGCTATGGATAGAGACGTAAACATAGGTGGGAATTCATGTAAATATATTAGTTCATAAAAATAGAGGTATTCGCCTATGCACATATATTTATATGGCAATACATTGAGGAAGTGGATGGACTTTGGGCCTCTGCTCAAATTCTCCCTCAATGCAAGAGCACTTTGTTTTAACAACCGGGCATTCTGTGATGCTCACCTTCAAATGGATGCATAAGCAAATGTGGTGAAGAAAGCTGATGGTGCCCGGCTATCAAAAGATATAGCCTCTGGGATCTTAAAGGCTTGAAGTTAATCAAGTGGCCATTTAGCAGGGAAGCAACCAGGCCCCATGGAAGAAGCACACCAGTGTGTGCAATCGTGAGGTATCAATGGAATCAGGTAACAGACACCAGAAGACCCAAAACAAACAAATAAACAGAAAAAAATGATATTGTTGAGAACAAGTGGGATCGGAGCGAGACTCAAATCCCTTCTGTGGACAATCAGACATCCATTCTTAGAAGGATCACAAGGAAGGGATGAGTCTAATGGCGCAGAATAGCACCAATGAAACCCACACTATTCTTCTGGTTTTTTGAGACTTCTTCACCCCCCACTATTATGACCTCAGTCCTGCCTTTCAGCTCTGGCTCTGGCTAGACCGAAGCATGTACACTAGTACAAATAAGATCTCACAACACATGGAATCCAGGTCAGATCCCTCCTCTGGAACAGAAATGGGAGTATCAATACCATGAGGGTGGGGAGAAGGTGGGGAGAGGACGGGAAAGGGGGGAACAGAATGCAGTGATCGACACATAACCTCCCCCACCTTCACGGGGATGAACAACAGAAATGTGGGTGAAGGAAGACAGCGATTGGTGTAAGATATGAAAGCAATAATAACTTCTCAAGGGGTCACGTGTGTGGGATGGGGAGAGGGAGGGTAAAAAGAGGAGCTGATACTAAGGGCTCAAAAAAGAAAAAAAAAGAAAGGGTTAGAAAATGATGATGACAACATATGTACAAATATGCTTGATACTATTGATGTATAGAATGTTATAAGAGCTGTAAGAGCCCCCGATAAAATGATTATAAAAATAAAGAAAAGAAAAGAAAGAAAGAATTGGCCATGGAACATCTGTTTTCTAATTCAAATTAATTAAAGTGCTTAAATGAAAATTCGGTTGCCCCAGAGTTGTTTTAAATAAAAGAGGTCTTTTTCACGCTTAGGAGAGCACTTGGACCCCTTGACATCTCCTGTCTTTGTTGAAGACAAGCGAAGGCCGGAGGAGTGCAAATCTGATTTGCTCAACCAGCATATAAATTTAGTGGTCATATTACAGCGTTCCTCTTGCAGTAGTTCCATCTCTTGCCAGACTTCACAGAGTATTTTCTGTCTTCTCTAGCAAAAGGAAACATGGTTTATATTCTGTTTTCTAAAAACTCCCCACTTTTCTTTGCTCACAGATGAACCATGTTCTATAATTAACAGTGTTCCAATCATAATACAATGAACTCTTATTTCTATACATATGATATGGGTAATTGGCAGAGCAGTTGAAACATTGACCTTAAAATTCTCATTTCTTTCAGTTGATGTGTATCATTATTATAGTCCACCACTTTCATGTTTACAGAAACCATCACTTTTTATGGGTGAGAAACCATGCCCTTGATTAAAATCATATCACAATCCACTCCACTTCCTAAACATTCTGCTTATTCCATGACTTTCTCTTTGAGTCCCTGAATATCTGACTCACAAGGTCTCTGTCCCTTTAAGAAGTTTAGCATCAACAAGTGAGCAGGTCATCACTGTCAATGGGGATGAATGCTACTTTCCAATTTTATCCTGGATCAGTTCTAAATGGAGCTGAGTGGGAACATTTCAACAATAATCACTTGAGGAGTTAAGGGAGAAGTTCTACCTGGTGTCTGACTTTAAACCATTTTTACAAACAAAATGCTTTCATTAGATTAGCCAAATTGTCTATTTTAGCACCAAGTGGGTTTTATCAATCCTAATCATGCAATTAATTATTTGCAGATGTGGTAGCCTGCTATTTTTTTATGATTCAAGGATGGCTGCCCTGGTAAATTGATGTGCCTTAATAGGCTAGGTAAGTGCACTGGAAAAAAAAAAATTCAGCATTTCACAGGTCACTCAGTGATAGTAATGTGTGTAGGCATAATGCCTCCCTCCCTCTGATTTGCTTCTCCTTGTTAAAGAACCTTTGCATTTTTCTAGCCAAAGCAATACCACTTTTTTTTCATCATTTATTCTCTACTTCAAACCTAATGGTAAAATTTTATGTATAGATTTTGCCTGCTACTTAACTCGGTATTCTTTTTTTCCAGTTCAAAAAATGAAGATAACAATACAGAAGCAAAAGTTGACATGTTTATGCTTCCTGAGATCTACAGATGAAAGGAAGGTGTTGATATTATAATAGTGCAATATGAATATGTGTGCTCTCAGAAGCAGGCTTAAAAAGATTGCAATCTCTTTCTTGTGGGCCCCAAATATTTTTAATAATTCTCAAAAGAAAGTCGTACTCCTTAGATACTTAAAAAAATTGAAGGACAAGACTGCCTGGAGATTTATCCAGAAGTAGTTGAAGATGAAGCTGGATTTTTGTTTGAGAGTTTATTTTGCATAGGATTATAAATAATATTAAAATGTTCTTAAATCTGTCAATATTTAGAGAAGAATTGTTGGTGTATTGAATAATGCATTTGATAAATGACAAGAAATCAAGATTTATTCTCAAGAAAATAAAAAACAACCCAGGAATAATAATATTGTCTTCATTTTGTGTTGAAGGAGTCCTAGGGGTGCTATGGAACACACCGTGGCTTATTAACTGCAAGGCTGGGCAGTTTAAAATCACCAGCCACAATGCAGGAGTCAGATGAAACTGTCTGCTCACTGAGCCAGACAAAGTGCAATGTAGCAACGATGAAAACTACAACTTTCCTCTAGTTCCTAAATGCTTCCTCCCTCCTCCCCCCACTCCACTATCATGATCCCAATTCTACCTTGCAAGTCTGGCTAGACCAGAGGATGTACGCTGGTACAGATAGGAACTGGAAACACAGGGAATCCAGGGCGGATGAGCCCTTCAGGAGCAGTGGTGTGAGTGGCGATACTGGGAGGGTGGGGGGAAGGTGGGTTGGAAAGAGGGAAACGATTACAAGGATCTATATGTCAACTCCCTGGGGGACGGACAACAGAAAAGTGGGTGAAGGACGATGTCGGACAGGGCAAGATATGACAAAATAATAATTTATAAATTATCAAGGGCTCATGAGGGAGGGGAAAAAATGAGGACCTGATTCCGGGGCCTTAGGTGGAGAGCAAATGTTTTGAGAATGACGAGGGCAATGAATGTACAAATGTGCTTTACACAATTGATGTATGTATGGATTGTGATAAGAGTCGTATGAGTCCCTAATAAAATGATTTTTTAAAAAAAGAAACTGTCTGCTCTCATTAATACTGATAAGCTCAGAAATCCTATAGAGAGTCTCTGTGAGCTGGATTCAACTCAATGGCAATGGATTATATGAGCATTTATGAGAGCCTTTGAAAACTCCTTACAAAGTATTTTTGTCCATTAACAATCTGTTCTCACAATCATCCTATGGGTAAAACTTGTGTTTTGTGCATGAAAAATGGGTCTGTGGGGATGGTGATTAACTTCCCTAAGGTTGCCTGACTGATATCTTCGCATGACCTCAGGCTTGGATGTGCATCTTCTGGTTGTTCTAATCACTGATTGCCCCTTTTCTGCTTCCTGAGAAAGGAAGTTAGCACTTCTGCCCTTCTGCTTTGTCATTCGCTGGTTTCAAGGAAATAAGATATAAAAAGAGAGCAAGAGCCTAGCAAAGCATTTTAATAGGAGGATTTAAGATGAATAACTGTGCTTACACCTTAACAAGGACATTCCAGGCTCTAAGTCAATGAAAATACAGACTGTGATCTGCACACACATTCATCTGTTCCAACCAATAATCTTTTGCATTAGTTCTGGTCAGATAAAGACCTACCTCTGTCGGGGAGAAGGTCCTACTTTTTTTTTTTTTAAACTATGATTACTATACTTTATTCTTTTAACTCTATTAAGTTTTTTTAAAAAATCGTTTTATTGGGGGCTCATACAACTCTTATCACAACCCATACATCCATCCATTTTGTCAAACGCATTTGTACATTCGTTGCCATCATAATTTTCAAAACATTTTTTTTTTACTTGAGCCCTTGGTATCCGCTCCTCATTTTTACCCCTACTTCGCCCACCCTCCCTCCTTCATGAACTCTTGATAATTTATAAATTATTATTATTTTTCAAGTCTTACACTGACCGATGTCTCCTTTCACCTATTTTTCGGTTGTCCATCCCCTGGGAATGGGTTATATGTAGATCATTGTGATCAGTTCCCCATATCTCCCCCAACCTTCCCCTTCCCCTCCTGGTATGGCCACTCTCAACATTGGTCCTACTTTTGAAACTTCCTTGCATTGTCATATATTACCCGTAGCGCCTAACTCCTGTCCCTTCTACCTAAGGCTTTTTCCTCTTGGCAGAGTGATTCTGAAGTGACAGCTCATTCAAAGTAGCTGGGTAGAAAATGGGAAGAGAAGGATAAAAGGGATTTATCCCATCCAGTGGATGGGAAGAGTGAGCAGGTGGGGGTGGGGAGGACCAGCAGTTCAGAGAGTGAGCTCCACAGGAAGACGAAGAACTATCTCTCTTGGAAAACAAAGAAGAAAGAACCTCTCTGAATGTTGAGTTTGAGGCCAAAAGGATCAGGAGATCGAACAATGGAAAACATAACCACGGAGAGAAGCAATGTAGGAGATTTAGACGTAGATGAACGTGTCCCTCAAATGAGCATTTGTGCAGACTGGGTGAATGAAGGTGTACTAGCACGGTAACACTTCCTCTGTTAAAGTTAGGGAATTTAATAACATGCATGACAACAGATGGCAGAGTTCTTAGATTGTTAATGTACAATTTTTTTCATTTAGCGTAGATCACCAAAGAGCAGGCTTTCAGTAGGAAGTGAAAGGGGTCACGAAGCAAACCTTATAAAAAACCGACCATAATTGAACCGTTTTATCTGTGGTGGTGGGAGGATACCTACCCCACGGCCCCTTCTGAGGTAGTAAACTCTCTGGGCTGCCATGTGTAGTTTGGGGGAATAAAACCCAAACAAATGAAAAAGGCGTACCAACTTTTGGTATGACACAAACTACAGAAAACAAAATCTCACCAAATCTTTACAGCGGAAGCGATCTTCAGCAAACAGCAAGGAATCATTTGGGCAGCGCTCCTTAGAGAGGTTTCAGAAACCCTCAATAAGCAGCAACCAGGGATTCCTCGAAAGGAAACAGTTTTGTGGGAAGCAGGGATTATTCCAACTAAGAGGCTGAGGAAACCTGATAGCTCAAGTGACTTCTGTCTGACGAGGAGATTGCTGTTGCTGACAGGACTGACAGGAGAGAGAAAGGAAGGG
>NW_022107431.1:83548232-83630866 GCF_000313985.2 Echinops telfairi | reverse complement strand
GACTTAGGACTGGACTCTGGTACTGCCATATGTGAGCAGCATGGTCTCAGACAAGTTCATATCTTCACACCCTAGTTTCCTAGTTTTTATTTGGAGATAATATTAATGCCCTACTCAGCAGAATTCTCTGAGGATTTAATGGCACAAAGTATTTAATATGTTTATCATAGTGCTTAGGATATAGGAACAGCTCAATAAAATGGGTCTGCTTATCTATATTAGCATAACCATAAGATAACATTAATAGTAGCAAAGATAATAACACCTCAAAGGTCCCTTAAGCACCATGAAATTTTAAATGTGTAAATGAATAGAAATAAGAGAATTTATAAAAAGAAAGGGTCTTCATAATACTATTATTAGTTTTTGATCTCCACAGAAAGAGAAGGAAAGAAAACAGTGGTTTAATAGAAATAGGAGATGAAGAAATAAATGTGAGGGTAAATAAAAAATGCCTGCTACAAAAATCATAGCAATAGTCCTATTATGAACTGGAACTCTACTTTGTGACCCACCCTCCCTAGTTCAAGGAAGCCCTTATCCTGTTTCTGTTGTTCTATGGCTGTCCTTCAGGTTCAGTGGTCTATGGTCCATCCCTAGGGCTCTGCAGTAGGCTTCTGTTTAGACTCATGTCTCTCTTCCAGTGTTCTCCAGGTATACCAGTCGCTCTCACCTGTCCGAGCGTATACTGTTCCCCACAAGGTTTTCAGTGGTTGCTTTGGGGGGAGTAGGTCAGTATGCCTTTCTTCCAACTTTTCCTGGATGCACCTGAAGAACCTCTATCCTTTTGGTTAGCAGCAAAAGTTTTCACTGTTTGCACCACCTGAGAACTCTGTTTAGGGGTTAGACGTTACATTGGCAAGGAGCGTGGTTCCTAACGCAAGCAAGCAGAGACAGAACAGAAGACTCTTGACTGACCAGAGCCCTCTGTCTAAGATTAATAGGAAGCTGCTCCTGTCTTGCTTTTCATTCTAGCAGGGTAAGCAAGTTGAGGTAGTCCGCTTTCTAGTAGATTGTGAGAAGATAGATCTCAGCAGGAGCCTGGCTTGTGGGTCTGATGTGGAGAGAAGACAGTCAAAAGGAAATATTCTTGTGGTTTCTCTGCTACTGAAAGGCGGCAGGGCTGTTGTTTGCTGGAGCAGGCAATTGAGAAGAGTGACATTCTGGCCATCAAACGTTAATAGGTCCTAGTGGAAGTGTGGTGACAAAAGTTGAGTCATAACTGGAGAGGAAACTAATCTTACCCATGTTTTTTTGTTCTTTGGTGGACACCCTCAGTAAGCTCTTTGAAGTCAGTGGCTTTCTATCGAAGAGAGCTATAGTAACGGTTGGCCACAGTAATGGCTTTTCTCACCCTTGTGTTGGAACAAGAACCAGTTATGAGAAGACTAGGTTTGACTCGCTTTTGGTGTGGTTCATGTTGGTGGGAAGGTTACTTGAAGGTCTTTTCATTTATTAATACATTTGGTCTCGGATAGGCCTTCAACACCTTCTATTGGTCTGATTGGTTCGGTACAGGTTGTTAACAGAATTCAAATCATCCCCTGGACCCCTGAGGGAACATCTCGCAAAGCCCCTTCTGTCCAGCTTATGGTGTACAGGAGCCTCTGGCGGCTTTTTGAGTATGAAGCCCAAGTTACTTCGAGCTGTTCATGACAGTGACCTGTGACTCCGTGTGTTTTGGTGTCTTCTCCAGGGCACTTTATAAGGCATCAGGATTACAGAGGACCTCTGTTTCAATGTTAGAACCTGCCCCCTTCTCCCAAGTTTATTCTTCTCTGTATGCCTCATACCCCAAGCTCTTCAAACTTTGGAGAGAGCTCAGTGTCTGTAGAAGAGTAAATATGCAATCTGAACAAATTCCACCAGGGAGGAAACACAGCTTTAGAGGCACTAAAATAAAAAAAAAACTTCTAGCACCCACCATCCCAAAGAACCTAAAATAACACTTACCTGTTCATGTTATGATGCTGTCCTTGTCCTTCGAACATTTTTTGATGTTGCTTTTATGACAGGAAGATGTCAGATTGAAAAAGCCCACACCCAGTCATCTTGCGCAAGCAAATAGCTCCTGCCCTGTTTCGTGTTGGTTATGGAACGAAGCACCATGCACATTGAGACACTCAGTTAAGAACCAGATTCTGGGTGTGGAACAAGACCTGGGTGCATTTTTCCTTGAGGAGTTCCCAGCTCTTGCTCTTGTGAGTCCAGAACTTATTACTTAACCTTTCACCAAGGGACCTCTTTCCAGGGTGGAAGCACTGGGAAGTAACCCCAATAGCAGGTGGTTATTTCTAGGAAGATTTGAAAAACTCTCAGTTTGCCTGGCAACAAACTAACTTCTCAAAGAGAAACTTCAAAAAACAATATCCTTCTGTGCTGGCTCCGTGTTTGCAAGTGTGAGAGGCTGTTGCATAAGCCAGCCTCCAGGGATTTGCTATAGGCTCTCTGTAAGTGAAGTGGAAGCTGACCGATTTTTCTTGACATGAAGTGAATGTTCGTTTCAGCAGCTACTGCCCACATCATTAGCAAAATCCAACTAGTGTTCTGTGCTCCCATTTTGAAACGCTTGCAGATTGCTTGGCACTTGAAAAGAACAGCCTATGTGTGTCATGGGTTGGGCTCCACAATTAAAAAAATACATATGTGAACCCCCCAAACTCATTAAGAGGACTTTCTCCTTCTGGTTTCCAGATCATGTCAGAACTTCCCAGAAGGCGGATCAGAGAAGTCTCGAGATTTTGTATGTAGGAGTCCTAGTTCTAGCTCATCCTCAGGCAGTGTCTGCTTGACTAGGTCGGTCACAAGTTCATGATCAGAGAAGTTCTACTGCTGCTTTTGCTCACAAATGAGACTCCATGGTAAATCATGGCCAAGCAGAATTACATTTTCCCCTCAAACGAAAATACGCTTAAAAAAAAAAAATCCCTCCACAGAGTGGTAAACAACTCCATGAAGTATAGGTCATCTTAACCAATGGCTGTTCATTTGATTCCAACCCCCTGGCAACCTCACGTTGTGTCAGAGTTAAGCTGTGCTCCTTGGGGTTTTCAATGGCGGAATGTCCAGTAGACCAGCGGTTCTCAACCTTCCTCAGGCCGCGACCTTTTCAAACAGTTCCTCATGTTTTGGTGACGCCCCCAACCATAAAATTATTTTCATTGCTAACTCATAACTGTCATTTTGCTACTGTTATGCATCGGGCGACCCCTGTGAAAGGATCGTTGGACCCCCAAAGGGGTCGCGACCCCCAGGTTGAGAACCGCTGCAGTAGCTGGTCAGGCTTTCTTCCTAGGTGAACTCTCAGTGAAGGGTCAGCCATAGGAGCCCTTTGCACCATCCAAGGGCTCCGAAAGGTTTCTTTGTTGCTGTCAGGTGCGGGGGATCAGTTCTGTTTTAGCGGAACTGCGTGTATGAAGGAGCTTCACAAATGTTTGTAGAAAGCTCCCCTGGCTTTTTCCTTCCCTTTTCGACCAATGTTCTGAAGCCTCCTCATAGAGCCCGCAAATGTTGCCCAATCCTGTGCCGTCTTCATGATTGGTATGTTTACGTCCATTGTGATGGCTATTGTGTCACGCCACCTCATGTAGGGGTTCCTTCACCAACCATGTTACTTGTTGCTGTTTCCTGACAGTTGATTATTTCTAATGATGTGTCCAAAGTAAGTCAAACTCCTATCACGCCGGTTCACAGCGGAATTCTGCTTGGACTTCGTCCAGGCTGCTGCGTTCCATCTTCCTGCGATGCAAGCATGCTCTTTGCTCACAACGTCATTTGGATGCAGCGGTTCTTCCTGGGTCTTCTTTTTTCCACCGTCCAACTTTCATTTCATTTGAGACAATTGAGAAGACCAGGGCTTTCCTAGATTCTAACTCAGTCTCTCCTTTGTGCAGGTTCAATAACTCAATGCCGCCCGATGAAATCTTCATATTCCTTATGCTGGCGTAATTTGACTTTCTGGCCAGTTCTGGACTGATAGAATAGGAGAGTCCCTTCCTTTCCCTCAAAGCCGGCTCACTTGGACATTTAACTATGAGATGCCACTGGATAGGTTGAAAATAATCACCTTTTAGCTCTGGAGTGAAGACTGACGATCTTCCAACACTCTCGGGAGCAGCTCTACTTTGCACTCATGGAATTGCCCTGAGTTGGAAGCATTAGTTTCCTATCAGGCTTTGTCAACAGGAGGTGCTAGAAGGAGATTCAAAGCTAAGGAAGGGGAAAGTTTGCTCCCTTCCTGATAAATTCACATTTCAATGCTTGCAACTGTTCCTTTTAGTAGCGTCCTGACAACATTTCTTTGCCCAGGCAGTACAGCTCCTTCCTGCAGTGGCCACTGACACCGGTTTGCGATTTCCCCCACACTTGCCGAACCAGTCTCAAGGCTCCCACTCAGAGACATTGTCCCAGGCATCTCCTTTCCTAGAGGTGTGGCTCAGCCCCATAGGCCCTCCCTTCACCTTTAGGACACACCAGCACCAGGCCGCCGAACCTCCTTCTCAGAAGTCTGCATCTCACCTTTGTAGCACCCAACCTCCTGTATCACACTAATACCATCAGAATCGCGTTACTTCCTCAGCAAGCTGAGTGCCAGGTCCTCTGAAGCCTTTCACAATGCTTCTAGGTTTTAATTCATGTCTCTTTTCTCTGTCCCACACTCAGTCCTATTTATGGTTAATTGACTTTTACTTCTGTGATAGTGACCCTATAGGGCAGAGTAGAACTCTCCCTATAGAGTTTCCAAGGCTGTTGGAGCAGCTGGTGGATTCAAACGATCAATTGTTAGGCCAGAAGTCATTCATCACTATACCACCAGACTTCTTTTCCCATAGTATGACTTACTATCTCCTTTTCTTTGCAAGTTCAATAACTCAACATCTAGTACTTAATTCTCCATCTTCTTTATGTTTGGGTCATTTGTCTGTTGAGTGGACCTGGACTCGGAGAGTCCCTTCCTTGACCTCACAGCCTTCTCACTAGGACCTTTGACTAGATCCTGCGAGGTGTCACTGTGGCCAACCTGGAAATGGTATTCTTTGCATGGGATTTATTCCTTGGGCTTAGCCTCCCAGGGTTCGCTATGAGTAATTTACTCTGGACTCTAGAAAGATGAGAGCACTGATTTATTAGCTGCGTGGCCTTTGCATAAAACAGGACAGGGAAAGTCATTTTCATTTTTAATTGATAAGGAAACTTGGAGAGTTTCCGTGAACTCATTTCACAAGTCTTTGGAAAACTAAAACGTCGTGGGGGCTCCTGTTTTACCCACCCCCCACCCCCACCCCACCCCCCACCCCGGCACCAGATGCTATGGAAATAACAGATATAAAAGATGTGTTGCATTAAGCAAGGGAAAGAAGGTTGATGGGTTTAAGTGACATAATTGAAGTTCTCAAAGGTAGAAACCCCTTTTGTGAGCTGGGACACCTAAGGGTTTGGCAAGTATCCATACCCTTTAGCCATCCAAGTCACCACTGACTGTGTATATTGAAAGATTTAATGAATCATAGACGTATGATCGCTGCATGGAAAGAAAATGTGTGGTGCCCAGTGTTCTATTTTTCCATAAAGAAAGCATCATTTGGAAATGCAAGCATGTGGAAACAGGCCACAAAAATGCAGCAAATTAATCCTATTATCCAGTTTTAAAAAATAATAAAGTCCTAGGTTCTTAAAATTGGCACTTTATCCTCACTTGTTTTTGAGTAAAACATATAGTGCATCTAAGCAGTTAGCTGAGCCTTTTAACTACTGTTCAATCCAAGAGACATTTCAAATCATGCTGTCACCTGTTTCCGAGTTTTCCACTTCAGGTTACTACCCCAAACTACCTCATTAAAATAAATGAAAACAAATAGGATTATCCAAGGGAAATGCTATTATAAAGTAAGAATGTTTTGGCATCATTTAATAAAGCTGCAGTCCTCAGCTGTAGCTGTAACCCATGGAAATTCAGATGACATCTCAACTCATTAGTTCTTCTGTTCCCTATTTGTGCTTGCACTTGGAAGAGATGATTATGTAGTTTGAGAGTCACAGCCTCATAAGGGTCATTGTTTTCTCTAATGAACAATGATGCAACTCTATGATCCCTTTTTCCTTGTCTGTTAAGTATCCTGTTGATTGTAAAGTTTTAGCACAATGGATCGCCCTGTGATTAAAACATGGGTCTGCCCACAATGGACTCAGCGTACCAACCATCACGAGGCTGGCTCACAAGTGGCTTGTGCCGTGTTCTGATGGTGACCACGCGTAAAAGCTGACTCTACGGCAAAAACCAATCCGTTCATTTCACTGTTGTCGTCGAGTTGCTTCCCACCCACAGTATAGTTGCTTCTGAACTATAGGACAGGGTACAACTGCCCCTCTGAGTTTCTGGGGCTTGAAATATTTATGGGAACAGAATACCTCATCTTTCTCCACAGAGCAACTGGCGGGTTCAAACCACTAACCTTATAATTAGCAACTCAATGAGTCATAGCTCACGACACCCCCAGGGCGCCTTTCTACACCCCCACCAAAATGTCAAGCCTGTGTACCTTTCAAGAAGATTTTATTAAACCGCTTTCTTAGTTTACCAGTATTTGGGGTTAAGGAGTGGAGGTGGTTTTGTGCTAAAGATGTAGGTGGGCTGTGTGCAATCTTTTGTAGGTTTTAAAAAATGGAAAGGCTTTGTTTGAAGTTCACGACCTCTCTTATGGGCTCTAAAGAGCCCTGGGTAGTGCTGTGGGTGAGGCTTACCACAAGGTCAGTAGTTCAAAGGCACCAGCCGCTCAGGTTGGAGAAAGGTGAGACTGTCTGCTCTCATAAAGAGTGACAGTCTTGGAAACCCTAGGTAGGGCTGCTATGAGTCAGAGTTAGCAGGATGGCAGTGGATTCTTGTTCGACCTAACCTAATTTGTAGTGGGGAAGGGATGGTTTAGACCACTATTGGCTCAGTATCAGAGATGATGGACCATCAGAGAAGAGCCCAGGAACTTACCAGCTAGACTTCTGACACCCTGTATCCAACTGAAGCGAGTTGAGAGAAAATGCAGAATGATCCTTAGAATGCAATTTAAAAGTTCGGTATATGAGGGAACGTCAAAAAGTTCATGCAAGAATGGAATACAAAGATAATGGAATTTCTTCCTGGACTTTTTGAAGCCCCCTTGTGTCATCTGGTATGTTGAAAACTGCTGTGTGCTTTGCTGTGGTGCCTAAGTGTATCCCTGCAGCACTCTGACCAGTCATCCTTCAGCCACATGTACAGGAAGGTGAGAATCAAAGGGACCAATGTGGCCACATGAAAACAACACTTCTGATTCTGACATGGGGGGAGCATCGGCTTGTGAAGCACAGCACCAGTGTCGGATTACCCAATAACCAAGGCAAGCATATGCTTACTTGTGCTACTTATTCATTTGTAGTCAACAATTTCACAATTGTTTTCCGCACATCAAGGATTCGGCTAGCATCTGTCTTTCCCATCCCTACAGCACCTAAGCACAGAATCTAAGCTGTTTTTCAAATTTACACTCCCTGACAGAGACATAGCACCCACTAAGCAAGAACAGTTTCACATATTTCTCACCACATTTGATGTGGTGAAAGCCATGTGAAATTGCTCATTACAGACTAGTAAGTAAGCACAACGAAGTCCATGCTTGCCTCGCTTATTGGTAATCTGATCTTGCATAGCACTGGCCACAAGAGAGACATGGCCCCTAAGGAGTGAAGAGAAGAACCATGGTTCCTAAGAACTGGGACAACAGGCTGAGGTCATGGTGGAGATTGGTTTGTCAGTGTTTTAGAGAACGTCCATCTAGATCCAACTGTAGTCTGGGAAATGATGCGAAATTATATGAGACTTGAGTCAGAACTGACTTGAAGGTAGGGAGTCGTTGGTTTTTATTTTGCTTTGGCTTGTTTTGTTTTTCCTTGAAATGGTGCATTTCTTTGAAAAGAGCCAGATGGTGATGTTTCTGCCTTCACTGAGATGGCACATGAAATCTTCCTCTCCATTGATGCACCTTCATTCCAAAACTCACTGTCCTCCATTCAGTGCTGATTCATAGTGACCCTATAGGGCAGGGTAGAACTGCCCCCATAGGTTTCTGAGGTGGTAGCTTTCAATGGGAGTAGAAAGCCCTGTCTTTTTTCTGGGGAGGGCCGGGTTTTTCTAAACCGCTGATCTTATGTCCAAATCATAACCACTAGCTACTTGGGTTCCTTATGCCTTTGTTAGTTCTACTTTAAACAAAGTTTCCATCAGTATCACTTGGAACGTTGTCGTGGATTGAATTAAAAATTAAAAAAAAAATCCATTGACTTTAAGTCAGTTCCAATTCACGGGAACACCACAGGGTGTCCAAGGCCATAATTGTTATAGAACCAGATTGCCACGTCTTTGTCCCATGATGTGATTGGTGGGTTAGAACCTCTGATCTTTTAGTTAGGGTCCAAGTGCTTAAAAACTGAGCTACCTGGGCTCCTTTGGATTGAATTAAGTCTCCCCCAAAATATGTTGAAATCCTATCCTCTAGCACCTAGTGCTACTGTCAGGAAATCATTGAACTGCTAATGGAAAGGTTATTGGTTCAAACTCAGCAGCCCCTCTGTGAGAGAAAGATGAAGCTATCAGCTATCCATAAAGATTTGCAGCCCTGGAGAATCATATGTAAATTGTTTATTAATCAAGATTGACTCCATGGCATTACGTTTTTATATTTTAAAACATTTTAGTACCAATGAACATGATGGTTTTTGGAATAGAGTCTTTGAAGATGTTATCAGTTAAGTAAAGGGGAGGAGGACAGATCCTAATCCAGTCTGAATGGTGTCTTTATCAAAGTGGAGAAGACCAGAAAGACAGAAGGAAGGCCTGGATGAAGATGCTTTCCAGACAAAGGCTGCCTGGGGCTACCAAAAACTGGGAAAGATTAAAAAGGATCTTCCCCTACAGATTTAGGACAGAGTATGACTGGTGACAATTAATTTGTATATCTCACCTCCAGAACTGAAAGGCGATACATTTATAGTTGCACATGCCACTTAGTTTGCTACAGGACCCCTAATACCCTCTAATACAAACAGTGAATGAGATGAAGCCAATCATGAAACAAAGAAACTCGGGTGGAAGTAAAAAAGCACAGCGTAATAAATATTTCTTTAATTGGCTCTAATAGGCAAATTACCTGTCATCTTCGAGGCTTAATATTTCCATCTTAAGAAGAAATATCTAGCACCTGTCAGAGTGCTTAAAGGAACCCTAATAATAATGTCGGCTAAATGTCAGGCTTCTCACTGAAAGGTCAGTGGTTCAGACCCACCAGCCACTCTTCAGGAGCAAGACGACTAGCTGACCTCTTCACTACTTACAGTCTCAGAAATCCGACATACGGTGACTATGAATCAGAATGGGCTCGATAGCAGTGGGTTTGGTTTTGAGTTTAACACCTGTATCACAGACTTTCTGGAATGAACGAGATGAACTTAGTGTTGTAATGCATCAGAAGCAATGCCTGGCATGCTTGTTCTAGCTCCTCTTACTGTTATTAGGTGCCCTTGAGTCAGTGCCAACTCCTAATGACCCCATGCATCACAGAACTAACCACTGTCCAGCTCTGGGCCCTCATCACCATGGTTGCTTTATTAGAGCCCATGGTTCCAGTCACAAAGCCAATTCATTTTGTTGAGAGACTCACTCTTCTGCTGCTCGTCTCTGCAGGAGAACGATGAGACTCTGTACTCCAGGGAAGATTTATCGTCTGGAAACCCACAGGGATTATGCCACTTGGTCCTACAGGGCTGCTATGAATCCAAATCTAGCTCAATGATGGGGTTTTTGACTGATACATTATTTCTAAGTAAGACACTTTTAAGTGAGCTTTCTTCTTTTTGGTTGTTTCCCCTACCTTACCAAGCTTAATGTCTTACTGCAAATTTTAATAATGCCCCTTTCACTTTCAGAAGTGTTGAAATTTGAAGTGCTGCATTGTGTGTAGCAGGTCTATTTTATGATACAAACTATAGGTAATCTTGAGAAGAATGGGAATTCCAGAACCCCTTGAGGAACTTGTACATGGATCAAGAAGAGGATGGCAATACTGCCTGGTTCAAAATCAGGAAAGGTATGTGATAGGGTTGTGTCCTCTCACCACAGTTATGCACCGTGTATGTGGAGCAAATTATCAGAGAAGCTGGGTTATATGATGGAAAATGGGGCATCAGGATTGGATGAAGTCTTATGAACAATCTGAAATATGCAGATGACACAACCTAGCTTCCTTATAATGGGGAGACTTGACGCACTTGCTGATGAAGATCAAGGATTGCAGCCTTCAGTGTGGAGTTAAACTCAATGTAAAGAAGACCAAAATCCTCAGAACTTGTCCGCTGGGTAGCATCATGATAACGGAAAAGAGATTGAAGTTGCCAAGGAGTTTGTCTTGCTAGCATCCACAATCAATGCTCATGGAAGCAGGATTCAAGAGATCAAAGGGTATATTGCATTGAGTCAATCTGCTGGCCAGACCTCTCCAGAGAATTGAGAAGATTGGATGTTACTTTGAGGATGAAGAGCCTCTTGGCCCTAACCTCATGCATGTGAGGAGCCCTGGTGGCATATAGTTGTGAGTTGGGCTGCTAACTGCAAGGTCACCAGTTGGAAAGCACCGATTGCTTTGCAGAGAAAGATGGGGCTTTCTACTCCCTTAAAGAGTTGCAGTCTCAGAAAGTCACAGGGGCAGTTCTGTCCTGTCCTATAGGGTCGCTATGAGTGGGAATCAATTCAATGGCAATGACTTGGGGCTTTATTTGGTATTATATACCTGTGAAAGTTGGACTTTGAAAAAGGAAAACTAAAGAAGAATCGATGTAATTGAATTGTGGTGCTGACAAAGAATATTGAAAGTGATATGGACTGCCAAAAGGACAAATAAACCTGTCTTGGAAAAAGTACTGCCAGAGTGTTCCATTGAGACAAGGATGGCTAGACTTTGTCTTACATACTTTGGACATGATGTCAGGAGAGACCCGTCCCTGGAGAGGGACCTCATGGTTGGTAAAGTAGAAGGGTAGCAAAAAAGGGAAGGCCTTCAAGGAGATGGATTGACATCATGACTCCAACAATGGACTCAACATAGGAATGATTATGAGGATAGCTTAGGAAAGGGCAATATTTTGTTCTGTGGTATACAGGGTCACTATGAGTCAGAACCTACTTCATGGCACCTCACAACAACAACACTATGATACAAGGTAAGTCTGAAAGTATACGTCACTAAACTATGAGTCCATATTGCTCTTAGTACTTTGTTATTACTCCTGATGCTCCTCATGTCATTTCTAAAACATACATTTTTATAAAACATTTATAAAAACATACATTTTATAAAACTCATTCTTGAATAACACTGGTGTGTGTGGTAAAGAATTGTTGGGGAGAGCTATATTAACGGATGTTTTTAGATGTCTGGGAATTCACATCTTTGGGGAATATAATTTATATATCTTGTTTATTCATTCATTTCTTTCTTAACAAAAAAAACTCCACACCCCCATGAATTCTCTATTTAATTTATTTGCCCTTTTATGCTAGAGTGCTTCCACCCATTTGATTACTATATCTTAGAATCGGTCTTGATATCCAATAGGGTATATTTTTTCTCATCCAATTTTACTTTTATGTTTTCTTAAATTGTTTGGAACATTTTGGAAATGTACATATAATTCACTTTTAGTGGACTGTTAAATGACAGGGTTTTATTTACACATTGAAAAGCAGGAATATCAAAGCCCATAAAATTCCTTTCTACTAGTTTAACCTGTTCCATCTTAGGATCTCAGGTTTAACTATGCACCTGTATTTGATTTTTTATATGTTTATACATGTTATGGATGGGTGATGAGAAGTACTTGTCTTTAGTGACAAGTATTGTGAAATAAGATTTCCTCTTAATTCAGAGCAGACTATTAACATGATGGTACAATCAGGACATTCATGGAAACTTAATGACAAAAACATTCCAAGAACTGCAGAAGGGCACTTCCCACACCCATTAGGATGAAAACTCCTGTTGGCACGAGCTGGGAAGAATCTAGGTAGAATGATTAGTTGGATTGCACCCGTCTCTAAAGAGCCTTTCTCTTTTTAAATTAGTACAGTCTGGGCTATTAAATGCATATGAAAATTAATGACTTTAACAGCCATTGTTTTGGCCACGGTGTTTGCACAAAAGCCTTCACAATAATAGAGAAGGCTGTGCTTATGTTGAACAAGTCTATGCTGGTTGTTTTCAAACATCTTTCAATTGCTTCGCAAATTGGGAGACCATAAAGCTAGAGTATCAGGGATAAGCTGACCAAGGGGGCAGGTGGAGTGATGAGTCACTCCCAAATGAGATCTACTTCTGAGCCCCAAGAGTTGCATGGATTGGAATGCACTGAGTACGATGGTACTCTGTAAGAAGACACTTCTCTGCCTATCTGTTGATTTTCCTATGAAATCTGCAGATGTAGAAATAAATAAATAGACTTGGAGTGGTTACAAATGTGGCAGATGCAGGTTGAATATGCATATGATATGAATATGCACTTTCTTTATCACCAAGGCTACCATGCTGACTGGAAATTTTGGGTGTGTGTGTAAAAATATTGCTACTACCCTGTTTTCCTGAAAGTAATACATCCCCCGAAAATAAGACCTACTTACAGTTTTGCCTCTTGCTGAAATATAAGGAATCCCCCCCAAAATAAGACCTCCCTGAAAATAAGGGTTTGGATTGTTATGATGGTGTTCCAGAAGATGATGACATGACTGTCATTGAATAAATGAGTAAATGTACCACAGAGTGTTGTACATGGAAATAATGATAGTAACAAGAAATTCTTGATGCTGTAGGATTCACAGTTTGTCTGGTTATGCTGGTTTGTGATGACAACTGCTACCGTACCGTATATGGTAATAAATTCCCTTTTTTTGTTCAACAATAAATGTGTACCATATTCTTTTTCATGGAAAAATAAGACATCCCCTGAAAATAAGACCTAGTGCATCTTTGGGAGCAAAAATTAATATAAGACACTGTCTTATTTTCGGGGAAACAGGGTAGTTGTCATTGAGACAATCCTGTGTGTGTGGAGTAAAGTGAACTGCCCCATAACATTTTCAAGGCTGTGACTTTTGGAAAGCAGCTCACCAGGTCTGCCTTCCAAGATGTCTTAGGATGAGTTCAACTGCCACCCTTTCTGCTAGTGGTGGAGCACCTAGCTCTTGGTACCACTCAGGACTCCTAGGCCAGTGGCAATGCGTTAGGTGCCATCAAGTCAGTTCTGAATCATAGCAAACCTAGGTAAAATGCTGCCTGGTTCTGTGACATCCTCCCAATGTTGCAACCCCTGTGCAATCCCTATCATTAAAGGTCTTGCCCTTTTTCAATGATCCTCTACTAACCATGGTGTCCTTTACTAAGTATGATATGGACAGTGGTTTGTGTTCCTATTTGGGATTTTTCTCTCAAAATAAAAAACATTCATGATCCAATTTGGGCTGTTCCGTATTCCTGCCAAAACAGGAATCTTACTACTCTGCTTACTGACAAGTGTCCTCCACTGCCTACAAAGAAATCAGCCGAGGCTCTCCTCCTTTAATACTTGGACTCATATTGAAAGGAGAGAACACGGCAGCAAGTGGGCTTTATCCAGGACGTTATTAATGCACAAAGCCCTCATAACAAACCATATCCTCAAGCTTCTGATCCCAAGTGCTCACCAAAATAACCTTGCTTGACTTATAAAAAAAATCCTCAGTGATTATATCTCTGTATCAGGTCAAATTATGGCTCCCCCCATGTTCCCCTCCCCCACAAAAAAAGAGATATTATGAGTCCTCCCCTCTCACTCACTGACATTGAGTCCATTTCAACTCACAGCAGCCCCACAGGACAGCGTAGAGCTGCTTGTTTGGGGGGTTATCAAGAATTGAAATCTCTTCTGGAGCAGGTAGCCTCATTTTTCTCCTGTATAGTGAGTGACTGGTGGGTTCAAACTCCTGACCTTGAGGTTAGCAGCTTTTGTAGCTCATTGTACCACCAGGGTTCCTGACTCCTAACTAGAACTGGACAAAGTGATCTTATTTAGAATGATTTGGAAATAGTCTTTGCAGATGGAGAAGGCAAGAATTTGAAATGAGATCATTTGGGATTAGTGTGGGCCCTACATCCAAAGATTGGTATCCATATAAGAAACAAGAGAAGAGATCTGACACACACATGGGGAGGCACAGCCATATGATGACAGAGAAAAGGGGAAGGAGAGACTATGAAGGTCAATCTGAGGCTCTGGACCCTCAAACAGAAAGAAAGAAATCAAAGTTGCATTAGTTTCTGTATTAGTAGTTGTATTTGATGTTGAAGTTATATGCCACAAGCTAAAGGAACATCTGATGCTACCCCAATTCAGAATAAGTAAGGAAGTATTACCACCACCACCACCACCACCACTTCCCTTCCCACCACCACCTCCCTTCCCACCACCACCCCCTGTGAGCCCTCAGAGGTCACATAGCCCTGCCAACACCTTGATTTTGGACTTCTGGTATCAAGAATTGTGGAAAATAATTGTCTTGTTTAATCTACTAGGTTCATGCTTACTTCTTGCAGTAGCTCGGAGAAATTAATACATCCCCCCAGGCTCTCTTTTATTGGCTGAGCCTAGAGCCCAAGGCTGACTTTCATAGTCTCTCTTTCCCTAGACTCATATACAGTGTGGTTTTAAACATTCAAACAAAACACAAGAAGTAACTAGTATGTAAAAGGCTTCCTTTCAGATGCTTGGAACAGATCATTGGACAGTACAAAGATCTTTGGTCTTGGAGGCTAAGCTTCTAGCTGCTTCCCAGAGGTCTCCCTGTAGACAAACGGTCTAATAAAGTCAACCCCTCAGCATTCTCCTAACATGGACAAACTTGCGTCTCAATTTTAAATCTACATTAAGGTGCAGTTTGAATTCAGGCATATTGGCTAAAGTTAAATTCTGCTTTATATTACGAAAGATATCTGAGCAACACGAGTCTGTTTTCAGCTTTATTTCTCAGTTGGTTATCATTTTTATCTGCTCCATTTGGTGTTTTAGATATGAGCTATCATTTTGTGTTTTCTGTGCTTAATATCAAACTTAGGTGATTGCTACCTTAAATTACCTTACATGTTAATCTCTTCAAAATTTATAGCAGAACAGCAAGTGCCAGATTTTATTACAGTTTCATTTGATGTAAAAGGAAACTAATTTTCTTAAGCTGTCCAAGTTCACCTAAATGCCCTGATGCACTTGAGCATGGGGGGGTGGCAGAAGGCTGCTGAAATGGTATTGGAATGAAAATGTCTTTATTTTACCCTTCCACTCAAAGGATAGTTTAATTAGGTGCACAATTCTAAGTTGATGTTAATTACCTTGGCACTTTTGTTTTTTGCTCAATCAACAATTTCTTGTAGATCCCATTTATATTCAATATTCAAATATCCCCAATTCCTTCAAAAATACTTTTTTATAGTTGGTTTATCTGATTTAGTTTCCAACTTATGAGAATAATGGAAGAAATTGAAATTCTAAAATCCTTAAACCAGAAGAAATCCCAGAAGATAAACTATGAGAAAACAGAATTAGGCAACATAGTAAATGGAAGAAAAGGAAAATCAAATTACTAAATTTGAAGAAAATCACTCTGAGTAAAATTGATGAGAGAAACATTCAACAAACAAAGCAAAGAAATTAGAAGAAAGTCTGAGAATCATGTGGGCCCCTATCAACAGAAATAACCTATATCTCATTTGGATCTCTGAAAAAGAAGAAACAAAAAATCTACAGGGAAAATAATATATGGGAAAATTTCCCCCAACATCACAAAGGAGAAGCAAATAACTATTCAAGAAGCTGAAAAAACCCCAACTAAGATAGATTCCTGAAAGGAAACATCGTGATATATCATAGTCAAACTGTATTAGGATCCAAGTAAGGCTCACATGTTGTGTGTAATTCTTAATTCTCATGAGTCCCTTTTAAAATTCTCACATGATCCCTTAATTCTTTTATTTCATGCCATTTTATTTTTGTCACAGGCCCTCACATCCTGGGTTATAGTGGATTGCATTTTAATAGTGGCACTTAACATGTCCCTCTGCTTTTCCTATACACTGGCAATTAGGTCTTGAACCTTGATTGATTCAGAGTATTTTCCAAATATGTAAGTAATATGTGCTCATTTCAAAATTATTAATATAAACTAAGAAAAAAACCTGCCTATACTCCTACCTGCCAAAGGTATATATCTAAAAAACAAACAAACCAGGAAATGTTTTTCCCACAGATATGTATTTAAATTTTTTTTTCAAAACCATCTTATCACCTTCAAAGTACTCTCCATTATAGTTAATACATTTGTCAAATTTGCCATTCCCTTCTTGGAAACATTTTTCAAACTCATCTGTTTGGAGGACTGACAGCACCTCCCTTTTGTTTTTCTATGTCATCAAATCACTGTCCTTTCACATACCTCTTCATTTGAGGAAACAAAAAGAAGCTGCACAGAGCAAGGTCAGGTGAGTCAGGTGCGTGGGGCAAGAGAGACATGCTGTTTTTTACCCAAAACCGGCACACTGACATGGCTGCATGAGGAGGTGCATTGTCAAGGTGGCAAACCAGTCCCCCCTCTGCCACAAATCAGGACTTTTAAAAGAGAGCATTTTACTGGGGCCTCTTACAGTTCCTCTAACAAAACATACATCAATTGTATCAAGCACATTTGTACATATGTTTGTCAAACACCGTTACACAATCTTTTCAGAATCTCTAAACAGAAAGCTTTATTAACAGTTTGACCTGGTGGAATGAACTCCAAATGCACTACGAGTTGACATTTTCATCTGGTTGGGAAGTTGACGGATGCCCAGAATGAGTTTGTCATCAATTGGCATTTCACCTTTTTTGAAATAAGAAAACCACTTACACACTTGATTTTTTCCCCATAGTACTGTCCTTGTAAGCTGTGTTTCACATAGCAACAGTTTCTGCAGCATTTTTCTGGAGCAGGAAACAAAATTTCACATGCTGTTCTCGTAAATCAGCCATCACACACAAAAACATGATGTTTGAGAGAAACTGCTTTCACGAAAAATTTCACTGTGACCAGAGAGAACCTTCCATGTGGTGCCACTGGGTGCACTAACTCCTATCAGGAAAAATATGTACTATGAAAGCTCCACCCAGCCAGAGCTTATTTCTGGTGTTTTTTTTTTTGAAGGTACCCCTTTGTATGTATATGCATATACATTATATAAATATTTAATATTAACTAATAATCTTTAGAAGCACTTGTACTCTACAACAAATAGGAAACAAAGATATTTTTTTTGAATGTGGGTCTGTGATTGTAGGATAGTGGTAACCCAAAAGAACTATGGTGAGGTATCAAAATATGACTCAATATTATAATGAAATTAAAATCATGGTTATTTGAATATAATATACATATTTAAATTATATAAAACCAAAGACTCTTATATAGCAAGTTCAAATATTTACATGCTCAGAAAGTTACTGTCTGGCTTTGGGATTGAGAGTCTGCAGAAACAGTGCAGATTTTCTGTGAACCAAGCACATGTTCCAGTCGCATCTTTTGTGGCTATCCCAGATCTCCCAGGCCTGTTTTTAGATGTATAGAAGCAGAGGCTCATGGGTACCATAAGTGATGATCTACCAAGAGCTTCTAATATGCTTTTCTTAATTAACGTTCAGATCATTCTGTTTGTGGATCGATAATTTCATTAAAGTAATAAGAAAGCCATCTGAAAAAGTGGTTTGTGCCGTTTTGCTGTGAAATATACTCTGAATTCTATTGCTAAAAAATAAGTTCCCCATGCCAGTGAAGTAAAGGCAGGGTTGCTTTAGAAAGCCTATTCAGGTAGCCAAGGGCCAGCGATCAGTGCTTTAGAGCTGAGTGGCTTTTGCTTTATTTTCAATTGTGTTATTGTAAGATAACAACATATACATAAACCCATTTGCCAGTTCTACATCTTTTACACGTATTTCAGGTCCATTAATTGTGTTCATTATGCGCTGCAATCATCACCACTCCTAATTTCCAAATGATCCCATTACCATTAAAAAAACTTGGTGCCCCTCCCCTGCCAATGATTCCCTCTACCCTCCCTCTCTCCTGCTCTCATGTTGCTGCCCTGGGCCCTGAGATTTTTTTTGAAAGATAAATGAGGAGTGAGACCAGCTTCGTGCATTGCTGTGGGCCTGCACTGTAGCGGGATGCCTCTGTGTGGAAAGACTTCTATGGAGGAAGGGAATTGTGGTACCTGAGTTGAGTTGATCCTGAGGAAACCCTCACTCCTGGCATGTCAGATATTCTTTCACTCCCCTCATATGAGGTTGGGGACAGATTTCATGTGCAAGAGAACCCGAAGTCTTGCTCCTCTGGTTTCCTGATAGAAAGTAAGCCCCACCCCAGCCCCCGCCTAAGCCACTCCACAGACCTCCAAAGAAACATAAAACGCACATCCTCTGGACTCTCCTCGTCTGTCCTGGAGTTTACTGGACAGGTGTTAGATTGTTCCAGATAAGAAGCTCTCTGTGTGTTCTGCTACTCCCGAATGTTTTAGGATGCACCCTTGAATCAAGCTTTTTTCTTCTCTCTCTCTCCCTTAGGGAGTCTCTAGTTTTGGAGCAGTCTGGTGGAGGCACTTAAACTGCTTTCACTTAGTTGTTCTTCAAAGTCATGCCTCTAGCTTTGCACTTACAGCAGAAAGGAAGGGGAGTTCAGGAGGATAGCCATGTGCAATCTGCTTCTGATTTGTTCTAAAAGGGTTCTCAGGGATATTGTTCACAGGGCACTTCATGTAAGATCCCACTTGAAACTTTTCTTTTTAAATGAAGAACCAGGATAAACAAAAGGGTCTTACTTAAGGATCTGGCAGAACTTCTCCTTTCTAATAAGCATAGTGTGTTAGTTAGTCTAAGAGACCAAGAAACAGAGGCTTACACAAAATGGAAGTTTATGACTGTTTTCTGCAATGCTCCATATAACAGTGGTCCAGAGCTGACTGAAGGAGCCACCACGGTGGAGATGAATGGAGCCCTCATCTTTGGATCTACGTAGCTCGCTCCATGAGAAACAGGGAAAGGAGATCGTAGAGTGCTTGCCCTCACTTCCTCGATACAGGTGTTTCCCATGAGCTGGAGTTGATTCCGGGCGTTGAAGTTGGGTTGGGTTTTTCTTAGTCACCTCCAGTTAGCTAGATAGTTGTCTCATGGAAACCTCTGACTGGAAGAGAGAATGAGAAGAGCTTTAGGGGGAAAACAAATAAAGGAAGTAGATATTGGTGGGCAAGCAGTCTGTGTTGGAATTTTCCCCTGTGCCTTCCCAAATATCCACGTGCCCCCTTCTTCCTACACATAGGATATCCACGTGCCCCCTTCTTCCTACACATAGGACATTCTCTATCAGATTTAACCTATGCTTGAAGTACAATCCTCCCCACCAAACTTAGATCTACCACCTGTGATCTGGCTACCTAGAAACTAAGAAGCAAATTCTTTGGCCCCACCTCCCAACCAAAATACCACAATACACAGAGCTCTATGACCATTTTATTGTGGATGACCACAATAACAGTTCCCATTCAGAAAAGGGATGCATATACAGCAGCCATTCATTAGCTGCCACCAACCCACCTTTTCCCCACTTCCCCTGACTGAATACAAAATGTCCTATGCTGACTCCATGAAACACTGGACATGGGGCCATTGTGATCCATAGCACTTTCACAGGATAATTTGTTGAAAATAGATCACCAGCCCTTTCTTCCTAGTCTGTCTTAGTTTGAGAGCACCACTAAAATCTGTTCAGAGTCATATTTTCCGGTGACGGATGGATGCCTTGTCATTGATGTTGTTGTTAGACACCAACTCAGAGTGACCCTGTGCACAACAGAAGCAAACATGGTCCTGTGCCACTCTCAAAATTGTTATTATGTTCAAGCCCATCATTGTACCCATGATGTCAATCCATCTTGTGGGGTGGGGGGGTCTTCCTCTTTTTGACTGCCCCTCTACTTTACCAAGCATGATGTCCTTCTTTTCCCCGAGAGTGGACTCTCTTGTTAACATGCCCAAAGTATGTGGATGATGGGGAATAAAACTCTGGTCTTCCATGTGAAAGGTGACGCTTCTACCACTGAACCCCACTGTCCTCCAGCAGCCACTCATCAAAGCCCCACTGGGCAGGAATAAGCATAGTTTGTGTTTGGGCAGTTGAATGGCTCTTGGGTTATTTGTCTCCCTGGTCCTGGCTTTGCCTTTTGGATTGGGTTTATTCCCTGCCCCCCTTTTCCTTCCTAGAAGTGGACATAGTTGTCTGGTTTAGACGGCTGGGAAATACTTTGGTATAAAGGTAACCACAGGCTTTTGTAGCCCAGGAATGTGGTTTCTTTGACAATATAATTCCATTACAACCCAATCAATTTACGGTTTACTTGCTTCCCGCTAGTTCCAGATGCTAACAACCATTGCCAAAGAGCCCATCTATGCCAGACTCTTAAGCCCAATGATTCTGGACTTCTATTTCCTGGTCTCCATGTTCAACATGCACACTCTCTCATGTTGCTGGCGATTGCTTGGAGGCATCTGAAGCAGTAGACTTGAGTGAGAAGGCTTTACCTTTCATCTAATCTTTACCTAGGGAATCGTTCCATTGTCTAATAAGGAACAGTGAATATGATTAGGCTTTGAAGAAGGCAAGAGGTTACATTCTCATACTCTCTCTAGCAGTTGAGGGCACACGAGTAGTTGTTGTTTTCAAACCTATGAAACCAAACTATCCAACTTTCACTCGTTCTCAATTCTGGACAGCAGATGGGAAAGGGCCTGAGCAGATCTCTTTGCAATGCAAGCTTTCATCTGCATAAGCTGCTCTTATAGGAATTTGCTAAACTTGCCAAGAAGCAATCATCTACCATTGGTGGTGGTTTTACTGACTACTTCTCATGGCATTGTAGGCATCAATAGCTTTAGATACTTTAATGCCTGTGTCTTCAATACCTGTTGCCGAACATCGGAAAACATCACCATCTATTTAGAGTTCTTGGTTTTAGTATAGGATTTCACTTATTGTGGTAGTTATATAATTGTTTGCCAAATAAGATTAAGAGTGAAGGGGTGGAGTCTAGCCTGTCAATCATGTGATAGCCAATGAAGCCTATGTGTGGGCATGGCCTTCTCCTGAGGATTCTTGGAACTCTGGGATTCCTTCTTGGAGGCAAGAGACTCCCTCTCGACTCCCTCCCTGCGAGATATCCTCATTGAGAAGACACATGGAGAGTGACTGATGGAACCAGACCTCTGGAGCCAGAGTAGCCACATGGAGATCGCTGCCAGCGCTGAGATGCTTACATTGCCACTGGATCCACAAGACTTCCACCTACTTGCCTGTGATCTTCTACATTTGGTGTCATTGCATGTGTTTCGTGAGCCTGAAGAGGACTTAATAGATTGATATTGAACATATGGGCTAACATTGAACTTAGGAGTTTGATCTGGACTGGGCTGGGGTGTTTTCTCAATATTCAACTGTTCTTGGCTATAAAGTTCTTTCTTATACACATATGAGTGTCTCTATGAATTTGTTTCTCAACTCTACCCAGACTAACACACTTAGAGATAGCAATTTATGTATTGGGTACAGTACAGTCTAAACTAATGAAACAAAAAGATTAAAAATGTGGTAGCTTAATCAAAGTAATAGTTCAAAGGTCAGCAGTTTAGTGTTAGTTGGGAGAGTCTGCCACCTTGAATACCTTTGCCTTTTTTGGTCCATGTTTCTTTTGGGTAAGCATTGGCCAGTGTATTAGTCTAGGTACTTTGGAGAAACAAATCCACAGCAACTCATGTATAAGAGAGTTTTATGTAAAAAAAAGGTGCATCACTAAAACATCCCAATCCAATGCTGCCCAAGCCCACAAGTCCAACATTAACCCATTTACCCAACACCAGTCCACAAAGTCCTCCACCTCACAAAACAGAGGCAATGATGCCGACTGCAGGAGGAAAGCTGAGTCAGTGAACGAACAAGCATCTCAGCACTAGCAGGGGTCTCCACATGGCTGCTCCAGCACCTGGGGCTGCATCGGGATAGGTCCATGTAGCTTCTCCTTGGGGATGTCTTGTAGGAAGTCAATCTTGCAAGCTGAAGCAGGGAACTGCTAAGGCAGCTGCACCCTGGTGCGACCATCACAAAGCAAGAGACTCGAGAACTAGAAAGGCGAGGCTCACCACCCATTTATCCCTCTGCCTTTCAATTAGCCCCACATGTGATTATCGGCCAGGTTGGCACAATTAACTAACTCAGCCAGCTAACCTCAAGGTAGGTGGTTCAAATCTATCAGCTCGCTCCCATGGAGATTTATAGCTTCAGAAACCCTATAGCGGGTCCTATGAGTTGGAATCAAATTGATGTCAGTGGCGTTTCTTTTGGTATTTCACTGTGTCCAATACAGGTCCTTCAGCTCACACCACCACATCGGCATCTCAGCATAAGTTCATGACACGAAAGGGTGAATGGTATCCATTGACTTCACTCATATACAGTTGAGCAGAACTTAGTGGAGTGGCTTTGTTTAGCTGTAAATAAAATATCATTTCTAGAAAGGCATAGGCATTGGTCAATCACTAGTACTTTTTGCCATGATAGAATTGAATTATCTTCTTTTTACATGGTCAGAAACTGTAAGTCAAATTATTAACAAATACACACACATTATAGTTTAAATATTTTTTATATTTTCTTCCATTGCTCCAGATTTCCTATTTTTATTTGATTAAACTTTCTAAACACATGTATTTTATTATAACCTGACTCAATTCCTTTTTAGAAAAGGCTGTTGAATAATAAACAAGTAAATGTAAATACGAATCATGAAAAATCTAACATAGGACATTCCCAAGGATGTTTGCCTTCAATTTCCCTTCTAAAATGGAAAATGTTAATCATCTGAAATACGCCAAGCTTGCATTCTTTCACTTCCAGTGATGACTCGTCACACACATAATCTACCACTGGAAGTTTACTCCTTGGCTAAAGATTTGTGCGTAAATATTTTTCACAGGAATAATGATAGAACTGATCCATCTGCACGGTTGTGGTGAGAACTAACTAAATAGTTAAGTGTTACAGTCATAGGAAAGTCACTGAGAAGCAGTGGATCTGAGGACATGTGACCCAAGACCAATGACTGTTCCTCCTACTCGTGGTGAAGAGGTCCAGAGTCCACGCAGAGCGAATGTGGCAGAAGGTAGCCCAGGATGGAGATGGCTTGTTGCCCTGTAGGGAGGTCGGGGAGAGGAGGAGGAAGGTCTGGTTGCTGCTAACTTTTATGGAGGATTGAGGAGCCTCGGTGGCAGAGTGAGTCCAGCACTCGGTGCTAATCAAAAGCTTGGTGCTTTAAGCCCACCAGCTTCTCTGCAGGAGGAAAATGGGGCAGTCTACTTTCATAAAGACTCCCGGCCTTCCGGACCCCATGGGCGATTCTGCTCTGTCCTGGAGCTTCATGTCCGTTGGCACGGACTCAACAAGTATGCGCTTGGTTTGGTGGCATTTTGAAGACATACATGTGGCAAACATCTTTTAAGGGCTTCGCATGAGTTACTTCATTTAAGAAAAGGGGCCTGAAAACTAAACTGGAGAAGACAGGTTCTGTGTTCCAGTAAGCTGAAGACAGATACTAACATTGTTTTGCATGTTCTAATTTACATGCAAAGGATCCCACACCTGGTCCCACTTGACCCTTTCAGGGGCCCTGTTGGGAGGACTGGATAATGTGGACTGGAGAGGCTTTCATTACTAACTTATTTTTTTGTTTGTCGGATTTTGTAGAGCTAATGTTTCTTTTGTTGCTGTTAATGGATTTTGTGCTGAATAACCATGTTTAAATTTGGGGGGTGGGATTAAGTAGGATATATTTTGATAAATGTCATGTGGGACACATCTGCCCCATTGGACTCTGGTGGTGGAATAAATGGGCTAAGGCATCACAGTTTTTCCCACTTGAATATTACTTAATCCTGAGTCTTGCATCTTTGCAATAACACACAAGAAACAGCAAATATATATACAAGTCTTATCTGATTGTTAAAAGTTCCAAAGAGACAAAAGTTTTACACACTCATTTCTCCAGGATGCATACCTCATACAGTAACCTCTTAATACAGAAATATGTACAACTTACTTCTGATTAATTCTCAACCCCCTACCCCAAATCCAGCATGTAAAACATCAGAGGCAGAAAATGTAAGTAGTACTTGTATGTACCAAGTTACAAAGAGTGTGTACGTGACACAGCCAGGGTTCAAAACTGTATTGTTTTAACCTCCCTTATTTCCCCGACCCACAATCGTGCCTCCTAGCCTGTACCCTTTCACCAAGTATTCACCCCGCCATCCAAAGCAAAAGCAAAAGATAATTGTCAGATAATGGAATGAAAGTGGAATTAACTTGAGCTCCTAAGCCTAATGGTTTAACACTTTCGCTATTTTCACACGCAAGTTGTTAGCAGTGGCCAGTGTATTCCTGACCTAGTGACATCGTACAGGACATCCACACTCTGTCAAACCACTCCTTCCACACTGGGAAGACATCAAAGTAGAACTCTGTGAGTCCACATCATGGCAAGGTACCCAGTCACCAGATGCCAAGCTACGAACAGCAAAACCATGACATTTGTGCCCCCTTTTCAGAGCCAGGCCAGCCAATCCACTTCAAGGAGGTTGAAAGCTCCCCCTGGGAAGAACCTTTTCTGGCTCCACTTCGCATGGAGGTGATCAAAATGAAGGGAAGAAATGTCAACCGTGATGGGAAATCGGCTCAACAGAGAGGCGAGAGCTGCCTCACATCCTCAGGAAATCCCCACAATGAAAGTTTCTGTGTGGCCTGATAGTAGTTAGTTTTTTGTTCAAATCATGGGATTACCTACACACAACAACCCGGAAATATCACATTTACGTGAATAAAACATGATTACCCTCAAAAACATTTCCTTTCAGCGTCACTCTCTGCTCAATTCTCCTGGGCCCACTGAATTCTGAGT
The DNA here is from genome assembly GCF_000313985.2 of Echinops telfairi. Classification (NCBI taxonomy): domain Eukaryota; kingdom Metazoa; phylum Chordata; class Mammalia; order Afrosoricida; family Tenrecidae; genus Echinops; species Echinops telfairi. The sequence goes on along the minus strand of NW_022107431.1, from coordinate 83,605,745 downwards.
AAAGAACTAGATTTTTACACACCCATAAAGGCTGTATTGGTTTTTATATACTTACCCCCTGCTTGCCTCTGGCAGTTCTTGCTTAAGAAACAGTGTGTCGAAATGGAGTGGAACTCTACATGAGTGAGGGTGCCGGCTGCCAACTCTTGTAAAGTAGCCTTGTCCCGATGCAGGTAAGCTTCTTGTCCCGATGCAGGTAAGCTTCAGGAGGACTTTGTTGACCAAGTTGGCAGCGAACACTCTTCAAGCCCAATGTTTTGAGGGATATTTTCATTTATAACATGATTTTGCAATGCAAGGTGTTTTTATGCCCAGATCCTGTGTGTGTGTGTGTGTGTGTGTGTGTGTGTGTGTGTGTGTGTGTTTATTTCCCAGCTAAAACAGTGGTCTAACAATGATTGGTTCAAACAGGGACATTTAGGGGTATGCAGTTAGTAAACATGTCAGGGCTACTGAAACACCCTGAACCAGTTTGTTTTGAACTCCAAAGAAGTCTTACAAAGCAAGTGCAATTTAAATAAAGAAATGCTCTAAAGGTTAGCCCCAGATACATTGGGGGAAGAAATAAAAATTTTAAAAATCTCACCTGTGACTTGGAGAATGATGGAAGTCCTTCAATACAGACCTTTTTTTACGATTCAATTGAACAAACGCATGAAATGACCACGGTGTGCAAAGCGTGATGTGGATGAGGCCAAGGCCCAAGAGGATAGATATTTTTAAGATGTCTCCTGTCCTCAAGGAACGTAATAGCAAAATTGGGAGCCAAATTTTTAATCACAGAATGACAGTGCTAAAAATAAAATATTTTTCATAAAATGACCTAGCTCAAAAGCCTTGACACTTTTACCAAGGTGTCCATGGTTCATTGTGAGGCAAATTCTACAAAAAGCAGTCCCCTGAGCTCTTGGAGAAGGGGCATTTGGGAGGGCATTTGGGAGGTGGTCTCTGGAGAGGGAAGGCCGTCCTCTCCTGATTTTCTACAGAACTCAGGAAGACCCGAGTTCAACTCCATCTAAGGTGACCTGGGATAAGTTCCATTTTTTTTTCCTATGTCTGTCTCCTCAGAAGTAAATAAGAATTAATTAACCCACTCTTTTGAAACCTCATGAGAATAGAAGAAATTTGTTTAAGCAAATTGTTAGTGCAGAGTTTCATAAACATTAGCATCTATGACTACTGGATATCATATTATGTATTGATTTGTCTTTTTTTTAGTAAATACTTTTTATTGGGGGCTCTTACAGTTTTTATAATAATCCATATATGAATGATATCAGACACATTTGTACATATGTTGTCATCATCATTTTGAAGACATTTTCTTTCTACTTGAGCCCTGGGCATAGTGATAAATTATTATTATTTTCACATTTTACACCATCCACTGTCTCCCTTCACCCACATTTCTGTTGTTCATCCCCCTCGCGGGGTTGATTTGTCTTTTATTTTATCACCCATTTCCTTCACCCAAAGTAAACTCTCTGAGGACAGGGATCAAGTGTTGTTCCATCCTTGGAACTTAGTGTCTATGAGTACCTGATATATTAGAGATGGCTGGCGCATATTTGTTGAGGGAGTAAGTTAACAGTCAGTTTTAAAATCCCAGTAGTGAATAGTACTATTCAATCTTGCCCTCTGCCTATCTCTTCTATCCCCCTCCGTTTTCTTCATGCGTCAGAGCAATAAGAGATACTGAAAGCAAGAGATTTCATTCCAACGGAAGGGATCAACTGATGTTTTAGAACAACCAGAACTTGGCTCATTTGCCTTGAGAAGCGTGGACAACGTAATGGGGGAATGAAAAAGGGATGTCTGGACATTTCTTTCCTATCTCTGGAGCCCACCAATAGCTAAACAGTGAAGAACAAATACACCATGGCACGGGAACAACTGTTTTCCCACCTAGGGCTTCCAACCCGCATGTAAGAACATCTGAATGCCATTGCTCCTTTCCCACCTCCCGTCAATGCCCTGGTTTCAAGCCGCAGAGGGTTAGACAAGGCCTACGCGGCAAAGCACGACCGTGGAGAACTTTAGGTTTGCCATGACACTAGGTCAAAGGGAATGGGCTGTGAGGTCACTTGGCTTTGTGCTACGGTCCTGTCACCGCCACCAGAGACAGGCTTGCTTTGACCTAATTTTCTGTTCCACTGGGATTTTGTAATCTAAAATTAAATTTGACTTGTGTGAAGAACACTGAGCAGGGTTTACATCACTAGTGAGACAGAAAGCATCAAACCACGCTTTATTGTCTTTTGTTGGTGTGTATCCCATGAAAGAACCTCATTAAAACATTATTTGCAGGAAATGGGCTCCTTTAGGGCTCCCCACTTGGTCGTATGTTTGTTCATAGTGAAGAGGGGAGGTAACATGAGTCACAGGGAGGATGGCCCAAGACTGGTGATCAGATGCCACCTCACTGATTTCTTCACGTGTGACACAGAGCTCACATCCGTGTACTTTGCACTCTAGCCTCCTAGCTGAACCCTGTCTGCAGACCTGCAAGGACCACATTGCCCAAGAAAACTCTGACGTCACTGAGGGTTTTCCTTCTTCAGACTTACAAAGCACGTCATCTACTACCACAAGGGAAAGAACGTCTACACAGGATTCTCTGAGGTTTCTCATGCCGCTCACATATTCTCACCATGAGCCCTCAGCTGAAAACTTGTTTCATCAGATGATTTTTATATCCCTGTGATATCTACCAGAGCTGCAAATATCCAAATCTCTCAAGGATGTCTTGTGGGACGCTGATTAGAAAATGGGTATTTTTCCTTTGCATATTTAAAAAAAATCATAGGCTCTACCTAGGATCTGATCAGGACTTCATAAGAATTTTGTAACATATATATCCTTCTCAAGAGACAGAATCTACCCCAGAGGTTTTCAACGAACGCAGTTTAGTAAATGCCTATACACAGAATGGGGGGCAGGTCTAAAGAATAAACAAAGGATGTTGAGGTACCCAGTGGCTAGCAAGAGTGGGAAACCATTAGCCTAAGAGGAGGGGAAAGAAGCAGTACCACCAGACAGCAGTTTGGGCTGCAAACCTTAAGGTGAGGGGTTCAAGCCCACCAGCTGCTCTAAAGGAGAAAGATGAGGCTATCAACTCCCTTAAAGATTTAGAGTCTCAGACACTTTAGATGATTTGATGGTTGTGGGATTTGGGGGGCTGGTGGAGGGTGGGCCTCCCAATAAGCGAGTCTGGAGACCTGAAGGACAGGGGGCTGTCCAATAGGAGCTGCAATCGCTGCACCCACTGCCCGAGACCTCTGGGGAAACATCCTCAAACTGCTCTCTCCCGGTGACCCCTCGTCTCCAGCTCATGCCTTCCTTGCGTCAAGCTCAACTGGAGGCCAAGGGGAGCTAGTGATACCGGCCACGGGGCACACAGGGAGGTGAGAAGGTTAGAGAATGAATCGGTGTTTTTCTTTTTCACATAGCAAACATTTATTTTATTTTGTTGTTGTTTCAGTTCATTGTTGTTATTTTTTTTCAATGAATTTGCAGTTTTATTTATTTATTTTAATCATCTTATTGGGGGCTTGTACAACTCCTATCACAATTCATACATCAATTGAATCAGGCATGTTCGTACCTGTGTTGCCCCTCATTCTCTTCTAGGCATTTACTTTCTGTTGAGCCCTGGTACCACCTCTTTTTTCTTTCTCCCCCCGCCCCCCCAGCCTCATAGCCCCTTGAAAGATTGTACATTGTTATTATTTTCATTTCTCACACTGACCGCTGTCTCCCTTCCCCCATGGTTTCTGTTGTTCTTCCCCCTGTAGAGGGGTGTATGGTTATGTGTCGATCATTGCGATGGGTTCCCCCTTTCTCCCTTCCCCTCCCCATGTTCCCCCTACCCTCTGGCATCACCATTCCCACTCCGGCATTCTGTGTGTCGTGAGCTCCCATCCCTTTCTATACCTGCGTACATGTTCCAGTCTAGTCTGAACTGGGAAGCAGCACTGGGGTTATGCTAGTGGGGGGTGAGGAAACCTCAAGGAACCAGGGGAATATAGTGTGTTTCATCGATGGTTTACTGCACCCTGGTGACTCATCCCCTCCCTGTGGGCCCTCTGTGGGGAGATTGTTCCACTGTCTACAGGTGGGCTTTGGATCTCCCCTCTAGCCCCCCTCATTCCCAACAATATGTTTTTGTTTGTTATGTGTCTGCTGATGCCTATTACCTAGTCCCTGTGACTCCTCATGATCGCACCAGTGGTGTGCTTCCTCCATGTGGACTTGTTGCTTCACTGCTGAATAGTGGCTTTTGTAACATCAAGCCTTTAAGACCCCAGATGCTATGTCTTATAATAGCCGGGCACCATGCACCCTCTTCACCGGGGGTGGGGGAGAGAACATGCTCTAAAATTGATTGTGGTAATGATTGTATAACTCTTCTTGATATGATTGAACTATTGAATTGCATGATATGTGGATTAAGTTCCAATAAAACAGTTTTTAAAAATAACAACAGTAGACAGATGCATTTTACTTTCTTTCTTTATCCCATAGATCTTGCCATATCTCTGTTAGGTAGGCATCTTGGTATAGTACAACGCCACACAAAATGCCTAGTACAATGCCACACAAACATAGATGCTTACTAAATGTCTACTGGTTGGATGACCATTACTAAATGCTGGGTTTGCAGACAGGCTAGCTAAGACAAAAAGTTAAGCAATTTACCCGATATGTTGTGGTGTACCAACAGTAAGAGAAGCCAAAGCAAGGGCTTACACTAAACATTCTACGCTCCAAACACAGATCTTGCTTAACAGGGCAAGAATGTGAACAAGAGTTTGGGGTTTTAGTTCTTTATTTTCCTTCTTTCTGTACTTTGGCCCACTCTTATGAATACCTAACATATTCAGGGCACTGTTTTTAAGCTGATTTGTTTCATAGATTGTCAGGGAAATATATGGCCCACTATCTCTTCTTCACCATTTAACACAAAACTTGGTTGTCAGCAGAAACAAAATGCCAAATTATACATCTAGAGGAATGAAACAGAACTGTTGTGGCTCCACTGCCCCATCTCTAGAGTGGGCAAGAGGAAAAATCAGGAGAAATTACCCTAACGATGACCTGTGAATTTGGCTTTTGCCAACTCATCTTTCATATTACTAGAAACGAAGAACAGGAACATCCCTTCTTTGTTACTTAATGCTGCCTTAAAAATAAATTTTAAAAAAATATCAAAGGAGGGTGGCTTTAAAAATCAAAATTTATTTCCTTAGGGTTCTGGGGATTAAAAGTCCACAAGTGGTTTCAAAAGTGTCAATTCCTATTGTCAGCTTCTCACCTAGTTTCTGGAACCTACTGGCAACTTTTATGTCCCATTGTCTGTCCTCAGATGACATCTGTCTTCTGTGTGTGTGTGTGTGTGTGTGTGTGTGTGTATTCTGTTCTTTTAAACAGACAATCTGCAGAAGTGATTCGATTTAGGATCCACTCTACTCTGGTAGAACCTAATTAAAACGACAAAAGAACAACTTCTATTTCTAAAGGATCATATTTCTAGGTACAAGGATTAGGGCTTCCACATTCTTTGGCGGTGGTGACACAATTCAGTCCATGACATGCCTCAGAAAAGAAATGTGCCTGGTTTGAAGACTTTTATGGTTGTTATAAACCCCTCTTCATCCAAGTCTTATGATATATATATTATAAAATTCTAAGTGCTGGTTTTTCTTGGATGTCTCTGTTTTTCTGAGCATTCCCTGGGAGGAGAAGACGAGTGGGCTGGGTCCCTGCAAACCACATGGATTCTTTGCAGAATAAAACTGCATGTGGTAAAGTCTGTATCTCGAGTAAAGCATTCATCAGTACACAGAACATGTGTTAGTGCCTGGCATAATAAGGCTGGTGTGTAATCCTGGAAACTTCCACACTGCCTTCCTTTGGAGAGGGTGCTGTCAGCCACTGTGTCTGTAGATGGGTCCCGGGTGCCCAGCCTCACGAGAAACAAATAGAGGGCTTGGTTATTCTCAAAATCACATTCATTTTACATAAATGACAACGAGTGAAAGATGAGGCTTTCTACTCCTATAAAAAGTTATGGTCTTGGAAACCCTCACGGGCTCTCTTGTTTTACATGGTCAATGAGTCAGAATCGATTAGATGCTAACGAGTTTTGAATGATAACACACTCTTTATCTGGGCATTCATCCAGTGCCCTCCTTTTCCTCTTGTCTCAGAACTCATAATTATGTTGGAATCCTATTGAAAAATCTTGACTTTAACTTCTTTTTCCTCACCATCACTCTGGCTTACTAGTAGTCCTAACCACCCTCGATCATTTCTCACCTGGACCTCTGTGGGCCAGACTCTAAATGGTCTCCCTTTATCTTCTCTCCTGCCAAAATGTCTTCACATTGCAAACATCAATATTAAAAAACAAAATCTGTTCCGATCTATTGCCCATTTAAAACTCTTCAAAGGACGCCATTGACTTAAAGCTCATATTTCTTAGCATCATATCTTCGTGCTTCTGTCTTTAGCCTCCCTCCCGTCACACCCACCTTTATGTGAGTCCTCTTGCCAACCAAACTCAGTCTACACTCAAGGCCCTTCATAATCTGATGCCAGTCTTTTCTTCAGCTTTGTCTCCTCCCACTCTCTTCCTGCGCTCTATATGCAGGTATTCACTTTATATGCTCTTCCCTCTGCCTACAGATAGGGTCTTCTCTCCAGACTCAGTTCAGATGACACTTTTCTTGACACCATACTGTTCTATGTCCTAGCACAGTACATATCTAAAGTTTTGCATGAACAGCATTACAGAGTGTTCAAGTTATTATTGTCTGTCTCTTATTCATACACTTCAACTTAGAGAGGATCATTGTTCCTTGTCTACCCTGTTTCCCGAAAATAAGACAGTGTCTTGTATTAATTTTTGCTCCCAAAGCTGCGCTAGGTCTTATTTTCAGGGGATGTCTTATTTTTCCATGAAGAAGAATATGGTACACATTCACTGTTTATTGTTTTATTAAAAGAGACCTCGCACTTCCTGTCCGTTCTGGCTGCACTGAGGCCAACAGTGAGCTGCGCGCCGGCACCTGCCGCTACAGTCCAGAGTCCAGAGTTATGGTAGCTTTGGGGGGGCCTTATTTTGGGGGAGGTCTTATTTTGGGGGGATGCCTTATATTTCAGCGAGAGGCAAACCTGTAAGTAGGTCTTATTTTCGGGGGATGTCTTACTTTCGGGGGAACATGGTAACACAACTCACAGTGACCCTATGTGACAGAGGAGAATTGCCCCTGTGAGTTCTGAGACAGCAATTCCCCGTAGAAATAGTCCTAGCCTCCTTCCAGGGCCTAGGTAGGCCTCAGTCTAGATTTGTCCTCAGAAAAGAGACCAAGCAGAAAAGATCATGCATGTTCTTCCCCAGGGGTGGCCAAGGGGAGCTGTGTGCAGAAGCAGATGGTCCGAGCCTGGATATGCGAGGTCCCTACAGCTGTAGATCCAGGGCAGAGCACGTCTGGGAGTAAGGAGGAGCAGGCTGAGAGATGGGGCCTGGTACCTCAAGGAGTCGGACAAGTCTGCAGTCAAGTCTGGCCTTCCATGAAGTTATGAAGGTATATTTACCTATTTACCAAGATAAAAGAATAGGACATATTTTGTTGCTTACAATGTTGAACTATTTCAGCATAGATTATATGAACTTCAATTTATTCTTTGGCATGCACCTGGTACAAACATTAAGGGGGCTTGGTGTCTTTTTTAACACATAGAGACATCTCCAGTTGCTCCAAATGGAGCCCACCTCATAGTGACCTATGCGTGACAGAATAGAACTGTCTTTGGGGTTTTCAATGACTGAGTTTTTGAAGCAGTTCACCAGGTATTTCTAAAGAAGTATCTCTGGATTATCTTGAACTTTGAACCTACTGGTTAACAGTCAAGCACGTTGACCATAGGCTCATTAACCTGGACCATCCAAGAAGGTCTTTAGTGGTGATTGAGGATTGGATTATAGCAAAAAGAGGAAGTCTTTGTGCTATATTTGAGTAAGAGAAGATAATAGAATATGCTGATTATAAATAAATTATCAAACTACCCAGGTAATATACTTCCGAAAAATACTCTTCAACAAAGGGCCAAATTTAAACATTGTTGCTAGGAAGGTGTTATTTGCCAAATCAATGATCAATTCCTTTAAAGCCTTGAAATTTTCAACATTGTTTGTTATTTCCAAAACACAACAAAAATATACAAAGCACTTCATGCATGGGTTAAGAATAAAGTCAAGTAAAATATAGTTTTTGGATAACAAACTCACTTGTGGGTGTTAGACTTCACCTAGAGAGAAAGATTGAATGAAACCAGTAATGACACTTCTTGGGACCAGGGCTTGGGAGATCTGCCACTTTAAATGACCCCACCCCTTTCTTCTTCCTAGACCACAGAGCTACTCCTGAAAAGAGGAGAGGTATTTGTCTTCCAGACGGACTCTGAAGCTCTAAAACCTTGCTTGTACACATATGAGGATTTAGATAAGTATAGGCATTCAAGTTTTTTCCCTCAGATTTAAGAATTGTGACTCAAAAGGTTGAGTAGCCAAAAATTCTAATCTCTCAGGTACTGATACTAATCTTATTAGAACAAAATGCAAGTAAATGCAAAAGATTTAGATAAAAATATGAACATGTTTATGCATATGTGTGTACATAGCATATATATTACCAGAGAGAGAGGAGGGGGACAGTGAGAGAAAGAGAGGAAGGAAGATCTATCTAATTTGGAAAGCCAATTAAGAACATTTACTGAGTGACTACTCATTTCTGGAATATGTGCTTTATGCTAAGCAGAGGGGATAAAAAGACATGTTCCTGTTCTTGGGACAGTTTATAATATTTCTAGCCCAGAAACAACAAAGCCCACATGGAAGAAGCACACCAGCCTGTGTGACCACGAGGAATGGACGTATCACCAGGTATCATGCACCAAAGAACAAACAAATCATATCATCGTGAATGAGGGAGAATGCAGGGTGGGGTCCCAAGGCCCATGTGTAGGCAACTGGACTTTCCTTGTAGAGGGGTAGTGGGGAGGAGAGGAGTCACCCAGGGTGCAGTGTAGCATCGATGAAAGACACAGCTTTCCTCTAGTTCTTCAATGCTTTCCCCGCCCCCTGCCCCCGCCACTGTCATGATCCCAATTCTACCTTACAAACCTGGTTAGACCAGAGGATGTACAGTGGCGCAGATAGGAACTGGAAACACAGGGAATCCAGGACAGATGGAACCCTCAGGATCAGAGGTGAGAGTGGCAATGCCGGGAGGGTGGAGGGAAGGTGGGGTGAAAAGGAGGAACCAATTACAAGGATCTACATATAACCTCCTCCCTTGGGGACGGAGAGCAGAAAAGTGGGTGATGATGGGCAGTGTAAGATATGATAAAATAATAATAATTTATACCAGAGGATGTACAGTGGCGCAGATAGGAACTGGAAACACAGAATCCAGGACAGATGGAACCCTCAGGATAAAATAATAATAATTTATAAATTATCAAGGATTCATGAGGGAGGGGGGAGCGGAGGAGGAGGGGGCGGGGAATGAGGAGCTGACTCCAGGGGCTTAAGTGGAGAGCAAATGTTTGGAGAATGATGAGGGCAATAAATAAATAAAGTGATGTTTCATGGAAACTGGGTCTGGAATGAATGGAGAATTGTTGGGGACATATAAGAGTGGAGGTGGGGTGGGAGAAGTAATTTGTGACAGATAATTTCTATCTGAGTATCTCATTTAATTCTCACCAAAACACTACATGCGAGCACCCTCCCATTTTATAGATAAACGCATTGAAGTTTGGCAGAAGTTGATGAAGAAACAATCCCATTGGATACCTTTCATTTAAAAGAGACTTAAACACTTTGAAATCAATAAGGTCCGCATTGCTTGTTTATGGAATTACAAGGAATCTTGGTGGCACACTGGGTTACACCTGGAGCGGCTAACCCCAGTGTCAGCTGTCGCAACTCACCAGCCCCTCCACGGGAGAAAGGGGGCTTTCAGACATGGGAAGCCACAGAGAAAGAGGGGGAGTTCTGAGTTTAAAGCCTCAGAAACCTAAAAGGGGTGGTTCTCTGCCCTATAGGGCCACGGTGACTCTGAATCAACTCTATGGCATTCGGTGTTTTAAACAGAGTTTCTGCAATCTCTTGCTCATCCCTGGGAATCAACGCTCGCTCATGGAGACCCCAGGAGGGAGTCAGTATTAGTGAAATATGAATGGATTCTATTTCTCTATTGTACATGGATGAAGCCTTTGTTTGCATTTGGTCATATTTTAAATTTCCTCACTGCGTTCTAAGTACCAAGCCCCTGCTCTTTTGCCCCAACAAAAGTATTAGTTTCAATGTCATCGACACAATGGAAGTGTACTATTTTAAGGAAGTTTCAAGTTTAGAGATAGGAAGTTAAAGTTGAATTGGTCTGCAGAGCAAAGGAAGGCGATCCAAGGCATAAAACCTGAAACACTGGGAAGATGGACCCCTGGAAGAGAATGAAAGAGAAAGGAAAGACACTTGCGAGAAGGGATGTATTTGGAGGGGCACTATCAAACCTTAGATGGTGGGATCTGAGGTGTGGCCCTCCTCCTCGCGTTCCTCTTCACCCGTGACCATACTGGGCAGGTGGCGGCCAATCAGGGGGTGGGGGATGAGGGACCTGCAAAATCAGAAACCTACAGTTTATTGAGGAGTCCTGGTGGCATCACGGTCACACATTGGGCTGTTAACTTCAAGGTCAGCAGTGAGAAAGCACCAGCTGCTCTGTGGGTGAAGGATGAGGCTTTCTACGCCCATTAAAAGTTATCGTCTCAGAACCCCATAGGAGCAGTTCTACTCTGTCCTGTAGGATTGCTATGAGTCACAATTGATTCAACGGCAGCGCATGTGACAGTACCCTGGATGATAGGCTATAGTACAAACGTTTTTCATTACCGTGGAGGCACTGAATAGTTTTTTTGATTTTTGTTTTTTTTTCCAGTGGTAAACCAAATAAATTTGGGAACCTCTGCTCTACAGTCTACACAGTCTTAATGTTTTTTTCTTAGAAGGGCTCAAATCATAGGGCAAAGGGGAGGACATAATTTTTAAAACAAACAACTATTGAATTTTCACTCTGAAACTCAGTAATTTTATTTTTAGAAACCCATTCTCATAAAATAACAATAAACAAATATTTAAAGACAGCTTGTCACCCTTCTACCTTGACCTTGACCTATTGGTCAGGTCTCCTGTTGGGTGAAAGCACCAATTCAGGTGCCTGGCTCTCAGCAAAGTGGGATTCACACCAAACCCATGATTTCCACACCACCCGTGGTGGTGGTGGTGGTGGTGTGTGTATGTGTGTGTGTGGGGTGTGTGTGTGTGTGTAAATTCTGAATCTGGGAAGCGAACGCTTTGAGGAATCAACTCTGCTACTTTCTAACACTGATGCTGCTTATAAATTAACTTCTGTGCCTGATTCTGCCTTCTCAGAAATCTGAGTAATCAAACTTCCTCAGCGCACCTTGGTGATCAAAGGAGCTAAAGAGCAAGATCATATTTTTGTAAATGAATGGAGCCTCAAATGATTGGGCTACCAAATACCTGAGCAATTACAAACATGCTTGCCCTGAATGAGAGGTCCTGGGGTGAGCACAAATGATGTTACCAAAGAGGATTAGTCACTTAGAAAATGCTAAAATTATTGGAATGCCAGAATAAAAAATATTTTTAAAAATTCAATGAATACAAGAGATTAGGGCTCTGGCTTCCAGACTCGGTATCAAGGTACAGTCAAAAGACTTCTTAAATAGTTGAACTTTTTCTTGTTGATGCAAACTGATTTCTGTGAAAATAGAATAGGAAGGGGGGAGTCAGAATCCGATATAATGTTTAGTTGGAAGTTCAATTAGTGAACCTCCTAGTAATGGTGAGAATTCTGGTAGTTGTTTCGAACAATTTGAAGGGAACGTATCACAGTGAAAAACTGCTTGATTTCTTGTGTGTTGATGACAAGTATGGTCAAGTTTGATGTCCAGAGCCCACATTGGGGAACCTCAGTCTCATCATGTCTGGCTCTCATGTCTGGGCTCCTACGCAGCCAGTGCAATCTCTCTGGACCTTGATTGCCATGGTAGGACCCTTTTTTGCCTTTTGAGATTTTCCTACAAAAATAGGAGTACTTTCCTCAAGAGAAAGAGGAATAGTCGATGCCAGCATGCATTTATTTTGGATTGTCAACAACAATAAAAAATCAACTTGATTGCTCAGGTATTTGGTAGCCCAATCATTTGAGGCTCCATTCATTTACAAAAATATGATCTTGCTCTTTAGCTCCTTTGATCCCCAAGGTGCACTGAGGAGGTTTGATTACTCAGATTTCTGAGAAGGCAGAATCAGGCACAGAAGTTCATTGATAAGCAGCGTCAGTGTTGGAAAGTAGCACAGTTGATGCCTCAAAGCGTTCGCTTCCCAGATTCAGAATTTACACACACACATACACACACACACACACACACACACACACACACACACACAATCTTATCACAATCCATACATACATCAATTGTGTAAAGCGCATTTGTACATTCATTGCCCTCATCATTCTCAAAACATTTCCTCTCCATTTAAGCCCCCGGCATTAGGTCCTCATTTTCCCCCTCCCTCTCCGCTCCTCCCTTCCCTCATGAGCCCTTGATAATTTATAAATTATTATTTTGTCATATCTTTCCCTGTCCAACATCTCCCTTCACCCACTTTTCTGTTGTCTGTCCCCCAGGGAGGAGGTCACATATAGTTCCTTGTAATCGGTTCCCTCTTTCCAACCCATTCTTTACGGGAACAGAAAATATCCTTTTTCTCTGCAGAGTAGCTGTTGTTCCAAACTTCTGATTTTGCCCAACTATGTCAACAGGGCTCCTTAAATCTTTATGGGGACAGACAGCCTCGCCTTTCTCCTGTAAGTGGCTGGTGGGTTTGCACCACGGACTTCATGTCATCCACCACGGACTCCTTAGCAGATGTTAGTAGCAGAGAAATCTGTGTTTCTGTTTAGTTATGTACTTCTACAATAGGGAATTTTAGATTTTGGAAAAAGTTGCTTATTTTAAAATAAGAAAAAGAAATGGATCAGCTTGTGCCCCCACTCCTGGGGATTGCGTTTGTTATGAGAAAGGATTTATATTACGCCGTGTTCAGCTTCAGGTACAGTTTACATGGGAAAGCTCCACTTCCATGCTTAGCATATTTGTGACATTTTCATTAACCCCCTGATTGAGAAAAGGATGAGTTATGAGTTATGAACTGTCAGTCTGGAGGGTTTAAAGACAAGAACATAATTTCAATTTCAATTTATTTTAGAATAATTTGAAAAACTAGAAGATGATCTTTATCAACCTACTTCTAAACATTATCATAAGAACATGAAGACCACACCAGCATAGCCTTGTGTTTTCCTGTAGATTCCATACAATGCTAGAAATTATGGGATGTCCATAAGTACTAAAAAGAATTGAATAGACATTACTGAAGGAGAAGCGATAACAAGAAAGAAGTCAATGTAACCAATGAGAACCAGAGCATTGGAAAAACAAGGAAGAAGATAGATATCAAACTACTCTTTAAATGAGAGGTACAATAAGTAGCGCTCAAAAGTTGGTCCCATTGAACTAATTTGAAACTTATCTTCCAAATGATCACCCCATCCATCTTCCTCCCATTGCTATCATTCACCTTGATCAACTGCCATCTAGTCTTTTCCTAAGTAGGCTTTCTTGAGTTCCCCAGATAAAGAGGGTTGCTTCCTTGCCTGGAGTTGGAGTTTGTACTTACCTAGCACTTTGTGCTTAACTTTGATTTAGCACATAGCTCATGAATATAATCTGTTTCCATATCTGTCTCTTCTTACCTCCTCCCCACCAATGACCCAGACTACAACCTTCTAAAAGATATTATCTCATCTTTCCTGTTATCTCTGTCTATTCTCTATGCAGTCAGACTCTAGTTCAGTCCTTGGTCCTCAGAGAGTACTCAATAGATGTCTACTGAAAATGCCCAGTGTAGCTTCTCTGTCTCCTCTATGTAGTCAGACTCTAGTTCAGCCCTTGGTTCTCAGAGAGTACTCCATAAATGCCCAGTGTAGCTTCTTCTTGTGTGTTTCATGAGTTGCATCAAAATGTAAAAAGTGCTTCTTGAACATTCACTTGACTCCCAAGAAAGCTACACTATTTCTCAGTAGGAAGAAACCTGTTAGACAGAGAAGCAGCACCCTGCATAAACTTTATTCTTACTAAATTTGTAAGCCATCTCAGGAACTTAAAGATTCACACACACACACTACCACCACCACCACCACCAACAACAACAGCAACAATCCTTCCCACACACACCCCGACCCGCTGAGGCACAATTGAAACCAATGGATTTTCGTGATAGGAAAATTCTTTCAAAAGACTCACTGTTCCTGCCTCACTTCAGGATTTGATGTAGCATTGCTTTCTGGGCTGCTTTATCAAAAGCCTGGTTTAAGAAAAAAATAAAACAAAACCATTACGGAGAAGGTTCCATTAAGTAACTAAGATGAGTTTCTCCTGAATTAGAGACAGTCGCAGCTCACAAAGGAAGTCTGTCTTCAGTTAAACTTGTAGTTAAGTTGGAACAGGTAAGTATGGCTCTTATTTAGTGTCAACCAAATGATTGTTTTCAAAAAAACCCAAGCTCACTGCCATCGAGTCGATGTGACTCACAGTGACACTACAGGACAGGGTAGAACTGCCCCTGTGGGTTTCCAAGACGGGAACTTTTTTTTTTTTTTAATTTTTTTTAAAACATTTTATTAGGGGCTCATACAACTGTTATCCCAATCCATACACACATCAATTGTGTAAAGCACATCTGTACATCGTTTCTCAAAACATTTTCTCTCCACCCAAACCCCCGACATTAGGTCCTCATTTTTCCCCTCCCTCCCCGCTCCCCCCTTTTGTGGAGTAAAGAGCCTCATATGTCTTCCTCCGACCTTCTGGTTAGCAGTAACGACTACACCACCAGGGCTTCTATGTTTATCTTAGGAGAGTACATATATTTTGCCTTTCTTTGCCTCTAACAAAGATCCTTGGTGGCAGAGAGGGTTATTAATTGGGGAACTAACGATAGTTTGAACCCATTAGGTGCTCCCAGGGAGAAAGCTAAGGCTCCAATAAAGACCTACAGCCTTGGAAACTCTATAGGGTGACTATGAGTCACGGTTACCTCAACAATAGTGAGATGCATATAAAGAAGGAAACCTGGTGGCACTGTTCAGTAAGCACTAGATGCTAACCACAAGATTGGAGGTTCATAACTGCTAGCTGCCCATCAGAGAAAGATGAGTCTGTCAGCTCCTGTAAAGATTTACAGCCTTGGCGGTGAGTCTGAGGGTAGTGGACTGGTTTTGGGTTTGGATAGTGACCAAACACTTAAAAAACACTTCCAAATACACTAAAATATTTAAAACACAACAACATAGTTAGTAATAAAACTACAGTAATAAAACTACAGTAATAATCAGACAGTGTAAGATATGACAAGTAATAATTTATAAATGATCAAAGGTTCATGAGGGAGGGGGGAGTGGAGAGGGAGGGGGAAAAGGAGGAGTGGATACCAAGGGTTCAAGCAGAAAGCAAATGTTTTGAGAATAATGAGGGAAATAAATGTACAAAAGTGCTTGACACAATGGATGTATATGTGGATTGTGATAAGAGTTGTATGAGCCCCAATAAAGAGTTGTACAAGCCCCAATAAAATGATTGGAAAAAAAATAGTTATATAGGGCACTATACTGAAGAGAGAATTTAGGTGCACCTATGTGTAGGTATACCAAACATACACGAAGCTCACTGGCATCGAGTCAATTCTGGCTCATATGCACTGCAGTGCAGGATAGCACTGTGCCTGTGGGGTTCTGAGACTGTAACTCTTTATGGGTGTACAAAGCCTTGACTTTCTCCCTCGCAGCAGTTGGTGGTTTCAAACCACTGACTTTGTGGTTAGTAGCCCATTCATCAGCACTACACCATCAGGGCTCCCCAAGTAGGTATACAGTACTATAAAAATTGGAAATGCAGTCCTTTAAACATTTTATACAGAAGATCATTAGTAAAGGTTAGCAATTTGCTCTCATCTATTACCATCTTGCATAGGGGCGTCCACGAGGTAACATGTTGATAACATTAGTAATTGGATGATGTGGGGGAAGATGATGAGGTGATAGCTATTGTTGAAGATGACATGCCTGCTATTGAAGATGGTAGACTTGCTGCTGGAGAATTAGGGTTTCATGCTGCAGCTGGAGGGGGGTGTTCCTATTGGAGTTAATGTCTTGGAATTCAGGGAAGATGGTATAGAGCTGTTCTTTTTCTCATGATAGACAGCCTTGTGGCGGCTGCTGAGACCTTAACAACGGTGTATGGCAAAGATCTTGGTAGTAGGATCGTGCTTCTCTAACTTAGTCATCCCTGCTTCCACAAGACACGTCTTCAGTTAATTCTCTTTCATTTGTGTTAAACACTGTTTTGCTTGTGACATTTTTAGGTCACCTCTTTCCACTCACTTTCATGTTCAGTCCAAATCCACTTTCTGTTCAGCTGGGATCCTTCTGCTTGTCTTGGATGCATCGCCAACACTAGCATCCGATTTATCCTTTAGAGGCATGGTTCCCAGGGCAAGTAAGTGCAAAAGTGAGGCTAACTGCAACGCGGCGCATTCGGCACAACATTAACAACAATGTGATCCAACTTCTGAAAACCCTTGAAGGTGTGTTATGCTTTCATGGAGATAACAAAGTAGTGCTTGCATTTGTGATGAGTGCCCATTGAGTTTGATACAATAGGCTTTGTGATAGTCCATTCTTAAGTTGGATGTTCTTAACCCAGAGATCTACTCTAGAGACTTCTAGGGATTTCTTGTGACAATAAACCATTTGCGACACTGTACCAGGGCTCGGCTGGCTTGGTATTTCTCTGTGTGCACTTTAACTGAAACATAGCTGGACTTGGAGCATGTTTATACAAATGAACTAATCCTACCAGATCACCATGACCTGCAATTCCCCTGCTCCCCTCTGCTTGTATTCCACTTCTGCCAAGCAAGGCACTGGTTTCACAATGAGAAAGAGTTTCCACTAAAGAAACAGGTCAGACCTCCCTATAGATTTCCTTTCACTCCAATATCCCATGACTCCATAGGTGTAGCACCCCATTATCCATGATAGAGAAAAGCATTAAGGGCATCAACTGTCAAAGGGACACTATAATGCATATGAACAGAAGCTTTCCTTTGCTATTAATTGGGTCAGACCTAGACACCCTAAGTCCAAGACTTATCTCGCATCCTGGTGAAAACCATTTTGCTTAAATAGGCCCTCATGGGCTAAATGGTCTCATTCCACTCACAATAACTAGTGACTAATTAATTTACTTATACATGTATTCATGAAATTACATTCCCTTAGACTTACAAAGACATACTTGAAACACCTGAAGAATCTTAAAATATTTTCCATTTGGAATAAGATGGAAGATCATACATATGAGGGAGCACCCCCCCCACACACAAAAAAACAAACAAACAACCCAACAGATGTGATGTGAGGGGGATAGTGCATTTGAAGTTCATTCCACCAGGTCAGACCTTTCATCAAGCTTTCTATTTAGAGATCCTGAAAAGATTGAGTAACTGTGTGTGACCAAAAAAAAGGCCTGATTTGTGGCAGACAAGGGATTGGTTTTGCCACCATGGCAATGCACCTGCTCATGTAGCCATCTCAAGTGAGCAAGTTTTTGGCAAAAAACAGCATGCCTCTCTTGCCCCATGCACTTTCCTTACCTGACCTTGCTCCGTGCGACTTCTTTTTGTTTCCATGAATGAAGAGGGGCATGAAAGAACCACAATGTGATGGTAGAAGAGGTGAAGAAAAAATAAGGGAGGTTGAGATAGTTTATTGTGCCAGCCTGGCTGACAAACACAAGTGGGATTAACTGAAGGGCGGAGAGATAAAGGGCTTGGTGAGCCTCACCTTTCTTGTCTCTCGCTCTGTGATCATCGGACCAGTTTGTGGCTGCCTTGTTTATTTTGTGCCTCAATTTATAGGCTACACTACCTGTGGGATGCCTAACCTGTGGGCTGTGTCAGTGTAAGTTGAGGTCCATTGGAGACATCTCTGGAGCTGGGGACTGACAGTTGGGACTGGTGGTTGGTTGACAGTTGGTGATCTGCCTTGCTGTGCTGAGATAGCCTAGCTCTCTCTATAAACAGAGGAAGATCTGGCAGCAGACTAGACTTGAAGGACTGCTAGTCTCTCACAACTCTCTCTTTCTCATGGGAGTGAGTTGCACTGAGCCATTTGTACTGCTTTATAATTTAACTGTTCATTTCTTGTATTATCTATCTATCTATCTGTATATAATTTAACAGTTCATTTCTTGTTATATATCTAATTATCTTTATAAATAAATACATACAATTCTCAGAAATCTGGTTTTATCTCTCTAGAGAACCCCGTCTAACACAGAGGTGCTGTCAGCCATCCAAACAGATCTGTTTGAAAAATGTTTCCAAGAATGGAATCACAGATTTGACAAATGTATTAAGTATAACAGAGAGTACTTTGAAGGTGATAAAGTTGTTTTGTAAAAAAATTTTAAATACATAGCTGTGGGGGGGTGGGGTCCATTTTTTTAAGTACCCCCCTCATACTTTCTTCAAATAGCTTCTTTTAAAAAGTTTTTTTTAACAACATGAGGATTCTAGGGTCATATCAATCCATGTGTTTCAATTCATTTACACTCATACCATTAAAATCCTGTATTATGAGAGCTAGCTGATGTTTAGGGAACCAGTTAAAAATTTAAATCATATTTGTAAAGGCTTTCTTCTTAACAACAGGAAGATGCGTTTGCCAAGAGAAAATGAACTCAAACACTAGAAAATCTGGGTTTGATTCAAAACTAACCCACAATTTTTAAAAGGGTTGTAAACTTGGTGAGTGAAACGAGTTTAGTTTCCATATACTGCATATCCATATGTCATGTTGATATTTCATGTGCACATTCTTATCTCACACATGCCGATGTGTAGTATTAACATTTGGGAGGTCTGAGGCAGCTGGCAAGTTAGGTTGGAACAGGGTGCTAATGAGGTGAAGATTCCAGGATCCGTCTTCCTGAGGATGGGATGTCACTTCTTTTAAGTCAACCACTTCCTACTAATGAGCTCAGTTGCCCTGAACTACTCTGCTTCAATCCAACGTTGTATGAAGGCCAGAAAATTGCCACTAGTGCACTCAGTGCTGGAGCTACTGAGGGGACTATAACATGGTCCCATTCCCTGGTCCCAAGGAGCTCAGCATCTACCAAGAGAAGTAGATAGGGAAGCATACAGTGAATAGGGAAGTGATTCAGGGGCAAAGGTGGGATTTACCAATGATGAAAGTTTCCAATAAACCAATTCACTGCCGTTGAGTCAATTCGGACCCATAGCAACTACCCTTGTGGGTTTCCAAGAGTATAATTCTTTACAGAAGTAGAAAGCCTCATCTTTCTCCTGCAGAATAGCTGGTGGTTTTTAACTGTTGTCCTTGTGGGTAGCAGCCCAATGTGTAATCCACTACAGCCACTATGGCTCTATATTGAGGATTAGGGAAGACTTTGAGGAAGATTTTCTTCATCTCTCAAGCTTCTGAAGATCTCCCGGGCAAACATAGATCGTCCTTTCTCCAAAGTCCCAAGCCAGTTTGCTGTCAAACTGATTGTAGCTCATAGCTACCTCATGTGTGTCAAGGTAGAACTGTGTTCCATAGCATCTTTCAATGAATGGCTTTCCTTTGGTTTGGTTTTCATTGTAAGGGTCCATAAAGATTCTCTCTCTCTCACTGCTATGGAGTCCGTGTAGACTCACAGTCACCCTATAGGACAGTGTAGAACTGCCCATCTTTCTCCTGCAGAGCTGCTGGTAGTTTGGAATTGCTGACCTTGCAGTTAGCAGCCCAATGAGTAAGCACTACATTGGCAGGACCCCTGGGGAAGTAGATTCTTGTTGTTGTTAGGTGCCATCAAGTCAGTTCTAACCCTGGAGACCCTATGCATAACAGAACCAAACACTGTCTGGTCCTGCTCCATCCTTACAATTACTCCAATGCTTGAGCCCATTGTTGCAGTCACTGTGCTGATCCACCTCCTTGGGGGTCTTCCTCTTTTTCACTGTCCTTCTACTTTAGAAGTATGATGTCCTTCTCCAGGGACTGGTTTCTCCTGAAAACATGTCCAAAGTACATGAGACAAATCTCACCATTCTTGCCTCCAAGGAGCATTCTGTCTGTACTCCTTCCAAGACAGATTAGTTTGTTCTTTGGGTAGTCCATGGTACTTCCAATATTCTTTTCTAGTAGCATAATTCAACCACATTTATTCATTCTTCATTCTTCCTTATTCAATGTCCAAGTTTCACATACACCCGAGGCAATGGAAAATACCATGGCTTGGGTCAGGTGCACCTTAGGCGTCTAATATCTTGCTTTTTCAACACTCACTCTAAAGAGGTCTTGTGCTGCATATTTATCAAATGCAGCACATTGTTTGATCTCTTGAATGCTTCCATGGACATTAATTGTGGATCCATGCAAGACAAAGTCCTCGACAACTTCAATCTTTCCTGCAGACTTTATCATGATATTACCTATTGAGGTGGCATAGTAGTTATGGACTGGACTATGATCCTCAAAGTCAATAGTTCAAAACCACCAGGAGCTCCTCAGGAGAAAGACAGTCTTTCTATACTTGAAGTTACAGTCTCAAACTCATAGAGGAAATTTTACCCTGTCTTACGGGGTCTCTATGAGTCAGTATTGACTCAATGGTGGTGAATTTGGGTTGGCTTTTTGGTTATCAATTGCTCCAGTTGTGATGATTTTGTTTTTTTTTTGGTTTTTTTTTAACAATGATTGAAATCCACACGGAAGGCTCCAATTCTACATCTTCATCAGCAAGGGCTTTCGGTTCTCCTCACTTTCAACAAGCAAGGTTGTGTCATTTGCATATCATCGGTGGTTAATAAGGCTGATGGTGAATTCTTCTTCATAGAATCTAACGTCACTGATTATTTTCACTGCATAGCTTGAGTAAATATGGCGAGAGGATATAATCCTGATGCACACCTTTCCTGATTTTAAATCTATACTATTCCTTGCTATGTTCACACAACTACCTCTTGATCCATGTACAAAATCCTCATAAGCGCAAGTAAGTGTTCCTCTTAAGGCTATCCATAGTTTGTTAGGATCCATGAGGTGGAATGTTGTTGGATAGTCAACAAAGCTCAGTAAACATCTTTCTGGTATTCTATGCTTTCAGCCAAGATCCACCTGACATCAGCAAGGATATCCTTTGTTCCAAGTCCTCTTCTGAATTTGGTCTGAACCTCTAGCAGGTTGCTGTCAAGGTACTGCTGCAGTCATTATTGGATGATCTTTGGCAACATTTTGTTTGCATGTGATATTAATAATATTGTTCTATAATTTGAGCATTCTGTTAGATTACCTTTCATTGAAATGGGTACAAATATGGATCTCTTCCAGTCAGTTGGTCAAGTAGCTGTCTTCCAAATTTCTTGTCGATGAGTAAGTGCTTCCAGTGTTTCAT
Source organism: Echinops telfairi (assembly GCF_000313985.2). Taxonomy (NCBI): domain Eukaryota; kingdom Metazoa; phylum Chordata; class Mammalia; order Afrosoricida; family Tenrecidae; genus Echinops; species Echinops telfairi. Next base: position 83,584,064 of record NW_022107431.1, on the reverse strand, counting down.
CAGCTTGTGGATACATTCCAATTGCTATTTTATCAATTCCTGGAGGCTTGTTTTTGACTAATGCCCTCAGTCCAGCTTGGACTTCTTCATTCAGCACCATTGGCTCTTGCTAATATGCAACTTCCTAAAATGGTGGAATGTTGACAAGTTCTTTTCAGTTCTCTGTGACTCTGTATATTTTTTCATGTCCTTTTAGTAATTCCTGTATCATTCAATATTTTGCTCATAGAACCTTCTAATATTGCAACTTGGGGCTTGAATTTTTTCTTGATGCTGAGCGTGTTTTTCCTTTTGGGCTTTCTAACAGAATGTGCAAGCAATCAAACTATATCATTGATATCACACACAGTAAAATTTTGCTCAAGATCATCCAACAATGGTTGTATCAGTGCATTGATAAGAAAGTGCCAGAAGTTCCGGCTGGAAACAGAAGAAGATGTGGAACAAGGGATATCATTACTGATGTCAAATGGATCTTTGCTCAAAGTAGAGAATACCAGAAAGATGTTTACTTGTGTTTCATTGACCATGCAAAGGCATTTCCTTGTGTTGACCTTAATAAAGTGGATAACATTGAGAAGAAGGGGAATTCCAGAACACTTCATTGTGCTCATTCAGAAGATGTACATGGAGATTAAAAAAACAGTTGTGAGAACATAACAAGGGAATACTGCATGGTATACAATTACGACAGATGTGTGTCAGGGTATACTCTCACCACACTGTTCAGTCTGCATGCTGAACAAATCATCAGAGAAGCTGGATTATATGGTGAAGAGTGTGGCATCAGGATTGGAGGAAGGCTTACTAACAACAGGACACAACCCTGCTTTTGAAAGTGAGGTGGACTTGAAACACTCACTGAAGAAGACCATGGACCGTAGCCTTCAGTATGGATTGCAGCTCAAAGTAAGGAGGGAAGAATCCTCACAACTGGACCAATAGGTAACATCATGATAAATGGCCAAAAAGTTGAATTTATCAAGAACTTTGAATTACTTGGATCCACAATCCAAGCACATTAATGCATCAGTCAAGAGATCAAGAGATGTATTACATTATGTAAATCACTGCACAAGACCTCTTTAGAGTATTAAAGAGCAAGGATATTACTTTGAGGACTAAGGTCTGTCTGACTCAAGCCAAGGTATTCTTCACTGCATCATGCGTATGTGAAAGCTGGACATGGAATAAGGAAGACTGTGGAATTGATACATTTGAATTGTACTGCTGGAGAAGAAACTGAAAGTACCAGGGACTGCTACAAGGACAAATCAATCTGTATCGGAAGAAATAAAGCCAGAGTGCTTTTTAGAGGCAAGGACAGCAAGACTGTGTCTTACATACTTTGGACATAATGTCAGGAGATGTCAGGCCCTAGAGAAGGACATCATGTTTAGTAAAGCGGAAGGGCACAGAGGTCCTCAACAAGATCGATGGACCAAAGAAGGCTGATCAAAGGGTCCAGGCATCGGAACAATTCTGAGCATAGTGCAGGGCCAGGCAGTGTTTTGTTCTGTTGGGCATAGATAGGGTCACTATGGGTCAGAGCCAACTCAATGGCACCTAAGAACAGCCACAGCCCCCCATTGTGGGCACTTAAGAAAATCTGGTGGATAAATGACAAGGGTTATTCAGGATTATTGACAGGACTTCTGTGCACAGTGGTTATGTGTTGGACTGTTAAGCCAGGAGTTTGAAACCTCGAGCTGCTTCATACGAGAAACACGATGCTTTCTACTCTCATAAAGTTACTGTCTCAGAAACTCACAGGGCCAGTTCTACTCTCTCCTATAGGGTTGCTATGAGTCTTCATCAACTTGATGGTAGTGTAGTGGTGAGGATGGAGAGGAGAAAGGAGAGCAGCCAAGCAATGGCTAGTAGACAAAGTCAGTGAAGAAGGAAAGTGATGGTACGAACAGGAAGGAGTCCTTCATGACATTAACCTTCTCTGGGAAGCTGGTTGGTTTGATGGTGTTCTCAGTGAGTGTGCACAATGCAGGGGAAGTATAGGGCTGCTCCTTTAGGACAGGGGAAACCGAGAAGTGTAATGTGGTAGTTACATATTCTGGTGTCAGTTTGGGACTTGGGGGGATTAAGAGTGAAGGGGTGGAGTCTAGTTTGTCAATCAGGTCATAGCCAATGAAGCCGCTGGGTGGGCATGGCCTTCTCTTGAGAATTCTGGAAATTCCTGGATTTCCTGCTTGGAGGCAGGAGAGACACTCTGTCTCCTCACTTCCTGAGAGACACTCTATTGACAAGATACATGGCACTACACTGATAGACCCCGTGCCCTGGGACCTGGAGGAGCCATGTGGAGACCCCTACCAGCACTGAGATGCTTACAACGCCACTGGATCCAAAGACTTTCTACCCACTTGCCTGTGATCATCCTGCACTTGGCATCATTGCATGTGTTTCATGAGTCTGAAGAGGACTTTATCTATTGGTATCAGACATATGGGCTAATATCGGACTTATGGACTTGATCTGGACTGGTCTGGGATGTTTTCTCAATATTTAACTGCTTTTATATATAAACCTCTTTCTTATACACACATGAGTTTCTATGGATTGGTTTCTCTAGTCTACCCAGACTAACACATTGAATTTAAGCAATAATGCATTGCAGTTGTTTGTGTGACATCCATAGCAATAAAAAAAAATGTCCAATGTCAATAAGTGGTGAGCATAATAACTCTCAGGAGTAACTGATTAAAATACAGGTAAAGCAGGTAGAGGGAGAAGAGACAGGAATGGAGCTGGCAATCATTAAGGGTTCCCAATCTTTGAGAGGTGGACAGAGAAAGTTGACCCAAGCAACATTCTGAGCAAGATCGAGAGATGGAGGTGAGCCAAGAGAAAGTGGTGCCAGAGGAACTCAGGGAGGAGTGTACAGGTAGCGATTTGTGTTAAAGTCCCCAGAAGACCAGGGAAAGAAGGGCCCGAAGAGAGCCCACTGGCCTTTCCAGTAGAAGGTGATGGCTGACTTTAAGTATAGTTTGTTGGGAGGGACCAGTGCATAGGTATACTGGTATTCTAGTATGAATACATTTGACTCACCTTCATATACTTTAAAAATAATCATTTTACTGGGGCCTCATACAGCTCTGATCCCAATCCATCCATCCATCCATTGTGTCAAGCACATTTGTACATAGGTTGCCATCCTCATTTTCAAAACATTTTCTTTCTACTTGAGCCCTTGTTATCAGTTCATTGCCACCACCACTCAGCCTCCCTCCCTCATGAACCCTTGATAATTTATAATTGTTGTTCCCATGTCTTACATTTCATATACTTTTAGAATCATATTTCGGGTATAAAATGTCAGGAGTGGCATATGTCTTTGTGTGACAAATATACAAAAGAATGGTGTGTACAAGTAGAGAGAGGCAGAGGTGATTCAGTGGCAGAATTCTCAACTTCTGTGCATTCCCAGCTAATAACCTCAAACAGAGCCACCACTGCTCTGCTCATGGAGACTTACTTGGAGACGTGCTTCCCATAACCAGCCAGTGGAAACCCTCTGATGGCCCATCTAGTCTAATCTGTGACCAATAGTGGTGATAGTTCAGGTCCAGGTAGTGATTTACTCTCTTGTGCATGGGAGTGTCCTAAGTCAGGACAGGCCTAATGCAGGCAACAGTAGGAACACAGGTGAGGAGGATGTCTAGAAATACTAAAGGCATTGGAGGAGGATGGATACAGAGCTTAAAGTTTAATTGCAGCCGTAGAATCAGGGAAATTTAGGTTGTAAACTGGACTCAGAGAAATAGAGGGGTGCCAGAAATCATTTGCTGATTACCCACTCTTGGGGACTACATTACCATATCTTCAGGACCCCATGGCAACAGCTCTATATTTCAGTCTCTTCTTCAGATCCTTCCATCTGGGACCTACATCAGAGGCGTTAATCAACCAGGTTCAAACTCCATTTCCGCTGGATGGTCTTGATTGTTCAGCTGATAGACACATTTTTTCTTGAATGAGATTTTTAGATGCTAAGAGTCTCTGGATGGGTTGTTCATGAAAGTATGTTGACACACTATAAAATGAATACAGTCGAAGACCACAGTGGAGAATGGAAGAGATAAAAGTTCCCTGGCCTGTATGTGTGTAATATCTTCATGATGTGTCAGAAAAAGTCACCCTTCATTTTCTCAGTTGAGAATCAGTAGCAGTAACAATGATTTGACTTTAAAGCTCAAACAGAATAATTTAGGGAGTGTCAACCATAGGAAATTATGGATTGAATCAGAGAGTTAGATTCCTCAGTGGAAGCTGCAGGTGGGTCAAACAATTCGTTTGAGCTTGGTCTGGAGGATTAAAGGAAGCAATTCCAGTTTCTGAGGCACTGAAACATGTAAGCCGTGTGTGATTCAAAGATGTCCACCATATGGATTTGAATGGATCAGTTTTCAGAGAACAGTGACATCAGAGAGAAATTCTTCACTTCTGAAACCTCCGAGTCCAGGAAGCAGGCAAGCTTAAAATGCCTGAAATTAATTTTCTTGCTTTTATGATTTTTTAGCTAGTGTTTTCACTTTAGTACTGATACCCAGAAGCAGTTACTCAAAGGATGGATTTAGGAAAAAAAAGAAAATCACATCAAACAAGCAAATGACACAATGTATTTCCTTGGAAAACTGGTATATGAGTTTCAAAAATTGCTGAATTGTGTCGAGTTCAAATGATCAGGATTAAATTTGAAAGAAAATGTTTTGAAAATGAGGATGGCAACCTATGTACAAATGTGCTTGACACAATGGATGGATGTATGGATTGCGATCAGAGCTGTATGAGGCCCCAGTAAAATGATTATTTTTTAAGTATATTCAAGTCAACTTGAAGCTCTATTCAAAATTATTATAAAGCTGAAGTGTGCATTTAAATTAGCTGTAGGATGAGACAGAGTGATAACATCTCGAATTAAAAGCATATAAACATTTTTGTTTGCCCTTTTGTCCTTGAGATGCTTTGAGATTTTGATAATTCTTAAAATTGAACTTAGCTTATCTGTTTTTCAGCTATTGCTATTATATATTTAAGATCTTCTCACCTTTGGTAGCATAGCACAATAATGCAAATGCCAATCAATTTCTTTTTATAGCTAAGTATCTCATCTTCTATGCAGTAGACCCTAGTTCAGCAGTTCTCAACCTGTGGATCGTGACCCCTTTGGGAGTCAAACCACCCTTTCACAGGGGTCACCTAAGACCATTGGAAAACACATATTTCTGGTGGTCTTGGGAACCGAGACACCGCTCCTCTATCTGTCTTCAGTGGGTCTGCCCACGTGCAGATTTGCCCACATATGAGTACCCAGCGTGATGACATTATTGCTCCAGCTCCATCACATACACCCTATACAAATACCGGTGTATGAGACAGAGTTGTTACCATAATGTACTTATGCAGACGAGTCACACATGTGTAGAGAGCAGCTACTGAGTAGAGAGCAGCTACTGTGTAGAAAGCAGCTACTGTGCAGAAAGCAGCTGCTGTGTTGAAAGCAGCTACTGTGTTGAAAGCAGCAGTATTGGAGGTAAAACAACACTTTATGAATTATAATTACTGGGTAAATGTAAAACACTGTACTGTAAAATCATCAACTACTGCAAAAATATCTGTACCATGGGAACTTAATCTGGATGCTGATCAGTCTTTTATATTCAGCTGTGGTCGATATGAATACTGCCCCCTTGTGATCGTAACAGGCATGTAAAAAAAATAGAATGGTAAATCCTAGGAAACTTGAACTGTATTGACTGAACTATGCTATGTATCATCCTTTGTATTATTAAAGTTATTGTTATATGTTATTTTCATTAGCAAACCATCCATGACAATGGATCGTGTAGAGAAGCTCATTACGAAAGAAAATGTAGTGAAGATTTTTTACAATATGGTTTTACCTCAATAATTACAGCAGGAATTGAGAAACCATAATGTGTTATTTGTTGTGAAGTTCTATCAGCTGAATCTATGAAGCCAAACAAACTAAAATGCCATTTTGATAGCAAGCATCTGAGCTTTGCTGGCAAGGATACCAATCATTTTAGAAGCACAGCTGATGGACTCAAGAAAGCCAGATCGGTGCAAAGTACCACAAACAACACGTAGCAGCCATTGAAGCTTCATATTTGGTGGCACTCAGAATTGCCAGAGCTATGAAACCTCACACCATCGTTGAGGACTTACTGTTGCCAGCGGCCAAAAACATTGTTCAAGTTATGATCGGAGACAAAATTTATTACAAAATCGAGTGCAATTTCCTTATATAACAACCCTGTCTTCAGAAGAATAGATGACATGTCTGCTGATGTTCTTGATCAGGTAACCCAGGAAATTAAATCTTCTCCACTTCCAATATTTAGCATCCAGCTTGATGAATCCACAGACATTGCAAACTGTTCTCAGTTACTGGTTTATGTGAGGTATATTAATGATGGTGACTTTAAGGATGAGTTTCATTTTTGCAAACCTCTTGAAATAACAATCACTGCATGTCATGTATTTAACACAGTTGGTCCATTTCTGAAAGAGCATAAGATCTCTTGGGAGAAGGTTTGTGGTGTTTGCACAGATGGTGCTCCAGCTCTGCTAGGATGTTGATCTGGATTTCAATGATTGGTACTGAATGAGTCTCCAAAATTCATCGGAAATTACTGTATGGTTCATCGGCAAATATTAGTGATGAAGACACTGCCACAAGAGTTATAAGAGTAATGAAAAGTGTCATAAGTTCTGTCAATTTTGTAAAGGCGAGCGCACTTTAAAGTCAACTGTTTTCACAACTGTGCAATGAGTTGGATGCGCCAAATAATGCTCTGCTGTTATGAGATGGTTGTCGAGCGGAAAAGTGAGATGGTTGTCGAGAGGTGAAGTGAAGTGAGATGGTTGTCGAGAGGGAAAGTTTTAAAACATGTTTCTGAGCTTAGTGATGAACTCAAGACGTTTTTTCATCAGAAAGCAAGACCACTGTTTGAATCACTGAGTGAACTGCAGAAAATAGCTTACTTGGTTGCCATCTTTGCCATCTTGAATGAGTTAAATTTATCACTGCAAGGACCAAATCCAGCATGCCTCGATTTGTCTGAAAAGGTCCGATCATTCCAATTGAAACTTCAGCTTTGGCAAACAAAATTGGATGAAAATAAATTTACATGTTGCCTACCTTATCTGCTTTCTTTGAGGAACATGACATTGAACCAGACAAAAGGATTACAACGATAATTTCTGTGAAAGAACACTTGCACATGCTTGTAGACAAAATTTCATTATACTTTCCAAATCTACCTGACACCCCATTTGCACTTGCCAGGAGCCCATTCACAGTCAAAGTTGAAGATGTTCCTAAGACAACACACGAGGAGTTCATTGAGCTTATTAACAGCGATGCAACGAAAACTGATTTCTCTACGCTGCCAGTTACAGAATTCTGGATCAAGTGTTTGCAGTCACATCCTATTCTGTCTGAGCCTGTGCTGCACCTTCTTCTTCCGTTCCCAACAGCATATCTTTGTGAAACAGGGTTTTCCCGCTTGTTGGTTATCAAGTCTAAATGCAGAAGTAGACTTCTTGTGGAAAATGATCTTTGTTGTGCTCTTGCAAAGACTGCCCAGAAAATTTCTGATCTGGTGAGAAAAAAGCTATCTCAACCTTCACACTGACATTGGCTTTTTACGCATACTGTCCCAAAATGTAGCAATGGCATTTGTTGTTGTCATATTAAGACTGTTACCCATGCTACACCATGCTTCAAGACAAAGTTTAATTTATTTGTCATTAGAAATAGATATTTCACAATATATAATTACATATTGTTTTTGTGATTAAACAATGCTTCAAGTATGTTAAATTTGTAACAATGAAAATACATCCTGCTGGGGCTCTGATGGCTGAGTAGTTAAGGCGTGGGCCTCTGAAATACATCCTGCACTTCAGATATTTACACGATGATTCATAACAGTAGCAAAATTACAGTGATGAAGTAGCAACAATAATAGCTTTTGGTTGGGGAGCACCACCACATGAGGGACTGTAGTAAAAGGGTCGCGGCCTTAGGAAGGTTGAGAACCACTGCCTTAGTCAGTCCCCTAGTCAATGCACCTTGTGTGCAGCTACCACCCGTCTGCCAATGGAGGCTTGTGTATTGCTATGATGCTGGAAGCGTTCCAGCAGCACTTTTAGATTACAATAGACAAGGAAGAAAGTGCTGGATATTTCTTCTGAAAAATCAGCCAAAGGGAAAATCAACCTATGCATCACCATGACTCAATCTCATTGTGTCCTATTGGCCACAAATTAGCAGCCAACTCACTAGATGCTAACAAAACCAACACATTTTAGAGTATCAAAAGGAAATGTATGCATCACCTAATTCATTTATCTCAATTTCATGAAGACATCTCCGGCTAGAGGAGTGAAAGGCCATTCCTATGGGCATAGAGTGGTCTGGTCACAAAGGTGGGCCTCAAAGACAAGTTTTGACTCTTCCAGCACAGGGAATCCCATGTCCGCTCCTCTCTCTTTCCAGGCCTCTGGAGTCTCCCTCTGCCTCCTCCCAGCTGGGTTCTCAAGCAAAGGTTGGAGTGAAGGATCGATGAGTGCAGATGATGAGTACTGAAAGGCATGGGATTTGCCAGAAATCAAAGCCAACTTCAGATGACTTTTGAATTTTAAATTGGTTTTAGGTGGCCAATATTTCTCTTTTCCACTTCAAGAAAAACTAATGAAGAATGACCAGTTTCTGGGGAGTCGAGTCTGACCCAGGCCAACCTGAAATATGTCAGAGAACTGTGTCCCGCGAGTCCTTCAGGGGTTAAATTTTCAGTAGTTCTCCCTCCTTTCTTCCCAGGGGACTCTGAACAGACCAGCATCCCCACCCGTTCAGGTCATAGCAGAGCACATCAACCATCTACCACCTGGAGAACAGAGTCAGTCATTGCTCGAGGGTCTCAGACCAGACTGTGACAGAACAACCATCATCATCACTTCTCTTTATAGATAGCAGGAACCTTTGCTGGGTTAAGCTTTTCTATATAAAATGCTTTGCATTTGGAAAGACAAGTTTTTCATTAGAAAATCATTATTTTCAACTCTGTATGTGAAGAGTATTCAATATTGTGGAAGTAGAAAGATATGTAGATTGGTCCCTGTTCTCAAACACCTCACTATAAGGTGAATATGTACTTCTTCAATGAGTAAACCAAAAAAAAATCCTAGACTGCCAGTTAGTGGTGGCTGCAAGTTCTTCTTTCTGCATTTACTGGAATGAGCAATCCGAAGAGTCTAAGTGGGAAAAGGCCTCATTGGGGTTTCCCGTTGGCACCCTAGAAGGAAGCATGCATTATTCAGACAATACGATAACCTTCTTCCAGCAAGAAGAAACGAGTTTAGTGCCTCAAAGTGGTTCACAACTAAAGTTCCTGAGAAAAAAAGAAATTTAGGCAAGCCTGAAATTGAATCCTAAGGGGCTAGTCTCTCTAATCATTTCATAGTTTTGGAAGAAAAGAAAAACAACCTTTGTTGCCTGGGATGTCTGTGGTTGCCTTTGCTCAAGGTGTTGTTGCTTCCACTGCTGCACTCTGACTTTTCTTGCCTCTACGGTCCCAGGATAAAATTAAAATTTTACTTAGGAATATTCGGTGCAACATTTCCCATAAAAGCTTGCTTCCGTTCATTGCGGTGTTTCCCCTCACTGCTTCCTGTGGGAGCCTGAGTGGGCTGGCTTCCCTTGACCAAATTTGTGCTCCAAAGAGCCCATTTTCCTTAGTGATACTGGTTAGCTAGCACCAGCACCATCGGAGCAGAGAGCAAGAACCTGATTTTAAAATCAGCTCAGCTTTTCAGAAAATGAAGAGATATAATTGTTCAAAGAGCTCTAGATGTAGGTGGGTAGGGACCAAGACTTTCTTTCCCCTATATTCACATAGAAATATACTTAAGGAAATAAGGACAAATAGCAGACATGGACAAGTCGAGTGGTTTTAAAAGGGACATAGTTGTGGGACGGTGAAGGTTAAGCTTTATGACAACGCTGTAAAGTTAGAGTCGTGGTAGGCCTGGAGTTTTAGTTTGATCAAGGATAGTTCTAATTGTATTAAAATGAAATGATTTGTTGGAGTTCCTTGGTTCCCTCCCCATACTGACTTAGCAAACATGTCCCTTTTAGAAAGAAAGGTTTAGCTGTTGCAACCACCCTAGTCATTCCCACAGGCACACGCAGCAGTAGAACGAAGGCAATGCCGTGGGGGAAGGAACCAGTTGGGAGGAGTTCTCAGAGGGGTCACTGTCTGTTTTGCTCTGTTCTTGGATCATCACTACTACAGATGGGGCTTTCTTGGAAGCTATGCCATCAAGAACTGGCCCAGGAGCCAAGCCTCCCCATCACGCCATCAGAACACACCTGTGAACTCACTGTCCCCTGCCTCGGGGCAGCGTCAGGAAACACTGTCCTCATCGAAACCCTTCAGGGGAAACCATCCTGAGAAAGCCCAGCAGTGGAGTCAGAGGCAGACATTTGCGTGTGTCTTTTCTTTTCTTTCCAGGGCTGATCCCAAATGTTTAAAGTAAGAGACTCTCAAAGTCAGGAAGCTGGTCAGACGTCCAAACTATGTGGTGACGCTGAGGCCCCTGTGAACCGGAAACAGACATTTATTGTATTCCCTTCCAGCTCAATTGGTTCCAAATAGCTACCAGTGATGCTGAGAGGAGTTGGCTGTGGGCCCAAAGTTTAACCTGCGCAGTAGCAATGTACCGCGCAAGAAGGTCACTTAAAAAAAAAAAGTTTCTTGGTTTGTTTGTTTTTACCATTTACTATTACTGGAAGTATGATGTTGGCACTTTTACAGGAGGCTGGAAAAGGGAGAGGGAAGAGGAAAAAGTAAGACTGTTTTTAATTCATCAAACTGTTGCTGATTTAGGAATAATAAACACGAGTCTGTTTCCTTGATTATTTTATAAATAGCAAATATTTGGGCAAGGAATCTGATAAGTGCACGGGCTATAGGACTTGTTTATCCAAATGATGCGCCAGTAAAAAACAAGCATCCCCCCCAAAAAAAACCCCAACTCTCAAGTATGTCTGTGAGAGTCTTCAGTCTGGTTCCGAAGGTCCTTAGTCATCATTTCCCTCATCTTTTAAACTTTTGATCAAAGAAACACAGGGGCCTCTGAGGGGAAAGACTGGTTCCATTATGCACAAGGCAATAAGGTAGTGCCCTTCCCAGCAGTTAATAGGCAGGAATGTTGTAAAATACCATGTGGTTTTCAAATACCAAGGAGGAAGTTTTCTGGTTTATAGCCTTCCTAGTCATCTCGATGGGCTCCTGATTTGCTCAGGCATTGCTGACTAGTTCCATGTTCAACCGAGTGACTTGGGCTGAAGATCTGCTACCCGCCGTAGACTGGACCGCTGCCTGGTGCTTAGCTAGCAGGGCTCCCAAAGCCACGAGTCTCAGGCTCTTGCTTGTGCTCCAGACCCAACTCAGAATTCTGGGATTTCCACAGTGCCGAGTTCCTGTAAGAGCCTCCCGATTTAAGTCACTAACCCAAACATGCAGCACATTGCGTTTCAATGAGCAGCACACGTCCAAGGAGGGGAGGAGGGGAAATATAAACTGTGGTCACCGCATTCTTCTAATATTTGAAAATTAAAATGGAAACATCTTGTTCATTTGATTTTCTGGGAACTTGAGCATGGGTAAACTCCTTTGCAGTTCTTGCAAGTGTTGATTGTTAAAATTAGTCAATTACCATTGGAAGAGTATTAAAGGATGCTCTATTTTTTCCCCTGTTTGTTCAACAAAAAATTTTTTTTCAGCATCTACCATGGCCATTCGTGTCCCTGCAAGGTGGTGTCAGGGGTTTGCATTGGACGATGAGCCTCCCCAGCAGCACTACCAATGAAAGAACGGGCTAGAAGCTTGCCTCAGAGGGTTTTCCAGGTTGTAAATTTTAACTGAAGCCAACTGCCACTTCATTCTCCCATGGAGCAGTTAGTGGGTTCAAACTACTAACCTTTTGGGTTAGCAGTTGAGCACTTAATTCCTTGTCCCACTTGGGCCACACAGGCTCCTGCCCATGAAGATAACAGCCAAGAACCCCCTGTGGGGCAGTTCTGTCCTGTCACATGCAGCGCTTCCAGGAGTTGGAATCCAAGGGACGGTCAAGAGGTTTGGTTTGCTTGGGGTCATGGCCATGGCAAATGGGGCAGGGCCTGGCTCAATGACTCATCCAGCATGGAAAGCTCCCATGATGGGGATCGTATTTCTCTCAAGGTGAAGGACACCTTCACTGTGGAAAGGGGGAAATGCAAATGAACCATTCACCTCCCCAGGACCAACATGAGTCTTCCATTCCTCGTGATTAGTTTAGTAGTGTCTAACTTCCAGAAGTTAGAAGTAATCAGAGCCCACTTCTCAACCATCTTCTACCTGGCCATCCTAGGCTCCCGGGTCCCCAGTGAAGTTCTCAGTGCTGTTTGCTTTGGTGTTGGAGTGGAAGGGATGTTCTTTCTGGTTTGGGGACTCACTGTGACTGTAGTCACACAGCAGAGATATCCTGTAAATCTTTGAGACAGCATGAACCGGTCTTAGTGTGGTCAATTTTCTCAGAATTCTTCCGTAATGGGCATGGTGAAGCTAGTGCCCATCCTAAATCAAGAAGCTATCTTCTTTCATTTGCCTCAGGATCTTTGAGTTATTTGTACGTCCGTAAACTTTGGGCTGTTCAAACCCACCAGCAGCTCCACCAAGAATAATGACATTGTTTGCTCCCATAAAGAATCACATCTCAGAAATCGTAGGGAGCCGTTCTACTCTGTTCTGTAGCGTTACTATGAGTCAGAACCAATCTCATGGCAGTGGGTTTAAACCAAATTGAAGGTCCTAGGAACTCAAGGACTCAGAATTAGCCTAAATATATGACTTTTTCAGACTGAAACCAGCTGGGGGAAGGTGTGGGCAAACAATGAGTCTCTGGAAGCCCGGAGAAGGAAAAGCACCAGGCAAATGACAGGTGGGCTATAAACGGAATGGAAGCAAGTTCCAGACAACAGGCTTGCTTTTAAGATGGAATCATTTACCAAGATAGGTAGAGTTTGTACACACGTTTAATTCATTTGCCCAAGATAATAGGTTGCATTTATAAAACACCATGCTTTTGAATAGCTCAAAGACTGTCTATAAGCTGGGTATTAGGCTGTTTAAATGGAGCTCAGAACAGCTTTCCAACTTTGTAAAACCATGTTATTCATATGCAATACCTTTCTTTTGAGCATTTTGTCTCCTGATACTTCGGCAAGGGTGTAGATAATTTATGGCCTATTTTATGAGTAGAGAAACTGAAATGGCTAACCATTAACAGGTCGTGTTTTCTCAAAGTTATCCAGTAAGTAATTAGCAGATTTAAGAAAATAATCCAGGACTGCAAATTCCCACTTTCTTGGCCTTTCCCCTTAGACCTTTATACTTTAAATGATCCTAAATGTAATGACTTAAGAATGCAAGAAACCCTACACTGGGGGCCGCAGTGGACTGTCACCTCTGTACAGACTCAGATAATACCATCTGAAGACATTTTGATGGGGAGCCTGGTACTTCCTTTGCACTCAGTACTATGCGGAAAGTGAGGCAAGAAAGAGACGTTTGTCCTGGACCCCAAGCTTTAAAGGGCACCACATATCACAAGCACACATTGATTAATCAACACATGGGTGCTCAGTCTGCCATCACACAGACCAGTTCTGGTCTACCAGACCTCTAAACATCTACGCTTATGATAAACACTGTGAGGCTCGAGGGAAACACTGCTCCATGTTCTTGGAGCAAAGGGACTGTGATGAAATGAGATTTGAGAGTTGTCGCACTGATGACTTGTGGAAGGGCCCTGCTCAGAGGGTGGAGAGGAATCTAGCAAGTTCCACTTCCCAGAGCCCTGTTTTGTTTTGCTTTGCTTTAATTTTGCTGCTTTTGATGTTTCAATCGGTGATCCCAGAGGGACTCAGGAGTTAGTGTGTGGTATCACAATAGCTTAACAAGGTGTCTAAACAATATTTCCAAACATTAGACTCTTTGTATCACAGTAAAATGTGGGTCTAAATGTACCATCAGTGAACCATGAGATGGTTTTTGTATTAGAACATTGTCAATTTGTATACCGGGTATACCCTATGAGGATCTATTGAAAGGTTAAATTTGTATACTCTATGAGGATCTATTGAAAGGTTAAATTTTAACCTGACCTTGAGGACCCACATTATTACTTTTAGGGCTTTTGTTTTCCCATTTGACAAAGTTGAGGGTTGGATTCGATGATTTCCAAAGTTTCTTTCAACTGTAAAAAGAATTTCGTTTAATTATTCTACTGATTCATAAGTGTCGTGATTATGTTAACGGAAAGGTCAGCAGTTCTGAAGCACCAGCTGCTCTGTGGGAGAAAGACAAGGCTTTCTACTTCCTTCAGGAGCTTTCGTCTTGGGAACCCACCGCGGCAGCTCTCTCCTGTCCTACAGGGTGGTTATGAGTTGAGTGAATGGTAGTGAGTTTGGCTCGTTTGTTTGTTTCTCTCTTATATTTAGCCCACCCCACCTCATTCATGCATTTACTAGGCATTTCTTTTGTGCTCCGTGTCCGCTCTCCTTCAGTAAGTGTCCACCAATGTAGAAGTCAAGATTTATATACTTAAGTATTTTACAAATCAGAAGACACTTAATTTGGTTGATACATTATCATGCAAGTACAATAGGATTTGGCTTGTGACACTAGAGATGCACAGAGAGCTGAGTGCTTTACCTACTCCAACGATGATGGGCCAGGGAGGGATCATTCGAGGCAGACATCATCAGGTTAAGAGACTCCCAAGGTTCTGTGTGTGGCAATGATAGTGCAGATAGAAAAGAGGGGGAGGATTTGAGGGATACGTTGGGGAGTCACATGGATTGGTGTTTGTAAGAACCATGTTCGAAGTGTCTGTTCCTATGACCATTTACTTCTTCTAATGAGTGGCAGGGAGAAATGTTCACCTGCCCCATGGTCATAGACTTGAATCTTTAAGATAGTCACCTATTTTATCAATTGTATTCAAACACTATTATTCTCTTATTATGATGCATAAGTCAAAGGTGAGGTGTGTCCCATTCCAAGCTTCGGTGACTTGTTAATCTGGGTACTTTAAAGAAACAAATCCACAGAAACTCATGTATAAGAGAGAGTTTTATAGAAAGGGTAAGTGCACATCAAGAAAGCATCCCAACCCAGTGTTGCCCAAGCCCACAAGCCCAACATTAACCCATATGACCACCACCAAATCCCCAAGTCTTCCTCCATCTCACAAAACAGACGCAATGATGCCAACTGCAGGAGGAAAGCCGAGTCAGTGAATATGTAAACAACTCAGCATGGCAGGGGTCTCCACACGGTGCTCCAGCACCCAGGGCTGCTTTGGGGTAGGTCCATGTGGCTTCTCCTTGGCTATGTCTTGCAGGAAGTGAGCCTTGCCAGCTGAAGCAGGGAACTGGCTAAGGCAGCTGCACTCTGGTCTGATCATCACAAAGCAAGAGATCCGAGAACTAGAAAGGTGAGGCTCACTGAGCAATTTATCTCCCCGCCCTTCAATTAACCCCACATGTATTTTTCGGCCAGTTTGGCCCAATAAACTAACTACCTCAGTGATTTCATTAGCTTCAGAAGCTGTAAAAAATTAAGTCCAGTTCTTTCTTTGCAACTTCTCATCCATGTTAAAGGTATGTGCACCATCAGATGGCATTCATGCCATCTGACACATAGGTTTTCCCTTTCCAATGGAGAGAGTTTGTTCACAGCCAGGACTGGCATGCAGTCACTTCAATTTAGGCATCTGTAACTCTATATGCAAATGAGTCAGAAGTAGAGGGCTGGGTTTTCCTTATGAAAGCCAGATGCCTTTAAATTCTAGGGGCAAATTCTTGGCACAGCAAAGCGGGTGAGAGTGTCCCACATTCTGTCGAAATACATGAAGCCATTGGCATGTTTTGGCTGACCCAGGATGGTCAGGATTCCATTGGAGAATCTGCACTTTCCTTCTGGAAATGACAGAGAAGCAAGTCTACAGTCTCCACTAGAGTTCTATCCTCCAAATGGCACTGAAATGGCCCTGTGACCTACACAGATTGAAGTAAGAAAGACGGTACTGTATATACTCGAGTATGAGCTGACCCAAATATCAGCCAAGGCACCTAATTTCACCACAAAAACTGCATAAAAAATGTGCTGAAAAACTCAGCTTATACGCGAGATTATATGGTACTTTATGAAATATGTTCCTCAAATTGCATTTATGAAGAATTATTAGGGATTGCTTTTCTTGTGAAGTGCATAAAGTCAGTTTTCAGTCATAGTAACCCCTTGTACAACAGAACGAAGCAATGCCTAGTCATGTGCCATCCTCACTATTGTTACATTTGAGCCCACTGTTGCAGCCACTGTGTCAATCCATCTTCTTGAGAGTCTCTTCTTCGATGATCCTTTAGCAAGCATCAGTAAGTGCTTCAAGTTCGCCTCACTTTCAGCAAACAAAGCTGCATTATCTCTATATCGAAGGTTGTTAATAAGCTTTCCTCCAGGCTCGATGACTCATCCATCTTCATAGAATTCAGCTTCTCAGATGACTATCATAGAAATTGAATAAGTATGGGTAAATATTGAAGAAAATGGGGTGGAGGCTCTATCTGACCCTGTGTGACTACGCAAGGGAGAAAGGAGGAGAATCTAATTCCACATCAGTCCAAAGCTGACTGCCATAAGTCAGAGGCCTGACAGGCTCCCACTTCCCATTCTACTTCATCTATTTTGACACCTCCTGTTGCACCCACAACAGTCTACTCCTCTGGCGTCTGTTGCAATGGCCACAGAGACAACACTCACGTTTATGGGGTTCGTTAAGGAAGTGAATAGGTTACAAGTCAGGATTGAAGAAAAACATTAATATAGACACCTTTTGTTCACAGCACCTCTTCTCAGCCATGCTGTATGTACACCACCCTCTGGTCTTCGGTGTCTCAGCCCCGTGGCTCCTGACCCCGTGGCCCTATGTCCAGCCAAGACAACTGTTATAAAGCTTCCTGCATGTTGACAAATGCCCAAAGGGTCCCCCCTACTCTGCATGCCAGCTTCCTGCCTAATCCATAGTTTGTTGTGAACTACACAGTCAAAGTCCCTCGCATAGTCTATAAAACACAGCTAAACATCTTTTTGGAATTCTTTGCTTTTTTGTGAAGATCCATCTGACATCAGCAATGATGCACTTTTTTCTATACACTCTTCTGAATCCACCTTGAATACCTGGTAGTTATCTATTAATATGCTGGTGCTACTATCTTTAATAAATTATCTTCAGCAAAGTGTTACTTGTGTGTGATATTGATGATATTTCTCAACAGTTTCCATATTTTCTTGGAACATCTTTCTTTGCAACAGGCACACGTATGAGTCTCTGGTAGCCAGTTAGCTGTCTTCCAAATTTCTTGACATAGTTGAGTCAGTGCTTCCAGCTTGGCATTTGTTTGTGAAACATCCCAATTAGTATTTGATCAATTCCTGGAGCCTTGTTTTCCTACCTATGCCTCCAGTACAGTTTAGACTTCTTTATTCAATACCACACTGTACCTCCTGAAACAGGGGAACGCTGACCAATTCTTCTCCCTACAGTGATTCCATGTATTCCTTTCTCCATTTGATGTTTCCTGTGTCATTAGAAAATTTTTGTCCATTACTATTGCTTGATTTTTTTCTTCAGCTCTTTCAGCTTGAGAAATGATAAGCTTTTTCAAAATTTCTCACCAAGATTTCTAATGTAGCTGCATAGTTCATCATGATACTGTCACCATGTGGAGTCATGCTTGACCTCTTCTGTTGAGATCTTTTCCTTCAGTTTGCTTGCATTCACTTTCACTACCTTACACTCATAACCACCTTTCAGATGCTCTTATTTCAGTCTTTTCTTTCTTGTATTTTTGATGACCCGTTGCTTTCTTTGTGTATGATGTTCTTGTTTCCATCCCACAATGCATCTGGCCTTTTGTCATTATGGTCAATGTGGCTAATCTATCATTGAGATGGTCTCTAAATTCAAGTGAGATATTCTCAAGGTCATCCATGGCTTTGGAAACTTGTTTCATGTTCTTCAGCTTCAACGTGAAGTTGAGTCTGAGTAAATGATGGTCCCTTCTGCCCTTGGCCCCTGGCCTGACAAATGATACTAGGACTCTCCGTGATCTCGCTCCACAGATGTGGTTGGTGAGATTCTTGGGTATTCTATCCAGCAAGATCCATCTCTACCATTGCCATTCATGGTTGTTGTTTTTTTAACTAGGGATTAGAATGTCACTATTCTCAAACACTCTGCCACATAAAATTCCATGAACTGTTTACACGGGAGTAAATGAAAGGGAATGATCAGTTATCAACTTGTGTGACTTTTTCCATACAGGGGCTCACTATGGTCAATTCCTTCTGATTTATGGACCAGCTATTCGTGGCCAGCTGGCTATCAGTCACCCTCACTCCTTAGCACTGTCAGAACAATTGAGAGGTAAGACCCAATAAAAGATTTTCCGTGATCGTTATCCTCAGGGATGAGGAAAATTCCCCACGGAAATGGTACATATTTTACAAAAACCATAAATCCCAGGGGTGACATTTTAATATCTCAAAGTCAGTGTACAATAAATTAAAGGCTTTCTGGGATATGCTGACCTTTGAAGTCTTTATAGTAGGTAAGTCTTCTTTTACTTAGGTCCACTAAATATTACTTTTAGTTTCTCTGAACTCTAATACAATTTCTATAATAGAAATTCTTCTAAACTATTATTTAGGTGTCTTCATGGATACAATCACATTTATATTTGGTGACTGAATCACCAGCGTTCTCTAGCTTTAAGCGTGATTGAGGATGTATTATAGAATGAATATGTTGGATAAATTGTAATGCATCATCTAGATTTTCAAATACATATATTATTTAATATTTCTATTTGATTATTTTAGCCTACACACACCCCACCCAAACACACACAAGAGTAATTTTCATATTAACATACCTTAGGATCCACTTCCTGTGATCAAAGTTGGATTCCCCGATTGAAAGAAATGTGAGTGTATTTCATTGACTGCTAGGCATTAGGGAAAATTTCAGTAAGATCAAAGTCTGATGACTTCTTTAGCCTACTCATTTTCACTCCAGCCAGGTACACCCCCACCCCCACCATCCCACAGGAATAAGCCCACAGGAGATCTTGAAACTCAGTGCTTTGAAGAAAGTCCCTTATGATGCTGTTGAGCATCTGGGGGACTGGGGCAATTTTTCTCAGAGAAGTTTTCTGACTGGAGCCTAAGTCTCACAGAGCGTCCATATACTGGATGTTCACAATATATTAGGACCAAGCACACAGCCGTCAACAAGTTGGGCACAGCTGTCTTGTTCCTTCAGGGAAAAGACTCTAATGTGATTTTGTTGTTTGTGCTGCTGAGCAGATTCTGACTCATAACAACCCAGCATTCCAACAAAACAAAACCTACTACCATCGAGTCGATTCTGAGTCTTGCAATTCTTTGCACCACAAGGGCGACTGGATAGATATAGACAGGGGGTGGGGGTGGGGAGTGATAGTATATAGCAAATTGCTCTTAAGAGTGACCTTTGATGTTTAGTGAAGGGAACAATCTCTCGTTTTCTCTGTTACATATTTCTGCAACACTTGCCTATGACTTTCAGTGACAATTCATTGAAAACCAGCAAATATAAACTATTTTTTAATAATGAAAACTTTGTGATCTATTTTATGCCAGATTCCTTCAGGTAATTCTTCAATTAAGGGCTAGAATACCATAGGACTCTCAGAATAAAGAGTATATATAGATATTTGTGGAAAAAGGACCCTAAGCATAAACATTCACCCATTCCTAATTTTCCCCAAGCCTTATCATTCTCTTTTGCCCTTTAAAGTCATACATCAAAGGAATTGCACATTGCTCTTCAGGTGGGAGCCAGTCTTTCTGTGCAGGTGAGCTCAGGGGAAAGGAAAGGGTGGCCGTTAGATTTTATGCCCACTTGCACCTGTGTGAAAGTGTGGGGAGGGATAGAGTCAATCTGTCAAGCAGGTCATGCCTCCTGCTCAGAGGGGTGGCCTTTTATAAGGGAGACACTGGGAACTTCTCTTTTCTCTCTTGCCCTTTGCCTTTTTCCTTGCTGGGACCCCGTTTCTGACTCCAGGTGGCCCTATGTGGGCTGCTGAGCCAACTTAGGAGCTGTTGGCTCTCTTCCATGATGTCACCGACCTTGAACCCACCCTCCTCTGCATCCACCAACCTGTGGTCTCCCTGCGTTCTGCTTCATCTTCTACAGCTATGTGAGTCTGAGGGGGGCTCTGCCTAGCATCCAACCGAGTGACATGAGTTACACTGTGCTAGGAGGCATTCTTAACATAGACTTACATTACGTTTTGATATACAGGTCTTTTTTGATACCTAGATGAGTTTCACCGGTTTGGTTTGTCTCGACAGCGCAGACTGACACAGACGTGCTACGGGGCTGCCCAGCAGTAAGCTTAAAAATTCCAGTGAGGATCAGCTGACCTGGTGCAACCTTTCCACCACGAACACTACCAGGAAAGGCCATTTCATTTGGTGGAGACACGGCCCTTCCTCCTTTAACCCTTCCTCTTGACCTTGCACCCCAGAGCCTGTGTTCAATGGTGACGCTCATCCGGCTGAAGCAAGCAGGGGGTTCTGTATTCATTTTACCTTCGCGCACTCACTTGAAAGTTCGCACTTGGAATTGGCCTGCATCTAGGTCTCAGACCCACACACAGCGGCAAGCCCTTGCATGGCAGAGGTGGCCTAGGCAAGCCTATCTGTACTTTCACTTCCCACCCACATTCCTGAGCACAGACTGATGGGAGTTTGTGTCAGATCCACCGAGGCAGGCCAGTGCAGCAAGTCTGAAATCCCCGAGGTGATGACGTGGTATGCACAAAAGCCTGTCTGTACCATAGCACCCTGCTAAATTTTGATGGAGTCTGGCTATTTCAAATGAAGAGCTCTTGAACAAAGAGAGAGTGAGAGCATGAGAGAGCAAGAGAGAGAGAGAGAGAGAGAGAGAGACTCCAAGGAGATGAAAACCCTGCCTGGGCCAGCGAGTCCTCGCTTATTTTGTAATTCAGACAGAGGCGGAGTTCATTCCAACCTCAGCCAGTCCTAACAGAGTCTTTGTTTCCGTGAAGCTGCCCTGGAGAAGGAAGTGCCTTCTAGGTGCTGGAAGCTAGTGTCTGCCAAGCCCACACAAGATGTAAGGTGGGTACGGTAATTGGTACCCTGAAAAACAGCAAAGGGGGTGACATAACACTGAGCTCTGGGCAATGTCATATGAGGGATTCTAGGAGGGGAAATAACACGCATGTGTAGAAAGCCATGTGCCCCTACCCCCCAACCCACAAAGGTGCATATATCAATAGCTGACCTAGGATTAACTGCTGAGGACATCCTTCATATTATTAATAGAGCATTCAACGCACCTGCTTCAGACAGAGCCTTTACTTCGGGTGAGGAAAAGTACAGACGCCGGATATGTTGTGGTTCAAACCCACGATTTAAATGGCCTTATCCTAGACCCCAAACCACGGCCATGAAGTCGATTCTGACTCCATGACCCTGTAAAGGGGCTCTGCGGCTGTACATCTATATGGGAGCAAAAAGCCTCATTTTCCTCTTGCAGAGCGGCTGGGGAGTTTGAACCGCTCCCTTTGCAGTTAGCAGTCTGATGCTTTCCCAGCAGCGCCACCAGAGCTCTGGTTGGGGTTTTAAATGGCTCAAACCCCAAAACCACACTCAATTCCATTGCGTCCATTCTGAAATGGCCTCAAGAGCTGCTACCCTGTTTCCCCGAAAGTAAGACATCCCCCGAAAATAAGACCTACTTACAGTTTTGCCTTTCGCTGAAATATAAGGCATCCCTCCAAAAATAAGCCTCCCCGAAAGCTGCCGTAACTCTGGACTCTGGACCGTAGCGGCGGGCACCACCACGCAGCTCACTGTTGGCCGCAGTGCAACCAGAGCAGACAGGAAGTACGAGGTCTCTTTTAATAAAACAATAAATGTGTACCGTATTCTTCTTCATGGAAAAATAAGACATCACCTGAAAATAAGATCTAGCGCATCTTTGGGAGCAAAAATTAATATAAGACACTGTCATATTTTCGGGGAAACAGGGTAGTAACAGGGCAAAGGTATCCCTTGGGTACCACTGGATAGAGCCTGAAGGATGTCATAGATAATCTTTGCCAGGCAAAGATAAAAAGCATATATTATCCACTCTGTTAGTCTGGGTACATTAGAGAAACAAATCCAGAGAAACTCATATGTGTAAGAGAGAGTTTTATATAAAGGGTAAGTGCACATCAAGAAAACATCCCAGTCGAGTTTTACCCAACCCACAAGTCCAACATTAGCCCATATGTCCAACACCAATCCACGAAGTCCTCCTCCATCTCACAGAACACACGCAATGACGTCGACTGCAGGAGGAAAGCCGAATCAGTGAACGCATAAGCATCTCAGCACTGGCAGGGGTCTCCACACGGCTGCTCTGGCACCCAGGGCTACATCGGGGTAGGTCCATGTGGCTTCTCCTCGGTGATGTCTCGCAGAATGAGCCTTGCAAGCTGAAGCAGGGAACTGGCTAAGGCAGCTGCACCCTGGTCCGAACATCACAAAGCAAGAGACCCGAGAACTAGAAATGTGAGGCTCACTGAGCCATTTATCCCTCCGCCCTTCAATTAACCCCACATGTGTTTATCGGCCAGATTGGCACAATTAACTATCTCATCCACCATTTGCTCTTAGATGAGTCAATCTGCCCAGGATACTTTCCAAATATTTTTATTTACAGAATAATCTTTCTAGTCCCTCTGAGCTAAGGGTTTGAGAGCAAGAACCTGAAACGATGCAATCGTACTTGATGAAAGTGAAGAAGATGCGAACCCCTTGCTGATGAAGATCAAAGACTACGCGTTCAGTGTGAATTATATCACAACATGAAGGAAACAGAAGTCCTCACAGCTGAACCGGGAAGTAATTTCATAATACATGAAGAAAAATTGGAGTTGTCAAGATTTAATTTTACTTAAATCAATAATCATCACTCATGGAAATAGCAGTCAGGTGATCAAACGATGGACACATCATGCTGTACGCATCGGCTGGGAAGGACCTCTCTCATGTGCTAAAAAGCCAAAGATGCCACATTGAAGTCTCGGGTGCATCCCCTATGCATATGCATGCTGGGCAGTGAACAAGGAAGACCAGAGAAGAATCAATGCCTTTGAGTTATGGTATGGGTGGAAATATTAAATATGCGATGGACTGTGAAACGAACAAACAAATCTGTCTTGGTAGAAGTACAGCCAGAATGCTCCTTCGAAGCAAGGATGATGAGACTTTATCTCTTGTACTTTGGACGTGTTATAGGGAGGGGTCAGTCCCTGCCGAAGAACATCATGCTTGCTAAAGTAGAGGGTCCGCAAAAAGAGGATTCACACAGTGACTGTAACAGAGGGCTCAAATATAGCAAGGATTTGGGGGATATTTCAGGGAAAGGGAGTGTTTTGTTCTGTTGTACAAAGGATTGTTATAAGTAGGAACCAATGAGACATCACTTAACCACAACAATCTAAGGCATAGGGCTTTTATCAGTATCTGTAATTTTTAGGGACAGGATTCTTTTAAATATCAATTTATTCCCTAGGACAGATTTTTTAAATACCCTGTTGGCATTGTTCTGATCTGACTCCTGTAACCCAAAGTTTCCAGCAATCCAGCTTTTAGGTTCTATTTGTAGTTCTGTTTCTACAGCTACATATCTAAAGTGCAAATAAGCCAGTAAATGTTGGAAATGCTTTGAAAATGAATCTGTCAGTTAAACAAAAGTCATAATTCAAAATATGAGTCGAGTCAAAGGGAGGTATTGTTCCCCCCACACACACACACACACACACACATACAGAGAGAGAGCAAGAAAAGAAAACTGTATCATTAGACAAGTTTGTTCACTTTCCGACAACAAATGAGTCATTCATCGGTTCAGATAGCACATATATCACAGGCCTTGAATGTAAAATGGTATTTATCTTTCAACACTAAAAAAAAAAGAAGAAAGAAAAGCCCCTAAGGTCTCACGTTACCTCAGTTTTCCCTTAAGTTTCTAAACATGCTTAACCAGTCTATTATCCCTCAGATAGCTGATCTAAGGAACTTGAACAGACGAGGAAAAACAACCAATTATTTTCCTCCTTTCTGTGGAGTAACAGCTCAGTCACTCCTCTGGCCTGGGGCTCTGTATCCTTTCCCTTTCACGGGGAGTGAACAGAAAAACATCAAGGTGGTAAAGGAACAGTTATTCAAAAACCCCTTGGAAAGCTAGATGGGGACAAATTAACTGCCTGAAACTTTGGAGGAATGGCTCTAGGGGAGAACATGAAGCTAATAATGACCCAACAGGTATTTGAGCTAAAGATCAGCGGCGTTGTATTTGAGGTCTGTGGGTTTTGTTTTATTTGGGGGAAAGCTTTGTTGATAGCTTTAACTTTACTGTCTGGGCTTGTCCCCCAGGAGTGGGGAGGGATTGTCTTGCTTCCATATTGTCTGTGGGATCGTGCATACGCTGCTGGCTGAGACACAAGATCGGAATTTTAGATAAAGTTCTGTTGTTAGATTTTCTTTGACCTCTAGCAGATGTCTTAGCTATAGCATAGGTCTCACTTTTCTTATTTTAAAAACGGGAATGATGATGCCTTTTCTAACTGATGTGCTCACTGTTTGTGAGGGAGTCATGGGAAGAATAAGACTACTTTTTACAAACGAAGCATTGTTTGGAGGCTCAATATTGTTGTGGAAGATACAATGGCTTCCTCCTCTGGTTGCCCTGTCCCACCAATGCGATCAGGAAGAATTTGTCTTGCAGACCGACTGGTCTCTGCACTACCAATTACAGTGCCACAGGCATCTGGGAATTTGATGAGTCTTACATAACGATGGTGCTCCACCTTCATACACAAAGAAATTCACTCTCGCAAGGTATGATTCTAGAATGACTTCCTCTTTCCATGTTGGGATATTTTTCCATGTTGGAATTTTACTGCACCTGCCATCCAGATGGAAAGAAAGCAGACATGTTTGATGGATCTGCTTAAAATGCAATTCAAGAGCACGGAATATAGCGCCCCCTGGGCATTCAATCTAATTTTCAGTCTGTTGTGTAGAAGTTGCCCTACCCACATTCCACTGGGTTCTGTTTTGGGTTCAACAAACCTACACTAACTCTGGCCGGCCGAGTTGTCCAGTCGGCATCGCAAGCCCAGCGTCGTCAAGCATCCAGATGCGCAGCGGCGTGCCGCGGTCAGTTGTAACGTCTGGGAAAACAGTCCGTTTCGCCGGTGATTCATGTTGGAATCGTGCGTTGCTTTCTAGTAAGAGATTCCTTGGAGCGGAGTCTGCCGTTTAATAGCAGATTACTTTTATAAGAACATTTTGTTGAGACAGAAATTCCCTTCATAACTTTTGGAAATTGAGTTTGCGCAAGAGTATTTAAACAACATAGACATTTCTGAAGGGTAGCGAAATCCAGAACAGTCATCTCACATAATTACCCAACTATTGAAGGATAATATTCAAAGCTGAGGTTGACATTCCTGGGCTCTTAAATGTGGTTTCCTCGTTCAAAGGTGGTTTATTTTCCTCCCTGTAGTTTATCACATTCTATATCCTGAAAATGGAGCTGCTGACCTCCACAGAGAGAACATTTTTAATGATCTTGGTGATTCCTGGGATGCTTGCTGTCTCATGACAAAGCAACACACTTAAAGACGCAGGCATGTCGGCCAGATCCCCAGGTCTCTGCCTAGCATGTCTAATGGGACATGCACACGTTACAGGGCTTCCTTTCTCTTCCTTTGCCCTTCCCTTGCACTAATGAATCAATTCACTCAATTGTCCATTTAACCAATGTGTGTTTTGAGCACCGACTCTGTGCCAGCCACCTGAATACAGTCTCTCTTTTAATGTTTTCAACTCTACGGAGTAGGGACCATTGCTTCCCATCACTCCACTTGCTCAAGTTCAGAGACGAGGATGGGAAAGGAAACCAGGGTTTAAAATTAGACTTCTCTGACATCAGAGTTGCAGCTTCCCCCACCCCCTCCGCAATGCTAGCTCCCAGCCCTCAGCTGTCCTGTGGAAAACCATGTAAACAAAAGTAATGTTCAGGAAGAGTCTCTGGGAGTCATTTGGGCTCTCTATCTGGGAGGAGCTGCTCCACAGTCTGGGGTCCCAGAAAGGTGGAGGCATGCAGGTGACTAACTGAGACGAAATGACATGCGCCAGCATATGGCCTGAAAGCCTTCTGCACGTTGTTAAATAACCAGCATGCTAAGTTGGTTCTGTTAAGTGGAGTCACCCAGGGATGGCTGGAGACGAAGCAAGAGGAAGAGTGGACGAAGAATGTAGGGTGAGGGCCGAAAGAAAGCAGACGGTGAAAATGCAAAGCCTGGGGACGAGGCTGAGCTCAGTGCTGGAAACCAGGGCGCAGGTTAGGGGAAATGGTTTAGAAGCAGAAAGGGGCCCTTCAGGCTGAGCTCTACAGCTGGGAAAGGAGAATTTAAGACTTACAGGAACAGGTACCAATTAACGTTTGGCAGAAAGGCAAAGAGAGCCTTAGGAAAATGCCAAGGATTTCATCCGGAGAAACTTGTACAAGAATGTTAAGTTCAAGAGCACCAGATGGCATCTTCTGAGGTACTTGGTATTACAGACAGAGATTTCTGATACAGGCATTTCCTCTGAGACACAGGAAAAGTCATCCAAGGAGTCTCAGTGGAGGACTGAGAGTGGCAACGAAGGAAGCCACACACAAACGACCATGACTTTGTGGAGACATGGTAAAAGGAACCAGACAAGGACGCCGGTTTGTTTTCTTTGGTCTCTCTGCGGCTTACTGGTAATAGCCAAGCTCAAACACAAAACAAAACAAATAAACTCTTGGTATCTCTTTTAGTGAACACACTTTTCATGTCTTTTTCTGGAAACCCTCTCTTCATGAAGCTCTTTCTGCTCTCCGTTGTGTCTATCAGAGAAGAGATGAGTAAGCTTGTGCCCCGGGCTCATGCAGTGGAAGGCTGCTGAAGCTCTTTCCAAGAGAGCATTTAGAGAAACGTGTTTGCAGCCTTGTTAAGAAATAGGCAGCATTTTCCAAGATGTTAATGGTAGGACATGTGTTTCTTTCCTTTATGCACAAAGGTCTCCTGGATTTGTGTCCTTCCACACTCATTTCCTCGGCTTTCTAATTCCCCACGATCCCCCTCGCCTCACTCCATCCCAACCAAAAATATAGTGTGGTATCTTTTTTTGGTTCCCTTTTTAACTTCCACCTCTGCGCATCGTTCCACCTGGCTCCATATGCTTCAGCTACAGCTCCATTGTCCAACTGACAAGTCAGTTTGCTCCTTTCTTTCATAGTCCTCCTGGTGCGTCCATACCTTTAAATTCCGTCTTAAAGTCCTTCTCAGAGTGCCTTTCTTTCCGAACCCCTTCACATCCTGAAACGACTAGAGAATCACAACAATATCATATTGTCTGGGCCTCTCCGTCACATAAACATGATCCGAAAACTTCCTTTTAGAATGTTTTTAAAATGTCTCTTCCTTTAAAGATCTCTGTCAAGAGACTGCTGTGAGTCTGAGCGGCAGGGATGCTTGGGGATTGCTTGGTGGACTTGCTTGTTTGATTCTTAAATGTCACTGAGGATACAGCTTGTAGCAGGACCAGAAACAAGCAAGAACTTGGGCGGTGAACAAAAGTGTATTTATTTATAAGATGCATTGAAAAGTCAGAAAGTGCCTATTGTACTTCATAACACAGATGGAGTGAGAGAGATTTAGACCAGAGCAGGCCTCCATGGGGGAAGTTAGGAGACAGTCCTTGATGTAGCTTCGAGCATCCTCAGTGGAGGAGAGACAGGCCCAATTAGAGATGCCCAGAGAGCTAAAGTGTAGCATAGCCCTTAGGAATATTACCTCTGAAATTGATCATATGAGTGTGGCCTCAGTGTGAGGTTTAAGTGAAGTAATGCTCGTGAAATGTTGGAGACGGTGAGTGTTCAAGAAATGTGAACTCTTATTTGGCAGCTAAAGGGCATCCAGAGCAGTGTGTTGCTGTCTCTGGCAGCCAGAGAGCAGCTCATAACCCAGCACCAAGAAGTGTGCATTAGAGACAGATGGGGATGCGGTTTTAGAGCCTTGGAAGACAAATGTCTTCATTTCCTGGTCTTTCTATAATGCAAATGCCACACGTGGCTTTAAAGAACAGAAATTTATTTTTTCACAGTTCTGGAGCTCAAATCAGGGTCTCAGCCAGGTCAATTGTTTCCTTGTCAGTCGCCCAGGGTGTTCGTTAGTGATAATCACAGGACACCTGTCTTCTTCTCTGTAACACCCAGAAGTGGTTCGCTTTAGGATTGACATTACACTAGTATCACCTCCACCAAAGAATTAAGACATCACATTACATGAGCTATCATTATGGAAAGTGATTACATTGTAGTACTGGGGATTTAAACTTGCCCTGCATAACCTGAGATTTCACCATAGGCAGAGGGGTTTGAATTTCAACACATTTTTGTGGAGGACACAATTTAATCCACAACCACAGCCCACCCACCCACCACCCAGAGGAACTGCGGGAACCGACAGGTTGCCGAGGGTGAATCCAGTTCAGCCCTTGAGGCAGGGCACCTGAGTCAGGGATCCGAGAATGAGGATTCGGTCTTTAAGTCAGAAACCCACGTAGCAGAACAGAAAGCCAAGATCTTGGCCGGGCAAGCATTGCAAATGCCTGACGGACCAGAGTTGGATTGAAGACACGGGGCAGGTTGATGTGGCCCCGTGGCCTGCTGAGACAAACCTATTTTTAGATGTCTGCCAGACTCCTTGCTTCTTTTTCTCACATGCTAAATTTGCAAACATAACATTGTCATAAAGTGAATCATGGAGAAAGGACAGTTTGAATTTCCTCCAAGACAGATGCGTTTGAAAAGGCTCTTTCTCAAAAGGAACATTCTTCGGTTGCAATATTCCATTCTAATCATCAGTTTCCAGGACTGCCTTTCTTTTCCTTGATTTGCACGAGCAGCCTCATGTTGCCTGCTCTGCCAGCCTGCTGCGTTTATACCCATCCCAAAGCTTTAGGCGGCTTTGTCGTGGTATCTTTATATTTTACGCATTAACGTTTTTTCTTATTCAGATACATAAAGATGGCCAACTGATATGATTCAAGCTCCCCTCCAAATGTAATTATATTTATGAATGTGGCAGAGAAGTATCATATTATCAAAATACATATATCTTGCAAACTAAGTTTCTAAGAGCCCGACTTTGGCAACAAATGGGCACCAACGAAGCTTATGCATTTGTTTTGCTTTTAATGTTGATAACAGGCAGCGATAAATAAACAGAACATCCCCCTGAGTTAGTGTTCCACCCTGGAATAGTCACTGACTCGTGGGGGACTGGCACATCAGCGGGAGAGGTTTGCAGTACACTTGCTTTGGTTGTATAGACGTATTAATGATTCTAAGAAGAGCAGAGATTGTCTGTTGATCTTACAACAGTCAGAACCTGTTGGTAGTTGTTTCTGTTGCTGTATAATCCCAAGGGCACCTCTTTCCCGGCCCTCCCTGCACACATTGATCACTTAGTAAATACGATAGATGCTTGGGCAAAATCTAAACTGTAATGATTTACCCTTTATTGTGTCTGTTCTTACTGGCAATATTTGGAGAATTTTCAACTTGCCTGTGAAGATGACATATTTGTTATTTGTAAAGGAGGGGAAATCCTGAATAATCCATTTAACAGGAACGAGCTGGGCCAGGGCAGGGGGCGGGGGTGATACTGGAAAAGAGATGCGGGTGCTGTTTCCACTGCTAGGCATGTGAGAGCAGAAGCATTCTTCTTTACAGTTGTCAACTGCAGCCGTGGAGTAGAATGTTTGCTTTCAGGAAGTGGCTGGTGGAATTTCCCAACTGCAGACAGATCATCTAGAAGGTGGGGCAAATGGCGAATTGCTAACAGTCTCTGGATTATGACTGAGTGTCTAAATCAGGCCATGCCTCGGGTGGGGTGGGGGTGGGAGGGTGAAGGCTGGTTAATACCAGAGAAGAGTCCCAGGTAGCTTCTGAAGGATCTGTCTCCCTGGACACGGCATAAATGGCTCTAGGCTTTGCAGGGTATCTAGCAGTGCCTCCCAAAGAAACTTTCATCAGGACCCTCCAGCCCTTTAGTCTGGGATACGACAATAGAAAGTACAATTCCACAACAGATCAACAGGATCTGCAAACATGGCAAGGAAAGAGCACCCCTTCTTGAGCACCCTTTTAAAAATAATGTCTCTCATTTTCATGCTTGGTCGTGTATAGGTCAGCTCATTTAAAACCCTGGTGCTGTTTATTTGTTGTATGAGAGGTGGCATATGCAGGCTTTAAATTCATTCTGCAGTTTCATGCACTCGGAGAAGGGGCTGTGTTTGGATGACATGAGGTCTCTCCAGGCAACCCTGTGTGCACAGTTTCCCCAGCAACAGCCACCGCATAGAGTACCAGCACCGGGAGCCTCCCTGCTCCTCTGACGGGCCGGTCAGCACCCTCTCACTGGAAAAACGACTTCCCATGACTGAGCGGAAGGGGGCTTAAAACACTGAGATGCGAACTAGACAAACCAAATAATGGGCTTTCTCGGGCAGTGGGGGAAATCAAAATCGAACAGAAAAAGAGAACTCCCCCCCGCTCCCCACCCATCTCTCCTATAAATAAAATCATAATTAAAGCTGTTTCAAAGGCATAGAAGTTTGGGTGCACAATCCTTTTTAAACTCTATTAGTT
Organism: Echinops telfairi; assembly: GCF_000313985.2. Lineage (NCBI taxonomy): Eukaryota > Metazoa > Chordata > Mammalia > Afrosoricida > Tenrecidae > Echinops > Echinops telfairi. The sequence goes on along the minus strand of NW_022107431.1, from coordinate 83,553,098 downwards.
GTACAAGGCAAGGGAAGAAAGGTGTCTGCAGAACAATCGGCACACAAGGCAAGAGCTGCTAGGAGGCCATGACCAGATGAAAGACAGCACAGGCAACTAGAGCTGCATCTCTGGAGCGACCTTTCTTCCGTGACTAAAAGTCATGGTGAGAGTTGAACATTGGTCTCTAGTTTCCACGTGTTCTAGGCCCTTCTAAAATCCCCCTTAGGGTCAACATCTTAGTGGACCCATTGCTCACCTGGACACTGAGTTTTCACGGGATCCTTGGCTTCCCGTGGACATGGGCTCTTCAAAGAAGGAATTCTTTAATTTAAGAGTAGAGCCCTAAAATAAGATTTTCTTGGAAAACACGTGTAGCTGCCATCTCAAGCCTTGCTTTCTTTGGCACTCACTACAGCTCCTCTCTTGGCACTTTCAAGGCAGATTTCCTTAGAGGAGAATAAATTATTGTTTATTTTTATTGTTTGCTGAGATTGCAAGGAGGTCAAGCCAGCGTGTATTCAAACAAAAGCATTCACTTTCCCCACCGAGTGGTCCAAAGAAAAGGAGGACTTCCTGCTTTGGTTCCTGCATTTATCTCATCTCTTCTTTCCTCTTTCTCCCATTTTCTTTCATCCCTTACCTGTGTGCTTGGTACCCCAGCCTTCCTATGGATCTCCTTTAAACTTTTACCCCTGAGATGGGTGAGTGTCCCCCAAAATTCACACCAACCCAAAGTCTCAGAATTGGACCTTGTTTGGAGAAAAGCAACCACAAAAGCCCAGTGCCATCAAGTTGGTTCCAATTCATGTGCTTCAGGGTAGAAATGTGATCCCATGGTGTCGTTTTGGTTGTGATAGTATGAAAGTGGGACTCTCGGCTCTTCTTTTGTGGAGCCACTGGTAAGATGTGTGTTGCCAACTTCTTGATTGGTAGACAGGAACAAACTGCTTGGGCCATTCAGGGACCCTCTTGTTTGGAAATAGAGTCTTTGAGCAGGTTATTAGTTAAGATGAGACTAGGTTGGACTAAGGAAGACTCTTACTGATGTCCTTATGAGAAGAGAAGAGGACACACAGTGGAACACAGAGAAGAAGACCATGGGAAGACAGAGGCAGGGATTCAAGGGATGGAAGGACAAGTCAAGAAACATGAAGGATTTCTGGGAGGCACCAAAAGCAAGGGAGAAGAGAGGGAGAAGTCTTTCTAGAGCCTAGAGCATGGCCCTGCCAACATCTTGATTTCAGACATCTAGCCTGCAGAGTAGGGAAAGAATATTTTTCTGTTGTTGTAAACCACCCAGGTTGTAGTAATTTGTTACAGGAGCCCTAGGAAATGAACACACACACACACCCCCACGAAAGACACAATTCATGCCATCAGTAAACCTCTGTATAAGCATAACTCAGTAACCAGAGATAAGAAACCACTTAATCCTTCTTTTTCTCTTTCCCCATGATATAAGTGAGCCTAGAACATTGTGGGCTTTAATTTCAAAGAATTGGGAGACCCCAATCTACCTATTTTACAACATTAATACCAGATTGAACTCAGAAGAAAAGAGAAAGGGGGAGACAGAGCTTTTGAGACAGAGACAGAGCTCACTCTCTAGCTGAACCAATGATGTTTTTCCCCTTCATTAAGGAATATATATATACATATGTATATAATGCACATCTTCCTTTTTACATTTCCAGCCCTCTGACTGTATAGCTCACTAGTATTTTACAAGGTTTAAAAGAACCTTGTGTTCTCAAAGTTCATCAAGATGTGTGCCATAGCAAAACTCTTCAACATTTCCCAAGTTAAACCAAAGAAAGCTAAATTCATTGGCGCTGTATCTGTTGCCCCAATCTGTTCAGTCAAATCCTACTATTCCATATACAGAGTGGGGCGGGGCCTCTTATGGTCTCTTCCATCCATTTAGGAATGCGTTCTACCTAATATGAGCATCACACACTTTCTTCAACGATGATCCATGTTTTGAAACTCTATTCCTTAAATAGGATGGAAGAATAATTGGGCAAATCTTTGCCAGTCTTATAAAAAGCCCACAGATGCAGCTTGGAATCAGACCGTTTGTAATCATTTAAAAGAGCCTTTGTGTTTTAACTTTCATCTCAACATGTGAGGTGGGTGGAGGGGCGAAGGAGGAAGTGGATCAACAGTCAACATCAAGTTCTGGTTCCCGCTCTAACCCAAGCCCTGCCCTCAAACATCGTCTAAAGCAAGACCATTTGTCAGCACTTCATTTGTGGGTGTCATTCCGATTCCACCATTCACTGCTGGTATCAAATATTTCTTCTGGGGCTTCTTTTCTGTGAGGAGTCTGGAAGGTCCATTGGGAACGCAGAGAGCACGCGGTGGTCTGTGAGCAGTTACGGCAGCTGCAGCGCACAACCCCCACTGACATGGATGGTACAGATGTCACACAGAACCCAGGGAAATGAAGAACCCGGATGAATTGGGAACGAAAGTGAAGAAGAATGTTTTCCCTTCTGACATTTCTCTAGCAACTGTGTCTAACCTGAAAATGCGGCTCCAGTCCCTTTCCAGAACTGTTATTTTCTTTACAGCAAAGTTCTGAAAACTTGGTTTCTTTTGATTTCTCCCTCTGGCAGGAAAATGACACATTTGGGGCTGAGGCATGAAAGCATGGTCTCTTGGGAGAAGTGGGGGGTGGGCTTTGGCTTGTGAACCCACAAACAGTTGCAGGTGCAAAAAATGTGCACACGAAAAGGGAGGTCTGGTAGGGGCCCCTTTTAAAACATGGCCTTTTAAGTTCAATCAATCTCTTTGCTCTTCCCTTTGTGCGCTGGGCTTTCCTCCCACGCTCAGATGCACATCCCTCGTTTTCAATGTGGCCTCCAGAAGGACTCGTCCTGTTTGTTGTGAAGTTTTCCGTAATTACATAATCGTTCAAGTCCGTGAGTTCGTGTTGAGGTGGCTGCAAAATGCAAGCCTGAGGATTACAGTAACGTAATTAGACGGCTTCCTGTCAGAGCCAAGTGATGTCCCTGTGGCCGCACTTTGATTGGCTGCCCTCAAAGGCCTCTTCTTCCCTGGTGAATCAGTGCTCCCTGGTCATTTCTGCTGGCCACCTCCCCGCAGGTGTTTCATGGGCTTGTTTGTGCTGAGCATGAACTCGACATACACACACCACATCAATTTGATTAAGAAGGCAAGGGCAATGAACCAGAGGGCTGTGGTTTCTTGAATGCCTTTGTGTCTGCGTGGTGACAGAGCCAGTGCTTAGCTTGTCTGGGCCGCAGTGCCTTGACTCATCCGATGGTGTCTAGGAGTCTTTATTCCTTGCCTTGGGGAGTTAGGGACAGGAAGAGAGGAGAAGAAAGGAGAACCCACAACTGAGTTTGGGATGTGTAATTGAATTTGGTACCTGGCTGGCATCATTTCTGGTGAATGTTTCCCAAGTCAAGCTGGCTAGCGAAGATCTTATACTAAAACCAAAACCAGAAATAGTTGTTTTTGAAGAAAAAAAAATCCACAAAGTCATTCCCTCTAGAATCCACTTTCCCAAGGTTTACCAGGCTTGCGGAATGATTGCTCATGTGCTCGATGAGCTCTGTCTCCAGGGCTCAGTGCTGAGAATGCTTGCGGCTGTCGTCTTGCACTGGTGCACACGTAGACTCTCGGGATTATTATTGTTGTTTTAAGTGCACAGTGATAGTTTATCATCGTCTCAATCAGTGGTTCTCAACCTTCCTAATGCCACCACCCTTTAATACAGCTCCTCATGTTGTGGTGACCCCCCAACCATAAAACCATTTTTGTTGCTACTTCAGAATTGTAATTTTGTTACTGTTATGAATCGGGCGACAACTATGATAGGGTCGTTTGAGCACCCAAAGGGGTTGCAACCCAACAACTGAGTCATATAGGAAACCTTTACACAACTACTTTGTTGTTGTACTGGTGTCCATGGAGTTTCTGTGGAAACCATTCACTGCCCAACTCCAGTGATCTGAAGCCAATAAAGAATCTTAAAATGGGGGAGCTGCAAGGGGAAATCTCCCCCCGTACAACCGAGCAGGGTTCATAGGCGTAACTGTCAGGTGATAATATATAAAGATCATGGTAAAGTCATAGAAGATAGGAAAGAAAGTAAAATACAGGAGTCAGACACATTTTATGGTAGCATGCTCACCTCTGGGCCACGCAGTGAGAGGGAGGAGGAGAGAGTGAATATATTTCTGACCAAGGTTTATATTATCCTTAGGGGGCATGCGTGCCCCCCTGATGACAGGTAACCACATGTGTAACAGGAAGGGACTGTCCAATAAGCATACACACGACAGGAAGTGGGTGAGCTAAGGGTGTACATGCAATAAGAACATGAGGGACTGGGGGTACACATGTGACAAGATGGGCAGACCCTAGATTCAAGATGGCAGACTAACCTTGACCCTCCTTGAGTTGGCTGGACCTATTCTGAGCTCTCTTTCAGGAATGCAATCCATTATCCTTATCAGCCAGGAGTGGGACTCACCTACAGTGGGACAGACAATAGTGTCTGATTCCTCTAGAGCAGAGGTTCTCAATCTCCCTAATGCTGCGACCCTTTCATACAGTTCCTCATGTGGTGTTGACCCCCAGCCATAAAGTTATTTTCGCTTCTACTTCATAACTGTAAGTTTGCTACTGTTATGAATCATCATGTAAATATCTGATATGCAGGATACATTTTCATTCTTACAAATAGAATGTAAGTAAAGCATAGTGATTCATCACAAGAACAATATGTAATTATACATTGTGAAATATTTATTTCTAATTACAAATAAATGAAATTTTGTCTTGAAGCATGGTGCAGCCTGGGTAACAGTCTTCACACCTGGTACTCATATGTGGGCGTATTCACCTGGAGAC
>NW_022107431.1:83542760-83543990 GCF_000313985.2 Echinops telfairi | reverse complement strand
GCTGATTTGACCACTGTAGCTGTGTAATAGGCATTAAAACCAGGTAAGGCGAGTCCTCCAACTGTGTCCTTCTTCTTGAGGAGTTCTCTGCTAATTCTGGGTTTCTTCCCTCTCCATACGAAATTGGTGGTCAGTTTTTCCAATTCTTTGAAGAAGGTTGATGGTATTTGAATTGGTATGGCATTGAACTTGTAAAGTGCTTTAGGTAGGATTGTCATCTTTACTATGTCATTTTTACCAATCCACTAGCAGAGGATGTTCTTCCATTTGTGGAAGTTGCTTTTGGTTTCCTGTAGTAGGGCCTTATAGTTTTCCTTGTATAGGTCTTTAGGATTTTCATTGTTCTAACCTCCCCCTGAACACTTGATTACAGTGTAGTTTCACTCTTTCTCCCCGATCCACTTAAAAATATTTTTAACTGATGTAGTTATTTTTGAAATGTGACAAATGCTGAGCTAGCAATTCTTTTTAGACTTTTCTAGCTTCCAGTTTTTTCCATGTGATTTCATCAGTTTCATAGTGTTATTCAGAATATCTGATTGAAAACTGTTGGTTACAAGGCCACAAAGAAATAAAGTGCTCTTTTTCTTTTTCCAGAATAGAAATCTAAATACTCCTTCATTAAGAAAGTCTTACTGTTTTTAAGAATCAAGGAATTTAAGCAATATTCCTTGTATTTTAATTATAAAAGATATAAGAAAAAGATTAATTAATCTTGACATATGAGCGAATCTTTCAGAAAGCATTAGCAGAGTAAATGATTGGACAACAGCTTGTCATCAATTTTGTCATCTACAGGTTTAGATTAATATTGGCTAGAAACTTTTAAAAATTTGAGGTGCAAGTTCAAGTAATATGTTGAGGAAAGTGTTAGGGGGAAAATATGGAATGATGTCCTTGAAGTTTTAGATCTAGTACCTTTCCCTAAACAGCCTACACATTAATAAGCTGATGAACTATTTTTGAAATGTTGTGCTATCAAATAATAACATTTTCACACTCAATATGACTGTCATTCATTCTTTAATTTTGCAAACCCTGATTGAGTCTTGTTGTGAGTTGAATTGTATCCCTCAAAAGGTATATTAGGGTCCTAATTCTGCCAAAATTCAATACCATTCACCATCCAAAGGAATATTTTAGGAACTAGCTTGAAGTACAATGCTACCTGTCACAGGACAATATCAATACATCTACAAGAAAGACCAGTTAAAACAGTACAATCACTGC
>NW_022107431.1:83539767-83541792 GCF_000313985.2 Echinops telfairi | reverse complement strand
CATTGTTGCAGCCACTGTGTCAATCCATCCTGATGAAGGGCCTCCCTTGTCATTCTCTATTGTCATGGTGTCTGCTGTTGATCAAGAGAGGCAGATTTTTATTTTCTTGGCAATGTGTTGTCGTACCTACTGAGGCTGCAGTCCTCTTTCTCTCGGACTTAATTTGGCTGTGAGCCTCAAGGTCAACAGTTCAATATCATTGGGATTTATCCTCCTGTAAACGATTCCAGTCTCAGAAACTCACAGGTGCAGTTCTATAAGGCCACTGTGAGTCAGTATCGACTTGATGGCTGTAGACTTGGTTTTCTTTTTTTTTTTCTAAGAGCTGGACTCTTCTGAGAACATGTCCAAAGTATGTATGAAGTCTCACCATCCTCAGAGGTTCGTCTCATTCTGACCGTACTTCCTCCAGGAAAGATTTGATCTATGATCTTCATGAGCAAGTGCTTCAAGTTCTGCTGACTTTCAGCCAGCACGATTTTAGCATCATGTTTAAGGTTATTGATGAGTCTTCTTCAAAAATGATGCTGCATTCTTCTTCACATAAACCAGCTTCATGGGTCATCTGCTCAGTGCGCAATTGGAGTAAGCCTGGTGAAAGGATGAAACCATAGCACGCACCTTTCCTGATTTTAACCAGAGAGTACCCCCATGCTCTGTTTGCATGACTACCTCTTGGTCTCTGTACAGATTCTGCATGAGCCCAGTTAAGAATTCTGGAATTCTTGTTCTTCAAAATGTTCAGTTTCACACAACACTCTCTACCTTTCACCTAGGTTCTATAATTCATTTCAAATGTCACAGAACTCCTAAACAAAGCCCGTGATTATGGGGTTTATTATGGAAGTTAAAAAGCTCAGGATAAACGTGTTCAGTCAGGATGGTACAGGGTTCTTTGAGGATTGCTAAGAGCTTCCCCCAAAGACATGCCACCCCCTGAAAGCCTCAGCTCCAGCTGCATGGGTCAGCACACTGAGCTCTCTGAATTCAGTGCCCTGAGGCACCCCACTCACAAGCCAGTGTCTGTGAGCTGGCGAGTCTACCATTCTGTCTGGTGCCTGGCTCTGTTCTGCTGCATCTGCTTCTCTGTCACTTTTCTGATGTCCAAGCTGTCTTCCTGGATCAAGAAGGTTCACCGGGCAGCGATCTCATGGACCAGAGGAAGAGCCCCTCTCCTGGTTCTTGCAGGTAGTGAGATCCCCACTCCTGTGCTGTTTATACCCAGCAGGATAGCATCACAGTGGTTTCTATTTAAAAGTATGCACAACTGAATCATTTCATTATCTTCCCCAAACTTCTCTTACTCAGACCCCAAAGAAAAAGGATTTTGGGGGGAGTTACAGAATCTATGGCTCGAAGAGTCATATTTAATAATTTGTTATTTGATCAACCAGAGTTTGTTGTGATCCACACGATCAAATGCATTTGTGTGGTCAATAAGACACAAGTAAACGTCTTTCTAATGTTCTCTGCTTTCAGCCAAGATACATCTGCTATCAGCAATGATATTCCTTGTTCCACGTCTTTTGAATTCAACTGGAATTTCTGGCAACTCTCTGTTGACATACTGCTGCAACCATTCTTGAATTATCTTCAGCAAAAATTTACTTGTATGTAATTTTAATAATTTCCACATTCTTTTGTGTCATCTTTCTTTTTTAAAAATCATTTTATTGAGGGCTCTTACAGCTCTGATAACAATCCACACATCAATTGTATCAAGCATATTTGTACATATGTTGCCATCATTCTTTTCTTTACTTTTTGCTTTATAAATTATTTGCCATCACTCTTTTCTAGACATTTACTTTCTACTGAGCCCTTGGTATCAGCTCCTCTTTTTGCCCTCCCTCCTGCCCACCCACCCTCGTAACCCCTTGATAAATTATAATTATTTTCATCTCTTACCCTGACCACTGTCTTCCCGTATGGTTTCTGTTGCTCATCCCCCTGGAGGGGTGTGTGTGGTTATGTGTCAGTCATTGTGATCGGTTCCCTGTTCCTCCTTCTCTCCCCACCTTCCCC
>NW_022107431.1:83536705-83539095 GCF_000313985.2 Echinops telfairi | reverse complement strand
GGTCAGCGTGTTTTTCCCATTTGGTTTCTAACTCAAGGTCTTTGCACATTTCATTGCAATACTTCAGATTAACTCTTGGATAAAGAATGAAAGGAGGAGACAAGCGGCATAGTCGTTATGGGTTGCAGTGCTAACTACGAGGTTTCTCCTCTCATCAGCAGTCACAGTCTCAGAAAGCCACAGGGGCAGTTCTACTCTGTCCTATAGGATCTCTATGAGTTGGAATGCACTCGACTGGATGGTTGTGTGTGTGTGTGTGTGTGTGTGTCAGAAAGAGAGACAGAGAGGGAGAAAGAGAAAGAGCCATGGACTTCCAAAAGAATAAATCTGTTCTAGAGCAAATATCAGAACGCTCCTTAGAAGTGATGATGGTAAGACTTTGTCGCATGTATTTTGGGCATATCATCAGAAGAGACCAGTCCCTGAAAAAGGACATAATTATTATAAGCCAGTGAAAAAGCAGATCCTAAATTAGATGCATTGACACAGTGATTGCAACAATGGAGTCAACACAGCAACAATTTTGAGAACGGTGCAGGACTGGGCGGCATTCTGCTGTTGTTAATAGGGCAGCATTGGGTTCTTTGTTGTTGTTGTTGTTAGATGTTGTCAAGACAGTTCGACTCATCAACCTTCTGCTCCACAGAACAAAACCCTACCCAGTCCTGGACAAGCCTCACAATGGTTATATCTGAGCTCATTGTACCTGTTTGGAATTTCTGTTAAGATTTCTGTTTCCTCTTTGCATTAGCTTTCATGTTATCTCCAGTGTGTATATTGTTAAGCGTCATTGTCTCAGAAACCCACAAGGGTGCTTCTGCCCTGCCCTATAGGGTTGCAGAATTGACTCAGTGGCAGTGAGAGAATTTCTTTTTTTTTAGGAGTTTCTGGGTTGTGGAACACATTAATGTGTTCAGCTGCTAACCAGAGGCTGAAGGTTCAAGTCTATCCAGAGGTATCTTAGTAGAAAGACCTGGCACTCCAGTGTGAAGAAAATGTCTAAAACTGATCATGATGGCTGTACAATTCTTCTTGATGGGATCAAGCTATTGAACTGTATAATATGTGAATTATGTGCCAATAGAACTGCTTAAAAATTTAGTGAAATATAGTTCTACATTGACACGGTGGAGGTCAGAATTCATTCAGTGGCTATTGGTTTAATCTCCTACACTTAATCTTATTTGTGTCCCTTTGAACTACACCGAACTGGGATGTAAGACTTTAATTTGAATCTTTATCATGGAATGCACATAGTTTTCTTTTTATTTGGAAATAATTTTGCTGTAATCTTCCATTTTCCTTTTCTCTTCCATTACTATTTTATCTGTTTTCTACTCTCAACTGAAAGGACAATGCCTCTAATTTTTTTTTATTCTTTGCTCTTCTTGTGAAAGAAATCCTATTGTTAACTCTATCAGTGGTCAGCTTTACATTTTAAAACTGCATTATTTAATATCAATCTATCAGGGTCAAAAGGCACCACCTATATAAACCAGGACAGTCTCCGGGGTAGCACAAGAGTTAAGTGCTCAGCTGCTAACTGTAAAGACTGTGTTGGGCATCAATCCAAAGGTGTCCACTTTGAAATGGGAGAAAGGCATAATGATCTACTTCTGTAAGATCACAGTCACTGAAAACTCCTAAGGAACAGGATTCTGCTATGACATGATGTGGGCGCCATGAATCAGAGTGGACTCAGTCATCACTGACCAACATAAAGCAGAGTTTTCAGTACTTTCCCCCCTTTCTCTTTCCTGCTACCCCTCGACTCTTTTGGCGTCTCATCTTTGCGATCCAGGTTTCACTCTTGCTTTAACTCATGCCTTAGAGTCTCTATTTCAAGAGTAATCTCTGAGAGTTGATGACTTCGACTGTCATATATTATGTAGACATTTTTATTTTAACTGGTTCTGTTGAAAAGTCACATTTTGAACCATGATTTCTCTATTCACAAGGTACAATTTTGGTTTATCCAGTTAGAATATGTCTTCAAGCATAATGAGACAGGGATATGTATGTTTTATGAATCCTTACATTCCCTGTAACATTTTTCTGTTGCTTTCCATGCATCCACTCCCAAACAGGATGTGTCAGTCACTACACTAGGCACTGAGCTTATAAAATGTTTATTAGGTTATAGGCGATTATAAGACACACAAAGTTCCTTAGCTCATAAAAGATACATTGTAGTGAGAGGAGGCAAAAAACATATTACCTGCAAAGAATGCATGATAATTAGGGAGACCTAGAAATACTACAGGGGTAATAAAAACAGAAGATGTGAGTGAAAGTGACTGGTTTTGTCCACAAGGTAGCAGGAAAGCGTTCCTCCAAACATTGTGGCATTTGAGCCTGTGGGGGAGGCAGCTGTGTACCAACCAGATGGG
>NW_022107431.1:83534152-83535637 GCF_000313985.2 Echinops telfairi | reverse complement strand
AGCCAGATCCAGGGGGATGTTGAATGAGAAATCATTGCTGATTCTCAGGTGGATCTTGAATGAGAAAGAGCAGAAAAAAAGTTTTCTTGAGTGTGAAAGGCATTGTCCTGGATCATGATAAATTAATAGGAGTTTGGAAAATGAAAATGATAGAACACAATTGCAGTTAGGCGGAAGCTAGTCTTGTGTGGACAAGCAGTCATTTTACACTGTCGTCATTTACATGGCAAATTAGAAACTGTGTGCAAGAAGGTTAGATCCTTCCACCTCGTTTACTCAGTCTGTGTGCTGGACAAGTGACAGGAGAGGCCGATCTTCCCGTAGGCAGGCACATGTGGCATCCACGCTGGGGGAAGGGTCATGAACAATTTCTATGCAGATGGTACACATTTGCTTGTTGAAAATGAGGCTGACTTGAAAAACTGATGAAGCTGACAGGCAACTTGAAGAACTAATGAGGTAAAAGACTACATCCTTCAACATGGAGTATGTCTGAAGGGGAAGGACGTGAAAATGCTTACAACTGGACCAGTGAGCAACGCCAGGACAAACAAAGACAGTTGAATTTATCAGTGATTTTCCTCTACTCGCATGAAGACTCCCTGCCCACAGAGCAGCAATCAGATCAAATGTCATATTTCATTGGGGAAATCTGCTACAAAAGACATCTGTAAAGTTAACAACAAAAAAAGTAAAGATGGAAAAAAAAAAAGTAAAGATGTTAGCTGGAGCCACTATGATGCACCTGCTCAAGCCATAGCCCTTCCAATGGCCTCACTTGCTTACAATAGCGCAGCAATAAAAAAGGAATGTTGAAGAGTCCTTGATACATTTGAATTGTAGTGTTAGCATAGAATTTTGAATATACTTTGAAGGGGCAGAAGAAGAAACAAAATCATCTTAGAAAAAATAAACACAGAGTGCTCCTTAGAAGAAGGCTGAACCTACTGACTTGCTTTTAGCTAATAGATATGAGGAAAGGGAGGAGCTCTCACTTGGAAGATTAGGACACAAAGAATGTGGCTTCTTTGTTGTTTTCTCTCTTGCTGGCTAAATAGTAATCCCTGTTATTGATTGAATTGTGTTCACCAAAAAAGATGTTGGAGTCTTAAGATCTTGTACCTGTGAATGTGGCCTTATTTAACCATAGTGTTCTGATTGTGTTATCAGTGAACATGAGGTCATACCAGAGTAAGCTGGGTCTTAATCCAACAATAGTGGTATCCTTATTTAACAACAAAAAAGAGAGAGATAAAGAAATACTGATTAAAGGAAAAATGGTTATATGAGGATGAAGTCATGCTAAGGTTCAAGTTAAGGAAAGTGTGAGACAAAAAAAGGATCTTTTCCTGGGGTCATCAGAGAGAACATGCCTTGGCCAACATCCTGAATTTGGACTATAAGGTTTTAGAATTGATGCAAAATCATTACCTATTCTTAAAAGCCATTCAGTGTGTGCTATTTTAGTACAGTAGCCCACGAAAC
>NW_022107431.1:83506454-83532925 GCF_000313985.2 Echinops telfairi | reverse complement strand
AGTGAGTTGCACTGAGCCATTTGTACTGCTTTATAGATTAATTAACTATTTATTTCTTATGTTACCTATCTATCTATCTTTTATATATATAAAAAATTTTTAGTGACCTGGCTTTGTTCTCCTCTAGAGAACCCTGTCTAACATACCAGCCATGCTGAGATGACACAGTTGACAGAGATGCTCACCAGTGTCTTGAACCAGCTGGGCACAGACAGCCCGACTAGCTTAGGGAGACTGGCCGAAGCTCTGCCCAAGCAGTGTGTGTATGGAAAGTCCCCGCTGGCTGCGGGAGAGGAGGAGGATGGTGAGGTTCCAGATCTTGTGGAGAGCTTCGATGAGACATCCAAGAATGGGCTAACTGATTTGAGTTGGCTTCTGAGGAAGATGAAACTTGAGGACGTTACTTGGACCTGCTATTTTATATGATGACTGCTTTTACATTTTGTTTTGTGTATGAATCTGGTAAAATCTAGATCGCTAGTATTTTTAAGCCCAAGACTTTGAAGCTCTTTTAAATTTTTGTTTATATGTAATTCTTTTTTTTTTTTTTTTGCAGCCAGTTATGCTGAAGAAGCCTGGGAATAAAATTTGAAACAAAGGTTAATCAAGTTCTTTGCCTCGTTCAAAAAGGAAAAGAAGAAGAAGGGATAGGCTGTCCACGTCGGAGGAATTCGCCACTGAAAACCTGATGGATCGCCCAGGGCACTGTCAGACTGAAACTCTCAGGAATAGCAGCAGCGCGTTGTCAGAGATGGCACCCGAGACGAGCCTCTCCGGCAGCAGGGACTCAAAATACGACAGAAAAACACCGGCCTTCTCCAAGGAGAGTTGACCGCAAGGAGGTAGATGGAATAAAACTTCTAGGAGTCACATTTGGGGGACCTTCATCTGCAGATGGGACATGACTCAAATCAAGAAGACACAACTGCAAACATCTGTGCATAACTGGTACTTAGAATGTATGAGGTATGAATCTCAGAAAACTGGAAGTCCTCAAAAATGAAATAGAAGACATAAAGATCGCTGTCCAAGGTGTTTCAACATCCTAGGCATCAGTGAGTTGAAATTGATTGGTATGACTATCTTGAGCCAGACACACATAGGGTCCAGTGTGCCAGGAATGACAACATCAAGACAAACGGTATGACATTCATCATGTAAAAGGCCATATCAAGATCTACCTTGAAGTAAATTGGTGTCTGTGACAGGATAATATCTGTCTATCTATAAGAAACCCAATGAATACAATTATTATTTAAATATTTGTATCAGCCACTAAAGTGAAATGGAACAATTCTACCAATGGCTTCAGTCTAGAATCAATCAAACATGCAATCAAGATGCATTGATAATTAGTGCCAATTAGAATGCGAAAGTTGGAAACAAGAAGGAAAAGTAGTTGGAAAATATGGCCTGAATGATCGAAAAGAAGCTGGACATCACATGACAGAAGCTTACAAGGCCGATGACTTTGTCAACCACATAAAGGTGACTGTATACATCCAGACTTCTCCAAGTGGTCTGCACAGAAATCAAATTGATACATCTGTGGGAAGAGGTGATGGAGAAGCCCAATATCGGGGGCCAAAATGAGGCTAAGGGCTAACTGTGGAACAGACTATCAATTGCTCATATGTAAGCTCAGATTGAAGCTGGGGGGAAAAAAAAGAATAATAAAATAAGTCCGAAAGAGCCAAAATACTACATGGAGTCTAACCCACCTGAATTTCAAAGACATCTCAGGAAGAGATTTGACACATTGAACACTAATGACAGAAGACTTGATGATCTGAGGGATGATATCAATTACATCATAGATGAAGAAAATAAAGGATCATTCAAAAGACAGGAAAGAAAGAAAAGATCATCATGGCTGTCAGGAGAGATTCTGACGCGTGCTCTTAACCATGCGGTGAATCAAGAACTTGTGAAGTCAAAGAGCTGGACAGAAAATTTCAAAGGACACCTTGAGAGGACAAACTATTATAATAAAATGTGTGAAGACCTAGAGTTAGAAAACTCAAAAGGAAGAATATGCTCAGTATATCTTAAACTGACAGAACTACAGAAAATATCCAAGCCTCTAGTTGTAATATTGAAAGATTCTATGGGTAAAATATTGAATGATGCAGGAAGCATCAAAAGAAGATGTAACAAATACGTAGAGGCAGTGTACCAAAAAGAACTAGTCGACATTGAACTATTTCAAGAGGAAGCATATAATCAAGAAGCAATACTCCTGAAAGAAGAAGTCCAAACTACACTGAAGGTATTAGTGGGCTCCTGGAATTGATGGACTACCAACTGAAATGTTTCAACAAGCTGTGGAATTCAGAAGAGAATGTGGAACAAGAAATATCACCACTGATATCGGATGGATCTCTGCTGAAAGTAGAGAATACCAGAAAGATGTTTACTTGTGTTTTATTGACTATGCAGAGTATGAAAAGAATGAAAATTCCAGAACAGCTAATTGTGATCATGTGGAATCTATGCATGGATCAAGAGGCAGCTGCATGAACAGAACAATGGAATACCATATAGTTTAAAATCAGTAAAACTGTAAGTCATGGTTGTATCCTCTCATAATAGTTACACCATCTGTATGCGGAACAAATAATGGGAATGGCTAGATTATCTGAAGCAGAACAAGGCCTCAAGACTGGAGGGAGGCTTAGTAACAATCTGCAATATGCAGATGACACACCTTGCTTCTGAAAGTGGGGAAAACTTGAAGTATTTGTTCATAAAGATCAAAGATTGCAGCCTTCTGCATAGATTATAGCTCAATGTAAGGAAGACCTAAATCCTCACCACTGGACCCATAGGTAACATCATGATCAATGGAGAAAAGATTGAAGTCGTCAAGGATTGTGTGTTGTTTGGATCCACAATCAATGCTCATACAAGTGGCAGTCATGAGATCAAACAGTGAATTGCAACAGACACATCTGCAGCACACGATCTCTTTAAAGTGCCAGAAAGTAAGGATGCACCTGACTCGACTAATGGCATTTTCACTTCCTTCATGTGCTTGTGGAGGTTGGACCTGGAATCAGTAAGACTGAAGAAGAGTCGACGAGTATGAATTTTGCTGGCGAAGATTATTGGAAGGACCCTGGACTCCCAAAAAGACAAATAACCCCATCTTGGAAGCAGTACAGCGAGAGTACTCCTTTACGCCTTAGAGGCAAAGATGCAGAGACTTTACCGTAGGTACTTTGGATGTGCTGCCAGGAGAGACCCGTCCCTGGAGAAGGACATCATGCTTGGTCAAGCGGAGGGGCAGCGATAAAGAGGAAGGCCCTCCAGGAGATGGATTGTCACAGTGGCTGCCACCATGGGCTCAAGCATAAGAACAAGAGTGAGGCTGGAACAGAATCAGGCATTCTATTGCCACAGGATCACTGTGGGTTGGGGCAGGCCCCATGACAGCATCATGGGATGGCACCTAACAACAATGACCCTTTATTGCAGAGCCCTGGAGGGTCAATATGTAAGGGTGTGACAGCTTATGGAAAGGTTTCCAGTTTTAGCCCAACAGATAGAGCAAAGTCGTGGAGGACTGCACTTACAGGAGTACTCCAATATAGGATTACAGCCTAGGAAATCCATGGGGGCACTTCGACCTTGTTTTACACAGCCACTATGGGTCAGAATCCACTCAACAGCATGCAGCAGCAAGAAGTATCCTTTATTTATGATTTCCTTTTCATAGATGAATAATTACATAGAAAATTCAGCAACAAAAGACATGGACAAAAGAAGTTCTCTAGTTTAAAAAATTCCCAACTGAAAAATATAAGAATAGGAAACAAGCCACACATCCAGAGACTTTTTAATATTAAAAAAGTAACTTAGATAAATAAAAATAACAAGTTATAAGACACTGCATATTGTAAATAAGACTTAAGTTGTATACACTCATATACTACACCCCTATGCCAGAAAATGAATCTTATTTTTTGTGAATTTATAACCAAGGTGAATTTATAACCTATATGTCAATAAAATCCAGTTTTTTTTTTATGATACCTAGAATGTCATATGTAATGATGGGGACTACGCTAAAAGCAAGAGCAGTAAATGGCAATCTTCTGACTTACTGTATGTGTCACTGGGAAGAGTACAAGTGGAGGCGAAGTCAGGGACTATTCTTGTCCATACTTAAGTGATTTTGCTCTTTTCTTCCAACATGATTCAATAATGACTTGACGCACAAGAGGCTTGCAGTTGGTGGCTAGCAAGGAGTTCCTTCCCAGTCAAGTGTGTCCAAGTCTCTGATGTCCAGCTTTTAGAAGGGCAGAGATAAGGAAATGCGCCACTACGCCAGTGCATGTAGAGAGGATCATCCCAGGGAAGGGAGTTATTGCCAGGAAAGTTACCAAGTGGAGAGAGGAAGTGAAAGGCTGAGTGCACAAGCAAGCTGATCAGAAAGCCTTAGGGTTGACTTCGGTTTTCCTTTAACAGTGCATTTCCTGGTCTCGGGCAAATCCTAACCTAACAGAACTCAGGAGGGCTACAGAAACCATCTCCTGTATTTTGTACTATCTTCTTAGCCTGAAGCCAAAGCAAACCTTGATGAAAGATCCTGTGAGTTTCACAGCATAACCAAGGAAGATAATTGCCTGATAGAGTGTGATCAAATCTTCGATGAGAGTGAGAATAGAAAGTTTTATATTTACATTTTTGGTGCAACACTTCAATGAAGAAATTGTAGGGCTCTTAGTGGGTGACACGTTGGGCTATTGACTGTAAGATGAATAGTTTGAAGCGCCAGCCTCTGTACAGGAGAAGGCAGGGCGTTCTATTCTCATAAAGAGTTGCAGTCTTGGGAACCCACAGGGGAAGTCACCCTGTCCTGCAGGGTTGCTGGGCGTCAGCTGGACTCAATGGCAGCGAGTTTGGTTTTGAGGGCTGACTGTATATTGCTCGTTTTTTGCATTTTCATTTTCTACACCAACATTGGAACCCTGGCAGTGCAATTGTTACCTGGTTGCCAGTTAACCAAAATGTCAACAGTCCAAAGTCACCAGCAATTCTGTAGGAGAAAAGTCCTGCTAATCAGCCCCCCAAGACGACTTCAGTGAGGCAAACCACTGGGGGCAGTTCTAACCTGCTGTATAGAATCACTATGAGACAAAATCTACCCATCAGCACACAACAACATAAATATTATTATGTAATATTCTACATTGACAAATATAATAGTGTTTAAGTTCTTATTATCACTGTTTTCTATATAGAAATAGAGCTTGCAAATAACAATATGTATCCTGAGAAAAAGAAAAGCGTCATTCTTTACTACAGTGAAGAAAAGCAGGTCAATGAAAGTGGAATTGTAAATTTGCCTGACAAAAATGAAGGAGCTGCAGTCGGGTGGTATCTATTTCTCTATAAAAATTTAGGCATAGAGAAAAGGAGATTTGAAGAGTATGAAGACAATATGAAATAGTCATTGGGGGGAAAAAAGACAGACAATTTTAAAAATTGACTATGAGATAGATTTTCTTTGTAATTAAACAAATGGAAATTATCCAAACTTTTTCCTAGACTGGAAGATTCAGTGTTGCAAAGATCTTGGTTTTCTTTATAAATATAATTTTATTACATGTAATAATAATTGTTACTATAATTATGATTACTTATATTTATATGAAGTATAATAGATGGCTTACTATGTGCAAATTCCAGGGAATTTGCAAAAGGATTGTAAAGTTTATCTGAAAAGTAAACATGTGAAAATAGCAAAGAAAATTCTGGGAAAGAAAATAACAAATGTGGATTAACCAACTGTAGTTGTGGTTTGGAAAAATAGAGAGCTCAATGGAAAAATCTTCAGGAGTAATCACAAGTTTATGACAGGGTAACTTAGATGAACTTGGACACTCTAGTGAGTGTAGAAAACCAGTTTTTCTTTAGCAGTTGGGGCAATTTGATAGTCATTGGAAAACAATATAGCAAAATCTCTATATTTTATCCCCAAATTAGATGGATCAAAAATATAGATGAATGTTCATCCATGCACACAGATGCAAAGCCACAAGACAAATGTTAAATTGAGGGGATATCGTCCCTTTTTAAGACACAAGGTGTAACTCTCACAAATCAATTAAAAGTATGAAGAACCATTTGTTAGCGTGAAGGGACATAGCTCAGAATAAAAGAAATGTACATGGTTAATAAACATGTGAAAAGATGCCCATGTTTTGCCACGCAATGTATGAGGATTAAAACAAGAAAGTAATATTATTTTCTATTTATCAAATGAATTCATTGTCTGTATTAGTGCTTGGAACCAAAGGTACTTATTTGGCCTACAGCCAGAGACCTGGCCCCTGAGGCTCCTCCTAAGCCTTGAAATAGTCATGGTGCCATTATGAGTACCACCACCAAACACACACACACACACACACACACACACACACACACACACACACACACTTTTTAACCACCGGATTGCCACAAAGAGACACGAAGGGGTGGTAACCCTGAGTAGCCTCCAGGACAAGCTAGGAAGAATGGTGAGACTGTGGAAAAGACAGATCAGCTGAATCAGACGCACATGTGAAGAATAAGAACCTTTGGTTAAAGAGGACTCCCCTTCGAACCTTGGTGCATGTTGTTGCTATGTGCCATTGAGTCCGTTCTACAGGACTTTTCTCTAACTGTTGGGTTAAAACTGGCAACCTTTCCATAGGCAGCCGCACCCTTACATATCGATCTACCAGGGCTCCTGCAATAAAGGGTCGTTGTTGTTAGGTGCCATCCCATGATGTTGTCGTGGAGCCTGCCCAACCCACAGTGATCCTGTGGCCAATGGGAGGAAACACAGTCCAACCCTACGCCATCCTCACCACTGTTCTTACGTCTGAGCCCACTGCTGCAGCCACTGTGTCCATCCATCCCCTCTTTCTTTTTCGTTGCTCCTCTATTTTTCCAAGCATGATGTCCTTCTCCAGGAACAGATCTCTCCTGACAGCATGTCCAAAGCATCTACCATAAAGTCTCAGCACCCTTGCTTCTAAGGAGTACTCTGGCTGTACTGCTTCCAAGACATTGATTTGTCCTTTTGGCAGTCCATGGTACTTTCAATAATCTTCTCCAGCACAATTCAAACTCATCAATTCTTCTTCAGTCTTACTTATTCAGTGTCCAACTTCTACATGCATATGAGGCTTTTCAAATATCATGACTTGAGTCAGATGCACCTTAGTCCTCAAAGTAACATCCTTATTTTCCAGCCCTTTAAAGATGTCTTGTGCAACAGATTTCCCAATGCAATGAGTCTTTTGATCTCCTGACTGCTGTTTCCATGAGCATTAGTTGTGTGTGGATACAAGCAAAACAAAATCCTTGATCACTTCAACCTTTTCTGCATTCAAGGTGATATTACGTATTGGTCCAATTGTAAGGATTTTGATCTTGTTTACATTGAGTTGTAATCCATACCAGAGGCTGAATTCCTTGATCTTTATCAACAAGTGCTTCAAGTTCCCCTCACGTCCATCAAGTAAAGTTGTGTCATCTCCCTATAACAGATTATTACTGAGCCTTCCTCCAATCCTGATGCCCCAGCCGTCTTCATATAATCCAGCTTCGCTACTGATTTTCTCAGCAAACAGATTGACTAAGTGTGGGGAGAGGATACAACTCTACCTCACGCCTTTCCCGATTGTGAACCACGCAGGGTTCCTCTTTCATCCATGTGCAGGTTCCGCATGGGCACAATAAAGCGATGGGGAATTTGCATTCTTTTGGAGGCCATCCACAGCGGGTTAGGATCCACATAGTTGAATACTTGTCAATAAAACACAAGTAAACGTCGTTCTGGTATCATCTGCTTTCTCCCAAGGTCCACCTGACGTCAGCAATGATATCCCTCGTTCCATGTTCTCTTCTGAAATTGACCGGAACCTCTGGGAGCTCCCTGTCAAGGTGCTGCTGCAAACATTGTTGGGTGATCTTTGCTAAAATTTTACTTGCATGTGATATCAATGATATTGTTCTATGATTTGACATGTAAATAGAAGACAGCTATGATTCTTTGTCCCCCCGCAACCCAGTCCCATCTGTTGGATCAACAAAAAACCTCTACCGACTGTTATTGTCACAAAATAATCAATGAAGATATTTGGCAAAGCTACTGTTAATCTTTGTCTACTGAAAGGATCAAACCACCAGCAACTTTGTAAGGAAACCCTTCATTTTGAATTGTTCATCGGATTCAAGGAGGTACTGATTTGATGTGTGTTACTCTGTTTGCCCACTTTTCTTTCTCTCTCTTCCTCATTACCACAACTCTGTGATCATTTACCCCTAGGACAGTGGTTCTCAACCTTCCTAATGCCATGACCCTTTCATATAACTCCTCATGTTGTGGTGACCCCCAACTATAAATTATTTTTGTTGCTACTTCATAACTGTCATTTTGCTACTGTTATGAATCATCCTGTAAATATCTGATATGCAGGATGTATTTTCATTGTTACAAATTGAACATAATGAAACATAATGAAAGCATCGTGATCAATCACAAAACAATATCCAATTATATATTGTGAAATATTTATGTGTTTTCCGATGGTTTTAGGTGACCCCGGGGAAAAGGTTGTTTGACCCCCAAAAGGGTCAACCCCCCACAGGTTGAGAACCACTGCCCTAGAACAATTCTCTGGGGTAATCGGTAGGACTCCCTGAAGCAACACCTCCCCCCGGCCCCCAATCTTGAAGAAACGCGGCAAGAAAGCAAAGGCAGCAAAGAAAGTTCCATTTTCTAGGACCCACGCATGTGCCTCCGTGTTACTCTGACATGGACGAAGTAAGTGCTCCCAGAAGAAAATGAATTTCTTTTCTTTCCATGCTTTCTTAGTGTTTTATTCACCAAATTGCTTGAACCCCGGTTGCTCTGATTAAGGAGAACCACTTCGATTTTTGCTTAAGCCTTTGATGAAAGAGTGACAGCTAGTGGCTCGTATTAATGACTTGTGATGTCATGTTCAGATTCAGACATTTGAAAGGGATACTTCTGTTTTCAAAAAGGTCTGAGTTACTTAAATGTCACAGAAGTTCGGTGCAGATAGACGGGTCACTGGTGTTCACCTTCCGGGTCACAGAATACTGCCCAAACCACGTGGCCTTCCCCACTTGCTCCCTTTTGTGTCTCAGAGAAAACCTGGGAAAATGGGTTCTGTTTTGAAGCTTCCTCTTTTAAATATAAAATGGGAAATAGCCCAAACAAAAGAAAAATGGACAATTTGCTGCCTAGACAGCAAAAACATTTTGGGGCTTGATTTGGTATAGCATTTGGAGACATGGCATCAGTTGACTAAATAAAATAATAGGTGAAGTTGTGAGTTGGCTAAACTGGCCTTTGTCAAGCATGAATTAGAAGCAAACAAATGAAAGTAGGTGCAAATCAACAGGAAGTGGTTTTCCATTGTATCCCTGAGAAAACAGCAAGTAAGCATTCTCACTTCAGTTTAAGACAGTATTGCTAGACGGTCTAAATAAATATCAGCATTGCTAAAAGATCAGACAGACCGTATGGGTGGGTTCTTTAATGAGTGGGGCACCTGTGCATACTAGAGAAGACGCAAAGGACGCAGAGAAAGACAATAACCGTTAGAATAAAAACCATTTCTTCATACGTGGATTTGGTCTGAAGTTTCCTGATGACAGCCGTGCTTTGCTGGAGTCTGACCTTGCATCCCCTTTAATGCCCATGGGAGTCAGACCGCCTAAACGGACTGAGGGGCCAAGAGAAGTAACAAGCGATCCTTAATCTATATCAGAACTGAGAGCTCTTGTAAAAGGCTTCCCTCACTCTTGTGAAAGTCCACGGAAATCTGTGCATGCGTTTATGGTCTAGATTAGGACCTTTGAGTCAGGTCCTGAATTCAGAATCGTATAACTTGCTGCCCGTGTTAAGCTCAGGAGAAGGGACTAGATGGATGACAGGATCCAGGTAGAAAGATCCAGAGGCAAGCGTGATCCCCAAGATCAAAAGGACAGGCACGGAAGTGAATTTCAGTGAAAATTCTAATTTTCGTGCAAGATTTGATTGCAGCATTTTCAAGAGTGTTCCCCCAAAAGATAAATCGAGCCACAATTCAGGCACATAGACAAGAAGAGTATGCATGCTTCTATGGGTCACTTCTCCGTGCCTGGGATGAAAATTCAGGCTTCAAAGCAATCACAGAGAGCATCAACCTGTGTTGAAGTCTAGGAGGGGGTTGATTTTTGTTTTGCTGTGGGGCTGTTGCCCGAGTTGACAGCATCATTTGAAGTGGAAAATTTTAAATCCTTCAGAATTGGCTATGGTGACCTGTAAATCAGCTCAGGCTGATAGCTAGTCGCTGTCACGGACCAGATTCTGGCTCATGGAGACCCCATAGGACCAGGTGGAACTTCCCTGATAGGTTTCCTGGGCTGTACCTCTAGGAGATGAGAAAGCCCCATCTTCGTCTCATGGAGTGGCTTGTGGTTTTGAACTGCTGACCTAGCAGTTAGCAGCCCAGCATGTAATCACTATGCCACCTGGTCGCCTCCACTCAGGTTGAGGAAGAAAGAAACAGGGACGGGCAGTTGAGAGCTAAGATAGCATTTAGTGTTGCAATATCTGACTGATAAGAGAATGAATTCCAATTTCAGGTAAAATAATGTTGAAGACAGCATTGATTGCTGTAAATCTGGCTGACAAGAGAATGAAGCATTGAAAGAAAAACTGCTATTTGACCTACTTACGGTGAAATACCTTGTTGCTGTTTTCAGGTGCTGTGGCGCCTGTCCCCACTCACAGCGCCCCTCTGTGGAGTAGAATGACACATCACCTGGTCCTGCGCCCTCCTCACAATTGTTCTTATGTTGGACCCATGGCTGCAGCCCCGGTGCCAATCCATCTCATCAAGGGCCTTCCTTGTCTTCGTTGCCCCTCTCCTTTACCAAGCATGATGTCCTTCTCCGGGAACTGGTCTCTACTAACGACATGTTTAAAGTGAAGTACAGGGGACATCTTACATCAGCTGACGGTCTATCTGTAGACATAAAGAGGAAAGAAACTAGGTTAGCATTTCCCTTGCCTACCACAAAAAACAATCAGGGAGACATGTAGGTCTCTGTGGATATTGTTATAACTGGATTCTTAATGTTCCATTCTTACCCCAGCCTTTATATCATTACATACGGAGGAAAGTAACCGACCCCATTTCCTTCTTTAAAGAAGATACCAAGGCTCTTCATGCTTTCGTCTCCAATAGGCCTTTTCGGACCATCCCCACTCTGAGACCCCCCAAATTCCTCATATGTAAATGCTTGTGGTGTTTTAATTCAGAAGAATAGGGATTGTTACAGGCTGGTGGAATACCTCAGTTAGACCTGTGGTCTTAATGGTATACGTTTTCAGTAGTTACATAATCTGGTGTCAATTTGGGACTTGAGAGGATTAAAAGTGAAGGGGTGGAATCTAGTCTGTCAATCAGATCATAGCCAATGAGGTCTCTGTGTGGGCAGAGAATCCTGGGAATTCTGGGAAATCCTGTATTTTCCTCCTTGGAGGCAGGAGACACCTCTCTCTCTCTGCCACTCCCTGGGAGACATTGTAGCTGACAAAACACATGGAACTATGCTAGTGCCCTGAGCTGGAGAAGCCACATGTGCAAGACCCTGATGCAACCAGACCTCTGGACCTGGAGAAGCCACGTCGAGACCCCTGCCAGCGCTGAGATGTATACAATGCCACTGGAGCCAAAGACTTTCTACCCACTGGCCTGTGATCATCCTGTATTCAGCATCATTGCATGTGTTTTGTGAGTCTGAAGAGGGCTTTATAGGTTGGTATCGGACTTATGGGCTAATATCAGACATAGGGGCTTGGACTGGACTGGGTTAAGATGCTTTCTTAATGTACAATTACCCTTTGTATAAAACTCTCTCTGATACACATATGAGTTTCTATGGATGTGTTTCTCTAGTCTACCTGGACAAACACAGGTCTTTGCCTCACATGCCATGACAGCTATTCTCAGATCTACTCAAACTCAACAATTATCTGCCAGCAGGTTGACTTTTAATGAAGCCTTGCTACTGGCTCCCCAAACATTCAAGTACAAGGTATTGAGACTGTGCATTCTTCTACCCTTTTCCTTGAGGAAGAAGGAGTACCGTATGACTGTTGGGTTTGACAGATCAACTCCTGACCCCTGGAGTAGATCTCTAAGAGACTCTTCTGGATAATCCTTCTTGCATTCTATTCATAGATGGTTCTTATTTGAGGCCAAATCCAACCTCAGGAAAATATCAAGGAAGCTATGTGGTGACTATTTGCTCAGAGGTATTGCAAATTGACCGAGTGTAGAATGAGGATCTATCTCTGTTGAGAAAGACCAAAGTCCTTAATTGGGTGGTCCAGCCAGCTGGAGGATTGAAGTTGAAATCCAGAAGCCCTCCCAAAACAATCACCAAACAATGATCCCCAGGATGAGTGACTTACTTACAAGTGCAATTTTATTAGTGTCATGTGCTAAATGTTATATCTTCCCATTCCTTTGCAATGGTCGATTGTGATCTAAAATGGCGCTAGTTGTTTACTTGGTTACCTTTTGCTCTATTCGAGAGACAGATACTTCGAATGGTAACACTTTTGCTAGGCTGTCACAACCTATGGCAAGTATGGACATTTAATGCAATGTTGGATTTGTCATAAGAATCCTCATTATGTTAGGGAGAATTCAGATTCTGTTGCAATTCCCATTTTAGGCTATCATTTGATTCTGCCTCCTCCTTTAAAGTCTAGTAAACTTTTACCACATGCAATTAAAGTTAAATTGTAGAGTCCACCATTAGTAACTCAGTTACCTTTAGTACCACGTTTTTCTCTCAGTTGGGTCCAGTTAAATGACTATTCATATGACAGACAGTTCCTTACAATATAGCCTTACAGTGAGAGAGGGCATTTTGTAGCAATGCTCCAAGCTCTGCCCCAAGGTTGATTACCATGAAGAGTGTTACAACAGATTGGTGGAGACTACAGGCCCTAATCTGTCACTCCCACCTCACGTTCCTGATGATAAATGTTGGGGAGTGTTGCAGCTAGGGAGACTATCTGTTTGTGATCATTCCCTATTGAAAATTGGTTGTCACATGCAGATTTTTTATGTGTTTTGTTTCCTTCAAACAAGTTTTATGTGCCCTTTCTGGTGATGTGTTTTTGCATTGTGGATCCAATTACACTAATTTAAATGCTCCTGCTCCTGTTAACACCACATTTAAATGGACAATCTCTTGTTTAGAATATTGGTGAATGCATGCGCAGGGTACCTTGGGAACTTTGGATTACCTTTGGATATTCATAGTAAGAAAGCCAGGACATATTGAAAAGGTGAAATCAAGTCACTGATGGAGAGTTAGGAAGGAGAATACCCTTGATCCACCACAATCAGATTGGAGCTGGCCAGTGTGGGGAACTTCAACTCTGAGATATGGTATCGCTGAATTGGATAAAGCTCAGAAAAATGTATCAACCATTATGGGGAAAAGTGGAGCCCTGGTGGCAGTGGTTATGAGTTAGGCTGTGAGCTACAAGGTCAGCAGTTCAAAATCACCAGCCACTCCGAGAAAGAAAAACAGGACTTTCTACTCCCTTAAAGAGTTACAGTGTCGGAAGCCCATGGCAGCAGTCCTACCCTGCCCTATAGAGTCACGAGGAGTCGGCTTTGACTCGATGGCTGTGAGGATGGAACAGACAGCAGATGTCATTGCTGAGGGGACAGGAGTGCCACCGTGTTCCTGAACTTCTTTGGCTAAGGTGTCACCGGGTATCTAGACTTTGCCCAGATATTTAAAATATAAATTTCGCTCTTATAGCTCTGCAGGTGATTCTTATCTGCACATTAACTGGGGGTCTTGTTAAACTATAGATTCTGATTCAGTATATCTGAGGTGGAAATGCAAATTCTCAGCAGAGGTTTGGGCTGGGACGAGCCAGACTGAAGCCTGGATACACATCTTACATTGTGTGATGTTGAGGGCAAATGTAATTCAAATGATAGCTCACTGACTCTCTTGTTTTACCAGCCAGAAGTGAGAAGAACAAGTTGTGGTGACTGATATTTCTTTATTTCGGGGAACAAGTCAGTAACACTGTTTTAACAAAGAGCTTGCATTTTATTAAATATCTTAAAAGTTTCCCCTGACTCCATCTGTCACTCCAACAACAGTGTAATAGGATACACAGGGTGTAACTTCTGTGACTACTCCAGATACTCATTTGAGGATGATTAAGGCATCTTAAGGTATCTTTCTAAATTACAGGCAATGCTTTGGTTATATTGCAGAATCTATTCCAGATCACTGCAGTAAAGCAAATATTGCAATCAAGAAAGTCACATGATTTTCTTTGTTTCATTTCTCAGTGCATCTTAAAGTTATGCTTCTGAAGACAAAAATAGGTACATAAGCAAATGTGGTGAAGAAAACTGATGGTGTCCGGCTATCAAAAGACATAGCATCTTGGGTCTTAAAGGCTTGAAGATAAACAAGTGGCCATCTACCTGAGAAGCAACAAAGCCCACATGGAAGAAGCACACCAGTCTGTGTGATCATGAGGTATTGATGGGATCGGGTATTCGGCATCTAAGACCCAGAACAAAATCATACCCAATATGAATTGGGTGGGTGGGTGGGAGGACATGGAGTGGAGACCCCATGCCCATCTGTAGAAAATTGGACATCCCTTCACAGAGGGGTCACAGGGAAGAGATGAGCCAGTCAGGGGGCAGTATAGTACCAACAAAACATACAACTTTCCTCTAGTTCCTTGGTGCTTCCTTCCCTCCACTATCATGACCTAAATTCTGCCTTACAAATCAGATTAGACCAGAACATGCACACTACAGATAAGAGCCCGAAACACAGGGAATACAGGGTAGATAAACCCCTCAGGGTCAACAATGAGAATAAAGATGCCAGGAAGATTAGGGGAGGGTGGGGGAAAGAAAGGGGGAATCAATCACAAGGATTGATTTATAACCCCCTCCCAGGGGGGTGAATAATAGAAAAGTGGGTGAGGGGTGACGGAGGACAATGTAAGTGAGTTAGTTAATTGTGCCAGTCTGGCTGATAATCACATGTGGTGCTGGTTGAAAGGCGGAGGGATAAATGGGTGGTGAAGCTTCGCCTTTCTAGTTCTCGGATCTCTTGCTTTGTGATGGTCACACCAGGGTGCAGCTGCCTTAGCAGTTCCCTGCTTCCGCTTGGTAGATTGACTTCCTACAAGACATCCCGAAGGAGAAGCTACATGGACCTATCCCGATGCAGCCCTGGGTGCTGGAGCAGCCGTGTGGAGATCCCTGCTAGTGCTGAGATGCTTGTTTGTTCATTGACTCAGCTTTCCTCCTGCAGTCGGCATCATTGCCTCTGTTTTGTGAGGTGGAAGACTTTGTGAACTGGTGTTGGGTTAATGGGTTGGACTTGTGGGCTTGGACAGCATTGGGTTGGGATGTTTTTGTGATGCACCTTTTCTTTACATAAAACTCTCTTATACGTGAGTCGCCGTGGATTTGTTTCTCCAAAGTACCCAGACTAATACATTAAGAAATGAAAACAACAACCTATAACTTATCAAGGATTCATGAGGGAGGGCGGGTGGGGGAGGGAAGGAGAAGAAACGGGGAGCTGATATTAGGGGCTCAAGTGCGAAGAGAATGCTTTGAAAATGATGGCAGCATATGTGCAAATGTGCTTGACACTCTGAATGAATGTATGGATTGTGATAAAAAATAATAAAGTTATGCTTATCCTATACTGTAGTCTCGTAGGTGTGCAAAACATAGCATTATGAAAATATTTGACATAATGTGAGAATATCCAAGATATGACAAAGAAATGTTGTGAGCACATGCTATTGGAAAAATAGCCCCAATAATGCCCAATAATATGCTTGATGCAGTATTGCCACAAACCTTCAATTTGAAAAAGAAAAAAAAAAGCATTGGCTGAGAAATGCAATAAAATGAAGCTCAATAAAATGAAATATGCCTGTATATGTGATTGCTAATTACTACCAGGTCCAAGGCTTCTTTCAAATTAATAAAATGAAAACTTCTTGGCAACATGGGAGGCATTTTCCAGGTCTGACTGAATCATTAGGAATGCATAAGTTGCAGACATAATAAATGTTGTATAATTAAGATAAAGACGTATGTTAAGAGGCATCGTAAATCTCAGAATAACCCTCACGATGTATTCATTTATCTCTGTTGACAAATACTGGAAAGAAGCTAAGGGGAAAAATAATTGCCAAATGTGTTATTCCAAATAATCTGTGCTTTTTAAAAACATCCACTAATCTTACACTTTCATAGTAAAAAGATCAGACCGGATGCTGAAGTTTTAAGAAAATTACACAGATTATTCCCTAGAATTGTTCAATTTTATTAGATGTAACCATATAAGGTTTCTGAAATTTGATTTGATTTTTTTTTTTAGCCTATAACACTGGCAATTTCACATAGTTCACCCTAATATCTTGGCACCATTCCAATTCCTAGGAAGGGGAGTTTGAGCAACGAGTAATTTATTGAGCTCTCACTATGAGCCAAATATTGTACTAAACCCTGTGTAATATCAATCCAAATGTTTACCCTGGGTTCATCAGACGACATGAGGATCGAATCAGGAGGATCTTAGAACTGAGTTAAAATTTTTACAAACTTATTTTTAAAGTCTTTAACTGGAATTCGGCATCTCTTTCAAATATGCATGTCAGCAGCCAGGCTTGGCTTTGGCTTTGTCATCAGCGAAAACCACAGATCTGTTTATAACTAAATTTCAGTTGTTGCAAATATCTCAAAAAAATCGTTTATAATCATCACCTACTTTAAATTTACTATAAATTCTAGACCTGACTATTATTTGCTGCTATTTACTGCATGTATTACTACTCACAAATGTATATTTAAAAATATTTTAATAACTATAGTATGTTTAGCTTACTTTGTAGTATTGTATACTTTGCTTCATTACTTTAAAATATTATTTTGTGAATGGGTTCTAAGAAATTCCCCAGATTGCAAAATGGGTTTGGGATCTAAAAATTAAAACAAAAACAAAAAACACACTCACCTAATACCATTTGATCTTTACAAACACTTGTGGTAGCTAGTCTAATGATCATCCCCAGTACATAGAGAGGAAAAGTTGAGTGACTTGCTGAAGGTCACAGCCCTAATACATAGCCCTAATTTCATCAGGGTCTGAATCACCTCTGAAAAATGTTGTAGGCAGTCAATGGAGATCTTAGTAGTCAAGATGCTGGTGATCATCAAATAATATTTGTGTGACCTTGAAAATATTTTCCTTGCGTTGCTGTAAGGATTGTAAAGTCCATCGCAAGAATGTTGCCATGGTAATCTGAAGTTTACAATAAGAGCAAGAAACCATTAGCAAAAGACTATGGGGAGTGAGCCTTGGGTGGTAGCCAGTCCTGAGAGATGGCGAAGGCCTCACAGATGAGGGGAAGAAACAAAGAGAGAGGTAAAAAAACCCAAAAATAAAAACAACAACAAGGAAATGACTCCCTTGAAAGATGGCACAGCAGTTGGTTGAGGAATCTATTCTTGATGTAACTGGTTTGAAAAAGGGCCCTCTGCTTTCTTTTTCTACTTCAGTTTTTATCCAACTCTCTCTCCACCTTCTGTCTCCAGTCACCTTCTAATTTAGGGCTCTTACTCATTTCTCCCTTTCGTGGCTAATTTTTGACTTGAAATAGAAACATATCATTTATACCATATGAAATTCAGGCTGATCCATTTAGCTATCTATTTGAGCTTTCATTGTTTTTGACCTGTGATGGGGGAAAAAATAATAGATACAAAGTAAGTCAGACATTATCTACCTAGCCAGGAAACCATGAGGAAATCCATACATAAAGTTTGGCTCTTTCTTATTACATTTCACCGTTATTTATTAAGTCATGTGCCATTAATAAATGTTAGTCAATCTTATCATCACTAAACCAAATACCATTATTATTTTTGTACATCTGCTTTCCTTTGCAGTCCCGTGCCACAAATGGACTGCCTTGTCATGAGAAGAATAAAGGATTAGAGATCAGTGAGTCTAATATTTCTTTTGTCAATTAAAAGTGTCTTGTAGCAGAGGAAATGATGAAACCAACTCCCTCAACTCTTTCAAGGAATAGAAAAGGGGGGTTCCCAAGGGCTGCCTTCTCAGCAATAGAGGCACAGGCTTCCCGCGTTTGAAAGTACGGCACTTTGCAGTCAAGGAACTGTACGGTTTTACAGACCTGCTAACATAAATAATTGGCTCGTTTCAAAACCAGGGCTATTTGGGTTTTATTTCATGCCCTTTTTGATCCTTATACTCTAGACTTGGTGTTTAAATGGAACTGTAAAGCCATGAATCTCTGATCATGAAAATCCCGTTGGTGGACAGAGGATGGAGAGTTTGGGAAACTCTCTGTATTGAACACTTAGTGTGTCCCAAGCGCTGTGTGTAGAGGTTCTGTCTCTGCACATTATCCCATTGAGTCAGCACAGCGGCTCTCGGAGATAAGAACTGTGTTCCATTGGAATCGATGAGCAAAGGGCATTTATTGAAATTGAGTGTTTTGTCAAAAAGAAGACACAACCTGAAAGGAGCAGCTTCGGGCTTTGAAAGCTGGTCTGTGTCCCTGCGCACCCACATTCTGCCACAGAAGAATGTGGGTCCCGGTGTGGCCACTCAGCTGCTATGGTAACTCAACTTGAGGACATTCACTTCACATGTGACCAAAAAGTAACTTACACTATCATCAAATTTTATCAGCCCATATGATCATCATTATCGTACATATTCGAGATAAGCCAATCACCGAGGCACCTAATTCTACCACAAAAACGGCATTAAAAATGTGCTGAAAAACTTGCCTTATGCACGAGTTTATGCGGTAATTTACCCCAATCAATGCCACAATCTTTGCTAAATTGCTAAGGAGCCCTGGTCACATAAAATGCTGTGTCATAGGTTAGGCAAAAATGAGAAAGTGAGGGATTTAACCAAAAAAACCATGCTGACTCAGGATTTCTCTGGATCTGAGTAAACTGGTTTCCAGTAAGCTCAGAGCCTGTCCTCTGTCAAAGTCCACAAGCGCTCAGGTGTGATCTCTGTTTCTGCTGAATTCCAGGTCCACCAGACAAGGCATGTTTCAGAAAAAGAAAGTCAAAAGGTTATCTCCAACAAACATTCAAATGTGCTGAGTCGTTGGGGAATGGTGTTTGGGATGGAATTCTCAAAGATTTTAATCATTGGACTCATGACTTTCAAAGTGAACTTTTCCCTTCCATTTGGCATTCCTGAATCACACCATAATTGACTGCTCAGGATTGCACTGAGTCTGGGTGCTAATCATTCATAGTTAATCATTTCACATCTAGGTCCTGGTGGTGCAGTGGATTACATATTGGGCTGCTAACAGCAAGGTCAGCAGTTTGAAACCACCAGCGGCTCCATGGGAGAAAGATGAGGCTCTCTACTCCTGCAACGATCTGCAGTCTCAGAAACCCACTCGAGCAGTTCTACTCTGTCCTATAGGGTGTCTAGGAGTCAACATGAACTTGGAATAAACTCCTTGGCAATGAATTTGTTCTTTTTGTTGTTGATTTTAAACGTAAAATTCAGCTGAGCTTTGAAAGTGCTTTTAGCTCATTCAATAAAGCTAATCTCATTAATTGTGCCATAAGAGAAATTGTTCATCCCGCAATATCTCTCTGTCTTGGTGAAATGTGCCATTTTTTCCCCATCTAAATTCTCTATCCAAAGATTCATTTTCTTCCTGTCTGATAGTTTGTTGCCTTCTGAAAATGCCCCAAAGCTTTCCCCTTTGGGGTGTCAGGGGCTTGTCATGAGGAGGGCTACCCACAGGCAAGCCCCCACTCCGTGCAGCAGGCCAGCCAGGTGCCCAGAAAGGAAGCTCAATCAGTGACTGATGTCACCACAGAGCTGTTCCGTTGTGAGACTGAGACCCGGGGCCTTTCTCTGGGCAGTGAGTATAAGCAGATCCAGCAAATACTGTTTCAATTCCACAGTAACTGTGGGAAAAAACCTTTCCAGTGTAGACAACCAAAGGCAGGTCAAGTCACGTGTCTCTTTGGGGTCGCCTTGTCCTGCATAAAATTGAGAGCTGTCCTAGAACCTCTCTAAGAGGCCCACAGTTCAATGTGACTCCATCTGAGTAGGGATAGAAATCTAATCCCAGGGCAATGTGAAGATTTCACAAGTGGTTTACACTTGGGAAAGGAACATGTAAAACATCTGAGAGGGGTTAGAATTTTACGCCATCACTCTGGGCTGGTCTAGAGCGTCTTTGGGGACCTGTCCACTTTCTGCCCTCATAATCTAACATCAGGACTGGTTTGTGTTCAGAAGGAGGGATAAGAATCAGAATCAGCATAGGATGATTGCTATGAAGGGGAGTTCCACTGCAACTTTTTCCACCATTTTTGATACGAACCGTAGCACTCTCTACTTCTCTGCTGGGCTTGCTAATTCATTGCAAGCATCCTAGTGGTCATGTAGTTTATTCGAAAAGTAACAGGTTAGGGATCAGGATCAACTCGAAAGCGATAGAATACAAGTGAGGAACAGGATACAGTCTGTTCATCAGGACAGCTTCCAATCAAGACAGCTCTCAAGTTTGTTTGATTTTTGACTGTGCCCACCAGCTAGCCTTTCCCACGACCATGCTTATCAATAACCTTGACTGCCAGGTTCCGCTCGACCTCTCCCCTGTCCAGGCAAGTGTTAACAACTCTTTAGCTCTGCCTGAAGGCATCCTCCTCACCCCACAAGACTCCTGCCTGAATGTGTTCAGCTCACTCTCTTGCTCTTTAGCTCTCTGCCAGGCCCATGGTCCTTCCTGTGTGTACTGCTGCCGTGGATTCTCTGTCACTGCCTTCTGCGGTGCTTTCCACGAATTCTCCTGGTGACACACTATTGTCGGTGTTCCAGCACTTTCTCTGGGTCTAGAGTATCAGCACAGAGACCTCAGGCCCAAATGGTGGATTCTTCTCCAGACTCATCGAGTGACATCCTCCTCAATCTCTGTGGGATTGGCCCTTATTTTCCATTTCAAGACATGGCCCTCTCAGCTGGGCCACAAATGAACCAATCCCTGCAAGGTCACTGAATCCAAATAAAGCACTTTGTGCATCTTATTTGCGTAGTAAATGGGCCATTCCCTACAAAGCACATAAAAAGGACAAGTTCCAGCCCAGCCAATTATTTATAGCTGGATTCTAAAGTCAAATGCAGAAAGGCTATATGAAAAAAGAAACTCATTCCACCAATACCCTTCGATTGGTATTTGGAATAGAACATTTCCTAAATAATACAGAGTTTGAGGAAACACCAAGTTGTCAGCTGAGTATAACTCAGCAGAGAGATCTCCTTGGCATGTGCAAAAAGTATGTATCACATATTCTGTCACTGAATTAATGTTTACCAATGCCTTTTATCAACATGACTCTACGCTTAGAAAGATGGTTTATTGAATCATAGCTTAAAAAAGAAGAAAGTATGCCAATTTTCATTTAACAAAACACAAAAAATGTCGGAGAATTTCCTTAATTTCTCTACTCTTCCTATCTTCTTTCTACTTTGAACATTACTTTTGACACAGTGCCGATCAGAGACTGCAAGCAGAAGGACGTCACTCCTCAGGTAGCCCTGAAATCAGACACAGTCCTAGCCTGTCACTCGGTCATGCAATGGTCAGCATCCTGCCAGGCTGCTGAAGCATTGTTTCAAAGTCTCTGCCCAGTTTGGAAATTCCAAAGGGGCACATCTGTCCTTGGCCCAAGCATACCATTCGCATTAGTATGAGTAGGATTCTATAAGGAAAAAAAGAACCATGATTCACATGGACATTATCTTAGGTCCTGGCTTCTCATAAGCTACTTATCTTATCTATCATGTACTTTAACAAGTTTTCAGTTTCTACCTGTCAGACTATACAGGTGCTTTGTCGAAAACTCTGGGGTGATAAGAGATGTCATTCTCATAAGTTTTTGCCCCCTTAGCTGCATTCAAAATCAAATAACTGCAGCTGGAACCTTATTATCAAAGTGTTCAGCAGACACTGGGAATGTGTGCAGAGGGATGGTATCCGGCATCTCAGGAAAATTAACATCTGACCTCAACTGTACCACAAAGAGATGGTCACTTCAGCTCTCCATGTCACTGGAGGTGTCCTTGCACCAACGCGTCTCTAAAATATTCATTCACACAAACCTCTCTCCTTGAGCGACACTGGCACTTTGGAGGGAAAGGACTGGGAAATGGTACAGTAGAGGGGATGCTTTGAAAAGTTGATCCTTATCATCATAAAAAGGAGTCTTGTAGGCATAGTCAGTTAAGCATTCGTGGCTTGCCTGAAGGTGGGCAGTCTAAGCCCACCATCTGCTCTGCGGGAGAAAGATGAGGCTGCTTGCTCTCATAATGATTTACAGCCCCGGAACGCCTATGGAGCAGTTCTAGTCGGTCCTATAGGATTGCTATAGGTTGCAATCAACTCAAACTCAGTAGGTTGGATTTGGTTTGATCGTAAAAGAAAGACAAGCCAGAAACACAGATCCCAGAAAATACAGCAATGCATCTGCCTAGTGATATGAAAGTTAGGAAGCACAGCTTTCAAAGTGAATTTAAAGCATCCCCCTGCCCCCTGCCCCAAGAAAATGAAAAGCAAGCACAGGGTGGGTAGTGAAGAACAGGGCAGGTATCCTAGGCAGAACTGCTCTGTGTCGGAAGGAGGGTTCTGAGTGAGGACAAGTGGGTGGGAGTCTGGTAGCTTTCCCAACATGCTGCCCAGGTGCACCTTGATCTCCACACTCCCAGAGAGCAGTATTAGCAATGCTCAGTACAGTTCTCTCGAGTTCATGAGGTCCCTGGGTGGTACAACTGGTTCATGTGTTTGGCTGCTAACCAAAAGGTTGGCGATTCAGGCCCACCCAGAGGCACCTGAGAAGAAAGGCCTAGTGACCCACTTAGGAAAAATGATCCAGGGAAAGCCTTGTGCAGAACATTCTACTCTAAGACACATTACAAATTGGAATTGATTTCCAATAACTGAAGGGTGTGTGTGTGGGAGGACAGGTGTTTACCGGAGTTCATATGTGCACAACACCCCAGGCCCCGGCCCACCCCCCCCACCCCCCCCACCCCCGTGATGTGTTACTATTTCTTTCCATCTTATTGATGAAACTCCCGAGGAAAGGAAACAAGAAATGATAACTTCTCATCCTCGCATGTCCAGGAAGGGACAGTTCAGTGTCTCAGTACTCCCTGTGTTATGTACACTGCCCCACCGTGTACATTGTGTGATCTGATCATGAGTGTGCTGCGGGCACCCTTAGACAAGTACCCAGCAGGAAGAGAATAGTAGGTGAGAGAGCCATCTTGGAAACTGCAAATGTGATGCCCTTGTTCACGCACTCTAAGGGGCCCTGGTGGTGTAGTGGTTATACGTGGGGCTGCCGTCTGCATGGTTGGCAGCTCCTGGGGAGAAAGACTAGGCTTTCTACTCCTATAAACAGTTAGTCTTAGAAAGCCCCCGGGAGGGGGGTCACTATGAGTCAACATTGACTCGAGGGCAGTGAATTTGGCTTTATTCAAGCACCCTTAGATGTGCACTAGTGAAAACAGCACACTAAACTCAGCACCATCCATTCTTGTTTCATTCCAAAAAATATGAGCGACCCCGATGTTAAATGGATATAAATCAAAACATGAAGGAGATGGTGTGTGTGGAGGGGGGTTGCTGAGGAGAAATGGCAGGGAAGAGGCAGTTTACGTATTTTCTGCTTCGTTTTTCTACAATGCATTCAAAGACCAGGGAGAGAAAAAGGAAGGGAGACTCAGGAACGAATGGACCTGGAGATCCACGTCGCAGATGTCTGAGCTTTACTAAATTTTTGTCTCCTCTCTGTTTTACTTTCTCGTAACCAGAGCAGAGGCTAAAGCTAGAGTGGTAAAGCCTTACTGACCACTTTCCAATTTTTTGTCTTATTTCCGAGGCTTCATCTTTGGTACGTGTGGGGAAAATTGCCTGGCTAGATTAGCCGAGGTTGTGCACTGGCAGCACGCAGTCCGGGAAAGGGTAATCATTGTGGTGCTGCAGCACGCGTCAGCTGACTAGTAAAATTCCCTAACAGCCCACTTATTGCCTGCTGTAAAACCGTCCGACGTGTACTTGGGGTAAGCGCTTGTGGCCACAATAACACTCCTTGTGCCCAACCTTCTTTTCAGCCAAGTCAGTGGTATCAGTGGTAAAAATGAATTTGCTTCCTAGGATAACTCAAAGTCAATGCCAGTACAATCAAATCAAATGCATATTAACAAATTATATTTTATTGGCCACCCCCCAAAAAGGTAATGTTAAAATACTAGTCACTCTATTTGTGGTTATCAAAATTTCCTCCCTGAGGCCTCCCTCATAAGTTATTTTTTCCCAAAAAAATCAAGATTATTTTAGGTGGTCCGAGTCTATCAAACTGTCTACAAGAGTGGTACATACACCACTTCTATTTTCTGACTTATCCTTCATGATTCCAATAGCACACTCCTATTTTCACATCTTTTCCTGTGATGGATACTTTTATATGTCAATTTGGCTTAGGTATGGTGCCCTGGTGTTTGGGTAAAGACTAGCCTAGATATTGCTATGAACGTATTTTGTTGAGATGATTAATATTCACGGTGAATTGATTCAATTATGTAAGTGGGTTTCATCCAATCATTTAAAGGTTTTTGGAGAAGTGCACATAATCTAATACACAAACATTTTTGTACTGTCACAAAACACTACCCACAGATATTGGAATGGCTAAATAATAGCAATAATGATACTGATAACACCATTCATAGGCAATAATGCAAAACAACTAGAATTGACATTCATGAGATGGGAATGCAAAATTGTACAATCGCTTTAGAAGCAGTCTGGCTGTTCCTTATAAAGTTAAATGTGCTCTGACCACTTAACTCAAAGACCCCACCTCTTGGTAAATATTGCGACTCAGGATGGAGTATTGATCCCTAATAAAAGTTCTCTAAATGTTACATAAAAACAAAATCTCATTAATATTTCCAGCTTGAGGTCAAGAAATCAACATCAAGTCATTGAATCTACATGAATTTATTTCTATGAAAAAATGTTCTATGCGGTGCAGGGGACATAAAAGTCATTGAAATATGATCTTTGATCCCCAGAGGTGTGACACCTATAGCCAAGAGAAAGAGGAAGAACTAATGTGTGAGTAACCTACCTCACGGCAAAGGGTATAAAATGCAACCGAGTTTAATATCCACTTGAATACAAGGAAATCCAGGCAATAAAAATTATTATTCAAAATTTCCACCAACCAATAAAGCTACTGATGCAAAAAGTAAAGAATTGTATTAATGTCGTCAGTCTAAAATGGATCAAATATGCAATCAAGAAGCATTGATAATTATTGATGATTGGAAAGCAAAAGCTGGAAAAAAAGAGGAAGGAACAGTTAGTGGGAAATATGATCTTGTTGACAGAAATGAAACTGGAGATCACATGATAGAATTTTGCAAAACCAATGACTTGTTTATAGCAAATAACTTTTTCAACAACACAAACAGTGACTATATACATCGACTTCTCCAAATGGGATACACAGAAACCAGATAGACTACATCTGTGGGAAGAGATCATGGAAAAGCTCAATATCAGCAGCTAAAATGAGGCCAGAGGCTAACTGTGGAACAGACCATCAATTGCTCATACATAGGTTCAGGTTGAAGCTGACGAAAATTAAATCAAGTCCACAAGAGTCAGAATATGACCTGGGGTCTATCCTACCTGAAATTCAAAGACAGATTTGACACATTAAACACTAATGACAGAAGCCTAGATGAGCTCTGAGAGGACATAAAGAACGTCATTCACGATAAAAGCAAAAGGTCGTTAGAAAGGCAGGAAAGAAGGAAAATATCAGCATGATGTCCAAAGAGACTCTTACACTTTTCCTTTCTTTTTTTTTTAGTATTTATAATGTTTATATGTTTTATTATAATAAAATTTTAAAATTAAATTTTATTTTTTACAAGTTGGAATTTAATACATATATCATATCATTCCATACTTCAGTGATGCCAAGTAAAATTGTACAATTGTTGCCACAATCAGTTTCCAAACAATCTTTTTCACACTTGCTCTTAATTGTAGCATAGCTAAAGCAAATGGAAGAAAGGATGATGTCAACGAGCTGACCAGAAAATTTCAAAGGGCAGTTCGAGAAGACAAAGTCAAATTATAATGAAATGTGCAAACAGCTAGAATTAGAAAACTAAAAGGAAGAACACTCTCAGTGTATCTTAAATTGAAAGAACTAGAGAAACAATTCAATCCTCAAATTGTAATACTGAAAGGTTCTTTTTTTTTTTTT
>NW_022107431.1:83497979-83505928 GCF_000313985.2 Echinops telfairi | reverse complement strand
CAATCCATACACACATCAATTGTGTAAAGCACATTTGTACATTGCCCTCATCATTCTCAAAACATTTCCTCTCCACTTAAACCCCCGGTTTGGGCTCAATATTTAATGATACAGGAAGCATCAAAAGGACATGGAAAGACGACACCGAGTGACTGCACCGAAAAGAACTGGTTGCTACTCAACCATTTCAAGAGGCAGCAATGATCAAGAACCAATGGGACTGAAGGAAGAAATCTGAGCTGCACTGAAGGCATTAGACTAAAACAGGGCTCCAGGAATTGATGGAATACTAATGAAATCTTTCAATAGCCGAGGAAACACTGGAAGAACTCTATGCCAAGAAATTTGGAAGACAGCAACCTGGTCAACTGGCTGAAAGAGATCCATATTTGTAACTGTGTTGGCTTAATGATTGTTCTCAATTTTACCTCTCTAGGATCTAATATCAATTGCAATGGCTACACAGAACCCACAAACAATAGTCACGATTAATGAATCTAAAGGAAGTAAAAAGTTATAATGCCAGTAAGAAGTGCTTAGAGTGGAATTTTTTATCGGGACATGTTACAAGTTCTTTCTGGTCTTCTAATAAAGACCCAAATGCGCATGCCATTCTGCTGTAAGCCTCAACACCAGGCATTCAGCTCAACCCAGCGGGTTACCAAACTCAACACCCTGAATTTAATGCCCAGAGGCACTCCACGCTGGAGGCCAGCCTTCTGCACAAAAACACTCTACTTGCTCCATGCATTTGGAAGTTTACCACTCTGTTCTATGCCCTGTCTCCTGGTTCTGCTGCGGCTCCTCTGATGTCTTCTGGATCCAAGAGGTTCACTGCACAAAGATCTTGGGCCCAGAGGACAGGCTCCACTCCTGGCTCTTGCTGATAATGAGATCCCTCCTCCTACTTTTCAGAAGGTTCCTATTATACACAACAAGATGGCATGCCAGGGAATCCTGTTCACAGT
This sequence comes from Echinops telfairi, assembly GCF_000313985.2. Lineage (NCBI taxonomy): Eukaryota > Metazoa > Chordata > Mammalia > Afrosoricida > Tenrecidae > Echinops > Echinops telfairi. The sequence goes on along the minus strand of NW_022107431.1, from coordinate 83,504,960 downwards.
TAGTTACATATAAATCCTATTAGTATCTTCCCTCTCCCCTACCCCTCACCCCACCACTTTCTTACCAGACCCATAAAGGGAAAGGCCATTTGGTGGGAGTTAGAGATTTTGGCTAGAAGAGCCACATTAACTCATTCACTGCCCCTGCTGTATCCATTCCAAAGAGAGCATTCTGACCCAACAGAATGCTGAAACCATAGCACAATATAACTGACATCACATGCAGGTAAAGTTTTGCCGATGATCATCCAACAATGGTTGCAACAGTCCATTGACAGGAGCTGCCAGAAATTCAGGCTGGATTCAGCAGAGAACATGGAACAAGGCATATCATTGCTGATGTCAGATGGATTTTGGCTGAAAGCAGAGAATATCAGAAAGTTGTTTTCTTGTGTTTGATTAGCTATGCAAATACATTCAACTCTGTGGGCCGTAACAAACTATGGATAGCTTTGGAAAGAATGGAAATTCCAGAATACTTAGTTATCCTCCTTTAGAACATGGACATGGATCAAGTTGTACAAGCAGATCAAGGGAATACTGCATGGTTTAAACTCATGAAAGATGGGTGTTAGGGCTGTACTCTTTGACTGTACTTGTTCAATTTGTATGCTGGGCAAATGATCAGAGAAGCTGAATTATGCAAAAATGAATGGGAATTATAATTAGAGGAAGGCTTATTAACAGCCTGGGATATGCAGATGATACAACCTTGCTCGCTGAAAGTGAGGACAACTTGCGACACTTGCTGATGAAGACCAACAACCAAGAGAAAAGATTGACATTGTCAAGGATTTTGTCTTCAGTGGATCCACAATTGATGCTCAGGGAAGCAGTAGTCAAGAGATCAAATGAAACGTGAAAGTCTGCTGCACAGACCTCTTTAGAGTGTTGAAAAGCAATGATGTTACTTTGAGGACTAAGGTGCACCTGACTGAAGCCATGTTATCAGTGTCAATCCCCTCATATACATGTGAAAGGTGGCCATTGAATAAGGAAGACCAACCACCAATCAATGCATGTGAGTTATTATTGAAAGTCCCACGGACTGCCAAAAGAACCAACAAATCTGTCTTGGAAGAAATACATTCAGAGTGCACCTTAGAGCAGTGGTTCTCAACCTTCCTCATGCTGTGACCCTTTAATACAGTTCCTCATGTGGTGATGACCCCAACCATAAAATTATTTTCGTTGCTATTTCATAACTATCATTTTGCTACTGTTATGAATCATGATGTAAATATCTGATATGCAGGATGTATTTTCATTGTTACAAATTGAACATAACGAAAGCATAGTGATTAATGACAAAAAACAATATGTAATATATATTATGAAATATTTCTTTCTAATGACAAATAAATGAATTTTGTCTGGAAGCATGGTGTAGCATGGGTAACAGTCTTCATACCAGGTACTCGTATGTGGGTGTATCTGCATGTGGGCAGACCCGCCTGGAGACGAAAGAGGAGTGGTGTCTGGGTTCCTAAGAGCATCGAAAATATGTTTTCCGATGGTCTTAGGTGACCCCTGTGAAAAGGTTGTTGACCCCCCCAAAGGGGTAGCGACCCACAGGTTGAGAACTGCTGCCTTAGAGGCAAGGATGGCAAGACTTCGTCTTACATACTTCTGACATATTGTCGGGAAAGACCAGTCTCTGGAGTGGGACACCATGATTAGTAAAGTGAAGGGGCAGCTAAAATAAAAGAAGGCCCTCAGCAAGATGGTCACCACAATGGCTGCAACAACGGCTCAAGCAGAACATCATTGTGCACTATCCGGTACAGGGCTGCCAATGTTTAGCTTTGTGGTACCTAGGGTCGCTATCCATTCAGCCGCCTTGAAGGCACCTAACAACAAGCTCTTTAAATAGGACCCTCCAAATAGTAGGAAAACATACTTAATAATGTAAGTGCTGTATTCTCTTCACATCAAAGCTCAGTAAATATGTTTGTAAAAATATGTTCGCATATTGGTGTCTGGGATGTCGATGGACCTAGCAACATTTATTAAATTCTCAAAGGACCGTTTTTATAAATAACCTCTGTTTAAAAAGACATGGAATGTACCATTTGAGAAAGACAAAAAGAAATGCTGAGCCATTCGTCTCCTCCCATAACCTGGAATTGCAATCAGAGAACTCGTCTCCACAAGAATGTCTAAAACATCCTTTGGAAAACTTTAATCATTGTGGCTCTGATCTGCCACATCACCCTCACCAATGAAAATGGTGCATGCTTGTGAGAAAGGTCACCTTGAGAAATTGTCTCCATCTGGAAGGCACTGGTTGTGGTTTATCTGATTCCGGTTAGGTAGCAAAACTGAGTATGGGTCCAGAGAAGAAGAAGCATCTAGAAAAGAAACATTTTTCCAAGTCCTCAAACTCTTTCTTAACACGGCTTGCTCAAATGATTGCATTTACTCTGAATGCCGGTAATAGCGCATCAACGGAAGCATTTTTCAAATCTGTCTACGTTTGCTTGGATGGACTATATGGATTTTCCGTTTTATGGTCATTTCATTTTGTATTCTATCCACCAAAGAGCCAAGATCTAACAGGCACCTCGCCCATCAGGCAGAGACGACACAGACATGATTTCACTGATCACCAGAGGGTTTGTGGTTTTTAAGTACAGACGGCTTGACAGAAGAAAAGACCAGTCTCTGGGTGGGATGAGAATCGAAATGTGGGTGGATCTGAAGTGAATGGTGCAATTATCCTCTTCAAAATGTATGGACTCAGGAAACACATTTCAAACATCCCTGCACCAGGTTGCAGATTTTGTGAGTGGAGAGAAAGTAGGATTCCTAAAAGCACAAAGTAATTCAGACAGCATCTTTGGCTGCCGGAACAATCTTCAGACAAAAAGGCTAAAGGCACCAAGAAAGCAGGCAATGGTGTTCCCAAAGCACCAGATGCTGTGGTAAAAAATGCAGCTTGTGTGGATTTGACTTCAGACATTAGTGTGCACACTGAACCTTTGGGGAGGTGGGAGAAACACTAGGAATTAATAATTTCCAGATTCAAGGCTTCGGGGCACACCCCAGTCCACTGATGATTCGTCTTTATTTTCTCTTCCTGTTCTATGTCTGTGCTGAATTGTGTTGGTAAGATTTGTTTAAAGCATCTGTTGTTCTGTCTCAGGATTCTTTCAAGACCAGCTCCTTCTCGGTGGTGGTAAATTGAGCATTCCCTCAGAGCAACAAGTTGAAGAGTGTTGGGTTGAATTTAGAGTGAACGCTATAGAAAACAAACACCATCTCCAATGATCCCGAGAGGAAACTTGCCCACAAGAGCTCTCCAACCATTAATTCATACCATAAGAGAGTAATGTAGTCAGAAGGGTTTATTGCATATCCTGGGATTTCCATAGGCATACAACTCTGAAAGGTCAATTTGGCAATGCATATCCGTTTGGGTTACTAGTGTTTTCATTAGTTCAGTAAACAGGACACTTTCATCAGGAAAGACTTTAAGGTACTTATTTTTAGCCTAGTCAGAATAAGGCACGGATCATATTTAGGTTTCATAAATTTCATAAATCATATTTAGGTTTTAAAAAGGAGAAGCCTAGATTGTCATATTGCAGTCCAAAATGATAAGAAAGCCAAAATCCCCAAACAGATGAGAGATATTCACAGATATGTCCTGTCTGGCTAGTAAAATATTCATAAATGAATCTGGATATAAAAGCATAGACGTTAGAGCGTCAAAGTCTAGCATTCTCTATTCTTTATTTCTTATTTTATACTACTCTCTTGGCCAGTAAATGCATTTGAGTTTACTGCTCCTACCCAGACCCTCTGGAGACTTCGTAATAAGAATGTGATTCGTATTTTTCCCCCTATAAACCAGGAGGGATGCTGATGTGGCTATTGCTTAAAGCTGCCATCTAGAATAAGCAGAAAAGCCCAAAGCCCAACCCACTGCCACAGAGTCCAACACAAGCAGAAGGTCCACGCAATGAGACCGATAGATGAAAGATTTGGAGAATATGAGAAAGATCATAAAATACTACAAAAGGGAAAACAAAGCACCTTTAAAAGCATGAAGTAGAAAATGATTCCAGAAGTCTAGGAGCTGGGTCTGAAGTAGGATATTAAAAAAGGCTGTGCACCAGAGATGGACAGGAATATCCTTTCAAAATCTTTCTTGGCGGGTCTGTAACCAGCTGGTTGTTATTGGCACATGCAGCTGACACTCACTCGGTACTTCTTGGATGACTACTTTTAACGGTATTCTTTTTTATCATTATAAATCGGTCAGGTGATTAGATTCAAACTTGAAGAAATCTTAGATCGCTAACTTAGGGTGAAAGATAATTGACAAATTTGCTTTGCATACTTTATTTGTATACTGTGTATACTTGTGTTCATTCACATACACTTGCCCTAGATGGAGAAGGGAATGCCTAAAAAATTTTTATTTGCAATATTGAATATTTCATTTTAACTAAAATGATCATTTTTAGGGCGGAAGGGAGGTAGCAATGATGAAAACAGTAATTAATTCTTTACTGGCTCCTCTGAAGAGGTTGGAGTTTAATGTTGGGATAGCAAAGAGGTTGCAAGCTCTTCTTACTATTAATGGAGTATTAGGTAGGTTCAGTATAAGGAATTTTTCAGACAAGCCTATAACCATTTCTATTTTCTGCCAGGTTTTTTTTTTTTTTTTAAACCTCAAGTTTTCCAAAACATTTTCCCTTAACTGGAGTCTTTGTTTTTCAAAGGAAATCTAATCTAAAAAACATGTTTTTTTCCTCACTTGGTTAACTTGTATTTATACCCCCCCCCAAAAAAAGACCAATTTTTGTTTGAAATTAATTCCTGTTTGCTTGTACAAGTGAAGTAGTGCATTTTCACACTTGAATACAACACAGGCCAATACATTTTAAATTCTGCTCATAGTCCTGGTTAGAAATCATTACATTTTAAGTATTACTTATTTGATTTCTAAGATATAAGTAAAAAATAAATAAAAGACCACTAAGTAACAATCTGCAACAGATGTAATAAACACTCAGTCCAAGATCACTGTAGGAAGGTATATCATTTTTAGATGCCCTCAAGTCGGCCCCTAATTCATGGTGATTCCACATATGTCTGGTCTTACGTCATCCCTGGACCAGTGGCACATTGGACCATTGTGATCCACAGGAGTTGTTCTGGCTGGCTTTGGGAAATAGATTGCTCAGCTTTTCTTCCTGGTTTTTCTTCTCTTGGAAATTCAGCTAAAACTTGTTTAATACCATAGCAACATGGCAACTCTCCACTGATAGATAAGTAGCGACTGTAGTAACTGTGCTGGAGGCAACAACATCCAGGAATAAGCCTGGATTTCCTGTGTGCAAGTCGAGAATTCTATCCATGAAAACCAGTAAAATGAGCTAACGTCATCCAGGGGTGGGGGACCACTCATGATATCAAAGAAGAACTGTGTTTCATAGAGTTTTACAATAGCTGTGTTGACAGGAATAGATCTCCAAACTTGATGTCTGAGTTGCTTCTAGATGAATTTGAATCTCTTTTAGGTTAGCAACTGAGCACATCAATTGTTTCTACCACCCAGGGAATCCAAGCTTACTTCATTTCTGTTAAGAAGAGGGCACGGGATGGAAAATTTTTATATTTGTAGGTCAAGGATGAGTGTATATCCTACTACCTCTTTTTTGCTTTCCTATTAGTTTCCTGCGTACCACTGCTGTGATAAAAATAATAGTCCTGTATAGTCCTGGATCAACTCATCTGATGAGTTTTCATTTCAAATTGATAACTATTTGAAGCTGTTTAATCACTTTTCACTGTCCAACCCTAAAACTCAACACACATTATTTTTTTTTAAACAGTAGCTTTATTGGCCTATAGTTCACATCTCATAATGTTTGACAGTTCAATCATATTATCATCTTAAGAAGAGTTATGTTATCCTGACCACAATCCATTTCAGAACATTTTCTTCTTTCTCATACTCATTGCTGTTAGCTCCCCATTCCACCCCCAACATCCATTGCCATCCCCCTAGGTAATTATTAATCCAGTGACTATCTCTATAGATTTCCCTATCCTGGATTTCATATACCAAAAAATCATACAAAACAGACATAACAACACAGCGAAACAGAGAAACCTCAATCAAAAAGAAAGCAGAAAATATTAAAAATTGAAACAACTTTAAGATGGGTCAAAAACACAATTCTCATTGCCATTGAGTCCATTTTGACTCATAATGAGCTGATGGGACAGAGTAGAACCGCCCTGTGAGTTCTGCAACTGTAACTTTTTAGAGGAGTAGAAAACCTTGTCTTTCTCCCGTGGAGCCACTGGTGGTTTCAAACTGCTGACCTTGTGGTTAGCAGCCCAATTAGTAACCACTATACCCCCAGGACTCACAAATGAGTCAAAAGGGAGAGTAGATGATAAGGTGCTACATTTTGACCTAACTACATCTGCCATCATTGACTGCACAATGCTCTCTGTCTGACAGCAAGGCTAGTCACATCCCTAGACTGTGGTCAGAGGGACTTCACCACAGGCTTAATCACTGTAGGGACCCCACAAATGGATCTTGGGCTTCCATTATGATCCATAGCCTTCTGAAAACCAGGTGTACACAATACAAACTCTGATACCATTCTCTCCTTCAGATTTAGATTTTATTCTTTACAATCCTTGGATCATAGAGGCTGGTGCAATTTTTCCACGTGGGCTTAGCTGACACATCACTTAGATAGCTGCTTGTTTCAAGACCACAGACATGGTTCTCTCTGCCAGCAGGGCATCATCTGGTTTCTTTACCACACTTTTCTAGAGCACCCACATCTTCAGTGATCTCTTTATGAGGGTAAATATTGAGTAGGGACACGACATAAGGACAACTTGTTCTTACATTAGGGCTTCAATTAATTGCAAGTCCAAAATCCATTCATACATCTATGGTTTATACATGTCTCTGGTTCACCTTAGAGACATAATTATCATTTT
>NW_022107431.1:83478797-83496864 GCF_000313985.2 Echinops telfairi | reverse complement strand
GGGCACCATCGGCTTTCTTCACCACATTTGCTTATTCACCCGCTGTGTCTTCAGCCATTGTGTTGGGAAGGTGAACATCCTAGAAGGGGCATAAGGTAATTCTATTGATAGTATTATTAACATAACCACTGCTATAGAATTTAAAACACTGATGATAAAAGGAAATTATACATGTATAGGCTGGCTTTTTGGACTGCAATCCGAATTGTTGACTTGTACAGATTAAAGTCTTAAGTGACTAGAGACTATTTACATGAACAATAATAGTTGAGGATAGGGCAAAACTTTCAGTAACACTTATTCACAATTACAGAAAATGACTATGGTAGTTACATAATTTCAACTTGAAGATATATAAAAGTGTGGGGGTCATACTCAACCTATCAACCAGGTCACAGCCTGATGATGCCTTCTTGAGGGTGTGGTTCTTCTCCGAAGTAGGGCCCTGGGAACCTCCTCCTCTCCTTATGCCTTCACCTTCCTGATGGCTGACCCTGGTTGCTGCCAGAGCCCTGAAGAAGTGTCTACCAACACCAGATGCCCATGACTTTGCAACACCGGCCTGTGATATCCCTGCATTCTGCATAAAGCATGCGGCTTTATGACTTTGAAGAGGGACTTAAGGACTAGTATCAGACTTATGGAATTGAGTTGGATGGGTTGGGATGTTTTCTTGATATATAATTACTTCTTGATATAAAGCTCTTTCTTACACATATAAGAGTGCTACTGGATTTTTTCCTCTAGTCTACTCAACCTAATACAATATCTGTCAGACTAATATATGTCAGAAACACACAACGTCCTTTATTCCCTCATTAACTCATCTAACATTTACTGGCATGGAAAGTGTGTCAGGCTGTGCGCCTCTGCTCAGGCTCTCCCTCAAGGTAAGAACACTGTGTTCTAACAACCTGACAGTCTGTGATGTACACCCTCCTGGCACGATCACTGAAGACAAAATGGGTGCACACGCAAATGTGGTGAAGAAAGCTGATAGTTCTGGGGTCTTAAAAGTTTGAAGTTAAACAAGCGGCCATCTAGTGGAGAAGCAACAGCCCACATGGAAGAAGCACACCAGCCTGTGTGATCATGAGGCATCGGCGGAATCAGGTAACAGACACCAGAAGACCTAAAACAAACAAACAGAAAACTCCATCTTATTGAGAATGAGGGGGTCAGAACAGAGACCCAAAACCCATCTGTAGATAATAGGACATCCCCTCACAGAAGGGGGCAAGGCAGGGAGGAGTCAACCAGGGCAAAGTATAGCAAGGATGAAACACACAGATTCCTCTGGTTCTTTGAGGCTTCCTCACCCTCCATCCCACCACCACTATCATGACCCCAATCCTGCTTTCAGTTCTGGCTAGCCGGAGCGTGTGCACTGGTACAGATAAGAGCTCACAACACAGAATCCAGGTCAGCTAAACCCCTCAGGAATATAAATGGGAGTATCGATACCAGGAGGGTAGGGGGAAGGTGGGCAGTGGAGGGGAGGAAGGGGAAACTGATTTCAATGATCGACACATAACACCCCCCCCCCAACCCCCTGTTCCGGGAATGAACAACAGAAATGTGGGTGAAGAGACACAGTGGTCGGTGTAAGATATGAAAATAGTAATTATTTATAATTTATCAAGGGGTGACAAGGTGGGGAGTAGGAGAGGGAGGGAAAAAGGAGGAGCTAATACCAAGGACTCAAATAAAAAGTAAAGGTTTAAGAAATGATGATGTCAACATATGTACAAATATGCTTGATACAATTGATGTATGGATTGTTGTAAGAGCTCTAAGAGCCCCCAATAAAATGATTTTTTAAGTGTGTCAGGTGTATACTTCTCCTGAAAGTTATAACTTCATAAAGGAGGGGGGCATATAAAGAAGCAAATTATTTATCCAAAGGAGAAATGGGACCCATCTACTTCTAAATGAAGCACAGCCTTTTATAGCTCACCTATGAGCTAACCAGGCTCTGGGTGGGCTTATCTATGAAACACAGGTATCTTTCTGTAATTTCACAAGTCTGTAGGTCAGTGTTAGATTCATCATGATTCCCCATGAGTTTGTAATCAGGACAATTCACGGGCAGGCAACAGCTTCAGGAGTTTTACCTTTGGGGAATGGTTTGGCTAAGACCCACTAATGTGTCTTGCTCAGGAAAAGAGAATCTAAATACAGAGAAAGACAAACTGAATATCCCTAGGTAAAGTACAGACTAGAAGGTTGTCTTTCGTTTTCCAGTCTGCCATGTCTGCTCAATTGTACTATTGATCAGAACCAGTTCCTCTTGGCCCTTTGGGATATAGAACACACCCAATCCCTACCTCTGTCATTGCACAAAAGCAGGAAAGAATATACCTTTGCGACATGGTAATGTGTTGGTTCTCCTTGTAGTGGTTGGTTTTCATTGTGGGCTGTGCAGCAACAGAAGGGAGAATAGGCCGTGTTGTAAGTGCTGGGGGTGCTAACACAGTGGCAGAAGAGCCAGATGCTCCCTCTTCCCACCATCTGATAGCAAGGAACTGGGATGAAAGACAGCTGTAGGGATCTCAAGAGCCAGCAGGGCCTGCATCAAACATCCATCCCTGAGATGCCACCCATGATGCCTAACCACATGGTTTCCATGACATGAGTTTGTTTGGGGCCTTTTATCCAATCTGGGTGTTACAAACAATTGCCATACTTGAGCATCTCAGAAGAAAGACTTGGTGATATGCTTTTGAAAAGTCAGCCATTGAAAACCCTATAGGTAGCAAGGCTCTGCTCTGACACACAGGGGGTTCACGTTGACGAGACAATAACTTATGAGTTTTTCAGCCATTCTGACTGTACAGCAAGCTACCCAGTATTCTTCTAATAATTCCTTTTCTTAACTAGAGTTACCTTCTTGTTCACACCCAAAGGCCCCAATTAATATCACTTTCTAGAATCTATTCACTCCTTCCTTTACTAAACAACTCCAATTTCTATTCTAGTATCATGAGGTTCTGTGGAAACTGACATCACTTCTGGACCATGATACAGCCCGTGGCCTCTGCTAAGCCAATCAGCACGGTGATTGCTTACGGAGTAGCAAGTCATTGAAGATGGTCCCCTTAAGGTGAGTGCCAGATGTGTTCTATGAGTGCCGACACAACGATAGTCCCTTTCCTGGTGTGCGTGAATTAAGGTGCATGGAGCCTACACATCTTGTCAAGATTGCTTCAGAGAGAAGCCAGCCACAGAAGATAAGAAAGAAGCAAAAGGAGAAACCAAACCCTTGAACCAGGTTTCTTGATCTATTGAACCAGGTCTCTTCTGAAGTGACTCTTTCTATGGACTCCTTAGTCACATGAGTCAATCAATTCTTCTTTGTTTAAAAGTCAGTTTGGGAAATAGCTTCTGCTACCTCCAGCGTGGTTTCTTAACGTAAAGTCCATTCATACTTCAGAGAGTTGATAAAGTTCTAAGTCATATGCTGTGGCATAGGGTACCCAACCGTTTGTCAAACAATAAGCCCAGTGTGCTGTCTTAGGGTTACAAAGAAAAACAAATGGTGGTGATGAGTTGGGCTGCGATCAGCTGGAGCCCACCAGCAGCCCCGTGAGAGAAAGACTGGGCTTTCTACTCCTGTCAACAGTGCCAGTTCTGGGAACCCACAAGGGGTCACTATGAGGCATAGTGAGGCATTGACTTGCTGGAAGTGAGTTTAGTTTTGTTTTGAACACTTTAGGATAGAGTAGAGCTATCCCTGTGGGTTTCTGACACTGTCCATCTTTATGGGAGTAAAAAAAAAAAAAATCTCATCTTACTCCAGTGGAGCAGGTGGTGAAACAAATACATACATAAGTATCTAAATAAAATGTGGTATCTTATTTTCAAGTGAAATCCATTAAAAACAATGTCAATTCTCCAACTTATATTGTTAAGATGACAAATGGTTATACTTTTCCTGCTTTTGTTCTACAACAAAAACTCAAGAAACCACATAAAATAGATACAGATGATAATCCTGAATTCCTGAGATTCAAACACATTTTAAAAAATAAGCTAAACACTGACTGGAAGAAAAACTAAGTGAATGCTGTGATGAAGGAAAGATACAGAGCAGAGTTATCTTCTCAGCCTACCTGACACAGTGTGGACACTTTGAGTTCTCAGAAAGTAACTTCATAGAATCTCTAATAAGTCTCAGCCATAGTGTAGCCAAACCTTGAATGAAGCAAAATGAGCAGAAGATGAGCTATAACTAAGGCAGTAAATTACAGAAAAGCAGGCTAGAATTCCAGAAACACAGACAACCACAAAGCAGGGAGGGAACAAGTCAATAAGGAGAGAAGCACTCACCAGTTATGATCCCTGGTCCTTTAGGTAGGGGATCCATGCGGTAGGCTCTGGGCAACCTCCACCATTTACCTGGCAAGAACCAGATAATTGACTGCATGCACATATGCAACCATGTCAGTGACTGATGACCTGTAATTGGGTGATCTATAGCTAGAGAAGTGTGTTTACCCCATGACCCCACACATTCTTGGGTAACCAGAGGTGGGAATCTCTCATATCCCTGACACATTACCCCTGCTCACTGGGTTGCCGAGCCAAACTTCTCTGCCTTGACATTCCTATCCTTTACTCTGAAGCATGGTCCCATAGGTCAAGTGCCACCCAAATGATTGGCCAGTCATCATTCTCTCAGGTTGCATGTTGTGTATGCTGTGTGTGTGTCAGAAGTGCACTCGTGAATCAGGCCCACATACCCACTTCCTCCTTGGTCAACAGCACATATTCACACAGGTCAGTGTCCATACAATTCCTTAAGTTCAGCAGCACCTGCTCCTACCTCTGTCTAAGTAATCATCAGCAACACACAGACACACACATATACAAACACACGTACAAATACAAATAACAGTAATAAATCTATACTTATTAATAGTTTCACTGCATGTAAGTGCATTCAATGTGCTGGTAAAGAGAGTGGCAAAATGGATAAGAAAACAAAACTCATCAATAAATTGCCTACAAGAGACATACCTTCAACACAAAGACAAAAATAAGTTTTAAAAGTCAAATGGTGGTTGCAGCGGGGAGGACGTATGAAACAAATGGTAAACAAAAAAGATTGTGAGTAGTTATATTCACTTCTGATAAAACACACCTTAACACAAAAATCAGCAAAAGAGGCAAAGAAAGTTTTCATAATGACTAAAGGGTCAATATAACAAGATCCACAACCACAGCAAATATCTATGTACACAGTGAAAGAACCCTGAAATACATAAATCAAAATTTAACGCAACTGAAAAGAAAAATAGACAAATTCACAATAATAGTTGGAGACTTTAATGCACCACTTTCAATAAAGGCCAGAAAGTCAACAAAGATATAGAAAATCTAAACAGCTTAATCAACCTACTTGACCTAATAGATATGTACAGAGCATTCCATGCAACAAGATACAATCTTTTCCAGTGCACACGAATCATTTTTCAGAATTGACCATATAATGGGCCACAAAGCAAGTCTGATTAAATTTAAAAACATTGAAATACTTCCAAGAATCTTCTCAGATCACAACCCTATAAAACTAGAAATCAACAACAGGAAAGAACACGGACAAAACAAAATCAGATCTATGGGAGCTGAATAACACACACCTTGTTTAAAAACTAGTGGGTAGTAGAAGATATAAAAAGTAAAAATTTTAAATTCCTAGAATCAAGTGAGAATTAAAATCAAAGCATACCTAAAGTTTCACGAAGCAGCAAACAGTGCTCAAAAGTCAATTTACAGAAATAAAAACACATTAAAAAAAGAAAGAACTAAAATTCAACATATAATCCAACAATGTGAACAATTTTTAAAAAGGGCATAGAAACAAACAAAACAAAAAAGCCCACAGTCACCAGAAGAAAGGAAACGATAAAGACTAGGGCAAAAATTAATGAAACAAAAGATAAAAACAATAGAAAGGATCAACAGGACTAGACATTGCTCCTCTGAGAGGTTTAATAAAATCAACAAATAACTGGCAAGTCTAACAAAGGAAAAGAAGATGCAAATAACATGAATAAGAAAGGAGCGATGTTGCCATTGAATCAGGTGAAATAAAAAGGATAACGTTAGAAGAACCATACTCAGCAAAATTAAAAATCTAGAAGAAATAGACACATTTCTAGAAACACACTGCCACCTGTGATAGCTTGGTTTTGTATCAGCGCGGCTGGACCAGCATCGTCCCATGATGTGATCTAACATATCAACTCCATGATGGGATATTCTGTAAGCAGCCAAGCAGTTGTGAGAAGATTAAGATAGAGTGCTACCCTCTTAATAGGGTTAAAGTCTTGATACAATTGAAAGGAAGTTTCCTCAGGGGTGTGGTCTACTGCACATGTATGCACATTTTAAAAAATAAGTTAAACACTGACTGGAAGAAAAACTAAGTGAATGCTGTGATGAAGGAAAGATACGGAGCAGAGTTATCTTCTCAGCCTACCTGACACAGTGTGGACACTTTGAGTTCTCAGAAAGTAACTTCATAGAATCTCTAATAAGTCTCAGCCATAGTGTAGCCAAACCTTGAATGAAGCAAAATGAGCAGAAGATGAGCTATAACTAAGGAAGTGATTTACAGAAACCTGTGGGAAGGCTTTTTCCTTCTTGCTGGGTCTGGATCCTGCACTTGTCTCCTCAACCCCTATTCTTGGGACTGGAAACAATGGCCTGCTGGCCCTGAGAACTATCAGCAGTGTGACCTTGGATTCATTGGATTCTGCTGTCATAGCTCCACCTGCTTCCTCTGCCTCCACCAGTCTATCTTCTCTCTGCTCCCTGCTTCTTGGTTCAGCAGCCCTTGCAACTATGTGAGTCACTAAAAGCCTCTAACATAACACCTGGCTCATGGACTGAGCCAGACTAGACTTAGCCACTTCTACAGCTGTGATCCATTTCCTTGATATAAAATTTTATATAGAGAGAGGAGCCCTGGTGGCATAGTGGGTTATGAGTTGGGCTGCTAACTACAAGATCAGCCACCAAAGATCCACAGGAGAACGATGAAGCTTTCTACGCCTGTAAACAATTACAATCTCAGGAACAGTTCTACCCTGTCCTTAGAGGGTTGCTATGAGTCAGACTTGGCTTGATGGGAGTGAGTGTGAGTTGAAATACATATAAACTTTTGGTATACAGATATATGCATCTACAAACACACTGCCATTGATTGAGTCAATGCTGACTCATAGTGACCCCCTGTGGGTTTCTGAGACTTTAACTGTTAATGAGAGTAGGAAGTCCAATCTTTCCCCAAGAAGCTGCTGGGATATGAACACTACACCACCAGGGCTACATATATACATATATTTTTGGATACGCATACATATGTGTATATGTATGTATGTGTGCATACATGTGCATGTATATGTATGTGTGTGTGTGTGTGTATGCCAGGGGTTCTCAATCTTCCTAATGTCATGACCCTTCAATACAGTTCATGTTGTGGTGACCCCCCCAACCATAAAATTATTTTTGTTGCTACTTCATAAGTGTAATTTTGCTACTGTTATGAATCAGTCAACCCCTGTGAAAGGGTCATTTGACCCCCAAAGGGGTCGTGACCCACAGGTTGAGAACGTCTGGTATATGTCACTGGCTTCGCATACCAAAGCTTTCCCACGGGGTTCAACAAAAAAAGAATAGGAGGAAAATCCCTCAACTTAAATAAAGGGATATACTCAAAACCTATGGCCAACATTATTCTCAATGGGCAGAGACAAAGTCTTCTCCCTGAGAATGGGAACTAGACAAGGATATTGTTTTTCACCACTCCTATTTAATATTGTATTAGAAGTTCCAACCAGAGCAATAAGAAAGGGAAATAAAAATTATCTAAAATGATAAGGAAGAAGTAAATATTTCTATTAGCAGATGATAAGATCCTATACATAGAAAATCCTAGAGACTCAATAAAAATGTATATGTATATATTTCAGTTGTATGATGTATGAGGGATGTTATGATCTCAGGAATCCCACTTGTCTCTCGACCAGTAAATCTGATCTCTTTTATGATTTTGAGTATTATTCCACATTTTTCTCCCACTCTATCCAGGACCGTCCAGTATAATCCCTTTCAGAGCAGTTGGTGGTGGTATCAGGACACCATCTAGTTCTTCTGGTCTCAGGGTTGTCAAGGCTGATTCTTGCCTGGCACCATAGTCCATCAGACTGATGGTCCCCGCACGTCTTTTGATTTTCCTCACTCTTCTTTTCTTTGGACAGGGAAAGCTTGGACAGTGATTTCTCCTTAGAAGGCTGCTTACAAGCCTTAAAGACCCCAATCACTCACTACTCATACCATCTCAAATTCAAACCAGGTAGCCTGTAGAGCATTGTCTGCGCACAATGTTAAGCTAATTCCTGTTATTGTTAAGTGCTGACACATATCGATCCTATGTACTACAGAAGGAAACACCGACTAATCCTGCAACACCATCATAATTGTTGTGATGTTTGAGCTCATTGTCACAGCCACTGTGTCATTCCATCTTGTCAAGGGTCTTCCTCTTTTTCACTGCCCCTCTACTTTACCAACATGGTGTCCTTTCCAGTGACCAGTTTCCTGATAGCATCGTTCTGATATTCTCTGCTTTCAATCAAAACCCATCTGATAACAGCAATCTCCTCTTCTGAATACAAAAGTTCTCTTCTGAATCCAGCTTGAATTTCTGGTAATTCTGTTGGTAAAATATTGCAACTGTTTTTGAACCACCTTCAACATAATTTTACTTGCATGTGATATCATTTTATTGTTTGATAATGCATGCATTCTGTTGGGTCACCTTTCTTCGGAATGGATGCAAATATGTATCTTTTCTGATCAGTTGACCAGGTATCTATGTTGCAAGGTTGTTGCCATAGATGAGTGAGTACATACAATGTCATATTCATGTATTGAAACACATCAACAGATACTTTATTGATTCTTGGAGCTGTGTTTCTCCAACTTAGTTCCGATTGGACTTCTTTCGATACCATTAGTGATACACAGTTATTCTGTGTATCCCTTCCATGTTCTTTTGATGATTCCTGTGTCATTCAGGATTTGTCCATGGAATCCTTTAATATTCAAACTTCAGGCTTGAATATTTTCTTCAGTTCTTTCAGCTTGAGACATGCTATGTGTGTCTTCCCGTGTGGTTTTCCAGCGTCAGGTCTTTGAACACTGAATTATAACACTCCACCTTGTCGTTTGGAGTCACCCTTTGATATTTTATGTTCAGTGATTTTCCTTCATCATTTCTTCCATTTACTTAGGAACTCTTTTTTACCCCCGGAGCAAGTTTCAGGTGTTCTTTTGGCATAGATTTTCATCTTTTTTCTCTTTCCTTTCTTTGTAATGACCTTTTGCTTTGTTCATTGATGATGACTCACCTGGCCTCCCTTCATTAATATTCCATACATCAAATCTATTCTTGAGATGGTTTCTAAATTAGGTAGGATATATTCAAAGTTTTACTTTGATATTTGATTTCCTTCAGCTTCATGTTGACCTTGTGGGCCAACAGCTGATGAACTATTCCATAGTTGGCCCTTAGTTTTGTTCTGGCTGATGGTGTTGGGCTTCTCCATCATCTCTTTCCACGGGGGTTGATTCCTGTATAACCCACATGAGATGTACGATTTTCGTTTGTGTGCAGCAAAAGGAAACACTGCCTGGTCCTGGGCCATCCTCAAAATTGCCATGTGTTTGACCCTGTTGTTGCAGCCACTGTGTCAATCCAGCTTGTCAAGAGGCTTTCCCTTTTTTGCCGCCCCTCCTTCCATTGTACTCAGCACGATGTCCTTCTCCAGGGACTGGTCTCCAAGTGTGTGAGATGAGGATCTTTGCCTTCTAAGGAGCATTCGAGCTGTACTTCTTCCCAGGTAGATTTGTTTGTTCTTTTGGTACTTCATGGTGCTTTTACTAATCTTCACTAGCATTGTAATTCAAATGCGTCGACTCCTCTTCAGTTTTCCTTATTCAATGTCCAACTTTCACATGCATATGAGGTGATTCACAATACCATGGCTTGGGTCAGGTGCATCTTAGTCCTCAAAGTAACATCTTTGCTTTTAAACACTTTAAAGAAATCTCATGCAGCAGATTTGCCCAATGCTTCATTTGATCTCTTGATTGTTCCTTCCATGAGCTTTGATTGTGGATCCAAGGAAGACATAATCCTTGACAATGTCAATCTTTTCTGTTTACCATGCTGTTCCCTATGGGTCCACTTGTGAGGGTTTTGATTCTCTTTGTGCCATGAAAATTACAATTATATTTGAACGGTGTATAGTAACACAAAAATTATCAATAAGAAATGCTTGTTGTAGGTGCTAAGAACCAATAAAGCAAAAATAGAGAGAGCCAATTATGTCGTTGTCATGCATAATTATTCTCATTTCTTTAAATTCCTTTATGTTCCACAACAACATTTAACATATCTTGGACTGCCAGAAGAATGAAGAAATCTGTCTTGGAAGCAGTACAGTCAGAATGCCCTTTAGAGCCAAGGATGATTAAACTTTGTCTTACTTAATTTGAACATGCTATCAGAAGGTACCAGTCCCTGGAGAAGGACATCATTCTTGATAAAGTAGAGGGTGAGTGGAAACAAAGACCCTCAGTAGATGGATTGACACCATGACTGCAGCAATTGGCACAAACATAGCAATGATTGTGAGGGTGATGCAAGACTGGGCAACATTTTGCTCTGTTAGACCTAAGGCCACTATGTGCTTCCAGTATTCCAGCAGCTGTTGAGGCATTGTCAATTGGTATTCTATCAACTCCTGTATCTACCCTTCCTTCTTCTTCTTTTTTTGCTCCTATCTTCATTGCATCTTGGACTTCTTCTATCAGAACCTTTGACTCTTGATCATATGCTACCTCTGGAAATGATTGGATATAGACCAGCTATTTTGGGTATAATGACTTTGTGTACTCTTTCCACCATCTTTTGATGGTTTGGGCATATTAGTTTTCCCTTTATACAATGTTTCTATAATATAAATTTTACATTAAATGCTTACAACTTTAAAAATCAAAATGATGATAGCACAGGAAAATGATATTTCATTGGTAAGGAACACTGCTAAGTATGGCAGGATAGCCAAAGCTATCTATATTGACCACAAAAATATAATTATAATGTTTATATTATAACAATAGTATGAGGCAGATGTATCTGAGATATGTGAAGCACTAGAAACCCCATACTATTGAGTCAGAGAGGAGCTGGCACCTGAGATTGGACAGAAAGCAGACAGTAGACTTAGAAAAGGGAGATGTGTCGTATTAATGGCACCAAAGGGCATTCATTTTTGTGCTCCCTTTTTTCTCTGTCTGATGGTGATCCATATGGAAATTAAACAGAAAGCCCTCAGTTAGGGAATATTTTCACCACCAAGTTCCAAACATTGAGGAAGTTGGCCAACTTCAACGTGTATTCTTCCCATACTGCATATGCAGAATAAAGTAAAGGGTTATCATCGGCAGAATCTCTTTTCCACTGAATTCACTTCTATAACCAGAGGTCTGGTGTGGTCTCCATACATTGGGAACCCTGGAAACCAGTGCTCTTCATCATGGACAGGATCTCACTTGGTAAGTCATCTCAATTCCATTTACAAAATGAGTGATATTTCCCAGAGATATGAAATATATCTTAGCCATTCTGAGAATTACTACCTAAGCAGGCCATCTCCTCTACTTCTGTAACATCCATGTCCAGACCAGGTGAGGTCCCTGGAAGATCTCACGACAGGGAACTATCAAGACTGGGAACTTCTGACTTTCTTGCTCTGAATCAAGGAATTAAAATGTAACTCTAGGTTGATCCTGTTCTTTCATAACCAGATGCACAGACCTTGAAAAGATTCTCTTGTTTTTTAACAGCCACACATTTGAAGACAATGACCTACTTAAAAGTTATTAAGTGGAGAATACTGAGTTTATTAAGAGTTTCCTTGATGTGGCAAAACTTCTTGATGAATGAATGGATGCTAATGAAGAACTAGAGAAAGA
This sequence comes from Echinops telfairi, assembly GCF_000313985.2. Lineage (NCBI taxonomy): Eukaryota > Metazoa > Chordata > Mammalia > Afrosoricida > Tenrecidae > Echinops > Echinops telfairi. Next base: position 83,484,813 of record NW_022107431.1, on the reverse strand, counting down.
AGACCTATTTTTATAATACTGGGAAAGTTTACTGTAAAACAAAAGTATATTTGGTTAATGAGTACTTCTTCTGATCCTAATGTTCCTGTTATAGGTGGAGTAATTCTTGAAAAATCTTTAGTTGCTTCTCTGACTTAGACTTAGAAATAAAAATCCATTTTGTTTTATTTCCTTTCCTATACCACCTGCAAGATGCTCATGAGAGTGAGAATGAGATCTGATACCATTTACTATGGTGTTCTAGCAATTCTGAAAAAGTAAAACTCAATAACATATTAACTGAAACCTAATTTTAAAGTTCCAACTTGCTGTGAGAAGCAACTTCAAAATTACTACATGATGGGGACATGCTTTATTTACACTTCTGCTCTGAGTTTTATGAAATTACATACTCATAGCTCGTTTCCCCTTATAGAACAAACCTAAATTTTGCTCTCTTCCCATGTCAAATTCCTAACAGACATACTTAAATCCTCTCCTTTAGTGGTTATCCACAAATTCATCTAGAAAGTCCCAACCAGTAATCATGAATTGTTTGGACATTTTTCTTTGCTATTCTGGTTGTAGTATAAAAGCCTAGTTGCTTGCTAGCAAATTAAGGAAAATTATATATAAGGAAAAAAAGATTACATATAAAAGGGTATGTATACATATTCCCCTGAGTGTTTTAATATTTAATGTTCTTTTACCTTGTTTGTTAGCTCACAATTTCTCAATTTGCTTTATTGAAAATGAATGATACTCACCACACATCACTATCATGTCTATCTTTCTAACACTGTGTTCCCAGCACCGAACTTTACACATAGTAGGCTCTTTCTTAATAAATGGTAAAGGTTTACAATCTTGGAAGCTCACAGGGACAGTTCTACCCTGTCTTATAGGGTCACTATGAGTCAGCAACGACACAATGGCATTACGTTTTGAGAGTTTTTATAATAAATATTCATTTAATGAACATATGGTTTTTGTTTGATGTGTTCTCTTATAAAAAGCTCTACTTTTACTTAGATAAAAAATAGCAAACTTAATTTGCCAAAGACAAGAGAAAATGTCATACGAGGTCATAAAAAATGCAATGTCCCAACTCTTTGTCATGAAATATATCAAAAAGAAAGAGGTTTATTTTTTTTCAATTACATATGCCATTCTTAGCTCAACTCTTATACATAACTTGCTCAACATTTTTCTATTTAAATGAACCTTTTGATCAATCACAGTCAAGCAAATAAATGAATCTGAGAGGGTTTTCTTTGTAATTGCTGTCAAGTTGGTTCCCGCTCCTGGTGACCCTTATACCGCATACCCAAACATTGCCTGATGTCCTACGTTCTCTCCAGTAGGACCAGGCAGTTCCCTTGGGCTTAGCCCAGAGCCAACATAGCCTAGTGACCTGTTAAGCTCATCTTATTGAATGGCTTTTCAAACACACCACTTGGCATGTACTTTGTGGACGATTTGTCCTTAAGGAGGATATTTCCGTGTCTATGTGCATCGTGGGCCTATGAGGCCTGGGTTGGATTATGTCTGCTAAACCTGCACAGATCTTTTATAAGCTCCATGTTCTCATTTTACCAGTGCTAATTATTTTGCTGAATATTTCATATATCTTCATTGAAATGCAGAGATCTGTCCCCTTTACCTTGGGAATAATATTTGCCTTATATTTTCTTCATCTTGGTTTCCTCCATCTTGTTCTGCTTCCCTTTCAATGACAGTCCACGCGCCTTCTCACCTGTGAGTTGGAGAGAGCCAAACAGTTGTTCATGGAATCAACAGCTCTGAGGGAAAAAGCAACACAGCAAAAGCATTGTTAACTCCAAATTAATAAAAATGTTAATGTCCTAGATGCACATTGCCTGGGCTTGCACCACCTTCATAATCGTTGGCATGCTTGAGTTCGTTGTATGGTCTCTTCCACCTTATGCCGTCCAAGACACAGTGCTCAGCTTCCGCCGCTGTTCCAGACAATATTCTGTTACGGGTGACATTCTGTTCAAGCTTTCATTGATTACTCTTTGGAAAGAGGTTGTTAGACGTATCTTTCATCTTTGTCTTGAATGAACATCCCACTGAACACCCCCACACCCCCACCCCTGTCCAAGAAAACAAGTTCACTTCCATGGGCTCGATTCTGGCTCATGGAGACCCTACAGGATGAGGTAAGACCTGCCCCGAGACTGGAACTATGGGAGTAGAAAGCCCCATCTTTCATGCCTGCTGAAACCAATCAACCAGTGGTTCTTAACCTGTGGGTCGCGACCCCTTTGGGGGGTCCAATGACCCGTTCACGTGGGTCACCTAAGACCATCGGAAAACACATATTTCCGATGGTCTCAGGAACAGAGACACTGCTCCTCTATCTGTCTCCCAGAGGTCCGCACTTGCAGATATCCAGATCTGGGGAGAAAGAAGCTATCTCCATGTTGGGAACGATGTTGGCTTTTTAGGCACATTGTCACAAAAAGTAGCAATGTAGTCTACTGTTGTTATATGAAGACTGTTACCCATGCTACACCATGCTTCAAGACAAAATTTCATTTATTTGGCATTAGAAAGAAATATTTCACAATATGTAATTACATATTGTTTTTGTGATGAATCACTATGCTTTCATTATGTTCAATTTGTAACAATGAAAATATAACCTGCGTATCAGATATTTACATTATGATTCATAATAGTAGCAAAATTACACTTATGAAGTAGTAACAAAAATCATGTTATGGTTGGGGGTCACCACCACACGAGGAACTGTATGAAAGGGTCGTGGCATGAGGAAGGTGGAGAACCACTGCAGTAAACCATGAGTGACCCTGCTGATATTTAAAAGCCTGGTGGCATATCTTCCAGCATCATAACAACTTGCAAACTAGCACAATAGGACAAGTTGACAGGCAGGTGATAGAAAATGTAAGTATGCAATCCCAAAATACTCAGTCAAGCTGGGGAATTAAAAGTACTTCACAGCAATTAAACTTTGTAAAACAGTGTTGACAGAGGACATTGTGACTAATGTGGTTTGATAGAGCAGAGAGTATTTGCTGGGAAACCATCTGGAGAGACTGGCAGGAAAGAGGCATTGATTGGGCTCCTTATAAATCAGAAGAAAGTTTTGGTTTTAGCATGCAGGAAAACCTCAAAGAGTTTTTAAACATTGGAAGTAGAGGCGTGAAGTGAAATTGTTGGGGTTTTGTGCCTTTTGTTTGTTGTTTGTTTAAAAGAAAAAGCCCTCATTGTATGGCAAAGAATTGATCACAGAAAGAAAAGGCTACAATCCCAGAGAGCAATAGGAGGCCTTTCAAGTTAGAAATGATCAAGTTTTGCAGTGGCAACAGAGGAGGGGGTGGTAGGTAATCAGTTAGCCGTGAACCAGGAAGGAGTAAGGCATTTATGATGGTTCCAGATTGAACTTCGTCATGGGGTGGATTGTGGGAGCATTTACTGAGAAAGGAATTTCAAGAGAAGTAGGTTTTGCCGGGAGATGAAGAGGTGAATTTTGAACATTCACATGTAAGATGCCTGTGGGTGGAGAATTCCAGCTAGCAGTTGGAAACACTTGGCCAGGAGTTTTAGAAAACAGATCTAGACTTGAGATAAAACGTGTGAGAAAAAGCAACCAGTGGGAGCAAGAGGGAAAAAAGAGGATGAAGGACCCAAGCCTAGCAAACACACACACACACACACACACACGGAAGAGCTGGGCAGACGAAAGGCATTCCAATAAATCACCAAGAATTAGCGACATATGGAACAGGAAAGATGGGTGTCATGGGATCTTAAAATGGGGGGAATTTCTGGAAGGAAAATATGATGGAGAGTACTAATTTGCTGAAGAGATTGACGGAGATGTGTCCATTGAGTAATCCTAGGGGTTTCATTAGTAACCCGGGCGCTGAAGTCAGCTTGCAGACAGGATGAAGCGTGCCTTACAAGGGAGGAAGTAGAAACCAGAAGTACAGCAGACTTTTATGAGGCTCTGTTTTTTAAAGAGGGCAGAGGGGTTACTGAATGTATAGGACCATATGTTTATGTTTCGGGGTAAAATAACATCTAACTGCTCTATCCCTGCCCACCAAAAGAGAAGCCACTTGTTGACATTTGTTTTATTGCTCGTGTGTAAGAGCAATAGAATGGCGTTGGTTCCTAAAAATGTGACAAGACATCCTAAAATTCTAAATATTGTCTTCCTCTTTCCCTGTCCTCCTTCCCTCCCTCTCTTCTTTAGTTCCTTGCTCCTTTTAATTACTTAAGAGAGAACAGAGCATCCTTAGTAAGCAGGAAGAAACGTAAACACCATAATGAAAAGAAATTAGGTACAAGGACAACATTTTTTAATAAAAAAGTAAAATTTAAGATAATAATCATATCAATTTGTAATCCCCAATACAAATAATTCTGTCACTTTCATATTGAGACTTTATTATTTTATAAATAGAGGTGTTTTTTTAATAACCAGAAATCTTCCACTATTATCTTCTGAAGGAAATGAGAACAAGTCAGAATGAGTACTCATTCGTTTTTATTCAAACAAAGACAAAAAAAATACTCTTTCAAAATAGTATCTTCAGGTTTTTTAATTCAGCAAGGAAAGTAACTTTAGAATCCATTGGCCAGATTTGTTCATTATAAAGATGGGACAACTGAGGTCCAAAGAAGTTGTGGTTTGTTTAATAGTAGGGAGAAGAAAAAACTTTTTTTCTCTCTTCACATTCAGCCAACATATTGCCATCCCCAAAGATGTCCCTTCTGTAAGCAATGAAACTTGCCATTGGTTACAGAAGGAATATAATGATTCTGTCTAATTAATATCAAGAGATTTCTTGCCAACCATTGAAAGGGCATTGTAGTAGTTACATAATCTGTTGTCAATTAGAGATTTAAGAGTGAGGGGGTGAAGGGGTGGAGTTTAGCCTGTCAATCAGGTTGCAGCTTGATGACTTCATTTGGAGGCACTAAGGAGATGAATAGCTCGCTGGAGGCGGACACACACTCACTCCCTGCAAGACATTCCTGCGTGCAGGGCACAGGGAGCTGAAGTAGCCCCGTGGAGACCCCTGCCAGTGCAGAGGTGCTTCCACTGCCCCTGGATCCACGAAACTTTCCATCCACTGGCCTGTGATCTGCCTGCATTCTGCACCATTGCTATAGAGGAATTTATAGCTCGGTACCGGACATTTGGCCTAATATCAAACTTGTGGACTTGATCTGGACTGGGCTTGGATTTTATCTCATTTATCAATTGCTCTTGTATATAAAGCTCTTTGTTATACACATATGAGTGCCTTTGAATTTGCTTCTCTAGTCTACCCGGAATAACAGAGGCATACAATGTGCATTAAGAAAGTACAGTGTTCTTCTGGCAGTCCATGGTATTTTGAATATTCTTCACCAACACCATAATTCAAGTGCAGTATTTTTTTTCTTTGATCTCTCTTATTCATTACGCAGCTTTCACATACATTGAAGCAACTGAAAATCCCATGGCTTGAGTCAGGAGCATCTTAGTCCTCAAAGGCACATCCTTGCTCTTTAGCACTTTAAAGAGTTCTCCTCGTGCAGGAGATTTTCCCAATACAATGTGTCCTTTTATTTCTTGACTGCTTCTTCTATGAGCATTGAATGTGGAGCCAAGCTAAATGAGATGTTTGAGAACCGCAATCTTTTCTCCGTTTATCATGATGTTGTCTACTGCACCAGTTGTAAGGAATTTTGTTTTGTTTACAGTGAATTATAATCCATACTGAAGGCTTCAATCCTTGATCTTCATCAGTAAGTACCTCAAATCCTTCTCATTTTCAGCAAGCAAAAGTATATTATCTGAATATTGTAGATTAACAAGCCTTCCTCCAAACCTGATGCTGTGTTCCTCATCAGATAGTCCAGCTTCTCAGACTATTTGCTCAACAACAGATTGAATACATATGGTGAAAGGATACAACACTAACATACATCTCTCCTAGGTCTGAGGGGCCGGCCCCCAATCCCAACTACGTGGACAGCCCCTTCCCCCCGC
>NW_022107431.1:83469241-83478537 GCF_000313985.2 Echinops telfairi | reverse complement strand
GACCCATAGCACTATGGGAGACAACACTGGACACACAGTGTGGGAATTGTGCCCAATCTGACCCCACCACACCCAGGCAGAACATTAAGTGGGTGCAACAGAACAGCAAGAGGAGCAGAGCAAGGAAGTCCTGGGTATTACCAAAAATAGACTCTGGGGCCAGGCTGTGGCACCCATCAGACTCTAGACTGGAAAACACTTGTATAGGTCATCAAACAGACCTGGAACAATTTATAGTCTTTTCTCTTTTTTTGTCATTGGTTTTGTTTTGTTGCTTTGTTTTTCTCTGTCTTGTTTTTGTGCATATTATTATCTCTGCATATCTATCTAGATAAGATAGACAGGATAAACAATCTGGAGAAGACAACAATGGGACCCACGGTTCCAAGGAAGTGGGCGGGAGGTTGGGGGAAGTGGACATGGGAGAAGGGGGAGGCAAGGGAAAGGAAGTGGGTGTTAACAAGTCCAGGGACAAGGAAACAAGTGATCTAAAATCGATGGCAAGGAGGGTGTAGGAGGCCCGGTAGGGCTTGATCAAGGAGAGGAATTACTGAAACCCAAATGAAGGCTGAGCATGATAGTGGGACAAGAGGAAAGTAAAAGGAAACAGAGGAAAGAACTAGGAGGCAAAGGGCATTTATAGAGGTCTAAATAAAGGCATGCACATATGTAAATATATTTATATATGAGGCTGGGGAAATAGATCTATGTGCATATATTTATAGGTTTAGTATTAATGTAGCAGATGCACAATGGGCCTCTACTCAAGTACTCCCTCAATGCAACAACATTTTGTTCTATTAACCTGGCATTCCATGATGCTCACCTCCAACATGGTTGCTGAAGACGAAGCGGGTGCATAAGCAAATGTGAAGAAAGCTGATGGTGCCCAGCTATCAAAAGATACAGGGTCTGGGGTCTTAAAGGCTTGAAGATAAATAACTGGCCATCAAGCAGAGAAGCAACAAAGCCCACATGGAAGAAGCACACCACTCTGTGTGATCACAAGGTGTCTATAGGATCAGGTATCAGGCATCAAAGGCCCAGAACAGAAGATCATATCATTGGGAATGAGGGGTGCATGGAGTGGAGACCCAAAGTCCATCTCTAGGCAATTGGATATCCCCTTATGGAAGGGTTGCAGGGAGGAGACGGGCCAGTCAGGGTGCAGTATAGCACCTATGAAACATACAACTTTCCACTAGTTCTTTAATGTTTCCACCCCCGCCCTCTCACTATCATGACCCCAATTCTACTTTACAAATGTCGCTAGACCAGAGCATGTACACGGGTACAGATAAGAGCTGGAAACACAGGGAATCCAGGACTCAAATGAGGAACTGATATCAAGGGCTCAAGTAGAAATAAAATGTTTTGAAAATGATGATGGCAACAAATGTACAAATGTGCTTGATACAATGGATGCATATATGGATTGTGATAAGAGTTGTATAAGCCCCCAATAAAATGATTTAAAAAAACAAACAAACATACATCTCTCCTGATTTGAAACCAGGCAGAATCTCTCTGTTCTGTTGGAGCCACGGGCTCTTGGTCCATGTACTGGTTCCTTATGAAAACAATGAAGTATTCTGGAATTCCCATTCTCCTCGAAGTGATCCATGGGTTGTTATGATGCACACATTCAAATGCCTTTGCCTAATCAATAAAACTCAAGTAAGCGTCTTTCTGGTAGTCTCTGTTGGCAGCCAATCTCCATCTGGCATCGGCAATGACATCCTTCATGCTAGTACCTCTTCTGAACCGGGACTGAATTGCTGGCAGTCCCCTGTTGAGGTATTTGCTGCATTCGCTTTTGAATTATCTTCAGCAAAATTGTAATTGAGTGTGATATTCATAATGTTGTTAGATAATTTCTGCATTGTGTTGGGTCACCTTTCTTTGGAATGAGCACAAATGTGGATTATTTTTCCAGTCAACTGGTCACATTTTCAGAAGCTATCTTCCAGATTTCTTGGTGTAGGCAAATGGGTGTGTTCAGACTTCATCAGTTTGTTGGAAATATTTCCGTTGGTATTCGGTTGATTCTTGAACCCTTTTGTGGAGCTTCAACTTCTTCCTTCAGTCCAGCAGCTCTTGTTCGTATAACAATTCTTGAAATGATTGAATACCAACAAGTTCTTTTTGGTAAAGAAACTCTGTCTTACTTTCATCACCTTTTGATGCTTCCTGCAAAAGTCAATATTTTTTCCATCGAGTCTTTCAATATGCAACCTAAGGCTTGAATTTTTTCTTCCATTCTCTCATTTGGTGTCAAGTGAGTGTATTCTTCCTTTTTGATTTCCCAACTCCTGGTTTTTGCACATTTTACTATGATGCTTTTTCTTCTGGAGATGCCCTTTGAAACTTCTTTGTTCAGCTTTTTTACTCCATCGTTTCTTCTGTTTGCTTTAGCGACTCTGCATTCAAGAGCAAGCTCTGGAATCTCCTCTGATATCCACTGTGATCTTTCCTTTTTTTCTTCTTCATGACCTCTTGCTTTGTTCGTATACGATATTCTTGATCTCATCCCACAGCTTCTATCATTAGAGTTCAGTACTGCAAATGTGTTCTTGAGATGTTCTCTAAATTCCCATGGACTTTCCTTAAGGTTGTATTTTGGCTTTTGCATGCTTGTTTAAATTTTCTTCAACTCCAATCCCAATTTACTTATGAGTGATGATCTGTTTCACAATCAGCTCCCAGCCTCATTATGGCCACTAATAATGAATGAACTTCTCCGTGATCTTTTCCCACAAATGTTGTCCATTTAATTCTTATGTAATCCATCTGGAGACGTCTGGGTATACACTAGCCATTTATGTTGTTGAAAAAGATATTTACAACTAAGAAGTCGTTGGTCTTGCAAAATTCGATCAGCTTCATTTCTATTACCAAGACCATATTTTCCAACTAGTGTTCTTTCCCCCTTGTTTTCAACTATTCCATACCCATAACCAATAATTATCAATGCATCTTGATTGCATGTTTGATCCATTTCAGACTAAAGAAATTGGTAGAATTCTGAAGTTTATTCATCAGTAGGTTTAGGGGTCGATATGAAATTTGAGTAATATGTGCATAACTACACTTCCTTGTAGGTGTATAAGTATTACCCTGTCACAGATAGCATTGTACTTCTAGAAAGATCTTGAAAAGTGTTTGGCAAGGTAAGTGACTTCATTTGTTCTGAATGTGTCACTCCTGGTACCATAAACCATGTGATTGTCTGATGCAAAATGGCCATCACCACTGCATTTCAGCTCATTAATGCCAAAAACAGGACCATTTCATTGTTCTACTAGATGCATATTTCATACATTCTATGTTCTGTTATTAATAGGTATCTGCACCTGTTTCTTCTCCTTCTGAGCTCCAGTCTCCAGCAGCAAATGGAGGTCCTGATAAGTTCACTTCACCCACATTACAGTCAACTCTACTTTGAGAAGGCAGCTCTTTCTTCTTCAGTCACATTTTGATGGTCTGTGAACCTGAGGGGCAGTAGCATCTAGTTCCCAGTAATCTAGGCCCCTAATTGGACGATTACCTGCAAGGCCAGCAGTTTGAATCCACCAGCTGCTCGGCAAGAGAAAGATGAGGTTCTCGAATCTTGTAAATATCTTCAGCCTCTGAAACCCACAGGGTCAGTTTTACCCTGACCTATCTCGTAGTTATGAGATGGAACTGACTGGATGGCAGTAAATTTGAAGTTTCTTTTGATATTTCACATACCTCTTTGTCTTGTAAACTCACTCCCCATTTCAGAAAGCTCTGCCAGGGAAGTCTCATTGTTCTACCTGGTGGTGCATGTAATCACACACTCTGCTTCGCTCAGGGATAGTCTCTGTCCCCAGGCCTTGTTCCTAACATTTGTACAAAGGCCAACCTCAAAGGACCACCACGCGAGAGTCCTTTGGGAGATTAGGAATAAGAGGTTTTACAACATGCTTTCTGTACTGGTTATGTTTTTGAAAGGCTGTTGCACATGGCAGTAGAATTGGAGCTACTTAACAAAAATAAAGAACAGCCTTAAAGTGAGTCCTGTTGTTGACAGAAAGCAGAATTAGACTTTGGAAAAGGTCCATGCCTTAATATTTTCCTATTCGTCTCATTTGTAGTGTAGCATGATGCAACTCATATTGTACTTTGTTCAGTAGTGCACTTAATCCCCATGAAAGAAATAAATGAATCACTCTTGCCTCCCAAATGGTTCTCAAATTAGAAGTGAGTAATTATTGTAGGGATAAATAACTATGCGTTTCTCAGAATAGATAAATTTCCTTAAGTCATGAGACGGTGCTCACAGGATTCCCCCATCCCAAATCCTGGAAATGTGAGGTTTCTGACACCCCCATTCTCGCATTCAGGAACTAAAACATTTAAACGGGCGCAAGTGGAAAAATCCACATTTGCTCACAGGATATGAATACGGCTTCCTCGTTTCAAGTGGCATCTTAATGGGAATTGTGTTTTGCACTCCCATTAAAGAGGCGGGCCCGGAGAAAGCCTCTACCTTTCAATAGCTGTATATAAATAGAGTAGGGGAGTAAACCACGGAGTGCCTGCTTTCCCAGGCCAGCCAGCAAGGGCATCAGACCACAGAGCGGGTTGCCTGCAGAGCAGCGCTCATGTGTGTTGCCATGGTGGTTTCCTCCTTAGAAACCGGTATTTACCATTCAGCCATGAGTGGGTTGTAACCTACAAAAAAAAAAGTAATCACTTTGATCACAGTCAAGTTAATCCACGGCAAATGTCAGGCTTTTTTTTTTTTTAGAGAAACAAGCAAACTAGTTGCCTTGCAGCTGATTCAAACTCATGGTGACCTCATACGTGTCCAGGCACCTCTGGGTGGACTTGAACCTCCAGCCTTTTGGTTAGGAGGTGAGCGAGTTAAGCCTCCATACCATGTAGCAATGCCAGAAAAGAACTACTCTGAGGCAATTTAGATGTTTTCAAGACTAGTCATTGTCTTCTTTCCTTGTTCCTATAGATGTTTCGTTGCCTCCTCTCTGCTGAGTTTCAGGTGTCTTTAGTGACTAGGGAGAACTGGCAAAATCTAGGCAAAAAAATATATATTTATAGATTCAGAGGCTAATGTCAAACAAATCATTTCCCCAAGCTATGCTGATGATCCAAAGTCCTGGATGAAAAATGATGTCTGTCTTGTCTTGTTCTCTTTCGAGCTGGCATGAAGAGTACAAGCTGAGTTATGGATTCTTAGCTGAGGTCAGCTGGCTCTAGGCTCTGAGTAATCGTCTTTAACCCACTGTTTGTACAGGGAGAGGAGAAGGGCCTTAGGTAGCACAGAATTTAGCAAAACACAAGGTTGGCCCCCTTATAATCTGCTCATCATGGACAGCAGCAAAGCTAGAATGGAAAAGTGTATCAAGATGTCCTCCCACATACGAACACTGCATTTTTCAAAGAGCATAAATATGCTTGGCCCAGGATGTTTTGTGGGATGTTTGCCCTCCATCCTCGAGACCTCAGAATGTTGAGATAAACCACAAGCATTCCAAGTTTTCTGAAAAGCCTATTATGGATCTATCGTCCATGAACTTAACTAATTTGGGGGAAGTAAGTTCTATTTCCATCTAAACAACCTCTTGATTGTTTACATGTACTGCTCACTGTGTGAAACCGTTCGTTCTTATCTGAACGAATGTCTGTCCTTTGAATTTTATACTCTCCCCAACCTCCTAAATCTGACTTACTAAGTTCAACAAATTTGTAACCTTTTCCCCCTATTCTTAGGGTAAATTTGTAGATTTGTCACTTTTCAACCTCTGCTTTTTGAGAGTGCTCAGTTTTGCTTTTCAGTAGTTTCACTGGGAAATCAAGTGGCTATAAACCGTCAGGATCTCCGAAGTAGGGCAACGTCCTTTTTGCTTACTTCTCCATAGGTGTTCCTCACAGTGGACATGGAAACAATGGCCTAGAGAGAGATCACACGGAGGCATGGGCCTGAAGAGCATTTTCAGGAAGCGTCGTTATGTAACTTTTTACCACACCTATTTCACCATTTCCCAGATGATGAGCCTCCCTCAGGGTCTACCCCCATTATTGTTTCAGGGAAGAGAATATTTATGGGGTGACTAGACGGTGTCAGAATGTTACCCTATGTCTTCACCATGCCATTAAGAAATAGACACAGGCTTGGGGAAAGGTAAGGTAACGAAATGTCCCTCAGGTCATGCACACAGGAGGGGAAGAGTGCACTATCAACCCGATCTGTAAGAGTGCCCAGTTGAGAATCTGACATTGCTTGTAATTCTGCCATTTAGGAGGTCCTTCTCCCTTTAGGTTGATCCTCATCCTGTGGGATGTGGCCCTATCCTTATACTCACAGTTCCTTTATAGCAGCTGTGCAGTTTGATTATTTGAGGCAAAAGGCCATAAGCATGGGAATGATATCTATTCCATCTCTCTCTGCTCCCTGGTCTCTATTTTGCATCCCCGTTTGGAATGAGATTATAGCACATTCCCAAACATTAATCCCATATGAGTTCATGTGACTGGCAGCAATGTTATTAATTAGGAATGTGGGATGCTACCAGTTTTCAATTTGGATGGTTGAAATTGGATGTATGGTTATTTTCCACTTGTAAATTCAATCTTTTATGCCCATGAAACATCTGAATAAGAGAAATGTAAGTACTGTTACCAAATATTTGGGAGATTATCTTATAAGCTAATAAAAACAGAATCTTATATATGTTTCACCAATGGTGGGAAGGTTTGGTTTTTTTTCCCTGTGTGGGTCTCTTGGGATGGAGTACATATAACACCAAATAATATTCCTTTTTTTCTTACAAAAAACACTATTAGTTCCACATGGTAACATTCGTCTCCCTTTTCAGAAATGTTTGAGATCTCCAGACTGACTCAGCCAATTCAAAAACACAAGGGATGGCTTATTTTAACTTTTGTATTGTATTCTAAGACAAACATTTTTTGGTTGTTTTTTGGGTTTTTAAAAAAATCATTTTATTGGGGGCTGATACAGTCTTATCACAATACATACATGCATCCTTTGTGTCAAGCACATTTGTACATTTGTTGCCATCATCATTATAATTTAAAAATAATTATTTTTTCTTATATTGACCAATATCTCCCTTTACCCACTTTTCTGTTGTCTATCTCCCAGGGAGGTAGTTATATGTAGATCCTTGTGATCGGTGTCCCCTTTCTCCCTCCACCTTCCCCTTCCCCTCCTGGTATAGCTACTCTCATTATTGGTCCTGAGGAATTTATCTGTCCTGGATTCCCTGTGTTTCCAGCTCTTTTCTGTCCTCGTGTGCATGCTTTGATCTAGCCAGATTTGTAAGGTAGAATTGGGGTCATGATAGGGGGATGGGGGGCAGAGCACAGGAAGCATTAAAGAACTAGAGGAAAAATGTATGTTTCATTGGTGCTGTACTGCACCCTGACTGGCTCATCTCTTCCTTGTGACCCTTCTGTAAGGGAATGTCCAATTAAGACAACTATTTTTATAATAAACATGCCCCCAAATGAATATTTCTTTATTTCTTTTAATGTGCTTAAGATAGAATGACAAAGTTTTAGTTTTGTACCTTAGCAGATTTGGGAATCAAGTTTCAAAATCCCCAAAACACCCCTCAATACCATTATTCATTAAAGAAAGCAAGAAAGACAGAGATGAGAGAGAGCTTGCATGTGCAAACGAAAAACTAAAGATGTCAAAATCACTGGCGAACACACAATAGTTAAGATGGTCAATAACACAGACAAGATAACTAGATACTGAATAGAAACTTGAATCCCTTCAGAATTATTGATGTACATATTATTTTGGTTATGTATGCTAAAGTCTGTCTTTGAATTATTGTAAAAACTAAGAAATACTCACTGATTCCAACACATAGGGATTCTACAGAACAGAGTCAAACTGGTCCACTGGGTTTTCAGGGCAATACATTTTTTAGGAGCAGAAAGCCTCATCTTTCTCCAGTGGAGCACTGGATGGGTTTGAACTACTGGCCTGCAGATGGCTGCCCAATGCCTAACTCTCTGTGCCATTCAGGCACCATTATTTTGAAAAGCTTTGTTAAATGTAGCCTTCCTTTAATTTGTACTGGTAAGTAGCCCATGTTCTCAGAAAAATGAATGCATCGTAAGTAAACTCATAATAACTTGATTTGATACCTTTTCCTGGACCTCTGTCTTTGCCAATTTTTATCCTCTGATCTATAGGCTGGAAAAATATTTTTTGTGCTCACATCTAAGTATAATTTATACTGATAACTTATTAATATTAACACTCATAGCAATCCTTATAATGAAGATGTATGTAGTTATGAAATGTGTTTCTCAAACTGAGATCCAGAAGAGACGATATCACATATGTGCTGAGATCTCTCTCACCACTATCATCACACCACCCAGTCTGAAACTCAAAACGTATGTCATTTAGATGTGGACCATCTTCTTACTCTAAAAGACTATTTTTTTCTCATGAATTATCCCTTACTTCTCTAAAGCCTAGAGATAACTTACTGCATATAAGATACCACGTTGAGGCTAATGAGTGCCTGGTTCAATGTGGCTGATCCATTTGAGGGATAACGTGTGGCATGACAGTTGAGCTGAGGTAGACTAATAACGACAAGCCTTGGTTGAAGACCTAGTGTGTGTCAGCTTTTGTCCCTGCAATTAGTTTGTTGTTTTTATTTTTTTGTTTTTGGTTTTGCTCTGCAAAATCGTTGTTTTATTTCCCACTTACAGATGAAGAAATTGAGACATTAATAAAGAAAAATTAATAAACCATAGAGCTAAAGGCACTGCTGTCAAGTGGGTTCCGACTCATAGTGACCTTCTGTAGGGTTCCCAACGTGTCAAAGGAGCAGAGCGCCTCCTTAGCAGCTCAATGCTTACCTGACAGTCTCCTAGAGCTCCTTAAAGAATTCAGTATCTTCAAGGCTGGCACTGGGGTTTGAATCCAGAACAGTTTACCTCCAAGAAGAATTGTTCCCAACGAATAGCATTGCCTTTCAGTATCACCATTAGTGTCACTGCAGGTGATTTCATCGCATTGTCCCATTTTAACACCATGCTTCACAATCTTTGCTTGTAAGGAAATACAATGGCAGAATTCTCAAGATTCGAATTTGAACCTACTCCTAGAGAATATTCTGCCAAGACTTAGTATCATCTAATTAGGCACTTATCCTTCATGGAAAAATTCTTCTGATCCCATAGATTAAAGCAAGCTTTCGAAGAGGATACTCACTTCCAGTACTCAACCCAAGCCTCTTCTTTCAGGGCACATGTTT
>NW_022107431.1:83467272-83468780 GCF_000313985.2 Echinops telfairi | reverse complement strand
AATCGGTTTCCCCATCCTCCCCTCCTCTCCCCATCTTCCCCCTACCCTCCTGTTATGGTTCCGCCCATTCCTGATCCAGGATTCCAAGTGTCCTGTGCTCTTACCTCTTATCTGTACCTGTGCACGTGCTCCAGTCGAGCCTGAAGTGACAGGCAGGACTGGGCTCATGATAGTGGGGGGTGAGGAAGCCTTATGGAACCAGAGGAATATTGTGTGTTTCATCAGTGCTATACTGCACCATGGTTGACTCATCCCTTCTTTGTGACCCTTCTGTGAGGGGATGTCTCATTGTCTACAAATGGGTTTTGGATCTCTGCCCCAACCCCCCTCGTTATCAGCAATATGTCTTGTTGGTTGGTTGGTTGGTTCTGGGCATTCTGATGCCTGTTACCTGATCCTGTTGATCACATAGGCTGGTGTGCTTCGGAAGAATGTGGGATTGTTGCTTGTCTGCTAGATGGCCGCTTATTTACCTTCAAGACTTAAAGACCCCAGATGCTATGTCTTTTGATAGCCAAGCACCATCCACTCTCTTCACCACATTTGTTTATGTACCCATTTTGTTTTCAGCAATAGTGCCGGGAGGGTGAGCATCACAGAATGACAGGTTGTTAGAACAAAGCATTCCTGCATCGAGAGAGGGTTTGAGCAGAGGCCCAAAGGCTGTCCTCTATCTCAGTGTATTACCAT
Organism: Echinops telfairi; assembly: GCF_000313985.2. NCBI lineage: Eukaryota > Metazoa > Chordata > Mammalia > Afrosoricida > Tenrecidae > Echinops > Echinops telfairi. The sequence continues at coordinate 83,468,090 of NW_022107431.1, read as the reverse complement.
ATAAATATATGTACCTAGGCCAGTACCTCTATTTTTATGAATTAATGTATTTACATATGTACACACCAATGTGTAAGCATTTAAAAGTAGTATCACGTTAGGTTTTGTTGTAGCACTTCTAACTTTTTTGTATTCAAAAATAATTTTCAATGCCCTTACTCTTAAAAATAGCCATAATACAAATGAATAACATTTATCTTTCTAATTTCCATAATTCATACCTTCCATGTGTCAGGCACACTCCTGGTTCTAGAACGACAGGTGAAAGTGTGGAGGACCCAACTCTAAAGGACCTTTCAGTACACAGAGAGAACAGACTCATGGGCGGAAACCACGTACAGAAAGACCGGAGTGCTATGATAGGGCAAGTCGGAGGGATAGCTAACCAAGTCAGGAATGTAGGGAAATAATTACTTAAGGGATTAGCATCTAAACTGAATTTTGAAGGATGGTTATCTGTAGGTTAAGTATGAGAGGGTACCCCAAAAAACAGAAACAAATTCCACTGGGCGGAGCTTTCATAGTATGGATTTTTTTCCCACTAGGTGAGCATCCAGCAACTCACTCTGAGTTAGTGTACCTAGTGGCATAGAATGAAAAGGTTCTCTCTGGTCATAGTGAATTTTTATGTGAAAGCAGTTTTGCTCAAACCTTGTCTTTTGTGATGGCCGATTTAAGAGAACAGTGTGTGAGTGTGAAATTTTGTTTCCTGCTCAGGAAAAGGCCCCAGAAGCTGTTGTGATGTTGAACACAGCTTCCATGGACAGCTCTATGGGAAAAACTCAAGTGTCTGAGTGGTTGTCTCATTTCCAAAAAGG
>NW_022107431.1:83463841-83464939 GCF_000313985.2 Echinops telfairi | reverse complement strand
ATTCTTCTTCAAATTAGGCAATAAGCATTTCAGAACATATTTCAATATATATGAGTCAATGAATAGTTTGTTAAATGCTTCAGAAGTGAGGTTGACTCCAAGCTTCTTTATAAGAAACATTCTAACTTTTAAGAGTTTCTGGATGGAAAAGTTGTGCCATCTTATAACAAGACTGGACCATTTTAATAGAGGAGTTTCAACCTTGACAGAACTGACCAATTTGGGTTTCAGAACATTTGCATATCTATTTATTGTATCAAACCCAATACAAGTCCACTGATTATGACTCATAGGGACTTAATAGAACAGAGTGGAACTTCTTCTGTGGGTTTCTGAGACTGTAAATCTTTATCAGAGCAGAAAGTCTTCTCTTTTTCTTTGAAAAGCAGATGGTGAGCTCAAATAGCTGACCTTGTGCTAACAGTCAAATGTGTGGGAAAGACCAGCCCCCAACAACTAATCACAGGTTCGATAGGTGCAATTGTATGGTTAAAATATATAGAAAGATTACAATAAAGTCACAGAGAGCATGAGAGATAGAAGAGCGATTGAAATAATGGAGTCAGACACATTTTATGGTAGCATGCTCACCTCAGCCCTGCTCAGTGGAGATGGGAGATGAGAGGGTAGAAAAGAGGGGGAGGGGAAGGAGGACAAGGGGAAAGGGGACAGGGGATCAAGGACCAGGAACCAGGGGGAGAGTGCCAGGGAGAGGGAGGCGAGGGAGAGAAGAGGAAGAGCTGCTTTCTTTATTGCTAAGCAGGCTTATATATCTTTGGGGGGTATGCAAGCCTACTAATTACAGGTAAAGACATACACAGGAAGGGGCTATACTATAGGTAATATAGTAATGAGAGGGGCATGATCTAGGGGTAAGCACACAATAGGTAGGGGTGGTATTGGGGGTACACATGTGACAAGATGGACCGACCCTAGATTTGGGATGGCAGCCTAATTTTGGATGTCACTGAGCAGGTTTGACCTGTTCTCTGGCTCACTGTTGAAACCATTATCAGTAGGGTGTGAATCCCACCTACAGGGACCAGATTGATGGCCTCAAGCCTTTAGGGAGAAGTAATCCATTGTCCTTAATAGCAG
>NW_022107431.1:83461655-83462995 GCF_000313985.2 Echinops telfairi | reverse complement strand
GGGTTTTGTTCCAGTTGCACCTTGCACCCAGCTGTTGCACTGCTGCTCATGGAAGCATCAGTCAAGAAATCAGACAATATATTTCATTGGGTAAATATACATTATAAGACCTTTTTAACAGGTTAAAGATCAAAGGTGGCACTTTGAGATCCAAAGTGTATCTGACTCATACGACGGTATTTTCAACTGCCTCATGTGAATGTGAAGGTTCAACAAAGTAAAGGGACACCACAGAAAAATCGATGCATTTGAATTATGGTCTTGCAGTACACACGGCCAGAATGTTGCTTAAAAGTCTCATGTACTTCAGACATGATATTGGGAAAGATTGGTCCCTGGAAAAGGAGTCATGCTTTAGCAAGAAGAGAATGCCTGAAAGGGAAGACGATCCTCAAGGAGATGGATTGATGGGGTGGCAACAGCAATGGGCACAAATATAACAATAATTGTAAAAATTGTACAGGACCAGGCATTCTGTTGTACATAGGGCCACTATGAATTGGAACTGACTAACCAGCTCATAACAACAGGTGCTGGATGTGAAATAATAGTGCAGGAGAAAATCAAGAAACTGTAATGCTATAAAGGTAAATACAAAGGTGTAGAATTAAAAGAAGACAAAAACCTTCCATTCATACGATGTACTTTCCTAGAGCTCCTTGTACATTGTATGTTCTTTTGATTATTGCCAAGAAACCTTTAGGCATTAGACAGAATTAATGTATTCATTTCATAATAGATACTCACTTACATTGCTTAGGAAAAGGAAATCTCTAAGGTATGCCCGTGGTTTTGCTCTGTTGTTTGTTTGTTTTTTTTACTCATATGCCAGACCCAGTACTAGGCATGTTGTAAGCATTGTTTGATTGACCTGTGTACTGATGGACTGTTCCTGGCCTCGTAGCATAGCTTCCTCCAAGACCGGAAGTCAGCAGTGCTGTCATTCATCACAGTGGCTCTGATTCTCAAGAGCATTCACTAACGTGCCCCAAATCAGATGGCTAATAAATGGCAACCAAAGCACTGACTAAATGTAGAGAACATCTCCATCAGTGCCTAACAGAGACAGGTGTGGCCAGGGGGCAAGTGAAAGGAAACCCTGCATGACTTTAAGAACAGTTATCTGGTTTTGCCCGTATCTTATTTTTTTCTGACAACAAAAAAGGGCATGGGGGCTCTGAATACAGGCCTTATTTATTTTAGCATCTTCATCACTGTTAACCTCAGCATTCTCAAACTCTGAATGCCCACGGGATACAGTGAGATTGATCAAAAACAGGAGATAAAAAAGACATGAAACCCCTCCTTACAAAGTTATAACCTCAGAGGACAAAGCAGTA
>NW_022107431.1:83457761-83460047 GCF_000313985.2 Echinops telfairi | reverse complement strand
CGTGGTGGTGTGCTTCCATGTGGTCTTTGTTGCTTTTGAGCTAGATGGCCACTTCTTCACCTTCAATCCTCTAAGACCCCACACGCTATATATTTTGATAGTCGGGCTCCATCAGCTTTCTTCACCATATTTGCTTTTGCACACATTTGTCTTCAGTGATTGTGTCAGGAAGGTGTACATCATGGATTGCCAATTTAATAGAACAAAGTGTTCTTACATTGAGGAAATACCTGAGTGGAGGCCCAATGTCCATCTGCTGCCTTAATACTAAACCTATAAATATATGCACGTAGATGTATTTCCCCATCATCATATATAAAAATATTTACATATGTACATGCTTACATGCCTATATTTAGACATCTATAAATGCCCTTTGCCTCCTAGCCATTTCCTTTCCTCTATTTCCTTTACCTTCCTCTTGTCCAGTGTCATGCTCATTTGGGTTTCAATCATTTCTCTTGGTAGCATTGCCCTTGATCAATCCCTACCAGGACTCTCATGCTCTCCTTGCCACTAGTTTTGGATCACTTGTTGTTCCCTTGTCCCTGGGTTGGTCAACACCTTGAGATGGGAGATCTTCTGGAAAATAGTATATGTTGGGATGAGTCAGATGGTCAGCTTTTCTTGTCACCAGTGCCTTTCCTCTGAGTTGCAACAGGAGTCCTGCAAACATTTATAATCTGAAGAACAATGTATTCTATGCATTTAGCTTTTCAACCTCAAATAAGATTAATTTTAAATGTCCAAACTGAGTCACAATCAATTTCACTCACTTTTGACCACAACTAGTTTGTCATTAAAAAAAGAAAAATCTTTACCTACTTGTTTTGGAATTTATATGACATAGCTTGTGGCTTTTCCTGTTTTAGATTAGGCGAAAAGGAACTCAAAATACAATCCAAACCAATGCAGAAATCAAATATTGGCTTAAACTCAACATAGCATTCTTTTTGTATAATTGATCGCTGAAAATTATAAATAGTATCATGCAAAATAGTTGATAGGATAATGAATAAAGCATTATGCTTTATTATATTTTTTATATCTGAAGGCCAAATTCTAACCAATACCTTCTAGGGCAGAGACCATAACAAAATCACTTATTAGGATAGTCCTTAAGTGCTTGATGAATAACCCAAGGGTTGGTGGTTTGAACCTACTTAGAAGCACCAGAAAAGAAAGATCTGGTGATTTACTTTCAAAACTGTATGAAAGCCTTAAAAACCTACAAAGCACAACTCTGCTCTGAAGCCCCCTGAAGTTGTGCTTCTCCAACACCAGGAATTGGAAGTGACTAGCTGGCAAATGCTGTCATTCGCTTGTTTTTGTTATATCTTCTTCTGGGTCCATGGCAATCATCTGTTGACTTGAACTAAAATTGAAAATGTATTCCCTTCATTACTGATGCACTTAATTCATAAGTGTGAATGAAATTTATTCTTTGGTAGCTCCTGACAGTAACTCACTCATGTTCATACTTATATGAACTAATATGTTCATACTTAATGGTGTGTGATCATGACAAAGGATCTCCCTTAATGCTAAAAGAGTATTATCCTTTATAAAAGTACACTAGAGCTCTAATTAGTAACAAATCTTGCTCTTTAATGACATATATCCTTATAGGCCCTTGAATTAAAAATATCTTGAATAACAAATCAATAAATCACTTATTTTTTGTTATTGCTAGCTCTGACTGATAGTAACTTTAACAGGATATAATAATTTATAGTACAGTTAATCATGAGAAACTATTGAGACATAATTCTCCTCCTTTTTCTATTATTATGGAATCTCTAAGATTAAAGAACAAATTTTTTTCATTGATTGTGCTACTTAATTTCTGAGCCAGTTAGTGGCAGAATCAATATTATCTACTGGAGTTGTGTACGTAATTATAACTTAGGTCTCTGTTTCTTGGGTAAGCTATCAGTATAAATTAATAAGCCAAACTCATTGCTGTCGAGTGAAGTCTGACTCATGGTGCTCTTACGGGACAGAATAGAAATGCCTCCTAGGGTTTCCAAGACTGTAATGTTTATGGAAACAGGCTTCCACATCCTTCTTCCTTGGCATGGCTGGTGGGTTTCAAAAAGCAGTCAGTAGCCAAGGGCTTCACCATTTGCCCCGTGCTCCAACATGGGCTCAAACGTGCAAAATCATTTGAAGGATTTCCCAAGGAGTTGAAATCTAACACTAACTGGCCATATCTGAAGGATCACACATAACGTTTCAAGGCAACATGTATAATAATATGTTCTCTCCAAAGGAGACAGGTGATAG
>NW_022107431.1:83455060-83457194 GCF_000313985.2 Echinops telfairi | reverse complement strand
AAAAAAAATCATATTCTCTCTAAAAATATTGGGGACAAGAGCAGAGAAAGTTCTCAATAGAAAAACAGGTCATCAATTAAGCAAAATGAGGACTATACACACAAGAGAAAAGATCACAATGCAAGAAGACAATCTTGCAGTACAACAGGTCTATCGGACAGATGACATCAATAAGACTGCCTCTAGTTGAAGTTGTCTGTGTGCCAATGTGACAGAGATGACAGTGGGATTTGATTCCAGGAAAACTATCTATCCTGTCACACCAGTTACTTAGCAACCACCACCATTCTGTCCCCATTATTCCCCCATTTTTCATTTAGAACAGTCTCTAGAAGAGTAATAAGCTGACTGAATTTTACCCACAAATTGATCGTTATACAGTCTCCATTGCTATCAGTTTCCCCTCCCCCCGCCCTTCCCTTCCCCTCTTTTCCTGTACCCTCAGGGAATCATTATTCCCATTACTATTTCTGAAGGGTTTATCTATCTGGGATTTCATGTATCAAACGATCTTAATTATACAAGTAAACATATGCGGGTCTAACAAGATTAATGACGTAAAACAAAGACCATAATAGTAAGAGGAAGGAATATTAAAGAACTAGAGGTATCCTACATTCACTGTCCAACTTTCACAAGCACATGAGGCCATTTAAAGGAGTACGGCTTGGGTGAGACACAATTCAGATCTCAAAATGGCACCTTTGGTCTCTAGCACTTTAAAGAGGTCATGTGCAGTAGATTTCCCAATGGAATATGTTGTTTGATGTCTTGACTGCTGCTTCCATAAGCCTTGATTGTGAATCCAAGTAAAATTTTAAATCTTCGACAACTTCAATCTTTTCTCCATCTATCATGATGCTGTCTTCCTTGTAGGTGTATAGATCGTACCCTCTCACACAGTAGGGTGCTTCAATGGAGATTTTGAAATGCTCTTTGTGATGGTGACTCCAGCACCATGACTCTTGAATTTGTCATCCCTGGCATAGGACCATATGATTCTCCACTTCAAATGACCAATGCCATTTGAGCTTCCTAATGCCTAGGATCGAGATGGACTCATAACAGCCCTCGATGGGATTTCTGAGACTATCAGTCTTTGATGGAGCAGACAGTCTCAGCCTTCTTCTAAGAGGCAGTCATAGGTTTGAATCACCAGCCAAGGCCTAAACCACCAGAGCTCGTTGGCACAAGAGTAGCCATCAGTAAATGGTATCTACTGTTATTGGGACTCATAATCATGAAATAGCATATTTAATGTCACACAAGACGTTGACTTTGTATGAGAGGACTTCACAAGGATCATAGACAAATGGAATTTCCCACAAACTTTTTGGAGCCTCCTCATTTAATTCAGAGTTGGGTACTAATGACATGAATCTTCAATTTTATTTACCTTAACCCAGTGTTTTACCATAGGTCTTAACTCACCTACTCCTTACATAACACCCTATTACTTACTTGGTAAGTGGATCAAATCGTTAATGAATAATTGAGCCCAAGTCCAAGCACTAAGCCTTATATCACCACCACCACCACCACCCCACCACCCCCGACTATCTTGCCTCCAAAGAGCTTTCACATCTGAAATTCAAAACTTTTCTATGTCTTTTCCTGATGAATTGACCTTATTCATCTACTATTGTCTTGCTTTTCAATAGCCAGGATGTTATTTCTGAAAGGTAAACACAAACTTCCACTCAAGGCATTTTTCTAGCACAATACAAGTAGATTGTATTTGCAGATTGCTCAGGTGTAGGATTTTTTTCTTGATGTAAATGAACTATTCACTTCATTCTAGGAGATTCAGCTCCATGATGGCAGAAAAGAAGTTTGGCCTCAATTACCACTTTGTCTGGAGCCCTTGGAGCAGTGTCTTGCCCTTAAAAGGTGTTCAGTAAATTTTTGTTCCAGATATTGCTCAGGGTTCTGAATTGTGTTTTAACATCACTTCTTTTCTGTATAATCTTCCTGGTGATGGTTAAGCTTTAAGACAACTTAGGTGGGCCAGGATTCTCCCATGATCAAACATTGTGTGGTCAACACCATGGTAGAATCTTCTGTGTAGCAGCCCAACAGTTGTGGGGCCGCTTTCATTTGGCCACAGCCTGTCTACGATGAGGGAGGTTTCTTT
>NW_022107431.1:83452758-83454647 GCF_000313985.2 Echinops telfairi | reverse complement strand
CCTCTTACCTTAAGGAGTGGTTTCTTGAGTTTCACTGCCCCTCTATTTACCAAGTATGCTGTTCTTCTCAAGGGATTAGCTTCTCCTGTCAACACATCCAAAGTATATGAGACAAAGCTATGTCATTCTTGCTTCTAAGGAGCATTCTGACTGTTCTTCTTCCAAGACAGATTTATTTGCTCTCTTGGAAAATATAGCCTTGGTGAAAGAAATAACACTGGAGATTATAAGTAATTATTTGAAATAGCCCCTTTCAACAACATAAATGAAGACTATGCACGTAAAAAAAGACAAAACTCGCTGCCCTCCAGTCAATGCCAACTCATAACAAGTCTGTAGGACAGGGAAGAAGTGCCTGTGAGTTTCAGAGACTGAAACTCCTTAAAGGAGTAGAAAGTCCTGGCTTTCTCCCTTGGAGCCGCTGGTGGTTTCAAAATTAGGACCCTGTGTTAAGCAGATGGACCTCATCAAACGGAACACAAAGATCAAATTTATTGTACCTCTGAAAAGAGATGATGGAAAAGCTCAGTATCTTCAAGCAGAACAAAACTAGAGGCCAACCTTAGACTAGACCAACAGCCGGTGATACACAAGTTCAAGTTGTAGCAGACGAAAATGAAAATAGTCCTCACAATGCCAAGTACAGCACGAGTCTGTCCTATCTGAATTAGAAACTGTCTCAGGAATAACTTCGATGCATTGAACACTAATGATGGGCCAGGTGAGTTGTGAGAAGTCATCATCTATGAGGGAAGCAAAAGGGAATTTTTAAGAAAGGAAAGAAATGAAGACTAAACTGTATGTCAAAAGAACAGCGGAAACTTGCTCAGGAAAAAACAGTTCTAAAGTGAATGGAAGAAATGATGGCGTAAAAGAGCTAAATGTGACATTTCAAAGGGTTACTATAGAAAAAAAGTAGAGCGTTCTAATTACGTGTTTAAAGGCCCGAAGCCAGAAAACTAAAAGGGAAGCGCACACGCAGCACGTCTCCAGCTGAACAAACGGGAGAGAACATTTCACACCTCGAGTGTCAGTATTGCCTGACGGAGAAAACATCCGAAGGAGATGGAAGGAACTCCATCAAAAGGACGAGCGATATCGAAAGAAGTTCGACCTGAACTAACTTGGAAAACAAAGGTCCAGACTGATAAGCACCAACTGAGATGTTTCAACAAATGGACACGAAGTTGTGAACACTCACTCATCTGTGCCAAGAAACTTAAAAGGCTGATCAACTGAAGGAAGAGACACATATTTTTGCTGATTCCAAAGAAAAATAGCTCAACAGAATGCATAAATTATTAAACAATAACATGAATGCAGGTGAGTAAAATGTTGTTGAAGATAGTTCAAAAATGGTTGCAGCAATTTTTCAACAGAGAACATGCAGAAATTCAAGCTGGATTCAGATGCGGGCACTACTGAGATCAGGTGGATTTGGGCTGAAAGCAGAGAATATCAGAGAGATATTGACATGTGCTTTATTACCTATGCAAAGACACTTGACTGTGTAGAACACAACATGGATAGCGCTGCAAAAAATGAGCTTCTGGAACACGCAATTCTTTGCATGGGAACATGTACATAGACCAAGAGCCGTCGCATGAACAGAGCAAGGGGACACAGCATAATTTAAAATCCGGACGGTGTGTGTGCTTCGGGTTGCATCTTTTCTCCATATTTTGTCAGTCTATAAGCTGAGCAAATAAATCTGAGAAGCTGGACTATAAGAAGAAGAACATGGCATTAGGATTAACGTAAGATCCATGAACACACTGTGATAAGAAAATGATATGACCTTGCTTGCCAAAAATGAGATGGATCTCACACACCTACTGATGATAACCAGGGAATGTAGGCTTTAGTATGAATTACACCTCACTACAAAC
>NW_022107431.1:83448438-83452658 GCF_000313985.2 Echinops telfairi | reverse complement strand
AAGGAAGAGACACATATTTTTGCTGATTCCAAAGAAAAATAGCTCAACAGAATGCATAAATTATTAAACAATAACATGAATGCAGGTGAGTAAAATGTTGTTGAAGATAGTTCAAAAATGGTTGCAGCAATTTTTCAACAGAGAACATGCAGAAATTCAAGCTGGATTCAGATGCGGGCACTACTGAGATCAGGTGGATTTGGGCTGAAAGCAGAGAATATCAGAGAGATATTGACATGTGCTTTATTACCTATGCAAAGACACTTGACTGTGTAGAACACAACATGGATAGCGCTGCAAAAAATGAGCTTCTGGAACACGCAATTCTTTGCATGGGAACATGTACATAGACCAAGAGCCGTCGCATGAACAGAGCAAGGGGACACAGCATAATTTAAAATCCGGACGGTGTGTGTGCTTCGGGTTGCATCTTTTCTCCATATTTTGTCAGTCTATAAGCTGAGCAAATAAATCTGAGAAGCTGGACTATAAGAAGAAGAACATGGCATTAGGATTAACGTAAGATCCATGAACACACTGTGATAAGAAAATGATATGACCTTGCTTGCCAAAAATGAGATGGATCTCACACACCTACTGATGATAACCAGGGAATGTAGGCTTTAGTATGAATTACACCTCACTACAAACTAAACAAAAATCCCTTATAATTCAACCAAAGCAGCAACAGAAAAAAAATCAACGTTATCAAGGATTTCTTTTTATTTACCTTTGCAACCAATGTCCATTGAAGCAGTGGTCAAGAAATCAAGTAATACATTGGACTGGTCACATTCGTTGTAAAAGGTCTTCATGATCATGTTAAAGACAAAACAACACATGTCACTTTGAGAACTAGGGAGCACCTGTGCAAACCATTGTATTTTGAATCGGATGCATGTGAACCCTTGGACATGAGTGGGAAAGACCACAGAAGAATTGATTCTTTTGAACTATGGTGATGGTGAAGAATAATGAATATTCCATTATATCAAATCTGTCATGAAAGAAATATAGCCAGACTTCTCCTTAGAAGTGAGAATGGCAAGATTTGTCTCGTGTACTTTGGACATGCTATCAGGAGGGACAGATTCCTAAAGGGGAAAAAGAGGGAGGCCCTCAATGAGGCAGATTAGCACAGTGGCTACAACAGTGGGCCCCAGCGTAGCAATGACTGGTGCTGCCCCACTCTGCTGTCTGCTGCTGGTGGCTGACTCTGCCTGCCTTGCCTGGAGGCAGACTCGTGAGGGCTGTCTGCTTCCTTGACTTTGGACCAACAGCCCGAATAGGACACTCAGTATATTAACTGTTCCACAAAACTGAGTTCAACTGAGCCTTCTGTCCTGCTGTGTGAACTAATTAGCTGCTATATGCTTTCTCGCTGTATAAATATATATACACCATCTATACTCAAGAATAAACCGACCCAAATATCAGGCAAGGCACCTAAATTTACAAAAACTGCATTAAAAGGTGCTGAAAAACTGGGCCTAAACTCGAGTATATATGATATATGTATTTATAGTTATATAAAATCATAAGTGTCCTGGTTGTCTTTCTCTAGGAACCCTGCCCAACACACTGCTGCTCCTAGTCCCTTAATGTTTTGCCATTTCTTTATGGTGTCCCTAATCTTAATCACGCTGCAGTAAATAGTTCCTTCTTCAAATGGGTTTCATCTAAAATTTTTGAACATGCCATAAGATCCTTAGTGGAATTCTCAGTGATTCAAAACCATCTCAAATTTTGAATAAGAGTCTTACACAGTAGCTGTTCAGTATTCATCGGCCCTTTCCTTAGTGAAGAGGTATGCATATGAATGTGTGTATAATGTAGCAAACTCAGCAAGATGACGATACAGAGATGACTTCATTTATTCTCCTGAATTGGTCTTTGGATCATTGCTAACTGTGCCCAGAAAATTTAGTCTCTCCCAAGCATTAAGTCATCATAAAGGAGGAAAGTAGAGACGATAACTGGGGCGTCTGTTTGGGATTTTATAAGTACTTCCTGAAAATTGCCTTCTCTTTCCAGGTTAATAACTCAAGATGCTTCCTGTATCAATGAGATGTCGGTTCCAGATCTAGACTAGTCTATCTTAGAACAAGGAAACATTTGCCATCGATTGCCCAAGCACACATCATGGTGTGTGCGTGTCGACTCCACAGCTGTCTGTCTGTCTGTCTGTCTGTGTGCTGGCCTGTCAGGCTATGACCCACCTTCTTCTGGATGATGGTTCTCATGGCTGGGCCCGTCCTTCCTGTCAAGAAGAACTTCATGCTTCGGATAATGATCTAAGGCAGCCCTCCCCTTCCAAACTCAATTCTCATGACGTTTATGAACAGTCCACTCAAACTAAACCCAATTTTTTTCCATTAAAAAGATATCCTCAATTTGGCAGAAAATGCAACATTTATCTTTGGAATTAAGGAAGGATTTCCAGTTGGCTGGCTTTCTATTACAAAACTCATTCTGATTGCATTTTTAAATTTTATCTGGGCAGGGCTCTTAGCATACAAAGAAAGCACATCTATGATAGGAAAAACATTCTGACAACGTGACAGTGAACCCTTTTTGGAAAAAAAAAACCCCCTCTAGCCGTCTATTTCTGTTCATCAGACGGAAAGTAAAAGTGAAAATGGCGAAGAAAGAGCTTTACTCATTATGCGCTTCATACGAATCTCCCTCATTTCAGAAAATGCTCGTCACTCAAAGGTATGGGCAGCATTGATGCTTTTGGATGGTTAGTAACATATAGTTCCTGCTTCCATCTTTTTTATCAGTAATATTACATTTTAATTGGAGCAAACAGTCTCCTAAAGCATGTGGTAACAGAAAGTCCACTTCCCCAGCCCCAGCCCGGTGCATCCTGTCTCACCATCAATGATGGCATTGAATTTACAGGACAGGGACAGAAGTTACTACAAAACTTAAAGTGGGTGAAGGGTTGGTTTGGTGACATTGTGGGTTATTTTCTTTGGCTATAAGGGTCCTGGGGTTACACAAATGGTTGCACACTTGACCACCAACTGCAAGGTTGACAGTTCAAGCCCAGGTTAAGGAACCTTGCTGATGACACCTAACAGCTACAACAAAGTTTTATATAAAATTTATACGGCTGCTTTATTTGTCCTCATAGTTTTAGAGCAATTGAAAATCTGTCTATTTTAGGCAGAAAATAGCAAAATACCAAAAACACAAGAGCCTTTTCCAGAATTGAATTACTTGGTGTAATCAGTAATCCAGCAAATAAAATAATTAGCCAGGAAGTAATCCAGGTGTCTACTCCCAGGTCCTCCATAGCTGAGGGCTATATATTGCAAGTTGAATACAATCATAACTTTGTCACAGTCAGAGCAAGACGTGGCAGGTTTAAGTGGGTACGTTTGGGGGTCTTTGCTAATCTGATCTCTCAGTTCCACGGGCCTGAAACTTCACTAATTAGTGCATTCCGGAGCTATAAACTCTGAGGATTAGCAATTCCCAACCCAAATGTACAACAGAATTAATCATCAGCAAAGATTTGGAAATGTATACATGCCCTGAAGTCAACCCATAAAATTCTGAATTTCTGTGTGTATTTGGGGGGGGGGGCACCTAGTTGATCCTCTAAATTATTCAAAAACAACCAAAGTTAAGCACCACCATCCTAGCATACAACAGGTATACTGCTTAAAGTCTGAGCTCAAATGTGTGTACAAGGAAACTAATTTAACTAAACTTTCTCTCCTGTTTCCCCCCACACTTTTCCTCTGTCCTATTTTTATTCCCCCCAATAATTATCGAGCACTTAGTATGTGCCAAAGACCTCAGAGGAACACTGCTGACAGCGGTTATGTATTTAGATCCAACCATAAACATTTTCTCTTTTCAAAAGGGAAACTGACTTGGAGGGGCAAATGAGAGATAGCAGACTGCTTGGTAAACAAGAAGTCCTTGACTCATCGCACAAGCATTTGTTGTCTTTGTTTAGGTGCTCATCAAAAGGAACATCATTGAGTAATCTTAAGAAAGGTTTTGATTTCACTGCCCTTGTTGGGTGTGCCTCTCTTTACTGTTCTAAGCTGTTTTCTCCTTGCCAACTTGATCCAAGTTTTTCGTTGACAATCTGTGGAGCCCTACCTATGATAGTGCTGGAGAAATACCAACATTCTTTTTCTGTACCTCTTTTCCCAGACTTGGACCACTATTATGCATGTGTTAGTATTTGTATTACACCA
>NW_022107431.1:83419855-83447521 GCF_000313985.2 Echinops telfairi | reverse complement strand
GGTGCTGGTGAAGAGTATTGAAAGTACCATGAGCTGCCAAAAGAACAGAAAAATCTGTCTTGGGAAAAGTACAGCCAGAAAGCTCCTTAGAAGCAAGGGTATTGAGACTTCATCTCATGCATTTTGAACATGTTGTAGGAGAGGCTGGTCTCTGGAAAAGAGCATCATGCTCGGTGAAATGGAAGGACATTGAAAAAGAGGACGAGCTAGACTAGATGCACTGACACAGTGGCTACAACAATGGGCTCAGACAGAAGAACAATTATGCGGAGGGTGTGGGTCTGGACAGTGTTCTGTCTATTGTACATAGGGTTGCTATGAATCAGAATTAACTCAATGGTACCTAATAACAATCCCACTCAATAAATAAATTATCAAGTACTTTTGTGTGTGTGTGTGTGGGGGGGAAGTTTGTTGAATAAACATAAGTAGAATTTGGTGATAGACTGGTACCAGATCGGTAAAAGCAGGGAAATACCATGAACGACAAAAATTGCACTGGCGTTTTATGGTGGTTTGGTTTGAATTTTATTGGCATGTATATCACATATCATACAATTTAACCATTCAATCATATTAATATTTGTGCAGTCATTGCCACAACCAATGATAGAACTTTTGCTCCTTATACTCTCTGTTGGCTCCCTGATTTCCCCCATCCTCCCCTCCCATGCCCCTGGGAAATTACCAATCCAGTTATGTCTCTGTAGACCTATCTATCTTTTTAACCTGTCTCATTTCCTTTCTTTCGTCTCCATCCACTACAATTGCCTAGTAACATCCTGCCTTTTTAGCAGTAGTATTGCAATTGGTTTTCCTAGCTAGAGTACTCTTCTCCAATTCAACTTCAACAGACCCACAAAAAAGCAGTAATTCTAAAACAGAAGTTTGATCATGTTTCTCCTTTGCTCAAGGTTTTCCCTGGCATGGAGGCATGAATCCCCACGGAATACATAAGAGAATGTATAGAAGATTCAAATACTTTTGTATTGCCCAGCACAATGAGTGTGAGGTTGAGGATGAATAAAGGCAGATAGAAACCAGCTTGTCCACAACAGAATAGGTGTGTTAAGCCGGACTGACTAGAAAAACAAATCCAGTGACACTCATGTACCTGCAATAAAGAGCTTTATATCAAGAAGCAATTGTATATAAGGAAGTCCTTAAGTCTAATACTAGTCTATAAGTCTGTCTTCTGACTCACGAAGCCACATGCAATGATGCAGGATACAGGAATAGCACAGGTCAGTGGGGGTAAAGTATGCCTCTCCAGGGCTCTGGCAGCAACAATGGTCTGCCACAATGAAGGTGAAGGTGGGGAGGCGGGGGCAGAGAGGGGGGCACAGGTTCTCCGGGTCCTCCTTATAAGGCCACACCCACAAGGAGGTACCATCATCAGGCTGTGACCTGATTGAGAGGCTAGACTCTACCCTTCCACTATTATATATCTTCATGTTGACATACAATTATGTAACTACCACACAAGGCGTCTGCAATTCTTACTTCCTGGCGTGCCCTGCCCCATCCCCTTAAAGGGCAGCACAGACGTAACTATAGAAAACATTTTCTAAGACTACATGAAAGTAAGTAATCATCCCTTCCACAATAGTGTCTCATTCTGCTGTTATTGCTTTACTAACCATATTGCAATGTGATTATATTGCAATATAAGACCTTTAGGTCAGGTCTTATCCGTTCCTTTATCTCCGTGCAACAAACCACACCACACACAGCCTCGCGGAGTTTGTCTTTTCCCTCTATGCTCCTTTTTCATTTCTAATAATTCAGGCAAGAAGTATGAGACCTCAACTAAAAGTGAGGGTAGGGAAGGAAAAGGAAAAAGAGATTTTGAGACTTCCTCAGGAAATTGAAAGGACTGGGAAATTGTATGAAAGGAGTTAGACGTGATCATCAGATTCATCTTGCAAGAAGGAGCTCATCTTTCCTGTCTTCAATCGTACTACATAGCTCACGATTTGGGGGTTTCTCTTATTTCATTCAATTAATCTTTATAATTCCTGGTGAACCTAGCATTAACCTTGAATTTCATCAGATCAGATTTGATTAGAAATATTTTTGACACGTTTTCAATGTTGTGGTGTTATTTCTAAAGGTAGTTACAAAAAAGCTGTGGCATTTAAGAGCGTGCATATGAAATTTCAAAGCAGCAAAATTACAAGTCAGAAAAGGTAGTCATGATTCAGTGTAATCTGAGCAGATTGCAATGCTCTGGGAGTAGCAGGCATCTGTGCAGACATGACCAAGTCCAAGAACCACACCACACACAACCAGTCCTGAGAATGGCACAAGAATGGCATCAAGAAACCCTGATCACAACGATATGAATCTCTTAAGAAGGTGGACCCCAAATTCTGAGGAGCACGCACTCCTCTAAGAAGCACAAGAAGGGCCTGAAGAAAATGCAGGCCAACATACGTCACAGGAAGGGTTTGCACTAGAAGTTTTACAACAATGAAAGGGGGACAATCTAGGGACATACACGCAATAGGAAGAGGAGGGATTGGGGCTATACATGTGACAAGATGGAGGGATCCTAGATTCGGGATGGCAGCCTAACTTTGGATGTCACTGGGCAGGTTTGAGCTGCTCTCTGGATCTCCATAGAAACCATTATCAGTAGGCTGTGAACCCCACCTACAGGAACCAAGCTAATGGTCGGTCGCAAGCCTTTAGGGAGAAGTAGCCCATTATCCTTAACAGCAGGGAGTGGGAAGTGACTGCCTTCAGGGAGGTAGCTTGACAATCATTTATCATCAGCTACCAGCAGTGTCCTAGATCTAACATATTTGGGGGAGATGACTTTGGAGAAATCTTTCTGTTTCCCACAATGTTTAGTAAAGTAGAGAGTCATTGAAAACGAGGAAGACCTTGGATGAGATTGAGTGACCCAGTGACTTAACAGTGGCCTCAAGCATAACAATGATGAGGTTGGCCCAGGCCCTGGGCAGCGCTTCCTTCTGTCATACATACGATCACTAGGAGGCGCAGCCATCTCCATAGCACCTAATAACAACAGAAAGCAGAGAGCCTCATCTTTCTCCTATGGTGTGGCTGGTGGGTTTGAACTGCCTATCTTGAGACTAGCAGTAAAATGCCTACCCTCTAGGGCCCCAAAATTTGCATATCAAGCAGAATCATCAGCTTGGAAGAAAAAAAGAGCCAGTATACAATATTTGCCCCGGGGAATAGCAAAATGAATAGACTGAAAAAAACGTGGTTATATGACTATGAAGTGTTGAGAGACTGCTGAAGATCTACTGTCAAAATCTGAGAACCCTGGTGGCGCGGTGCTTTTGCTAATCCAACGGCTGATGGTTTGAACCTATGAGCTCCCTCCCAGGAAAAACTATGTGGCAATCTTTGCTGCAAAGATTCCAGCCTTAGCTACTGTGTGGAGCAGTTCTTCTTCCTATGGGGTCACACAATGGTGGGCCAGGGAAAGCCGTCAAGAGAGTTTCTTCATTTTGTTTATTTGGGGGTTTCTTTTTTTTTTTTTTTTTCCACCTAGAATCTACAATTCGAGTGCAGGCACAGAGAGAGCTGAGGGTTCGTTTCAACTAGTTTTGTTTTTTATTGTTGTTGTTGTTCGGCATGAGTATAATGAAAGAGAAAAATTCTTGTCGAAAGCAGGCTGCGTCCGGCTGGGTTGTCTAGAGAAACAAAACCAGTGACATAACATCTGCGTACACAAGACAGAGCTTGAGATCAAGAAGTCACCTTAATCCAGAAGGCATCGCAGCCCAGGCCAACTTAAGTCCATGGGTCCCCTGCTAGCCAGAGCCCTCTTCAGACTCACCTAGCCGCAGGTGGATGACTCAGAAAGGTGAGCGAGATGCAGGAAGATCCCAGGCCGGTGAGTGCAGAGGCGCACGGATCCAAGGTCAGTGGAAACACGCGAGTTGCTGAGAGTCTCCATGGTTGGTTAGTCCACATGGCACTGCCCTCCCCCCCACTCTGCCCCCAGGTGCGGGCACAGAGTCCCAGAAAGCAGGAAGGTCAAGGGGCAGGGGGGAGGGGGCTCCCAGTTTCTACCTTATACAAAAGCCACACCTCCCAGGACCCCACTCCCATGTAAGTGCAGGGTGACTTAAAATCTAACTTGGATATGTGCAAACGTGACTATAGCAATAGATCATAGATTCGAGCAGGGACGTAAGGACATTTGAGGCATACAAATACGTAGCTCATGGTCACTGAAAGATGGTAGGGTCATTGGACTGGCAGACCCTGTATCATTAAAATATTGGAGTCAGTGAATGAATCAGAAAGTCGACATGGTGGTCAGAGTAGGAAGACTGAGATTTGGAAAGCAGTGTATAACTCAGTCCTTGAGTAGAACCGCGTGAGTGCTGCTCAGAGATGCGCTATAGAGAATGGACATCAGAAATGAAGGACCAAGAAAAACAAAAGACAAAATGAAACAAGGGCAGCACATTCGGTAAGTCACCATTAGGGATGTTCTCAAAAAATGACACCAGGGAGGGCCTGTAGCTTGATAAGTAGTGAGTCATGCCCTGTTCCTTAGAGGCTAAAGACTAACGACCAGACTGTCAACTACTTACCTCAACAAGGAGGGAATAGTAGCCAGTTCCTACAGCACGCGGGCTGTGTGTGAGCAACAAAAGAACTCCGGATTCTGAGGAGAAGGAAGGAAGCCACCCACCCACCTCCAGGTGCCCTGAGAGCTGAGGCGTGACACAAGTGTTCAAGGGGATGCACCTCCTTGGGAAGTGTTCGGAGTTCAGGGACAACAAGGAGGTTCTGAGCAGGAAGTAGAGATACACGAGGGTCTCTTGACCATAGCATCACGCAGGGGCCGAGGAAGGGGAGGAAGGGGACAGAAGCAGTGAAAGGCTGGACTTCCGGTGATGACTAATGTAAACTGGACAACAAACAGCGCCTCATTGTAGGGACACATGGTCTTAGTTTTGTAGAACTGCCTTAACAGGAAAACCACAGCAATGGTCTTTAAAGGACAAAACTGTATTTCCTCACCCCCTGCATGCTATCAACATGCCAATCGGCGTCTCAGCCATGGCAGTTTCTGGTGTCTGCTGGCATTCCTTGGCCCATTTCTTCCCCGGTGTCTCCCTACACCTCTTCTGATTCTTTTGTAAGTCAGACATGATTGGGTTTGAGATCCACTCTGCTCCACCATATCCTCATTAACATAAAAAAGTATTTCTAAACAGCATTAGGTTGATGAGTATGAGATCCAAGAATTCAATGCATATTTTTAGGGTACACAATGTTCTCTAAATGTTTAGGATTAAAAAGTACTCCGAGGATGCCTGGTAGCGCAATGGTTAAGCACTTGGCTTTTAACCAAAAGATCAGCGGTTCAAACCTATCACCTGCTGCAGGGGAGAAAGAAAGGTGTGTCTGCCAGATTCAGGACGTTTCAGCCTTGGAAAGCCTTTGGGAGAGTGCCACTTCTCGGAGTCGGAATCCACGCAACAGCACAGAGCAATAGCGGCGCAAGTAAGTCCTAGACTTAATGTGCTGCACTTCCTCACCCCGGTGTTCAAAGGACCACATCTTCAGAATGTGCTGTCCACCATTATTATTATTATCTGCCCCTTACCGGAATGTGTGTTCAAAGGCTTTGAAGATGGGACTCATGAATTACTATATTTCTTCATCCAGGGCACCTTGCACACAGTAGGGATTTTAAAAGGGCTGTGTTCATTACGGGTGCATTGAAAATCAGAAAATAAAAGTATTCAGCTCTCGTCCTCTGTGTTTTCTGTGGTCTCTTTTGAAGGTTGGAGAGGGAGTGCTGGGCTATGTTAAAAGGATGTTTCTGCCCTTAGAAGCGTCTTCCCGCTTGTTTACTTGTTCAGGGCACACCGTCACCATGTGACAGGACGTATGTGTTCTAAAATGACAAAGTGTGTGGATCCTAGCCAGCAGGGTCAAGAAAACACTTCATAAACAAGGTTGTAAATAACATCTGGGCTGTCCAAACACAGGAGGACCAACTAGTTTTTTCCTTTTCGTTGTTGTTTTGTGTGGTCTCGGCCATCTCCCTGTAGACCCAAACAAGTCAGGGAGCCAGGGTTACAGGCCCCAAGTTACTTGGGCTAATTATCATTGTTGGGAATGCATGGCAGGCTGTCCATGGGAAAGCCAGACCCTGCCGAGTGGAATGACCGGAAGCCAGTGAATCACAGCATTGGAGAAGGAAGCCCAAATGTCCAAAGCATCAGGAGAAAGGCATTGAATCATCAAAGGGAAATACGGCTCCTAAACATGCTTTCACCTCAGAACACAGACTATATGTATTGAGAATGACAATCATTTAAATTGATGAAAGAATTTTCATCCAAATAATTCGAACCGCATATTTGAATGTAGATGTTTGTCAAATTTAGCTCTTCAGTGCTCAATCCTCTTTGCACTGCAGTTGATTAATGGGCTATTATAAGAAGCATCCCTTAAATAATAGAAATCTTTTCAAATAAAACACGAGTGTGATTTTTAACGCTTTGAATGAAAACAACATTATAAATTCGACTGCAACAACTTGCTTTGGCTACAGTTGCAGCTTCTCAACTACCAGGTTGCTTCGATAACAATTGTCCTTGTGATGAATGGTTATAGCTGAAGTAGAGGAGTGCGTGCTGCTGAGGTAATGGCTACAACGTACAACAACTTTGGAAGAAAGTATTAGAACCTTCCTGGATGCCTTTCCTCTTTCTTTGTCTCTAAGCATGCTGTTGTTAGGGGCCATGGGTCTGATCTACCCAACGGTGACCCTATGCACAGCACGCAAACACACTGCACAGACGTGCGTCCTTCTCACGCTTGTTCCTTCGCCTGAGCCCCGTGATGCAGCCACGGTGTCAATCCATCTCGTCGAGTTCCTTCCTCTTTTTAGCCGTCTCTCTACCTTACCAAGCATGACGTCCTTCTCCAGGGCCTGGTCTCTCCTGACAGCATGTCCAAAGATGTAAAATGAAGTCTTGCCATCCTTGCCTCTCAGAAGAACTCTGCTTTATTTCTTCCAATACACATCTGTTGGTCCTTTTAGCAGGTTCGTGGTACTTTCACCATTCTTCTCCAGCACTGCAATTCAAATTCATCTATTCTTCTATGGTCTTCCTTATTCAATATCTGACTTTTATATGCGTATAATGCAATGAAGAATACCGTGCATCATGGTATGGGGTCAGGTGCACCTTTTTCCTCAAAGAAACATCCGTGCTCTGCAATACTCTAAAGAGGTCTTGTGCAGCAGGTTTCCCTAATGCAATACAGTACATCTTTTCATCTCTGGACTGCTGCTTCCATGTGCATGGATTATGGATGCAAGGAAGACAAGATCCTTGACAACTTCAGCCTTTGGTCCAGTTGTGAGAAGGTTGGTCTTTTGAGTTGAGTTGAGTTGTCCATTGAGTTGTAAACCATACTGACGGCTACAATTCGTGATCTTCATCAGCAAGGGCTTCAATTCCTCCTCACTTTCAGCCAGCCAGGTTGTCTCATCTGCATATCACAGGTTGTTCCTCCAATCCTGATGCTGCCCTCTTCTTCATATAATCCACCTTCTCTGATGATTTGGTCAGCATACAGATTGAACAAGTATGGTGAGAGGATACAACCCTGACGCACACCTTTCCTGATTTTAAACTGCAGTATTCCCTTGTTCTGTTCACACAGCTGCCTCTTGGTCCATGTACAAGTTCTGATGGCGAACAGTGAAGTACTCTGGAATTCCATTTCTTCTCAAGGTTAAACACAGTTTATTATGGTCTACATAATTGAAAGCTTTTGCATAGTCGATGAAACAAAAGGAGACATCTTTCTGGCATTCTCTGCTCTCATCAGCATTGAGATTCCTTGTCTTCTTCCGAATCCAGCCTGAACTTCTGGCAGTTCCCTGTCAATGCACTGCTATAACCACTGTTGGATGATCTTTAGCAAAATTTTACGTGTGTGTGAGAGCAATGATATCATTCTCTTTTATCATTTTATTAGGGGGCAATGATATCATTCTATAATTTGAATAATCTCTTGGGTCACCTCTCTTTAGAATGGGCACAAATATGATCTTTTTCAGTCAATTAGCCAAGTAGTTGTCTTCCAAATTTCCTGAAATAGGCAAATGAGTGCTTCCAGTGTATCATCAGCTTTTTAAAACGTTTCAGTAAGTATTCCATCCATTCCTGGAGCTTTGTTTATGGCTGATGCATTCAATACAGTTTGAACACCTTCCTTCAGCACCATTGGTTCTTGTTCATATGTTACTTCCTAAAATGCTAGCATGACTACTAGTTCTTTCTCTTCAGTGCCTCTGTATATTCTTTCCATCTTCTCTGGATGCTTTTGGCATGATTCAGTATTTTGTCTACAGAATCTCTCAAAATTGCAACTTGAGGTTTATTAACAACCTTCCTATGCAGATGACACAAACTTACATGCTGACTCCCAAGAGAACTGGGAGCACTTACTGAGGAAGAGCAAAGGCTACAAGGTTCAGTATGGATTATACCTCAACATAAAGAAAAATAAAAGTCGACCCTCTTGGACCAACGACCTTACGGTAAACAGAAAAAACGTGGAAGTTGTCAACGACCTCTTTCTCCTTGGATCCACATCAGTGCCTGGGAAGCAACGGCAGAGCAATCAAACAATGGACACATTGCTTTAGACAGATCTGCAAAAATGGAAAACACATTGTGGAAAGCGATATGGCACTACCTGAGCAACAGAAAACAGAAATCCCATGTGATCTAGCAATATCTCTGGGGTGTACATAACCTAAGGAAATAAGAGCCATAACATGAACAGACATACACACTCCCATGTTCACCGCAGGACTGTTCACCTTACCAAGAAGTTGGAAATCGTTCTAATACCCATCAGTGTTAAAACAGATCAACTTTGGCACATACACGCAGTGGAATACTATGCATCATTGAGAAACAATGACGAAACCAAGAAGCACTTCATGAGATGGATGGACCTGGAGAACATGATGCTGACTGAGGGTACTCAGTCACAAAAGGACAAATATGCATGAGACCACTCCAATAAGGACAAAATCTAAGACAAAATTTGCATAATGACGTGAACAAATTTTGGAGGTTTCCAAGAGAGGGAGGCAAAGAGTGGGAGGATGAAGACATAAACTGGAACATTGACAGATACTGGCTTGGAGGGGATCGAATAAAGGGATGGAAGGTGATTTGAACTTTTGAGTGCAAAGTTGTTTGCCTGAAATGTAAAGCCTCCCATCTAATTCCCACACAAAACAATAATTTTTAAAATTTTCAGAGTGAAGAAGGAGGTAGAATTCTTCCATTTCTTCAATACTGGCTTTAGTGGTCAGGGCTTAAATTTGAATGGTAGTTTTATTAAGCGACCTCTCTTACAGAGTTTAGGCACAGGAAGTTATTTGATTGTCTGATTCAAAATGACAAATGCCAGTCCATTTCAGCTCATTCTCAAGATATCGCTTTTATGCAATTCATTTCATTTTTGATAACTCCTGATTTACCTAGGTTATTGTTTTGTAATTACAAGTTCAATTTATTAATAGATGTTTTCAGTTGTTGCTTCTAATTTAGAGAAGGTTCCCAAAGCTTTGTTCCCTTGATGTCATTAAAGTTGACTCTGCTTTATAGGGACAAGCCTTCCCCAGATGCGTTTTGGTTACTTTGCAACTGAAGGGCTCATCTCCTGGCATTATCTTGGACCATTTCAGGGGCAAATCCCTCAGAAGTAGACTGTCTCTGGCTTCTTGCTAGTCTTAGCTTGGAAGTTCTGCTGAAATTTGTTCACCAGAAAAAAAAAAATTTGTTCACCAGAAATGACTCTTTTGGTGTTTGAAACACAGGTGGCATTCTTCCAACATTACAGCAACACACAAGCCACATAGTATGACATGTTGACAAAGGCAGTTCCTTATCACATCCCATTAACTGTTTGATATAGATTGCAGAAAATTTTCTACTTTTTATTGAATTAGGTGTTCTTTCTAGAAAACTTAAAACATAATTAGTTAGTTCTGTTAGACTTACTTGCAATCCACAAACATGAGAAGGAATTCTTTTTGGAAAATTAGTTATCGATTTAAGTATGGGCATATTTCTAGAAATTTTTGTTCTGTACAATACTAAGTGTCAGAATTAGCTGGCTGGCCATAGATATAAGTGATTTAATGGTGATATTTTTATTGCACTGTCTTGATTACTGCAACATTATAATAAGTATTGAAATTGGGCAGTATTAACCCTTCCATTTTCTTCTTCTTTTTTTTGAAATCATTTTATTGGGGGCTCATACAACACTTATCACTATTCTTTTTTAAAGTTGTTTCCATATGAATTTTAGAATTTACTTGTCAATTTATTATTTTTTAATAATAAAGAATTACCCAAAAAAAAGATGTCATTTTGAGGAGTAAATGGTGCCTTGCTCAAGCCGTGGTATTTTCAACCACATCACATGCCTGTGAAGCTAGATAATGCGTAAGGAAGACCAGATATCTTCAAGTTAGGATGTTGGTGAAGACTACTGTCTGTACCGAGGATGTCGGAACAATGGACAAATGTGTCTTGGTAGAAGTATAGACAGAAGACTCCTTGAGTAATTCATATGGTAAGCTTCACCTCATGTACTTGAAAAGGTATTAGGGAAACCAGAACATCGCCCACCACCAGATGGTCTGACAGTGACTGCAACAATCAGCTCAGCCATAGCAACAATTGAGGATGACGAAAGACAGGGCGCATTTCATTCTCTTGTCGTTGGGTCTCTATAAATTGGAACTGACTCAATAACGTTTACAGACAGCATTCTACCAGACTCAAAAATAAAGTATCTAAGATGCTGATGGAAACGATGTGGCCCAAATCCTTTTTTATTCTTTTATTATGATTAATTGGATATATTAGTTCAGTCGCAGCCAGCAGAATTGTACATTGGCTAGCACAATCAATTTCCACACATTTCTTTTCTACATGGACTTCTTGACATCATCTCCCCTTTCCCCCGCCACCACCACTGTAGCCCCCTCTCCCTGAATCCCTTATTCTATTTGATATTTCTATAGGTTCATCAATCCTGGGTTTCCTATACTGATAAATGAAAAAACATATAAAACAACTTCAAGAGGCTGGCCCCAATGGTCTAACTCCTGAGATACCCTCTAATATGTATAACATAATTTTAAAGAAAAGAAAATGCTTAACAGAAGTTGGTTGTCCATCAAGTGATATGTAGTGTCCTGAAATATTCAGTCTCCGGATTTCCAGCAGACTGCTCGGCGCCCTTGTGTAATTCCTCTAGTAGAGTTCTCTAATACACTGGTAAACTGTTTGACATTGGGGGAATCCTAAAAGCAAGAGCCTAAAAGAGGAAGAACCAATGAAACTAGCGTGTGATGGCCAGAGTTATGTCAAGTGAACATAGCTGGTGAAGGTGGGGGTGGGACCCAACCCATCAGGAAGTTTGCCTGTGTGCTAGCAAAGAGCAGCTCTCAAGAACTGATGGTTACTCCATCTTGTCCTCTTGCAGATGCACATGACAGCCTGATGACACCTCTTTGGAGGTGTGGCCTTTCCTATAAAAGACAGACCCTGAGCAAAGCCCCCGCCCTCTTGGGCCCCTTTGCCTTCTACAGGATGTGGGTCCTTGATTTCCTGTTGTATCACCTGTCGATCCAGATCCCAGGAATTTCTGACCTTGGATCCATTTGACCAACCTCAGATTCATTGACCTCTACATCCACCAGCCTATGGCCTTCTTGTTTCACCCTCCTGCTTCCTATTTGTCAGCCCCCACCACTACATGAGTCAGGAGAAGCCTTCAGCTTATATCTGACCTATGGATTTTAGCTAGACTGTACTTGTACTTCAGTGAAATAGTTTATTGTGCCAACCTGGCCAATAAACACATGTGGGGTTAATTGAAGGATGAAGGGATAAATGGCTCAGTGAGCCTCATCTTTCTAGTTCTCGAGTCTCTGCTTTGTGATGGTCAGACCAGGGTGCAGCTGCCTTAGCCAGTTCCCTGCTTTAGCTGGCAAGACTCACTTCCTGCCAAGCATCCCCGACAAGAAGCCTCATGAACTTACCCCAATGCAGCCCCGGGGGCTGGAGCAGCCGTGTGAAGACCCCTGCCAGCGCTGAGATGCTTACATGTTCACTGACTCGGCTTTCCTCCTGCAGTCTGCGTCATAGTGTGTGTTTTGTGAGATGGAGGAGGACTTTGTGGATTGGTGTCAGACATATGGGTTAATGTTGGACTTGTGGGCTTGGGCAGCACTGGGTTGGGATGTTTTCTTGATGCACACTTACCCTTTATATAGAACTCTCTCGTATACATATGTTTCTGCAGATTTGTTTCTCTAAAGTACCCAGACTAACACACTCAGCAACGGTGTGAGCCATTTCTCAATAGATGTCCACCGCCTTCTATATGCAGACACATGCCACACTGCTGGTTGTGCTCTCAGGAGGACCCACCCGAACAGAAAGAGCTGGTTCTTGATGTCTTATGTAGCATCTGGGAGGTGGCCTAGGTTTGCATTGCTTGTTTGCAATCTATGTTGGCATCTTTTGTAGGTCCCCAAACAGCTTACCGCCGCCTTTTCAGGGGAAAAAAAATTACTCAGGACTCCCTTGGCACTTAAAAATTTCGCAATATGGCCCATAATCCAGGATAAAGTGGAGGTATTTGCTTTTGCAGCCTCCTTGGATCATTCAGGGGTGGTATTGCCCACTTTAGGAAACCTTGAGTAGACCCTTGAATCCATCGGAGGGCATCAGTACCATCTGTCACACAATAGCAAGGCCAGGTTGGCCAGGCTATCTTATGACTTCACATTGGAGCACATTCTTTGAAAGGCAGGAATGCAAAACAGTGTCTCATTTGGCAAGTCTGCATGGCCAATCCCCTAGAGTTAAAGCCCTCGTGGGATCTTCCCATCATTTTGGTGCCTGACGGACTCATCTCAAGAGGAATGGGTAGGAGTCACGTAGCCTATGACAGTTCAGCTATTCAGATGGATGAGTCACAAGTTTCATTGCCAATCTGAATTAAATGCAGGTGTCCACCTAGCCTGGTGTCTATATCACTTCCAATATATATGTATATCTTTATACTATCCCCAGCCCTGGAGAGCCTGATTCAGTGGGCCTGTGGTATGATAAGATACAAAAATACATAATTTTCAAAACTCCCTAGATGATTCTGAGGCTCAGCAAGGTTTGGGAGATACGGGTAGCCATAATTGACATTTTTCTGGCATAGACCAAGTAAATGGGGAAAAAAAGCAAAAAACCCCAAATTTCACTGCCATCAAGTCAATTCTGACCCCTGGTGACACTACAGACAGGGTAGAACTGCCCCTGTGGGTTTCTGAGAACACTGAACTTTTTACAGGAGTAGACAGCCTCATCTTTTTGCTTGTGAGGCAGCTGGTGGTTTTGAACTGCTGACTTCCTTGTTAGCAGCTCAATGCCATAGCTCACCACACCACCAGGGTCCCTAAGTAAGCAAAGAGACAATTTGTTAGTAGTCATCACATAGGAAGGCATTCCCATTCTCCAGTAGGTTACTGACTTTGAGAAATGCCTCAGGTACTTGTACTATTCAGTCAGTGAGTTAAGTATTATAGAAATACATGTGTGCTTATCACATGCACATGCGTGTGGGAATGTGTGTGCGTTCGTTCGCGCGCACGTAACAAAGAAACTCTAGAATTGATTCCCCTCATTGCTGGCCAAATTCTTTCCACCCACTGAACTCCCTTGTCACCCTTTGAAGTCAACAATTCCTTTATTCTTCCGAGAGTCATTTTATGGTGAGGAAAATGTTGAAAAGTTTGGCAACATAGTAAGACTTTCTGAATCCGGGCTGTTTCAAAATATTTATCTGTATGTTGTTTATTCCTTCTCGGTATTTAGACTTCATTCACTCTAATGCCCAGATGACAATCTTTTGATATTAGCCACCTGGAATGCATAATAAAGATGGTGAGTTTGCCTGTGGTGATAGCAAAAGGCAGCTATCAATAACTGATGATTAATCCATTTGTCCTCTTGCAGATGCACATATAAATGGAGTTTTTAAAAGAAAGCGCACCATTGCCATTAGTCGAGTCTGCTGCAAGGTGACCCATGGGACCCAGGGTGACTGACCCAGAGCGAAACAGCACTTCAGAAGGTCTTCTTCGCTGTGGCCCTTTCTTCCATGGGTGGGCTTGTACCGTCCACCTGGAGTTCAGAGGTGGTTGACTCTAAGCTGTTTGTACCACCCAAGGGCCTATGGTAAATGCATAGAGCCCTGAGCCCTGAAAAGAAGCGCTATTTCAACACAATGCCTGAAAAAGAGATGCCTAACTAATTCCTCAGGAAATATGAGCTATGGTTTCCATCATTCCTCGTTCATTCACTCATTACCCAATGCCATCAATGCTAGGAAGGACTATTGTATGCATGTCCTTCCTCATTCCTGTCTTCTTTCCCGAAGCCCTCCTGTTCTATCCCCCATACGTTTTCCCCTGGCACAGACAGAGTGAGAAATCTTGGGGTAACATCTCCCATTGATCATTGAAACATGTGTTTGGGGTTTTTTTCTCTTAGATTCCCCAGTTGCAGGAAACCACAGATCCTAATGTAGATTTCCTGTAGTGCTGTGAATCTCATGATGCAGGATTTCACTTTTTAATCGTCTCGCCTTTGTTTGCGCAAGCCCGTCCACGCAGTGATGCTTATTGCTGTCTGCCAGTGCACTGACTCACTGCCCCGGCACAGCTGGTCCTACACGTTTCTACTCGCCAATGATGCTCTCTCAGGTCTCAGCCTGCCCCTTCAGCTCCAAAGGGGACCGAATTATACCCTGTTTGGCTTCCACTTAGTATCTTCTGTGCGTTTTTACTAAGTAATGGATTAAGTGTTGATATTTATAGTAACTCCGTTATTGATAATCCTGATGATAAGATAGCTTTGGTGTCTCCCAAAGCATTTATGTGGCTTCAGTAAATGCTTCCCCTGGATTCCCTCATCACAACACATCATCAGTCAGGCTCTGCCCATCGAAGAAACTTCACACAACTGAACATGTGTGTAGAGGCTTTGGAAGAGAATACCCAAATTGGAGCTTTTTAAAAATTCTGTTTTGATTTTACTGGTTTTCCATCTACTCGATACACACACGCATATGCGCGCGTGTACACACACACACACACACACACACACACCTTCTGTTTTTCTGGTGCTTTTGTAAAATAAAAATAGTCTCAAGTTGTTTTATAGCACCCAGACAATAACTTTCTAATTCTCTAGAAGGTTTTAAGATTTTAGCTCTTTCTTTTCTTTTCTTGTTTTATGTATGCACCAGCTTCCCCATCCCTATTAACGAAAAACAAAATCAATGCAATGTTGTGAGTGTCAGCAAGGTTGTTCTTCGGTTGCCGATGGTTTCCTCCTTACTATTTTGGGGTTAAAATGTTCTTCCTTTTTTTGAAGTTGTGAACATAATACATGGAAGTTTTTTGTTTATTGTCTTCACTTGGCAAAATCAAGAGTCACTTCCAGATTGGTCATCGCATTTCATCGTGAAACTTACCTAGGGCCTTTCAAGCTGCCTGAAACCTGCGTGCTGACTCGCGTGCGAGGTCCGCGATCAGAGACGCAGCAGCGCTGTGCCAACAGCCCCCGTGGTAACTGCAATAAACCAGACCACGGAGCGATGCCTGCCAGAGACTGGGCTGCTGAAACTTAATAGATTAGGTGATTGTTGCCTGTGTCCCAGAGGTCATAATTCTTGTTCAGATATTTCAAAAGGATAAGGTAATTAAGTTAATAATCCCTGTTGTTATAAATACTAGAGGTGGCATTGTTCATTTATTACCGGCTAACATCCACGCTATCGATTTACACAAGAATAACTTGGGGGGAGTTCTGGTATTGAAGACTCTAGAAAGGAAACAGGATCAAAGACTCCTAGATTAAAGGGTTGATTGAGGATAAATGTTAAAAGGCTTAATGCGAACAACACACTTATTACAAACAAGAAATCCCGGTCTTAGCTACTGCTCTATCTGGTGACAGGGATTTCACTTCCTGTAAAAACAAAACAAAAATGGAAACATAATTGAGCTAAGTAAATTGTTACTTGTGCAATTAACATAAAAGCTCTCATATTTAGATACCTTTAATTTACATTGGAAATGCAGTTTAACAGTTCATGTAGGTAGGGCCACACAGGAAGAAAACTGCCCTATAAAATATGTGCATATTTAAATAGTCGGTAGGACTAATGTTCACATGTGTTTCACAATTCTAACAAGTTCATTTATCTTTCCGTTGCATTTTGAGATCCTAATATCTAGAGTAGGTATCTGACCTCTTTCTTGAGAAACTCCGAGGGTACAAATTAAACTGCTAGATGGGCCTATTTCAAGCCACAGACATCCGAATGAGCATCGCCTCGCGGGCTCAAAGTCAGAGATAAATTGTTATGTGGGCAAAGAAGAATTTCAACAAAACATGAAAAATACAACTTATGGCAGGTTCCTGGTTCTAATGTCATTCCTTTCATGGTGCTGCAGAGTGGCAAGGGGTTGGGGGGAAAGGTCCCCCAAAAGAGACGTATGCAGAGTAGCAGCACTTCCAATCTCTCTGCCAAGATGGCCCAGGAGGGAGCCTTTGTAGCCCACTCACTTGCCTGAGCTAAAAGGCTCAGATTCTTCCCTCATCGCCCACCAGGCACCACCACGCTGACACCCATTCGTGGAGCCCCTGCGTTGCAGGGTCGGACTGCTCTCCATGGGGTTTCCAATGACTGCTCTTTGTAGACGTAGAACTCCAGGTCTGACTCTCAAGGGCCTCTGGGTGGACTCGAAGCTCCAACCTTTGATGGCAACCACTTTCCGGAGGTAGGTACGTGCAGTCAGCTTCTGGTGTGGGAGAAGGTGTCTATAGCCAAGTCTTTGTTACTGTCCTTCATGTCCCAGAGGTCAGCAGGCTCTATTCTTGCCTACATGGAAGTTTAAAAGTAGGTTAAGAACCATAAATAATTTGGTCTGTGAAGGGGATCCAAGACCACAGCCCGGGGCCAAATCCATCCCACCACCTATTTCTGTAAACAGAGTTTTATGAATAAAGTTCTACTGGACGGGATTCATACACATTCATTCGTGCACTGCCTTTGATTGCTAGAACAATGGCGTAGCTACTGCCGAGGTGGTGTGAGCCATAAGCTTACAATATTTACTACCGTCCCTTTTCCAAGAAAGGTTTGCTGACTCCTGGCTTCTAAGGTAGAAAGCACATGTTGTGAGCGGGAAGTCACCGTTTGCCTGGCGTGGGGGACAGTTTCTTAACGTAGAAACATCTTTTTTTTTAAGTTCTTTATTTAAAAGCATTGTCTTTCTCTTCACAGGGGGAAAGATTCCGTGCAAAGACAGATGCTCGCCTATTTTCTCACTACTTCACATTTTCATACCTGGTCTCCAGAATGTATTTTGAGGGAAAGGGAAAGATTTGGGGTGTGCATGATGAACACTGAAACAGGCAGGCCTTTGACAAAGTGTCCAGGTGAGTCCACCTTTACCACCTCTTCATCATCTCTTTTCGCCAACCCCCTCCTCTGGCCCTCTTCCGTTGCCTTAGCCTGCTCTGGGGCATAGCCAGTTTTCCCCTTATCTGGGTTAGTTCTTCCTACTGAGTTCTTAGCTGAGAATGACTTTGCAGTTCCTCCTCCCGCGGCATTTATAGTTTCAAGGGGGAATTTCTGAATGTGAGAAACAACGGAACTCGTCAATCAGAAATCCGGGTGTGTAAGGGGGCTCTCATGCCCCGATTTGCATCTCCCCTAGGTAATCCCTGGGCAGCCATCTCCAAGGTCATGCCCACCATCAGATGTTTCCACCATTCCTCAACATCACATTTTAAAAGGTAAAGAAGCACTTGCCTTTAGAAATCATTATGTGTTTCAGTTAGCTCAACGCTAAATGAGGCTTGGGAAATCAGAGTTAATTATTAAGTCCTCAAAACCTAGAAAATTGCTTATTGGTAGATCAAAGAATCTATGGGCACATTTTTAAAGGAAGGACGCCTGGTGATGCAATTATTAAGTGCTCAGCTGCTAACCAAGAGGTTGACAGTTCAAACCTGCCCAGCAGCTCACAGGAGAAAAACCTGCAATCGACTGCAATCCCATAAAGACAGCAGCCTGGAAGTAGAAAGAAAATGTTTTGAGAATGATGATGGCAACAAATGTACAAATGTGCTTGATACAATGGATGTCTGTATGGATTGTGATAAGAGTTGTACGAGCCCCCAATAAAATGATTTTTTAAAAACAAACAAACAAAAAAGACAGCAGCCCGGACACTCCTTTGGGCCCTTCCTACTGTCACACGGGGCCCACAGAGTCGACCTCGACTTAATAGCACCTAACAACCACCACAGAGATCAAAGTAGAAGTCATTCAGACTTCTCAGGAGAGAATAAAGTTACACTTGACTGGCAGGTTGGAATTGTACACAGAAATGTGGGTAAAGGGAGACAACGGACAATGTAAGATATGAAATAATAATAACAATATATAATTCATCAAGGATTCATGTGGGTGGGAGGGGAGGGAGGGGAAAAAAGAGGAGCTTATACCAAGGGCTCAAGTAGAAAATGTTTTGGAAATCATGATGACAGCATACCGTATATACTCATGTATACGCCGAGTTTTTTCAGCACATTTGTAATGCAATTTTTGTGGTAAAATTAGGTGCCTCGGCTGATATTGGGGTCATCTTATACTGAGTATATACAGTAGGTAGAAATATGCTTGATACAATTGATGTATGGAATGTTATAAGAGCTGTAAGAGCCCCAATAAAATGATTTTTTAATTAAATTTTAATTTTAAAAGAGCAAAAACAAAAACAAATTCACTGCCATTGAGTCATGCTGACCAATCGTGACCATATAGGACAGAGTAGAACTGTCCCGGTGGTTTTCCAAGATTATAACTCTTCACTCCTGGAAAAAAGCTGGTGGTTTCAAACCACTAACCTTGCAGTTAATAATCCAATGTGTAACTCACTTCATCACCAGGGCTCCTTAGTCTGTTCTGTATGTGCTATAAATTGCTTGATTTTTTTCTCAGACATCATTACTCTCTGCAGGCAAGTTGGTTTTGAGACTAAATCTTTGCAGTAGCTGATAACCCTATTTTCCCCCCATGAAGCAGAGTTGGGGGTGGGGGGTTTGAACTGGCAAAATTGGGATTACAAGGCCAACCCTGAACCCTGGATACCATTAGTAATGTAGAAAGCCAATTATTCTGACTCAGTGAGAGGATCACGGGGATCCTTTTGCTAGATTTCCCCCATGAACACAGACTCCGACAAGTGACAGAGATTGTCTGCAGTTGCAGGCATCCTGGTGGAGAGCTGACAGGAGTACAGCCCAGCTGCATTCTGCTGGCGTTGCTACTTTCCACCGCAGTGAGTCAAGTCAGTAAGAGCCGAGCAGAGACAGCGCAGGACTAGATGCTAAGGTAGAGAGAAGTAACATGGCGGAAAAAACCCTCTAAAATCAATCAAACTAGTTGTTGTACTGTTGACCGCAACTCACGGTGATGCCATATAAGTCAAAATACCTGTCCTCCATTAACTCACTAAACTCACAATCATTGGATCAATTCCAACCCATAAGTGATCCTGTACGACAGGGTATAACTTCCCCTGTGGATTTCCAAGACTAAGCCTTTAAGGGAGTAAAAAGCCTCATCTTTCTCCAAAGAGTGCTTGGTGGTTTCAAACTGCTGACCTTGTAGTTAGCAGCCCAACATATAACCAATACACCACCAGGGTTCCTCCCATGCTCCAGAGGGTTCATCAATGACTGATTTTGTTGTTAACGAGATCACTAGATGGGATCTCTGAGGCCTCTAGGAGAAGACTCAAACCTCCAAGGCTTCAGTTAGTAGGGGAGCATATTACCCTTTGCTTAGGGCCCCCCTAGAATCATAGTGTAAACTAACACAATGTTGTAAGTTTGTCTTTAGAAGGAGTCCTCTGGCAAGATGCTAACACACTTCTTAGCCTGTTCTTAATTCTCCTTTCCAGCCTCAATATATACCACGTTCCTTCGAACACAAGTTATTGTCTCTGCAATGTTTTTCACTGTACATCTTTCTTGCTCCTCCAGTACACTGAACTAAAAAATAAAAAAGTTATCTCTCAAGCCTTAGCTCCTACAATATTTTTCACAAAAGCTTTCTCTAGAAAATCAGATCATAGCAGTCTCTCATTGGGCGGCACACTGATCTTTTAGCATGTACTACAGGTACAGCAGCTGATCAAGAACTGACGATATTGAAGCAAGAAGCACGGGTTACACTGAAGGCATGAGTAAATAGCAAGGCTCCAGGAATTTATGAAATATCAATTTGAAATGTTTTAACAAAATTGATGCAAGGCTGGAAGCATTTATTAGTCTGTGCCAGGAAATCTGGAAGGCTGATACGAGTTCAGCCAACTGAAAGAAATCCATATTTGTGTCTGTTCCAAGGAGAAGTGCCCATGCTGCTTCTGAGCTAGAAGCAACCAAGCCTATATGGAAGAAGCACACAGCCTGTGTGACCATGAGGTGTCGAAGGATCAGGTATCAGGCATCAAAGAACAAACATTATATCATTGTGAATGAGGGGGAGTGGGAAGTGGGGACCCAAATTCCATCTGTGGGCAACTGGACACCCCCTTACAGGAGGGTCGCAGGAAGGAGGTGAGCCAGTCAGCGTGCAGGGTAGCAATGATGAAACATACAACTTTCCTCTAGTTCTTAAATGCTTCCTCCACCCTTCACCCCCATTATGATCCCAATTCTACCTTACAAGTCCGGCTAGACCAGAGCATGTAGACTGGTACAAATAGGAATTGGAAACACAGGGAATCCAGGACAGATGATCTCCTCAGGAGCAGTGGTGAGAGTGAAGCGAAGGTGGGGTACAAAGGGGGAACTTATCACAAGGATCGACATATAACCTCCTCGCTGGGGGACAGACAACAGAAAAGTGGGTGAAGGGAGACGTTGGACAGTCTAAGATATGACAAAATGATAATAATATACAAATTATCAAGGGTTCATGAGGGAGGCGGGAGTGGGCAGGGAAGGGGGAAAATGAGGAGCTGATGCCAGGGGCTTAAGTGGAGAGCAAATGTTTTGAGAATGATGATGGTAACAAATGTACAAATGTGCTTCACACAATGGATGTATGGATGGATTGTGATAAGCATTGGACAAGCCCCCAATAAAATGATTTTTTTAAAGAAAGAAAAGTGGCCAAAAAGAATGTGGAAATCATCAAGGAATATCATTAACATCGCCACCAAGAAAATTTCTGTTGAAGATAATCCAAAAGTGGTTGCAGCAGCACATCAATAGGAAGCTAGCAGAAAGTCAGGCCATGTTCAGAAGAGCACGTGGAATTGGGAATAGCATTACTGGTGTCAGGTGGATCTTGACTGAAAGCAGAGATACTAGAATAATGTCTCCTTATATTTTATTGACTGACTATACAAAAGCACTCAACTTTGTGGATCATAACAAATTATGGATAACATTGCAAATAATGGGATTTTTGGAACACTTCATTGTGTTCATGCGAAACCTGTACACATACCAAGTGTCCGTCATTTGAACAGAATAAGGAGTTACTTTAGGTTTAAAATCAGGAAAGGTGTGTATCAAGGTTGTATCCTTTCACCATAGTTGTTCGATGTGTATGCTGAGGAACTAGTTGGAGGAACGAGGCTTTTTGAAGAACAACTGACAACAGGATTGAAGGAAGACTCATAACCAGCAACATGCGGTGGACATCATCTTGCTTTGTGAAAGTGAAGAAGATGGGAGGCACGTACTAATCGAAGAGCAAAGAATACAACTGAAATATGCACTACAACTCAGTGTAAAGAAAACAAGAATCCTTGTCATTGAACTAATAGAAAACACTATGACAAACAGAAAATATTGAAATGGTCAGGAAGCTCATTTGCCTTGGATCCATAAGCAACACACATGGAAGCAACAGTCATAAAATCAAATGACAGATTGGCCTGGACAGAGCTGTTGCACAAGACAATTTGAGGGTTAAGGTGAACCTGACCCAAGCTGGACAATAAATAAAAACAATAAAATAGAAGAAGAATTGATACCTTTGAATTATGATATTGCCAAAGAAGATCGAAAGTACCACTAACTGCCAGAAGAACAAACAAATCTGTCTCAGAAGAGGTACATGCTCCTTAGAAGTATGTTCCTTAGAAGCAAGGCTGGTGAATCCTTGACTCCCAGCTGCTGGACATGTTGTCTGGAGAGACCAGTCCCTGGAAAAGGACACCGGGCTTGGTAAAGCACAGGGTCAGGGAAAAAAGAAGACCCTAAACGAGATGCATTGACACAGCGGCTACAGCTACGGGCTCAAACATTACAGCAATTGTGGTGATTGCACGAGACCAGGCAATGTTTCATGCGGTTGTACATAGGACACTGCATCTCATAGCCAGCTAGGCGGTACCACACAACAAGAACAACAGCAACAGGCATTTCAGTGGACCCTAGGTGGTGCAAATAGCTGAGCACTCCTGACTCAAAGATTGACAGTTTGCCAGAACTGACTAGAAAGCAACCGATTCAGGTGGATGTAATGCTCGAATTCTTGCTTTCCATGTAGGAAGCCTAGGTTTGAATCTCAACCAATATTCCTCATGCTCAACCACTCCCACCCATCAGTGGAGAGCGGAGTCTGGTTATAATGCTAAAGAGGCTTAAGGTGGACTAAGAAGAAATGCCTGGAAGTCTACTTTTGAAAATCAGCCAATTAAGCCCTGCGCATAACCATAATCTAATCTTCATTTTGTTCCATTGTATATGGAATTCTATGATTCAGGGCCATAGAGTAACTGCTACCAATAACATTGTCCTTCCATTTCTTATTTATACTACAGACATACCAATGTGCTCTTTTTCACAATAAATCCCCAAGTTTTTGCCTAAAAGAAGGTACATAATAGGCAGTCAATTAATATGTGCCAAATCTGAATTAAATTATCATTTCTTGTCTGTATAACCTCGTACCTCTTTAACTTTTCAAAAACAGTAGACTAGGGTAATATGTCTAGTATAGAATCATTCGGGAAAATGTGAGATGTATTAAAGGTCCAAGTCTGTTTCAAATCTCATTGTCTGTTAGGTTTTTGCTGACAAACCTCATTCCTAGGGCCATCTCCTGTATCCATAGGGCAGACGGCATCAAGTGGAAATGCCAACGTGTGCACTCTTTTACTGCTCCTTAATTGTTTCGTATCACTAAATCTTATCTCCCAGACAGATTATAGTTCAAATAAATTCAAATCAGCAAATGGTTATTGCATGACTTCTGTTTGAAGATCTAGGCTACTTGAATGCTGGAGCCTGTTCTTGGATTTTATTGACCTGTTTTACTTAATTCAACAAATGCTTATTGATCCTTTACTTTTGTAGATTATGTCTGTTCAGAGGGAGATCACATTTCCTTTCCTGGGCTTTATTTTTCTCCATTTTCTCTGTTTCCAAGAAAACTGTCAACATGCAACAGGGTCAAGGAGAAACTGACTAAGCTACATGGTCCCAGGCTCCACGTGGAGTTACATGCAGCAAAGTCACATGGATTGAGGCGAGCCTTGGCTGCAGACGTTCTCATCCAGAGAACAAAGTAAGGCAGAAAGGTCTTCTGGCAGCAGTTCAAGTCAGAAGTCAAGTGGTCCATAGGCTGTAGGATCCCTTCACATGATAGGGACCAGGAAAATAAAAACTTGGCCTAGGATGAAATAATAGGTGTCCCAGAGGACACCTAGAAACTATTGAAGAGTGAAGCTCAGGGAGAAACTTGAGACCTCCCTAGACTAAACTTCACACACTTTCTGAATTTCTGAGGGAAACGTGGCAGTGAGACAGTCCCTACCTAAAACTCTAGAATTTGAACCTTCCGGGGTCCAAAGGAGAGGGCATGTGGGGTCCCAGGAGTTGTGGCTGAGCCCCTGGGCTTCAGATCTGGGGAGCAGCAGTCAATTCTGCACATAGTGGCCATGAGGCTGCTGGCCTCCCATCTACCTCAGCACATATTAAGAGTGAACCTATAGGTGGAGACTCAGAGGACCCGGATGTCAGGAGGGAAAGAGGGACCTGATTGTACCAATAGCAGGAAAGACCAGAAAGGTTCAGGACGAAGAATTTAGGCAGGCATCAGGAATTTAGGTGTCAGTTCTGTGTGACTGCTCCTTATATCACTGGACCTCGTTAATGCATTGAAATGGGGCTTTGTGTGTCTGTCTGCATGAGGTGCTAAGCCGAAGGGTCCTCTTTCGTGCACCGTTATATTCTTAGGACAAGCAGAGTGCTTGCCACAGAGTGAGTACTCAAGGTATCTTGTCCCGCTAGGGAGTGAATTGCAGGCATGGGGTCAAATACATTCCGTAAAGCACAAAAACAAAAGTCAAAAGTGCTGACCGTGGGTGTAGCCTATGGGCCAGGTAAACAAGGGATCACGTCCAGAAGACAAAAGAAGGGAGTTCTGAAGAGTGAGTGCTTACCCGTCTCAGCTTCGGAGTCCGTCCCGGGTTTTAGCTATCGCTCTGCTTCATCCA
Organism: Echinops telfairi; assembly: GCF_000313985.2. NCBI lineage: Eukaryota > Metazoa > Chordata > Mammalia > Afrosoricida > Tenrecidae > Echinops > Echinops telfairi. The sequence continues at coordinate 83,422,857 of NW_022107431.1, read as the reverse complement.
CTTTCTACCTTGTGAACTTGAGTCAGTTGTTAAATTTCTCAGAAACTCACTTCCTTCTCTGAGAAATAAGAATTTATATCACCAGCTTCATGTGAAAGTTAAATAAGACAGTATACAAGTATAAAGAAGTTGGATCCTGTTCTCAACAAATGGTTGTTAAGAGGGCAGGAAAGAAAAGGCAAGCCCTGTCATTCCAATGACTAATGAGCAGCAGCATCCAGCAGTGGAGGACTGGAACCTAGAGATAAAAAATCGAGTGTCAGAGACGAGCAAATAAATAACAAGGAACTCAAATGGAAACTCAAAAACACAAGCCAAAGACTCAGGTGTTGAGAAGCAAGAGCCAGGCAGAGTGTGGGACACCACGATCGTATTGAATCCCTTCCAGGCCTGGATGGGGTGGCAGGGAGGACTGCAGTGTGATTCTGTGCCAACAGCTTCCTAAAGCAGTGTTCTTCCGTGCCTTAAAACAGAGCTGTCACAATCAGTAGGCGGGTATGAGCTCTTCAGACGACGTAATAAGTGCACTTGGCAGAAGCTAGGATGAGAAGGGGCATGAAATGGGCCCGCTCATGAGAGCGAGGCACAAGGTGAATGGTCCATAAGTAGTTGTTGATCATTTACTTTCGTCATTGGTGCAATTGTTCCAAGGTGGACAAGTGCCTCAGCCCTCATTGGATTGTGCAACTCTTTTCAAAACAGACAAGGTTGAGCATCTTATTTGAAACAATTCTGGAAGGTGATGATGTTTTCTAAACTTGCCCCACTATCTCATCTGTAGGATCCCGGGTATATTCTACGGACCGTCTCACCATTTACTATTAACATCTATCCAATGCTATAGGTAGTGCCACCTTTGCCAGTGAGGAAACAATCTGTCTTGGCTAAAATGTGAGGAGCCCTTGTGACATAATGGTTACAAGTTGGTCAGCACTTCAAAACCAGCAACTGCACCTCGGGAGAAAGATGAGGCTTTCTACTCCTGTAAAGAGTTACAGTCTCAGAAACCCACAGGGGGCAGTTCTACCCTGGCCCACAGGGTCAGTTGGGTCAGACAGAATTGACTTGATGGCAGGGAATTTTTGGGTGTAAAAGATAAGTGAGCCAAATTAAGGAATGTTAGAGTTTTGTTTTGTTTTGTTTTTATTTCTGTGTACTTTAATCTTTTTTTTTTTAACATTTTATTAGGGGCTCATACAACTGTTATCCCAATCCATACACACATCAATTGTGTAAAGTGCATTTGTACATCGTTTCTCAAAACATTTTCTCTCCACCCAAACCCCCGACATTAGGTCCTCATTTTTCCCCTCCCTCCCCGCTCCCCCCTCCCTCATCAGCCCTTGATAGTTTATAAATGGATATTTTGTCATATCTTGCCCTGTCCGATGTCTCCCTTCACCCACTTTTCGGTTGTCTGTCCCCCAGGGAGGAGGTCACACACAGTTCCATGTAATCGGTTCCCTCTTTCCTACCCGGGAATGTTAGAGTTGATCGAAGGAAACAGCAGGCCAAGGTAAGCACTTGGCCTTGATGGTAAGGTTTACTCTCCTCCATGAGAGTAAAGACCTGACGCTCTGCACCGCGAAAACCATCAGCGTTAGAAACCTGGGCAGTAGTTCTAGTTTGTCTGCAGGGTCTCTGAGAGGCAGCGCAGGGGAGATGGAAGAGCGAATCTTGTCCTTCCCAACCATCGAAAAATTTATTCAAGAGCCATCGCATATCTTTACAAACAAAAGAAGTCACCAGGATCTGAATAGTCCCTTTTTCTAGTTTTTCAAACATGAAACTACGATCGTTGAATTTCTCATTTTCAATTTTACTTCCAAGCCATATGTATACACTTGAAAGAGCCACACCGGGTTCCGGAGCCGCAGGACTGACCCGGGTCAGAGGCACAGGGAACAGCAGACATGGGTCTGTCACCCCACACGAGCCTCGGGGCCGCCTTCTCTTTCCAGCCCCGCTCCAGCTTTCTCAAACGCTTGCTCAAGCAGGTAGCCTTTAGGAGGTCCTTTGGGCTGGTTGTTAGGGGTTTTTTTCTTCCCCCTGGTTAACGAATCTGTTTCCGCACATGAGAGCAACAGGCATTGCACAGAATGCAGTTTTCTTGTAAAAATGTCAGTTGCAATAAAAGGAATCTGGAGCTCGCCTGGCAGCCTGGGGGCTGTTCCAGGATGAAGTCAGAGCCCCAACGTGTGTCTACATGACACCAAACATCCAGTTACAAAGTGAAAAACTCAAGCAGTCATCCAGATGTCTTATCTGCTTGATGTCAAGCATCCTGATGTTTTCAACTACCCAGATGTTTGACATCAGGCAGGCCAACACCCCGAAACTGGAAACATGTAGGTATTTGGTATCCCGGAAAGACGACCTTGGACCGCTGGGCTGTGAGGGACAGGAGCTTGGACAGGTTGATAGGGGCTATGACTCTGATAAGACCTCCATGAGAGTCAAATCATCAACCGAAAAATGTGGAGCCAAACACGAAGTTTAATAAAGCTTTGCTAGAGGAACCCATATTAAGAAAAGTACAAGCCCATGGAAATGACCTTGCAGTTGCTCAAGTAGGCAAAAGCCTTTTTTGTTGTTGTTGCATTGATTACCCACAACCCTGGGAAAGGGCAGCCCCAAGCTGTGCTCTAAAGTAAGCCAACATTTGGGTCTGATCGTGTACTGATTTCAGACATTACTTATTAAACTGGGCCTTCCGCTTCCCCAAAGTAAGCCTAGACTTCTAGACTGGAATCAGAACGGGTCCATCTTCTCCTGAGTGGCCGAGTCAATCCTACTTCCTGATATGGCCCTTTGGTATGAACATGCACAAGGACTGGACTGACTTCTAAGGAGCCAGAGTTAGCCGGGTCCCACCAGGACAGATGCATTCTCTTTTCTCCATAGTACTCAATGCTAGTCCCTGATTCTGGCTATTGATGATGCCTTACTCGTCTCTCCCTTGTTCCCCCCAAATTCTGAGAAATGAGAACAGCCATGGAAGA
>NW_022107431.1:83405838-83419444 GCF_000313985.2 Echinops telfairi | reverse complement strand
GAGAAGAGGATCTGAACATCTGTGCTTTTTCTTATTTACAGCCCTGTCAGGAAAACGGGAAAAACAGCGCACAGAACTTCCACTGGAATTCTCTTTCTGCCACCCTTCTGCTAGTAGATGCCGCTAGGAAGAAATGGGCTATTTCGATGGTCTCTTGTAGACCTGTGGTCCACAGCTCCTCCTCGACTCATGCCTCCCGCGATGGTGAGCGAGCCCTTCATACTCACTGTGTTGTGGGGAAGCCTCCTCTCCTGCTCACATCTGGATGGGGGCCATTACCGCCCAGGGGAGAAGCAGAGCTGTTCTGACCGTGGGGGCTTGACCCAGCCTTTTCTCTTTGAGGATGGCTCCTTTGCTATTTCTTTTCATGTGTATTTTATTGTTAAGGTGGTTTGTTACTGGTTGGTGGACTCATTTGGTTTTAAATGTTATTGTGACAAAAGTCATGGCAATGACTGTGTTCATCCTAAATGAGCTCATCAATACCATAATTGTTCAATCAATCAGGAGAGTAGCAATACCTAATCTACACATAAAGGAGGCAGACATCTGTTTTCCTTGGCAGCGGTCTGTGTCCAGCCCTTGCTCCATACCATGTGTGTGCCTGTTCACAACAATAGCTTTCATCCTTGGGGGTTGGTAGTGTAGTTAATTGATGCCTTTATCTTTTCATGAGTGATGCCAGCTCACATCAAAACACACACACAAGCAACAAAAACAGGGGGGAGGACCCCAAAACACACTACAAAGCCTTGGTTTTCTATCTAGTGGAAACAGAGAACCTGAAAGCCAGACTCGGTCTTGGGAGGAAAATAAAGAGGCTTTCACCCACACTGAGCTGGCACGTCTGCGTGTGTCCTCTAACGTGCCTGCCTTCCCTGAGAAGTCGATGAATCTTCAGGTCTGGACACTGCCAACCTGATTTTTACCTTTGAGAAATCTGTGTCAATAACAATAGCAGAGAAGGAGAGCAAAGTGTGTGTTCACTGGATGGAAAAAAAGACGCCAGAGAGCCAGGTAGGAAGCATTTCCCTGTGAGCCTGGGAGAGGCTTGGGAGAGCCAGCTCCCTGCTCAAGAAAAGAAAACAAACAAACAAAAGGCTGAAATGTGTATTTTTGAAAAACACTGGGGACAAAACCAATTGTTTGTTTGCTGTAGTGCTCTCCAGCTGGGTAGTCTGCAAATCAGGAAAAGAGTAACCATCATGTCCTCATCCCAAGAGAAGCATCGAAGTCTTGAGGAGGCAAATAATTCTAAGGGCCACGTTTCTTGCACAAGAGAAACCAGAGCCTTACAGTCAAGACGACGTATCCATCCCCATTGAGAAGCATGCTTTTGACCGAAAAAAACTCCCAACTAAAAAGTGAATGATTAGAATTCTGGTCCAATTCCATTGCTAAGATAAGATAAGCCATAAAACATTTCAATGAAAGTAAAACACAATGCACAATTAAATAGCGAAATGGGCATGTGTTAAGATAAAATCTGTTTAAAGGAAAAAGCTTTGCACTTCCAGGAAACTAAACAAAACTCACTGCAGTGGACGCAATGGAGACTCCTGGCGGCCCTGTAGGACAGACTGGACCTGCCCCGGGGAGTTCCCAAGACGGTAACTCTTTACAGGAGTAGAAAGCTCCATCTTTCTTCCACGGAGCAGCCGCTGAGTTCAAACTGCTGACCTTGCCATTAGCAGCCCAATGTGTAACCCCGACTTCGCCAGGGCTGCTGTTCAAAACCTGCCATCTGAACTCTTTTCAGCACTGACCACCACCACCAACACCCAAGTCCAGATCTTGTTTCCATGTAAATATGAAAGCGAGTGTTATGACTTCGTTTGTAGACAGCCACTTCATTGGTAGCTTACGTTACTTGTTTTCTGTTAAGTTGAACTAGTTGCAAGGATATTTTAAGAGTCACATTTTCTTTGCATTTTAAATGATTAAAGGTATACAGAACATAGGGCCCCAGGGATCTCTGGGTGGTACAAACAGTGAAGCTGCTTGGTCGGTAACATGAAGGTTCCAAGTTAAAGTCCACGCAGTGGTACTTGGGAAGAAAGGCCTGGCGATCTACTTCAGAAGCAGCAACCACTGGGAACTCTCAGGAGCCCAGTTCTCTGGTGACATACATGAATTCACCCTGAGTCTGAGTTGGCTCAGCCGGCAACTGGCAGTTTTTATTTGCAGTCAGCTTATCAAATTTTAATTTTTTTCCTATTTCTTTCTAATCTATTTTTAAAGAAAAAAATGCATTCCACAATTTGTCAAAGCTTCTTATATACTCTTCCTCTAATTCCACCCCCTTCAGTCCTCCTGGACTTACCCATCATCTGGAAGCTGTTGTCTCTTATGCCTGTTCTCATGCTTTTAGACTATGTGTCTGCATCATCAGTGTGTAAGACTATATACTTTAACTTCATTCGGAAGAAAGATGGGGCCTTCTACCCCCGTAAATAGCGACAGTCTCGGGCAGCACGGCAGGTGTCAGCGAGTCAGCACGGACTCCATGGCAGCTGAGTTTGCTTTGGTTTGACTTCATTATCACACTTTCTTATGCCTGTGAAAGATAGACATCGAGAAGGCAGGAGCAAAGAAGAATGAATGCATTTGAATGATGGTGCTGCTGAAGAATATTGAAAGTCCCATGGACTGCCGGAAGAGCAGGCACATCTGCCTTGGAAGAAGTGCAGTCAGAGTGCTCCTTAGAGGCAAGGATGGCGAGGCGTCGTCTCACACCCTTTGGACATGTTATCAGGAGAGACCAGTCCTTGGAGAAGGACGGCATGCTTGGGAAAGTACAGGGGCAGCAAAAAAAAAAAGGAAGGCCCTCACCAAGAAGGATAGACACAGTGACTGGCCAAACAGGCTCCCACATGGCACTTGTGAGCACGGCGTGACCCTGTTTCTTTCCGTTGTTGATCGGGTAGCCATGAGCAGGAACTGACTTGACCGCAGCAGTACCACCAGTGTGTTCCATTATGAAATGATCTGTTTCTCGTTTCACCTCTTGTCCTGATGAGAGAGCAAGCATTGAGAAAATAGAGACTTGTCATTCTAGTTGTGTTGTGTGGCCAGACTCCGATATGCGGAGGCTTCAATAAATATTTATTGATTGTTGAATGAGTGAACTCTACTACTCTAGTTTCCAAAGAAATGGGTGGGATGTCAGACCAAAAACATTTTTAGGGTAGTTGGACTCTCAGGGATGGGGATGGAATTTAGGGACAGGGTTATCATTATCAAGAGTAAAACATATGAAAGAAGAGTTTCTCAAGAGAGACCGTGGCATCAGCTAAGTCCACACTGAAGAAACACACCAGCCTGTGTGATCTACAGATGACAATAACAAAATCCAAATATGATGAAGGGAAAAATATCAGAGCTTAAACTGCGATCACCCAATTTGTATAAGGCTATGCAGGACAGTGGGGGCCCAGATCCATCTACAGAGTATCTAGTCAGATTAAGGCTCTGGGAGACCCCCTCTGGCCACAGGTGAAGGACAGCTTTACTATCAGAGAGGATTGTAAACTTGATGGTGGACTGAAGCATGGCACAATATGACACGTGGTCAGTTGACCTCTCTCTTGACTCAACCTGAATGTGCTCTAGGCTCAAAGATTTCTCGCTGTTCCATGGCAGGAATTTTTTCTCTGTCTTTTTAAATATTATTGGTGGCCTTTTCTTTCTTACTCTTTTTTATCTTTGCATTATTGTTATTATTTTCTGTTTCACTTGTTGTTTGTTTCTTATTGTTTCCATTAGGTTTTACAGTCTATGACGTACAGAAGGCGTGAATGCATAGAACCAATGACTGATGCAATGGTTTATGGGCACGGGAGAGGAGGAGGTTGAGGGGAGCAAATAGTGAACGTGGGAGGGAGCGCTCGAACTGATTGTGATGGTGCACATACAACGCTTTTTGAAAGTGACTTAACTATGGAAATGGATGCTATGTGACTATTGCATCAATACAACTACTTACAAAAACAAAAACAAGTTGATCAATCGTTACCATGGGTGAAGGAGGAAGAGGTTTTCCTTAGGGGGCATTGAGTTCAGGTTAGTGATGGTGGAATAATGTGGAAAATGATATCAGTAAGTGTTGAACAACATGAAGAGTATAATAAATGGCCCTGAATTATACATGTAAAATTGTTGAATTAGAGAATGTTTTTTTTTGCGGGGTGTGGGGGGGTGTTGCGTGTGTGTATAATGTTTGAAATAAACTTTTAAGTTGTTACAGACTCCAAGTCCTCTTTAGTTTTACTTTTCCTCCTTTCTTAGCCACTCAGACCCATATTTAGACGTGAGAGGTAAGAAATCTGGAAGATTTCTGTGTCTATTTTTGTCACAATTTAAAATATACACAATGACACTAATAACAATGAGTACAAGGAAGAAAAAAAAAGATCTAAATCAATTGTGGTAATGATTATACAACTTGATATGTTTGAATTATTGAATTATATGATATGTAAATGCAGCGCCAATAAAATGGTATAGATAGACAGATCAATAAAATGGTATAGATAGACAGATCAATAAAATGGTATAGATACACAGATCAATAAAATGGTATAGATAGACAGGGATCTGAATAGAGACAGCGATAGATGACACAGATATCATCACTTTAAAATCAGGAGTGGGGTTTAAGGCGAGGCCTTAGAACCAGAGCAGAAATCAAAGAGAGTGAACAGGCTAAATTACCACAGAGAGACTTCCTGCCATAGCCAGATCTGGGCCTCCTAGTTCTTTTATCCCTCCTGATCAGGGCAGGGCAGGACCTGCCATGACAGTGGGCTGAGCAGGTTGATGTCCATTCTTGGACTTGGCTTACTGGCACAAGTGGAAAACAGCAAGAACAAGGCATGCTGTGAAGAAAGCCTGTGACGTCAGGGAACATCATGAATAGTGTATAGAGGGTGCAAGACAGGACACACGCCGACAAGTGAGAGAAAAAGGAAGGCAAAAATGATGGAGGGTCTTGATTTCTCACAAGATGTTCACCCTGGTCTGTTAGAGAACAGGAGATCACTTGGCTATGGCTTTGCTGTGTGGTGTGCTTTAGGTAGAAAAAAAAGTAATGTAATGATTTGGAAACTTTCGCCATTTTTCTTTGGACAGAATTCTTGTCTGTTTATCAATGACATATCTAGCTAATACAGTGCCTAGCATATAATAGAGCTCAAAAAAATATCGTTGAAGGAATTGGTTCTCAACGTCAAGTTGAGATGGTGAGGAGCCTGAAGGGGAACAACTAATTTGAAAATGTGTCCAAAAGGTAACTTTGGTTTATTGCAATCAGACTAAGTAGAGGCCTCTATTAGTAAGCAAAGAAAGACTTAGCAGGATTTGAAGGTGAATGTATTGTCTACTTGGGAAGGAAGTTGAGGCAGGACACGACAGAATGGAAGGACTGCAAGCACACCCTCCGTTTCACGTCTCAGTGACTGCGCACACAGAGACGTCGGAAAGAAGAGCCACTGGGAGGTGGAGTTGGCAAGGGCAGGGTGGATATGGGACAGGTGTGAAAGCCTCCCCTGAACAGGGTGGTTGACGAGGTGATTAAAATGTGCCCAGAGTTCTCTAGAGGACTAGGAGAAAAACAAATGTTTACCTTCAAGCTACTTTAGCCATTTCCAGAAAGAAGCAAAGGAGGATTAAACCAAAATAGATTTGAGAATATCAACTGCATCGTAAGAGTCCAGTTGGACCCAACCTATCAAACGTGTTTCATTATTCGGAAACAGAGTAAGATGCAGGGATCATCACGAGAACTAAGAGGTCTACGGGGCATGGCACCACACAGCAAGTTCTACTAGCTCCTCAGCCCCTAACTCCCTGGCCTCCAGGCAGTTTCTGCTTCTCAGGAGGCAGTCGCCATGAGTGGTAACTAGCACACCAATGGAGAGAGATTGCCAACCTTTGAACTCTGCCTCTGTCATTCACTTCACAGGTTACTGAACCTCAGTGCCTTCATCCGTAAAAGGAGAAGAAGAAGAATAGTGCCTACCTATGGGGTTTCACTTTACCCGAAGAATTTGAGCTTTGTGGTAGGTTCTTAAAAGATAACCTCTAAAACCTTGGTGTTTCCCCCGTGGTTGAAGCGTCTTTTATGGGGCTTCCAGACCACACACCTGAGGGTTCGCACTGACGAGGTGATTCAGGTAGTGTCTGGCCTGGGTAGAAAGATCCCCTCATGATATCAGCTGACCATCAGAGACGGAGGTTTGACCCAACCAATGGTGCATTTGAAACGAGGCCTCTGTAAAGGCTCTGGCCTCAGGAGCTCCATAGGTTTTCTGGTTGGTGAGAGACCATGATGCACAGGGAGTGAGACAGTTAAAATTCATTGTGCCCACCTGGCTGATAAACACATGTGGGATTGATTGAAGAGTAGAGGGATAAATAGCTCGGTGAACCTCACCTTTCCAGTTGTCAGGTCTCTTACTTTCTGATGGTGGGGCCAGGGTGCAGCTGCCTTAGCCAGTTCCCTGCTTCAGCTGGCAAGGCTCACTTCCTGTCAGACATCCCTGAGGAGAAGCCACATGGACCTACCCTGATGCAGCCCTGGGTGCTGGAGCAGCCGTGTGGAGACCCCTGCCAGCGCTGAGATGCTTACACATTCACTGATTCGGCTTTCCTCCTGCAGTCGGTGTCATTGCGCGTGTTCTGTGAGATGGAGGAGGACTTTGTGGATTGGTGTTGGACGTATGGGCTAATGTTGGACTTGTGGGTTTGGCAGCACTGGGTTGGGATGTTTTCTTGATGTGCACTTATCCTTTATATAAAACTCTCTTTTATACATAGGAGTTTCTGTGGATTTGTTTCTCTCATGTACTCAGTCTAGCACAGGGAGGGTGGTGTGCTTCATGTCAGCCACCTTTCCTGACGTTGCCCTATGTGTGTCTCTACTGTTCCCTGGGCCTGAGCGGTAGGTGTCCTTTACGCTGTCATAAAACTGGGATTGTGAGGATAGTGTTATTCTAAGGGACGTGAGTATTGAACCAGAGAGAGTAGTGGGAGCCAGCAGGTCAGAGGCGCCGGGGCTAAGGCCTGAGTTGTATCGAGAGCAGAAGAAAACCCTCCCATGGAGGGATGTCAAGGGTTAGGGACCCTGCAGGACAGGGTAGCACTACCCCATGGGTTTCTGAGGCTGTGATTGTTTCCAGGGGCAGAAAGCCTCATCATTCTTCCACCGTGTGATGCGTGGTTTCAAATTGCTGACCTTACCGCGAACAGCTGTAGCCCACTCTGGCACCATGGCTCCTGGAGAAGGAAGAAAGGACCCCTGCCCCTCCTCTGCCCCTCCCCCACTCCCAACAGGTAGTTAGCAAATCAGAAGTGAGGGTCTGGGGCAGACATGGCAGTGTGGAGGACTGTGCCCTGGCATGTGTGAGGGCTGGCCTAGCTGGAAGTCTAAGTGGTTACAATCAGAAGAAGAAGATGCGCTTCACGTGCCGCCGGTGGCTGAACCAAGAGGAACAGAATTAATGAATTGATTTGGTATCAGAGAAATGGTTTAATTTTTATTCACTCCCTACCTCATGATAATGTGACCATCAGATTAATAAACGCAGGTGAAGCATTTAGCATCGTATGTGGCCCATAGCACACTCAACCGGGGTCCTCGAAGCTCTGGGTTGAGGACTGGAACGTGTACCTTGGTGCCCACCGATGGCCACGGTTCGCTTACCCTGGTGTTTCCTGATCCATGGGGAATTGTAGAACCTTTTCAATAAAACAGAAGAACAAAATACAAACTCCTACCCCTGTTCAATCCGCTGAAGGAGGCCACTTCCTTATATACAGATTTGAAAACACACCACTTAGGCAAGTTGCCACAGGATTAAGTCTTACGCCTTGCCACAAGTTAGCAACTCAGGTGCACTCGATTCTCACAATTGAAAAAGCCCTGGGAGAATTTCAGCACTATTGTTTTAGATACTTCCTTTCACCCGCCTTTGGATTTGTCTCAGTGCCAATTTTAGACAATAGATTATTAACCTTTAAAAAAGGGAGTTCCATTCAATATTGAGAAAAGGGAAAATGAATCTCTGAACTGAATGTCAGTGATTGCCTCCTGACTTGGCCAAAGTCATAACTCTCCAGCTTGGTAAATTCAACTATGAGGTATTTTCGTTTGCTTATTTGTTTAGTTTGCGTCTTAGTTATCAAGTGCTCCTTTACGAGAGATACCTTACGTGGGCAACTTTAACAAACAGAAATTTATTCTCCTAATTGAGGAGGCTAGACACCCCGGTCCCAGCCAGAGAAGAAGGCTTTCTCTCCGTGTCCACTCCAGAGCAGGCCCCTCTCTCAACATCTGTGGGCCCAGTGGCCCTTGGAGATTGTCTTATGTCTTGGCAGTAATTGATCCCTGGGTCTAGTAGGTTCTTCACACAGGGATGCCTGGTCCAAAGGACATTTTCTGCTCCCGGTTCTTCTTGATAGTAGTCAGGTGGTTTCCACTGGGCTGTCATCACTCTCCTTTTATCTCTTGAAAGATAAAGGTGATGTAAGCCACGCTCCAGAGAACCTACCTCACTTTTACACCTGGATCTGGGCTATAACATGCATCCCACCCTCATGCTGCCTCACTAACATAACGACATAATACAGTCCTCAGTAGCTTGATCTCATCTTGCTCGGTGGACACATTGCGGGTAGGTGCTGGTGAGTTCAAATTTATAGCAATCCAATGTATAACAGAGGAAACCACTGCCCCGTTTAGCATTGTCCTTACGTTGCATGTTATGTTTGAGCCCAGGATGGCAGTCTTGTGTCAGTTCATGCATTTGCATAGAGAGGTTAGGGTGCACAGCACATCACAAAATGGAGGATAATTATGTCAAACTACAAAATGGGGGACAACCAAATAACACTTGGAATACTGCCCAGCCAAGGTGACACATTGGGGGGCGGGGGAGAGGCAATAATTTAATCTATTACAGTTTTTCATATTTTTTAAATAAGAAAGTTTGTTTTAAATGAGCCCATCTTTCTATTTGGTTCATGGTTGCCTGACTGTCACAAGTGGATGTTCAGTAGAATTTATTTGAATTGCCATTTGTTATTTTTAATAAATGAATTTCAATAATAGCTTTATAAGATTCAGCCACCAGAAAGCATTAGTAGGCCAGATGTATTGATAGCCCCCAGTCAATCTGTAACTGACAAGTAAAAGTGTAGCAGGAAACCCTAATAATGAAACGTGCAGGTGTATCGGAGCCAAGGAAGCAGAAAACAGCAAGTAGGTGACAACTGCGAAGAGGTGCAACCGTGGCAGCTGGGCGTCTTTGAGGGCTTTCTTCACACATGGGCAGACCTTCATCTGTTTGTGAATTTGCTTTAGCCATCCAAACAACTCTTGGCTCAGGGTTATTTTCCATCCTCTTTCAAGATAACACCACATAGCTATAATCAAAGAGCTATTCTAACAAACAGGTTGTTTTAATTCTTTTTGCTCAGTAGTCCTTCCTAAAGTAATAGAGAGTTCAGGTTATCCTATCTTTGTGTCATGTGGTACTAAATCACACTCCAAACAGCGATAAGGAGAAAGCCCAAGTGGGGTGAGCATGGGGGCTGTAGACTTTGTCCCCCAGTTCAGGTCCCGGTCTCTCCAGGGGGCGGAATGTTTCCAGTTTAAGTGGTTGCAAGAAGTCTCAGAACTGGGTGGGGCAGGATAAAGGGAATAAGGAACACAGTTCTGCCATTGGCTGAAAACTGTCTAGACCCATCTGAGTCCCATGGGGGGAGGGGGGGGGAAACTGGCTGATTTCATCTTGTTTTGTCCGTGAATCAGAGTGGCCTTGAGCAATCACATGCTCCCCTGGTGTCCCAACTTTCTCTCCTGTGAAATGGAGGCCTTTGCTCTCAGCTGCCGAACGTGGAGAGTGGGGGGTTGCCAGGGAAATCAAATCGTTATGCTGCGGGTCTTAGGGCTTCACTGCCCTCGTTCTCAGTCTCTGCCCCTAGACTGTGCATTCGACCCCACAGGCTCTGGTTTCAGTCAAGAAGGAAAATGAGTGCTAGACTGCCCTGAAGGATGTTTTTCCTCCTGAAAGCTAACTTGTTGTCTGTCAGGCCCCACCTCACCTCACACTGAGTGTGCATGAGTTCAGAGACGTCAAGGAGTCTGGTAATCTTTTATGGATGAAAACTACATACAAACTATGGCTATCGGAAGGCAGAGAGCCATCGGTGGCTCCATGGTAGCATTCCTATTTCTTGCCCTCTGGGGCGGACACGTAAGGAGTCCTAGTGGCATACTGTTATGCGTTGAGCTGCTAACTGAAATTTCAGCGGTTTGGATCCACCAGTAGCTCCACAGGAGAAAGCTGAGACTCTCTACTCTCGTGAAGAGTTAACAATCTCTGAAGACAACTGCGACATGGGGCCTGTGCTACAGTGTTTCTGTGAGTCAGAATCAACGTGGTAGCTGAGAGAGAGAGAAAGAATGAGAGACATGGGCTTGATGCGTGGGCGGTAGATGTCATAGGAAGCCATCACCCCTCTGTGATCTGAGGTTTGCACGTTGCTGTGAAGCATTCACAGTAAGATGGTCTAGAAATCAAAGTCTGAAATGTTACAATCGGTCGATGGAAACCCTGTGAATCACAGCAGTCTTATTTCCAGCTGTCTTAGGGATGGCTCGGGACGAGGTCAAATTAACGGCAGCTAAGTTCCAGGCAGCCTCTCAGGCACTAATAGACATGCAACATGTATTAAGTAAAAACAACCCTTTCAAAAGAATCTGAAGCCATTTATGCATAATTATAATCTTCTCACTTACTTCCCCACCATGCATACTGGTGAGGTCATGGAAGTGGATTACTTATTCAAGAAAGATATTTGCTCCTAGGATCGGAAACAGGTGCGTTTTTATGTTTTATTCCGCATACAATAGCTTTGTGCATGTTCAGTTAATATAGAAGACAGTTACCAGGGTCTAGAAATGGTGTGACGCCTCAACCTCTGAGCACCGTCAGGGCCCAGAGAAAGGCAAGCAGGCCATAGGCAGATGAGGAGCAATCTTTCAGCAGCAGGCTGCAAAGGGGATTCTGTCTCCGGAAGTCAACTACTTACTCCCACATGCCCTGTTGGTTTGTTGACATTTTGCATGAGCGTACAGTCAGGCCAGGACCTGTACTTGCCATTTAGGACCCATGACCTCTTCAGTATCCCAGCCCCTGCGACATGGGGGCTGTTTATGGAGCCAAGCAGGATGCTCTTTTCTCTCTGCAGTTATTCATCCTCACTGGGCGAATCAGAGGCTGATTCTAACTCGCGACGACCCCATTGTGGAGTTTGCCGAGCTCTGGTGGGAAAAAAATCCCAAAGAGCCCTAGAGCACCCTCAACTGGACTCCTAAGCGTGCCTTCAAGCAAGGGAGTCAGCTGGCCTTAGCTGTTTATTAGGAGAAGAAGAAAAAAAGTCCAGAACAATTAGTGTGCTCCTACACATAGGGTGTTCATCAAGCATTGAGCGTTTTTAATTTCCAAGTCTTCGTTCCACGAGAGAAGCAGAAGTAGGCTATATTCATCAAAGAGGGTTGTTGCCCACCTACATGAACAACCCGTGTGACCAAACAGGGTTTGCTTCGCTGTCCTCCTGACAGGCCCCTGGTCCGTCTCAGAGCCACTGGGTGGATTCAAACTGCCCACCTTTTAGCAACCTTAATTGCTGCACCACAGAGGCCTCTTAAGAAACTTGTTCGGAAATATGAACAGCTGAAAGGTTAACACATACCATGTACACTTGATCCTACTCGACCATCCAACTGACACTTTCAACCAGTGGTTGCAGTAGCTTTAGGTCTTCTCGCAATGTGGTTCTGAACCTCACGCCTCCTTCCTGTCACCTGCGCAGGTTTGCTGGCGGCTCTCTTTTTCCTGCAGAAGGTGCCTTGCACATCCGACCTCATTTCATGACTCACTTGACATCTTCCTCGAAAGCTTGGTGAGGGTGTTTTGTGATGTGGGCATATAGGCTTCGCAGACATGTGCCAGCTCATCAGCTGCCCTTGGGCACCGCAGGGGAGCCTTCGAATGCCACGTTGGGGCCTGTCTGAGGTGGCACCCCCTGAATGACAAGTCTCCTCACACAGTGCGGAGTTGATTTCCAATCCTCTTTTCAGAGTCTAAGTAGCCCTTAGCTGGTTGGTAAAGTTAGCTGATGGATGGCACTCTGGCCATATAGAATCCACTGCGAACATTCTTGAGAGACAGAGTTGAACAGGTAGCAAGCAGTTGTAAAGGGTAAACTTGAAACGCCTGAAAGGCTGGCGGGTCAAATCAACGCCAAAGGTGCGGGGAAGAAGGCGGGTGGTGAACTAATCCGAGGGCGCAGGTCTGCCCCGCACACAGGGGTCCGCAGGGGTGCAACGAACCACCGCAACAGAGCTGGGGTCAACGGTGCGGCATCCAGGGAAACCTGGCTACGGGGGACTTATCGTTGCCCCCCGCCCCGGGCTGCTGCTCTTCCGCACCTACATCTCCCAGTGCCTCTCCATGTTTTCGTGAGACAAAAGAAGCCCAGCTGAGACTTCCACAAAGAAGAATACAGGGAAAAGGAGAGAATACCTTGAGCAAGAATAGTCTGGAAGGAGCCAAAAGTGGAAAAGGAAGTCTAATTCTGTCCAAGTCCGGGGGAAAAAAGTGTTTTGAGAAATGTAAACAAATCAGGAAATCCTGGCACTTACTCCAGTTCCGATCTGGGGACCCGCACCGGTCCTTTCCCTAGCAGCGAGCTGCTGTTTGTGAATGAACTCCAGATTAAAGTATTCATTGAGCCCTGCCAGCCCCCCAGTTCCCAGCTCTCCTCTGGCCTATGGCATCGCTTAAACCTTAAAATAATAATAATAATAAACATGTGCATGTTATTAACTCTCCATATTCAAATGGAAATACAATGCTATCATAAATCTCTCTTTTCTAAATGTAAATTCCTTTCTCCAGCGTGAAGCTGCAGGAAAGCCATTGTATCTGAGTAATCTGAACTTGAAAGAGAATCTTTGTTAACCCAGTTATGATAGGGGAAACATGTTTTTCACTGAGTCGAAAGATTAAAGTTGGTTGTAAAAAGGGGTGGGGGACTGAGGGAGAATTATTGGCTGTTCAGCTAATGATTAGATACAGAACTTCAAGGACAAATTAAGAGGCACATAAGACAGAATCATGCAGATAAGTGAAAACAGCTCTAATGATATTAAATAAAAGATGTATTGTTTATCTTAGGTTGTAATCTTCATTTCCATATTCTTAACCAAGCAGCCTCCCCCTCCACCACTTCACCCAAGGGGATTCCACAGAGCCCATCCACCGTGCCCTCCCTAGTTGACAGAAACACCTCTCTTGCTCTAGTCCTGCTGGGTCTATGTCGTAGGTACTCTTCTAAGGAGGCTTTCACCAAGGAGAATGTGAGTGCAAGGTAAAAAAAAATAGGAGATGTAGTTTTTCTTTTTTTATACCCCCCCCCCAAAAAAAACCCCGAAGTTTTACTTTCATCCACCGTGCCCTCCCTAGTTGACAGAAACACCTCTCTTGCTCTAGTCCTGCTGGGTCTATGTCGTAGGTACTCTTCTAAGGAGGCTTTCACC
>NW_022107431.1:83394970-83405738 GCF_000313985.2 Echinops telfairi | reverse complement strand
TTCTAAGGAGGCTTTCACCAAGGAGAATGTGAGTGCAAGGTAAAAAAAAATAGGAGATGTAGTTTTTCTTTTTTTATACCCCCCCCCCAAAAAAACCCCGGAGTTTTACTTTCAAAGCTTTGTATTATTATTTTTTTAACAAAACAACCTTATCGCCTTCAATGTACTCTCCCTTACACTTAATACATTTGTCAAATCTGCAATTCCATTCTTGAAAACGTTTTTCAAACTCATCTGTTTGGATGGCTGACAGCACCTCCCTCATTTTTTTCTTCACCTCTTCTAAGTAAATAAATCACTGTCCTTTCCTGTCCCTCTGCATTTGATAAAACAAAAAATAGCAGCATGGAGGGAGGATCAGATGAGTCAGGTGTGTGGGGCAAGAGAGGCATGCTGTTTTTTCCAAAAACTGGCGCACTGAGATGGCTGCGTGAACTGGTGCTTTGTCATGGTGGCAAAATCAGTTGCCCATCTGGCACAAATCAGGCCTTTTTTGCTGCACACTGTTATGCAATCTTTTCAGAACCTCTAAATAGAAAGCTTGATTAATAGTCTGACCTGGTGGAACAAACTCCAAATGCACTTTGAGTGGACATTTTCGTCTGTTCAGGAAGTTGACAGATGTCCCGGATGAGGTTTGTCATAGATTGACATTTCACCTATGTTTTGAAATGAGGAAACCACTAGTACACTTTAGTTTTTCCCATAGCACTGTCCGTGTAAGCTGTGTTCAACATCACAACAGCTTTTGTGGCATTTTTCCAGAGCAAGAAAAAAAAAGGTTCATAGGCACACACTATTCTCTTACATCGGCCATCACAAAAAATGAGGTTGGAGCAAAACTGATTTCATGAAAAGATTCACTGTGACCAGAGAGAACCCTCCCAGGTGATGGCACTGCATGCACTATGGGCAACTTGCTGGATGCAGGAAAAGCATGTACTGTGACAGCTCTGCCCAGCGGAGCTTTTTGCATTGTTTTGTTGGGGTTGTTTTTTTGGGGGGTGGGGGGTTACCCCCCTCATTCACTGTGAATTCTTTGGTTTCTTTCAAGGAAGGTTCACCTCAAATTACTCTACTCCTTAGTCTGTGTTTCTATCATCCTTCTCCCACCCTTACCAGTTGCCAAGGAGCTGATTCCCACTGTGGGAGATGCATGTGTCAGAGGAGATTTCAGTGGTTGATTTTTCTGAAGTCAATTACTGGGTCTTCTCCCCCTCCCCCCAAAGATACCTCTAGTCCAGTGGTTCTCAACCTTCCAAATGCCGTGACCCTTTAACACAGTTCCTCATGTTGTGGTAACCCCCCAACCATAAAATTATTTTCTTTGCTACTTCATAACTGTCATTATGAATCAAGTGACCCCTGTAAAAGGGTCATTCGACCCCCCCAAAGGGGTCTTGACCCACAGGTTGAGAACCACTGCTCTAGAGTCTAGATGAGCTCAAACCTTCAACCTTTTGGTTAGCAACTGAGTGCATTAACCATGTGCACTACCCAAGGACTCCTCATGCCCACAAACCTTCCCCAAATTCATTTCAAAAAGTATTCTGTGAAGTGTGGGTGTGGCCTGGGCCTGCAGTCAAGGAGCACACTCATGCAGGCCAGGGCTGCTGTTGGGCATTGCTGGCGGCTGATTTCGACTCAGGACTGTTCCAGGTGTACAGAGTGAAACTGCTTCAGAGAGTTTTCCAGCAGTTTTTCAGAAGCAGTTCCCCGGGCCTGTCTTCCAGGGCACAAAAAGTGGTTTGAACTACTCACCTGTGGGTAGTAGTCCACTCCTCAAGCCCTGGAGCCAGTAGATGCTCACAGACAGGAGATAGGTTTCTCTCCAAGGGGGGAGTTCATGGTTGCTGGTCTGTGTAAGGCCCTCTTCATGTCTCATGTCCAGGCTGGAAGCCCCCGCTCCCTCACTGCATAGAAATTCAAGGCAAAAACTCTTCAAGCTAAGCTTTAGGGACACTAGTGCAAGTATTTATACAGAAAATGTGTAGCTTTCAATGGTAAGTGTTAACATTATCAAATGGGTAACCTTTTTGATATCAAATGCCTACTACATATGTAACCCTCCCCCCCAAATAATTATAATTGGAAATAAAATTTGTAACAGCAGAATGAGGTTTGATTCTTATAATAGTCATACAGGTACTCTATCAAGGGTCTGCATACACATTGTCTGCAGTCAATTTATTCCCAATATTTAGAACTGAAATCATATCACCAAGAGTCGTCTGAATAAAAATGCCAGAATCCACCTCTCTAGCAACCATGCTTCTAGCAGTCACACAACCCCACTCCCAGGGGGCCAATTTTAGCCTGTTCTCATCTTTAATGTTCAGCATTTAGAAATCAAAGATTAAGTGTTGTTTCCGGATTGTCCAGGGATTTATGGCACCTACAGAGATGTCTATAAAAATCTGAGGCAATGCAAGTTTCCTTGCCGTCCTCTTATCGTTATCAGAGCAATAAAAACCACTACCCTCTTGTCCATGGCCAGTGCTGTCTTTCTAGATCATGTAATCTAGAGAAATAAAGTGACCTCTGAGTGTCTGCGTCCAGTGCACTGCATGGTCCGACTTGAGTGTTTGTACGTGCACGTGAAGGGGGTGGTGGTGTCAGAGCAGGGAAGGGAGAAAGGGAGAATAGCAAATCAAAATGCATTTGCTAGAGGACATGAAAGTTGAACTTCGTGAAACTGTGGATTCTAAGTCAACCAGCATTGCCTGTCAGAAGGATGCTGTGGCGCCATCGGTCATCTCAACTTGGTCCTCAGCCCCAGCCTACCCGGGAATGGTAGTCTCTAGTCTGGAGTGTGGACAGAGAAGGGAAGCAGGTGCTTCAACTCCCCAGCATCTGGTTTGGATGACCACAATGCAGGGAACACCTGCAGCCTGCACTTGAGCCAAGTCTGGCCTCCCATTGTATTCCATCGGACTTTCTGCCTTGAGCAAGAAAAGGGCATTGTTTATCAGATTTGCCAAAGGATCTTCCGGGAGGTGGAGAGAGACAGGATAAACAAACCTACAACAAAACACAAGTGTAAGCAAAGCACTGGAAGACCTTGATTATTTGTGAATGCCCAGGGTAATCTTACAGTCCTGACACAAAAGTCAGTGATGCTGAAAGAAAGAGCCAAATGTTCACATGAACCAAGACATGGTCTCCTGCTGGAAGTAGAAATTAAAAACTAGACATCACTAGATGTGAGCCTGAGAAGGACAAACAAGTCACCACCCAGGCACAAGGGACACCACGACCCGCCCCCGAAGGTCAAACGCCTACACCATTTCCCAACTGTTCGCTCTTTTTAAGAGTCAACATTGGCTAGTCACAGGCAAACTCTGCCTCGGGTGAGGCAGAAAGCAAATTCTCAAGGCTAAGGGATGCTCAGGTAAAACAGCATTCACTGAGAGTCTATTTGGGGTAGGATTTTGGGCTCTGCGGTTTAAAAACAGGAATGGTGCTTGTGTTAGTCTGGGTAGACTAGAGAAACAAAGCCACAAAAACTCATACAAGACAAAATTTCCCCAAAAAAGGTAGTTTTGCCGCTTATGTAGTGGATGCTCCATTTATGTCCTTTATAACTTTTAAGAGTATTGCGTTGACATGTTAAAATTTATCACCCATTCATTGGATCCCCCTTATGATCCATGTAAATTTGTCCTGCTTTTTAATATTTTCTGCTTTCCTTCCCATTGAGGTTTTTATCTGTTTTGCTTTATTATTGTTAGTTTTTGTTTGTTAGTCTTTTAATGTTTTTCTGTATTTGAAATCCAGGATAGGTAAATACATAGAGATAGTAACTGAATTAATGGTTCTGTGGAATAGGGGAAGGGATGTTGTGAGGAGAAATGGGGAATTAATAATGATCACAAGAAGGAAGAAAGTGTTCTAAAACTGATTGTGGTGATGATTGTACAATTCTTCTTGATGTGATTGAACTATTGATTTGTATGATATGTGAATCATATGCCTATAAAACTGTTGAGGAAAAAAACCTAACTAAATAAATAATAACACCTTGGGGGGGGGGGATTAAAAAGAGTACTGCATTGAATGAAATGGATCCCTGAACTTCATCTGAGTCTTGACTGCGACTTCTCTAGTCAAAGTAGGCAAGGCAAGGCAAACTGGACAGAGGTTACACTATAATACAACCACACGATTGTGATACGTGGGCTAAAACAAATTTAACACGCTTACCTCCAGAATACAGAATGTCGTTTTGAGATACCATGACCAGTCAGTTTTGCTAGTAATTCCAAGGAGCCCCTTAGTTTTCTTTCCTTTGTATAGAGCCCCAACTAGTGGAGAATTGGAAAACTGCACATAGACACCTTATGGTAAATGGACAGACCACCCACCAAGTTTTCCCTCCTGTAAGAAGCCTTCAGATTTTATGGACGCTATCATTTTTAGGTGTGAAGATGAGGATAGGAATCTAAAATGGGGCATGGGGACTGGCTTATGCACAGCTTTGTATGGGTTAAAAGGAAAAGTAGCACTGAAGGAAAAATATATTCAATATTACAAGTTTGAAATGAGTCAATGGACTAGATCTGTAGCTAATTTGAGAAAGAAGAGTATTTCTTGAGATTAGAACTTACTCCTCTAGAAAGTACCGTTTCAAAAGAAAGAAGAAAAGACTCCATGGCGTGAAATTGCATATGCCTGGGAGGAAAGCGACCTGGTTTCACAAATTAAAAGAGAATGTAGTTCAAAATAAATGAGAGTGTAGTTTGCCACCGGAATGCAGAACAGGAGGGACAGGGCTGTACCTGGGGCTGGGGCTGGGGAAGGGGGAAAACCGGGGGACAGGAGGAGCAAAGAACAGGAAAAGGCCCAGTCTACCAATCAGGAATAGGATACAGACACAGATTTCCCTGAGGGAATTGGATCTGAAGGGTTATTGGGTCTTTAATGATGTTGTTTGTGTGTTCTACGTGCCTTTCACCTATCCACCTATGGAAAGAATTTGCATTATGCTGATTTTGGGGGGTTGAGGGGAGTCTTGGCTCCCTTACTAAAAAAATAAACAATAAAATACAGGCGTCTCAAAGGGTTACACAAATGCAAGAGGAATTCACCAACGTGTCTTATGCATGCGTAGAGGCATTCAGACAAGCTTCAGAGACATCCTGAGACTGGCTGTGAAGAAAAGCAGCCGCTATGTGTGGGGGGGTGCATTTTTCTAGGTTATATAGCTTTTTATCCGATTCTGAGCGGCTCTACCACCCAAGAGAAGGATAAAAACCCAGCTAAATAGGGGTATGCCTGCTCCTAGACAGAAGAACAAATAAAAAGAAGTCACCGTTGAATGGATTCTCATCAGAGAGGTGCCAGGGTTAGAAGAGATAGGAAAACATCTCAGTAGTCCATGAAGCAGATTATGTAATCTTCTTGGGTTGATTTTTCCAAGCAGAGACTCTGGGGTTGGAATTTGACAAAAGCTCTCCTGTTGCCTGGGGCACCAGCCTGACCACACAGGGGTTCCCTCCTCAGCGCTCCCCGAAGTCCCATGCTCTCTGCGAGTGCGTTCTGAGATGATTAACTTTCACTAAACAGCTCTTCGGAGTCCACCTTAGACAAATAAGATGATTGATTCTCCAAAACCATAAAGCAATAACAAGGCCCCCCACCCACAGATCAAGCCATAGGAAATCGGGGGTGGGGGAGGAGGGGAAGGCTTACTCCTAAGAGTTATCAAAATTCAGTCACGAAAGCAGAGCGTTTGTTGTGCCACTTGTGTAATGTTTGCAGTGGCTATTAAATAAGCCCTCTGGTCCTTCACTTCACTTGAAAGAGGCTTGTTTAAATACTGCTTATTTGAAGATCATTAAGGCTGAAGAGTTCAAGGGGAGCAAGGTGATAGTGCTCCGGTGATGCGGTCTAACTTCTTGTATAGAATCAGCTTTCGCAGAGATTTTGTTTGACAAATGACTTCGTTGCGAAGAAAAGCGGTTGTATGACTCTGTCTGGCCTGGCCTTCACCTCGCCACCAGACCGTTCATCTTATAAAGACAGCAAGTTTGTGGGACAACTTGGGAACACACATGACCCACAAGTAATCTCTGTGTCAGTTGGCATGTGGTGGGTACTGAGTCTCGGAGTGAGATTTTCCTTCTGAGCTGCAAGTGACACGCCTGTCTGTTCTTTCCACCTCAGATTAGCAGAACTACTTTGAAAATTCATAAGAAACAGGTCATGAAGCAAGCCTAAGAAATCATGCGCAACATGCCTGCATGTGTCCCTGACTTGTGACAGCCTCTGACATGACTAGTCCCGGTGACTGTATTGCTTACTGGAACCATTAGAAAAGCAGAGGGCTTCAGGAAAAAGGGTTCCAAAACTGAGGTTTGGGGTTTCATCACCACCACCCCTCCTTTACCAAGACCATTTTGAAAGGTTACTTCAAATATTATCATCACAAACTGTTCAACCAGTCGAAAATGAAAGTAGGCCACTTGAAGGGTTTGGTTTTTTGGGGTTTTATTTTTTCGGGGGGGGGGGTTCAGTCTAAGGCAAAACTGTGTTGAGCTAATAATTTTAACCGTGACGAGTGCACTGGCTACTAAAAGCAATTACTTAGAAAGGAGGAAGGAAACATTTACATGTTTACACCTGAATTTGTAATTTTTCTTTTGCAGGATCTAAAGAGTATAGTTTTGGGTTTTTTTCTTTTCCTTCCCCTTGAGCCCAAAGCTACCTTCCTGTCTGAGCAGTGAACCCCCAGACTGGGCTCTGGGCCAGCTACCTGTCAGCCCCACGTTATGAAGAGCCCGTGGAGGTGCGGTTTAAACGTAAAATGTCCAGCCCCTTCCCCAGACAGAGAGGCCTCGCTAATGGTGTCGGGGCATGCTCGACACCTCCAATTCGACAGGGGAGAAAAGGGGCCCGTGTTCAAAACTATGCCTATCAAAGTGAAAGTCAGTGAGAACGCAGCCAGATTCGGGGGCGTCCAAGAAGCAGAATCGAGAGCATCTTGCCCGGCTTCCTAGCTACCAATCAGGCAGCCAGGTCAACCGAGCAAGCCCTCAAATAAAGAACCTGCGTATGCTTCCCCAAGAAGCCGGGCGTCCTCAAGCGGACGCGTCCCTCGTATGCACCTCCCTTCTAAGGATGTAGGATTTCCTCCAACACCATAGAAGCCCATGGGGCCTGCCTGGGTCACCCTCGGAGGATTAGAATGCCCAGGACGAAGTCAAGGGGAGGGGAGAGGACGGAGGGAAGAGAGGCTGTGTTTCCATCAGGTTGTAAGCCCAGTACAGGTTGAGGCATGCAGGGGCGAATAATGAGGTCGACACATGAGAGGTGTTGTGGAGGGGAGCCCATACCACCCCCGAGGTGAATGTTGAACCGCGTTAGCTGGCAGGTCTAGACTTCCTTAAAGTCACAGCAGCTCCCTCACCTGTAAGCTGTGATGTCAGTCGAACCGCCAGCTACACAATAGAGCAGAAGCAGCTGCATCATTTGAGAGCTTCTTTCCTCCTTCACATGACCGAATTATACCAACATGTAGAAAACACCGGTGTATAAGACACAGGTGCACAGTCGATTCTCCATTACCGGTGATTAGGCTCCCACCTCCACTAACAACCTAACAGAAATGTCTCATTGATTTCGGAATGCATGGCAATGACTGGACCTCACACTTCTCTCTCAGTGCGCTCTGCTGGACCAGAAGGCTGGGTGACAGTAATTGGATTAGTGGTCTGGGTTGTTTGAGATCACTATGAAATTTTACAAACTGTCTGATTGATACAAAGATAATGAGCACATGACACACTTTTGCTTTACTGTCTTCTTCACGCATAATTAACTCTCCCCTAACGACTACTAGGCGGATACCTGGTCACACAGTGGGCTGCTACCCAGAGGTAAGCGGTTCGAACTCAACAACTGCTCAGTGGGAGAAAGACGTGGCAGTCTGCTAAGGGGAAGATTCACAGCCTTGGACGCTTCAGTGGGGGCAGCCTTACTCTGTCCCATAGGGTCACTTTGATTTGGAATTGACTCAAAATTAGTGGGTTTGGTTTAGGTTTTGTGGAATGATTATTCTCATTGATTTCCACCATGACAAAATATGCTGAATAAAATATTAAATTCTAATTTTGTTATGGTATTCATACACTTTGGGAGTATTGTCTTTTTTTTCTTTTAATAACTGTTAACTTTTTCTACCTATTAACCAGTGTTGAGCTGGTTGGAGATTTTTAAAGAAATTGTCTTTTCAAAGATGACATGTTTTCTTTCTCTTTTTTTTTGTATTTTATTTATTTATTTTTTAAATCATTTTATTGGGGGCTCATGCAACTCTTATCACAATCCATCCATCCATGCATTGTGGACATGTTTTCTTAATAAGATTATTTCACTTGGCCTTTGTGACCTCCCTTCAAAGAAAAGCATGGTTAGAACAAGCACACAAAAAGAACTACTAATCTCACTTTGTATCCAGTATTTTACACCATAGCTCCATAGTTCATTAAAATTGCTAATTTTGTGTTTTTTCTTTTGCAAATCATACACAATCTAGCTATAGAAAATAAGTCCTTCCACGAATCTGAGTTTCAGTTGTAGCTTTTTGTCAGTAGGTAATTTTCAGCAAACCAATGCAAACATGCAGAAGCAAACCACGGAGGGTTGCTTTAAACAAGTAGTCAGCAGAGGCGCACGTATAGAAAGGCAAGTTGTTTCTCTGGGAATAAATTCATCCCGGCCTCGGAAACGTCTGCATGTCAAGTCCGCAACAGATACAGATATTAGTTATGATTTGTGAAGGGAAAGAGTCCAACTTCAGAACTTTGGTGTCCAGACTTGTACTCTTTATACTTATTTTTAAAGGGAGATGCCATTACTATCTGGACCCCAGACGACACATTTTTTTCATCTAAGTTTTTATTGATGTATTTTTGCAATATACTCGGGAAGGGTGCCAAAATAACATTGGCATCAATAAAAAATAATGTGGATGCTGTAAAGGAAAGAGTGAGAGAAAAATAGGAGGAGAAACGATTGGCCTGTAGCCAGATTATTGTGATCATTAAACAGTTACAGTAAAAAATAGGAAGGGAGAGAAAATGGCACCCGTGTGTATCCAATAATATTTATCTCAAAAATATGCTAATTTTTCTTTTATCGTTTCATGCTACTTATTGCTTTGAACCCATCTAAAATTGGTTTCTTGCTAAAGTTTGTGGATAAGGCATGTGAACTCTGAATACTTGTCGACATGTTTTTGTCTACTATGAAATTCTCAGCCATTAGTATAGTTATTTTGTAATGTATCATAATTTTTACCAAAACATATAAAGTTTCATACTTTTCTGAAATCATAAAACTACACTGTCTGTTGTAATATGAGGAGTCTTTAAAATTATATTTTGTTACTAAAATATTTCTTACAATTTGAGAACATTTAAATATGTACTGGGCTAAAATTGGCTTTGTGAAACCAATCTTATATTTCTTTCAGGGCCCGGATAAATGTGAATAGAGAACTCTACTCTGTGTCTCTTCAAAAATGTTGCAAATTGTTTTCTCGTCAAGATTGAACAAGAGGGATTAAAAAAAATTTTACTTTGAATTAGATGAAAGTTCACAGAGCAGATCATCAGTTTCACAGTCAGCAGCTTGTCCACACTTTGTTCCAACTCATCCATTGCACTGTCCTCAAGGCACCGTCCCCGGTTCCACTTTCTTCCTGTGCTTGCTATTTCCAATCCTCCGTGGGTAGATGTTGCACCTCTCATCTTAAATGGCCGCTCAGTCTACCACAGGGGCGTAATCCGCTCCTGCCCTGGAGGATGACTGAAGACCACCATCTCGGGGTCTCACCTATCTGTCTCTGACTCGTCAGCCTGGTCTCTTTTATGATCTTGAGTTTTGTTCAACGATGTTCTCTTATTGTAACCAGAACCTTCTAATACGATCCTTTGGAGTGCAGTTGGTGGTGGTAGCTGGGCACCATCTAGTTCTTCGGGTTTCAGGGCTATGGAGGCTTATGTCTGCATGTTCCATCAGTCCAGTGCACTAACTGGCTCTGCATATATTTCCATTCCCATCACTCTTCTTCCCTCTAAGCTGTAGAGACCAATGGTTGCACCCTAGGTGGCTGCTCATGAGCTTTCAAGAGAATGTAGAGAAGCTGTTCTAGTCACTGATTTCCGCTTTTCCAATTTCTGAAGAGAGAAAAGAAAGTTTTAATTTATAACAGTAACCCTCCATTTGAGAGCTGGTGAGCCATTAGGAAGTTCATGTGGTAATAGTTGGTATACGTTAGGTCCGACAAGTAGTTCGTTGGGTTTGTTTATTTGTGTTGTTATATAAAAGAGGGAGACCTATTATAATACAGATAAAAAAAGATCCTATTTATAAAGAGTATGGTATGAAAAGAACCTAGAAGTTGACAATTAAAACTACAAAAGCACCTTTAAAAAGTAATAGCATTAAGTTAAATTATATGAAATTATCAAAAATGCCACCTCTTTTGACCTATAAAAATGGCCACTTCATATGGTTCAAAGTAATAAATTAGTGGGATATTTCAAGAAATTAAGGAACAAAGAATAGGTCACTGTGAATATAAAAAGAATAGCTAAATGTAAATAGAATAAAACTTTAAGACTTTCCTCATCATTTTCTTATTTCTTTTTTTTAAATCATTTTATTAGGGGCTCATACAACTCTTATCACATTCCATACATACATCAATTGTGTAAAGCACATTTTTACATTCATTGCCCTCATCATTCTCAAAACATTTCCT
>NW_022107431.1:83389384-83393629 GCF_000313985.2 Echinops telfairi | reverse complement strand
CCGTTGTTTTCTCCTCCAGATTGCTCATCCAGCCTGTCCTATCCACACAGACCTACGGAGACAACAACATGCACAAAAACAGGACAGAACAAAACCAAGCAACAATGTACAACAAAACAGTAACAACATCAAGCCACTGACAAAGAACAAATTAAAACATACCAAGAAAGAAAAGCTTGTAGTTAGTTCAAGGATTGCTTATTTCTATTCATCAGCATGAGCTATTATTTAATCTTTAGTATGTGATAACATATATCAACTACTGTCCCAAAACAATATTTATCACAGCATAGTTATGCCATCATTTGCTCTTATTGATTTGAGTTTTTTCAACAGTTTTATTGGCATATAATTTTTGTATCATACAATTCAATAGTTCAATCACATCAAGAAGAGTTGTAAAATCCTCACCACAATCAGTCTTAAGACATTTTCTTCGATCTTGTACTTCTCATTATTAGCTTCCCATTTTCCCCAATCTCCCCTTCCATGCCTCCAAGGAACCATTTATCCAATTACTGTCTCTATCAATTGACCTATCCTGGCTCTCACAAACAGGAAAACATTTTTTTGAATATGAATAACAAGAATAACAAAGTAAAACAGATAAACCTCCATCAAAAAGAAAGCAGAACATATTTATAATGGATTCACATGAATCATATTTAAATCAATCATAAGAGATCAAATGATAGGGTGCTATCATCGCACATGCTAACTGCATGTGCAATAATCTACTTTTCAACATGACTTAGCAATCTACTTAGCAAGGTGATCACATCCTGGTCCATGGTCAGATGGGATTTGCCCGAGGTTAACTGATTTTTAAATCACTCTATCAGACTGTTTCTGATCCAAGAACTCATCTCTACTTCAATATCACAACATTGCAACAACATGGATTTGTTTGAAAGAGTCACTACCTTTATAGGGGAAGCAAAATAAATCTTCCAATTAGAGAAAAATGTTCAAAACTCCAAATTTCAAATCCTTTCAAAGAAAATACAAAAACTTTCAGGTTGTATTTCTGTCACTAAAATCTAAAGCTGATCTAATATTCAATATGGAACAATAAGTTGAGTACATCAGAACTCAATGATAAAAGCTCACCATTTGTTGAACTATCACGTCTTCCTTCTGACAGGAGTGTCCATGGATAAATTCCAATGTTTTATTACTTTTCCCTAACTTGAATTGGCAGCAGGAATATCTCTGATACTTTCAAACCCAATATAGCTGGGACTTCCTTGCTAAAGTACGTTCAAATCTTTTAATCATTTACCCAGAAGAACCAATTTTCTATTTATATACAAGTAAATAAAAAGTTTTCAGAAACAAATGTAATGGCTTTCAGAGTCTTAGGCACACTGACTCTTGGTGGCCCCCTAAGTAGAGCTGCATTGTAGGAACTAGTTCTATGTTTTCAGTCCCAGGTGCCTGTGCTGAAGCCATCATGCATTACAAATCAAGTGTATGGTTAGTTTTCAAGGTTTTGGCCCTTCCAAAGCAGATTGGTGCCTCTAGGTAGGCTCACCAACCTAGAAGAGAGGCATTCCTATGCCTGTTGTTAGGTGTCCTTGAGTAAGCTCTGACCCATGAAGACACTATGTGAAACAGAAAGAAGTGCTGCCCAGTTCTGCACCAGTGTCAGGGTCATTGTTACGTTTGGTCCCTTTTTTGCAACCACTGTGTCAAAATCCATCTCATTTGAGAGTCTTCCTTATTTCTGTGGACACTCTGCTAAGTAGGCTGCCCTTCTCCAGGGACTGCGCCCACCTTGTAACATGAGACATAGTCTGGCCCTGCTAGCTTTAGGAAGCATTCTGGTATACTTCTTCCAGGACAGAGCTGTTTCTTCTGCTAGTTGTCTCTGGTCATTTTAGCGTTCATCCCCTACACCATCATTCAAATACGTGAATGCTTCTCAGGTCTCCCTTATCACTTGTCCAGCTTTCACAAGCATAGGAGGCCATTAAACATGCCCTGGTTTGATGCAAGCACACTTTGGTCCTTAAAGTCACCTCGTCGTCGTTAACACTTTGAAGAGGTCTTTTGCCACAGATTTGTCCAGTGCAATCTATTGTTTAGTTTTGTGGCTGCCACGTTCATGGGTGTTGATCATGGATTTGAGTTTAAAAAACTCTTGACAATTCCAGTTTGTTCTCTATTTGTCCTGATGTGATGTTACTTGTTGGTCTAGTTATGAGTAGTTTTGTACTGGTTGAGCTTCCTCGGTAAGTGCTTCAAGTCCTCACTCTAACAAACTAGGTTGTGCCACTGGCATAGAGCCATCCTCCAATTCTGATCCCTCACTCCAATTCTGATCCCTCATTCTTCTTCATGCAGTCCAATCTGTTGAATTACATACTCAACTTACAGATTAAATACGTACGATGAGCTACTTATTTAATCCCTGATACACACCTTTCTTGCTTTTAAACCAGGCAGTGTCCCCTTCTAGGCCTACAGCGACTTCTTGGGCTCCTTGCAGGTTCAGCACGAGCATAAGCACTGTGACCAAAGAAATAAATTGCACGCCTGGGTCACCTGCTCTACTTTTAGGATCCTACTGCACACATCAATGGGGACAGGGTGGATTCCAAACCAAACACAATGCTGTTGTCAGGAGGAACGTGGTGTGGGACAAAGACTGATTGATTTGAAATGTTAGCCAAGTCAGTGAAAAGGTTAGAATCTTAGAAAATGTTCTCAAATCAAGTTCATTCTTTTCAACTTAAATAGTACTTTTTGTTTCATGTTTGCTTGTGAGAAGATAAATTCCATCGGAGCTGAAACCTCCTATTTAGGGAATCCTAAAGATTTTTCTCTCAAACTAAAATGTCCATATCAGAACATAAATTGGGACCATCATGGGCCAAGCTGGACTCAGGCACCTTCCAATTACGGGAGAAGGACCTATCAATGGGACTACTGATGCAAAACTCTGTGGATTAAGTGTGACACCTTGAATTACAAGGGAAATGAACAGGAGCTAAGGGCAGCCAAGGGAACACAGGTGTGGCTTGTCCAGAGGAGCCCACATTCTTCAATCGACAGGCAGCCATATTCTATCCAAGCTGCTTTCCCGGGTGGTCCTGCTGACAAAGCCGCCTGTCATAAAGCTATCGCTCAGTACACGGCGAGCATGTTGTGAATGCCAGGTTCAAAACAGTTCATTGAAAACTCCTTGGTGAAGTAATTAAAGCAGGCTGAGCTTTGGGAAATCCTCCAGAAGGGAACTCGTTTTGAGAACAGCTTTCCAATTCACATGTTTCCCAAGCCAAGGGTAAATTTAGTTTCAGTTGACACACACACACACACACACACACACACACACACACACACACACACACACACACGGTGAGATTAAAAGTAGACTTGAGGTCAGAGTTAGACCACAGCTGAAGTAAATTGGCTTAACACAAACTAGGTATTTTGCCTCCCAAACAATCTCCTTATTGGGTTGTTTTGCTTGATTGCGACTACTTGTGTCTCTAGATTGGAATCTGTATCAGAAGGATGCCAGGTGAAATTGCTGCCTCCGCCATACTGCTTGGCTTTCCTTTTCCCTGGGGCAAAAAAGCAAACAAACTCTATGTGCTTCAAGTGAATGAAAGACACGCAGAATTTTATCTTTCACCAATCTGGAAAACAAAGCAAAACAAAACAAAATGGAGTCTTTGTTCTTAGAGATCTTGAAGAAAGGGGGCTGCGGGGAAGAATGGACAAATACCCACCGTCTATTTTATAGACTGCCCTTTGCCTCTGGGCAAGTGACTGGAAAGGATCATTTTTCAAAATCGGGTCAAATTCTATTATTCACTGTTTCCAGAACAGATGTGGCTATGTTTTTCACATTTTTCAGTGTGGACTGCGTATTCACGGCATTCATGTGAGTATTAGCCATCTATTGCTACACTAAGGGAATGCAGGTCTACCCTGCTTTTCAAAAGTTCACTTTAAGCCACTTCACTGCTGTGAAAGATCTGTGTGAAAGATCTGCTTTCCCCAGAACAGGCTTTTCTCTTTCCAGAATTTGTTTTGCAGTGAGCCATTAAAAGAGGCAATGTGCACCCTGAAGCTGCAAGAGGGACATCACCAAGCTCCTTCCCCGAGTAGGAGACTCAGCCTCAAGCCACCAAAGCTGTGAACCGTGTCTGTGAACACTGTATGTTCACACTGTTTTAGTTCTTATGTCTTATTTGTTAGGATTTGGAAGGTTATCCTTTGGGTCTGGGTAATATA
>NW_022107431.1:83387218-83389284 GCF_000313985.2 Echinops telfairi | reverse complement strand
TATATATATATATATATATATGGCAATTGCTTCTTTGCTTATGTTATTTCTAGTAAGGAAAGATTGACGGAGGAACACTCTAAGTTCAGATAACAGAGAAAACCAGAAATGTAGTGGCTGAAAGTAACACGAATGGATTGTCTTACAGTTCTAAGGGTCTGATGTTCATAATCGGTTTTGCCAGGCCAAATTCAAGGTGCTAGCTGAACTGGCTTTTTCAGAAGGGCCAAAGGGGAAAACTGATTTTCCGGCTGTTTTCATCTTCTGGTGATCGAGCAGGGGCTTGTGACCATCTCTAAAACACATCGCCCCAATCTCTGCTTCCTTTATCATGTTGCCTTCTCCTCTGACTGACACTCCTGCTTCCCTCTGGTCAGGACGCCTGTGATTTCATGGGTCCACCCAGATAAGCCCGGGTGATCTCTGCATTATTTCGTTTGTCCTCAACCATAACTCTAATAGAGTCTGGGAATCAGGACACGGACATATTCCGAAGGACATGATTCAATATGCCATTAGAAAATTGAATTGATGCCATTCTATGACCTTATTCTGTGCCTCCAATTAAAACAACAAGTCTACGGGTGCTAAATATGGCTGGACGACTCCGCTGCTGTTGGACAGCGGCACCGGTGCTGCTGTTGCGGAATCCTTAGTTAGACTGCTGTGTCGGTGGTTAAACCCACCAGGCAGTCTTCTAGAGAGAGACGAAGTTACCCGCTCAGACAAGATATTCAGCCTCAGAAACCCTACGAGTTTCTCGAAATCAGAATCCACTCCGTGGAAGTGACCGTTGCTGCTATCGAAGAGCTTTTAATCACGTTTCAGAAACAGGCGTGTTCATGATCTAGAACCCCAAACCCCAAAGCACTGCTATCAAGTCGATTACGACTCACAGCAACACACTAGGACGGGGTAGACGTGCCTCTGTGAATTTCCCAGCTTGTAACTCTTTATGGGAGCAGAAGACCCTGCCTTTCTCCCGTGAAGCTGCTGGTGGTTTCAAACCGCTGACTTTGAGGACTGAAGCCCAACTTGTGGCAGTGGAACCCCGGTACTCGACGGCATCAGTGCTCGACAAAATTGGAGTTCGAAAATTTGCCTCGGAACTCAAACAAAACATCCGAATCCTACCGGATGCACGTGAGTTTTGTAAATAAAAGCAGTTCGTGTTTCGGTCACTCGGCATTACTTGGCGTTGTTGGCACACATTGTAATTGCTCCGAGGTTTAGGAACGTCCTGGTTTTAATATTCTGTGTGCTTTATGAATACATCGTGGAATTTGAATGCAGAACTTTGGTCAGCACTGAAACTGATGGAGAGCACAAGCCTAGGACTTGAGCTGATGGGAGGAGTCCACGGTGCTGACAATGGAAGGAAGCAGGCATTGCTACAGACACCAAGGCAGTGAACGTCAGGGAGGGTTCCCCAAGAACGAGGTCCCATGGGAAGCAGCCACCGACCACCCATCATAGAACTTACTTTTCTGGAGTCAGGACCGGACTGCGTGCATCCGGTTTGACTTTTTTTATTATCACGGTTTATTATTGTTGTTTTATTGCTTACCTTTGCTAAATTGAGCACCCTGGATTGTTAACAGTGTCCAACGAACTTAAGAGGCCAGTGGATTCTGTTGGTAAAAGTTCACTTCTGCCTGAAAGGTGGGACTTTATGGCACAAGACACCAAATTTCCTAGTTAAAATCAGAATATTTCAGAACATTCACAAGGTTAATACAAAAAGGTGTGTGTGGGAGGGGGGATTGTCTTTCCAATCAAAGGCGATGTGAGAAAACGATATCTTGGTCTAGTTTGATATGAGAAACTTTAACTCACGGCATCCGATGCTTATTCTACAACTTAAAAACTTCTTTTTAGTAGTCCAACTTTCAAGTCCCTTAGCCCTTTTGGACTCCCTGAAACAGGGTCAGGGGTGAATATGAGTGAATGGTGAGGGAGAAAAGGGGAACAGATGACAAGGTCTACATATGGCCTCCTCCCTGGGGGACGGACAGTGGAGAAGTGGGTGAGGGAGACGTTGGATGGTGTATTAGTCTGGGTACTTT
>NW_022107431.1:83385213-83386117 GCF_000313985.2 Echinops telfairi | reverse complement strand
GGGAGGGCAGGGAGGTGTGATAAGAATGAAATGTCTGACCAGGGAAAATCTTGTTTTTCCAGTAATCTCTTGGGAACAAGCGATTTGGCATGAGGTGAGATACAAATATTAGAGACAGAGCTGGTAGTGTGAAGAGAAGTGGGATAAAGCTATATACCGTTTGCTCGTTGCTTACAAGGCCTGTTGCAAATGCAGGCTCCACAGGCCCCGGCACAAGGCCATTTCTGGTTCTCATGCAGTGGTGGTCTGTTCAAAAGCGCAGCTTGAGTACAATACCCCCTCCCTTTCCCTAATGGATCTATTCGCCTTAAGTTCTTTATGTGAGAAACCTTACACCATTTGAACCAGTGACACAAACCTGTTGAAGAGAAGATTTATTCCTTTAATAGGTTATTTCTTTAATGCGTGGCTCTAGCTGTTGAATTTGCCCTGTGGAAATATCCCATTTGAAGAGCGCTACTCACTTCCTTTCTTAACAGCAGGTTGAAATAGAATGCGATTTTTGCAGCTTCACTTTCATTCCACAAGATTGACATCCCATGACTCAAGCCATCAACAGCTTTTGATTGATGGTGATGCCAATTAATTTGAGTGAACTTTCCCCCCTGAGTTCATGCAATTTATCACTATTGCTCATAATGCTTGCCTTTACATGCTAGACTTTTTTTCCTTCTTTTCCTGCATAGATTTGCCATAAATTTTAAAGACCAAGAAATGAACTAGCTAAGGTCTTATTGCTAATAATGTTAGATGCTTAGGAAGATTGACATTGTCCCACATATAAACATAAATATTTTGTTTACAAATTCTCATGTCTATGAGGGAGTACCCAAGAAAAACAGGATTTTTTTGTCAAAGCTATGTATTTAAGGGTTTTTTTATTTTACAAAACAACCTTATCACC
>NW_022107431.1:83373973-83384558 GCF_000313985.2 Echinops telfairi | reverse complement strand
CCCTGCTTCAGTTGGCAAGGCTCACTTCCTGCAAGACATCCCCAAGGAGAAGCCACATGAACCTACCCCGATGCAGCCCTGGGTGTTGGAGCAGCTGTGTGGAGACCCCTGCCAGAGCTGAGATACTTACACATTCACTGATTTGGCTTTCCTCCTGCAGTCAGCATCATGCTGTGTTTTATTTCAGATGGAGGAGGACTTTGTGGATTGGTATGGGACCTATGGGTTAATGGATTAATGTTGGACTTGTGGACTTGGGCAGCACTCGGTTGGGATGTTTTCTTGATGTGCACTTAACCGTTATATAAAACTCTCTCTTATACATGAGTTTCTGTGGATTTGTTTCTCTAAAGTACCCAGACTAACACAGACGTCCAGAACAAGGTTTGTCATCAATTGACATTTTGCCTTTTTTGAAACAAGAAGACCACTTATACACTTGAGTTTTTCCCACAGCACTGTCCTTGTAAGCTGTAGTCAACATCACAACAGTTTCTGTGACATTATTCCCCAGGCAGAAAACAAAATTTCACAGCCACACGTTGTTCTCTAAAATTGGCCATCACAAAAAATGAGCTTCAAGTGAAACTGCCTTTATGAAAAAATTCACTGTAACCAGAGAAAACCTTCCCAGGTGACACCACTGGGTGCACTATCTCAGAGTGAGTTGCTCAATGCTTGCCTAGTGGGAAAAATGCATACTGGAAAACTCTGCTCCTCTCGGCACAATTCTGGGTTTGGTGGTGGTAGTGGTGGGGGGTAACCCATTCATACACTACCACAATAGCAAAAAAAAATTTTTTTGTTTTTTTAATATATAAAGTCTGTCTTCTCAACTACCATGGTCTAGCTACATCCACAAATGTTTATTGATGCGCAAGTGTAGTGAGGCATTTAACATGTTTGTCTACATTATGTCCTGTGGCCTCACACCATCCGTGGAAATTGGAGAACACTATTTATCAGCACGGACCCCTGGTGACATAGTGGGTCCTCGGTGGTCAGCAGTGAGGACCTACCAGCTGCTCCACGGCAGAGATCTGGGGCTTTCCCCTCCTCTGCAAAGTCACAGTCTCCGAGACTCACTGCGGCAGTTTGACCAGTTCTACCCTGTCCTATGGGTTTGCTACGAGTGGGTTTGGCATCTGTTTGACTCAATGGAAGTGAGTCTGGGGTTTATTTTGTCAGTGGGAGAAGACACAGGCTAGATATCTTGCTTAAGTTTGTACAACCAATTCATGGCAGATTCAGACCTCCAACACAAATCTTTGACTTCCAGACCATGGCATCTCCACACTCCACCAGGGTTTTTAAGTTGTATCCTGAGGCTCCTATGCTGGAGCTACCGATAGGGGGGAAATGCCAGAGAAGAAGATGAGGTCACTGACCTTCATTCTGAATTCACTCAAAATATTAAATGGTTTGTTGTTGTTGTTATTGATGATCCTGTTTTCATAGTAGACTACTGGGAGATCCATGGCCAAAAAAAAAAGGAAAGGAAAACTAGCCCTAGAACATGAGGAAGTGATGGCATCGTATTGTTGGGAACCGTCATGGATCAGGCAGGGTACCTCTTCCCGTCGTAGACCCTCTGCAGGTGCGGGCCACCGCATAGCATTAGTGCAGTAATTTTTATATAACATTAACAGCTGACATGATTCGTTTTTGAGAAAATCCTACCGTGGGTTCTACATTGGGCTAATAACTGCAGTCGGTAATTCCACACAGCCAGCTGCTCCTCAAGAGAAAGACTGGGCTTGCTAATCCCGTAAAACGCAGCAATCTCAGAAAACCTCAGCGGCGGTTCTCCCTCGTCCTAGAGGATCACTGTAACTGAGAATCGAATCCATGGCAGTGAGTCTGGTTTTTGGATAACAAAGAAAGCCAACATCAGTACAGTATATTGTTTTGAAAGCATGAAGAAGCAAGTTGCAGGGAGACAGTGGACAGTGTAAAATACAAAAATTAACATAATTTCTAAATTATTCATCAGGTCTAGTCAGGGAGGTGTACAGAACTGGACCGAGGCAGTGGGGAGTCTGTGGTAGAAATCTCACCTTCTATGCAGGAGACCCAGATGCAATTCCTGGGAGGGTGGGAAAGAGAGGGCAAAAAGAGGAGCTGATACCAAGGGCTCAAGTAGAAAGAAAATGTTTTGGAAATGATGATGGCAACATATGTGCAAATGTGCTTGATACAATTGATGTATGGGTTGTTATAAGAGATGTAAGACACCCCCCCAATAAAATTATTTATTAAAAAAAAAAGAAGCAGCAGCAAGTTGTCTATTACATCACACTAGATCACTTATTTTAAGGGCATGTATACCTTCTAGAAACTTATCAGTTAACAACAGCAAAATGGTTTGAGTGACCATGGCGATCTGGTAATAGGTGTGCGGCAGATTGAACAAAGACAGAGAGAACGCGGTAGACCTTTGTTGTCGGCTTCTTACCGTGTACAAACAGTGCTGGCCTCAATCCCCCAGGCCAGTGCCGAGCTTCTTCAGGCTTCTGTATTCTAAAACCTGAGAGACTTATTGTGATACACATTTTGTTCAGTTGTCCGATGATATTTTAAGAGATTGTGCACATATGAATTGAGTATTTAAAGGACAATTTCATTACTATCTTTTTGAAATATTTTGCCCAAGTGAAATAAGAGGTTTGGGTTTCTTGGTTAGTTCAATTTTTGCATCAGGTCCAGTCAAGGAGGTGTACAGAACTGGACCGAGGCAGTGGGGAGTCCGTGATAGAAATCTCACCTTCTATGCAGGAGGCCCAGATGCAATTCCTGGACAATGTCCCTGCTCCCAGCCACGCTTTGCTGTCAGTGGCGGCTCATGTGTTGCTAGGATGCTGAACAGGTTTCAGCAGACGAGGATGGGCTCAGAATAAAAGCTTGCTGATCCCCTTCTGAAAATCAGCCAATGAAACCGGTATAAATCATAACGGTCAACCAATCTTGGGGATGGCATGGGCCCAGCTCGCATTCCGGGGAATGGTGCATGGGTTCTCCAGCAGGGGCCAATTCTCTGACCACTAAATATGACACAGAGTAAAACAGCATTTAGGAGTGTATAAGCAGGATTTTCCCCATTGTAATTTTGACTAGGATTTTAGCATTGTCTAGGTTGGTTTATTCCAAAGGAGCTTCTACACAGTGGCTCCTTCCACCACTTGGACTCTGCTCTGCAGGCAAGACATATCTAAGCCAAACAGGATAACATGACTGTCCAAAGAAAAGTTCCCATGCAATACAAAATGTCCCAAGACGTACAAATATCCTAGTATCTGGTGCAGTGCAAAGCATTCTCATGTATTTACCTGGGTCATTTGATGTCACAGACAAAGTTTTGTCCTGTGGGGCTCAGTTTCTCTGATTCAAGAACAGACATCTTTCTTACCTAGACCTAGTCTATCCCAAAGAGGTATAACCGTAGTGATATCAGTACATAGATCAAGCATTTTCTAGATGAGCAGTTAGATTATTATAGACCACAGAAATGCTCTTCCTCCTTAAAGGTGTAAGATGGAGACTTAACGCATTAAGAACATAGCAGAAGCTTTACCATTTAACATAACTTCATGCTTTATCAAGACTATGGTTAGTAAGCAGATCCTACCACCAATGACCATAGCCTTCTGATCTATGTCTGTGTCCCTCATTCATAAAGTGACTAGCAGACCACCACACATTTCTACAACCTAAAAATCTCCCAGTGGTCCCAGAAACCACATCTACAACTAGAAAACAAAATAAAGGGGCCGATCAGCTTCCAGAGTAAAATACTATCTCTCTCATTGATGGGCAACACAGATAAAGGCTCTTGTGCTTTCGGTGGTGGCATGGATCCAAGCGAGCCATCTGCTCGGGCCTGTGGTCCCAATCTTGTTCCAGTTCTGTTGATGTCAGTTGCTGTGGAGCCCATTTTAATGCATGGTGACCCCCCTGGGTGCCCCATGGAGCTCCGCATGGTTCTCACGGCTGCGATCTTCAATCTTCGATCTTCGGGAAGCAGAGCCCTAGGCCTGTCTTCTGTGGTGCCTCCAGGGGTTGGGCATGAACAGGCACCCTTTTGGCCAGTAGTTGACCACTTTAGCAGCCTCTGCATCTTCAGAAGGAGTCTTTTCATGGACCCTTGCTCTCTAAAACTTGCGTGTTTTCTCCAAGAAAAAGGATTTGTAGTATTTTGAAAGAAACAGTCCAATTACCTTGATTGATACTCTAGACTACAGAACCTTTTTATATTTTTAGTTGATCATTTTAATCAGTAATTGTGTTTTCCATCTATTAAAGAATAAGTTAGAAATGTAGTAATTTTTTATGCAGAGCATTTAACAATGACACCACCACCTCAATTTCATGTAGCTCTTTAAGTTTCGCATGGTATTTACTTATTCATAATAACCATAGAAAAAGGTCAGTCAGTCCTTACTAGCCCTGCTGCTTAAATGAATAGCAGAACTGGAAATTAGCTCCCATCTTATTTATT
Organism: Echinops telfairi; assembly: GCF_000313985.2. Classification (NCBI taxonomy): domain Eukaryota; kingdom Metazoa; phylum Chordata; class Mammalia; order Afrosoricida; family Tenrecidae; genus Echinops; species Echinops telfairi. Next base: position 83,380,063 of record NW_022107431.1, on the reverse strand, counting down.
TGTAGTGAGTGAAATTCCACCATGTCATTTGTGCAAGCTTTGGCCATGACAATAAACTTTACTAAAATAATTATGACCGATACTTATACAGCAGCTCCTATGTCCCAAGTGCTGTGGCCATGTTAATTTACTCAATGATCACAAGACTCTATGAGACAGGTATGATTTTCTCTTTGCCATGTAGAACCAGCAAGATTTAAGTAACTAGATCACATCACATGTGCTAGAATCAAGATTTCAACCTAAGAGTCTAGCTCCAAAATCCAAACTCTAGCATAATACTTCCCTATTTTCAGTGTAGTTAATACATTAAACAAAGATTGGATAAAATCAATTATTTAAGGTTCCTCTCAATTGTTATTTGGAGATTTATTCTGATATATGCGCTTGGATCTTCCTCTTCTACACATTCTCTTAGGACAATTTAGTCCATTATTTACTAGGGAGATAGATCCAGGTTGGTTCAGTAAATCTATCTACTATCCATCATAGTGCATCCTACTCTTGACCAAGTACTAATGCAAGGAAAGGACAAATGATCCAGATCAGGCCTATCAGCCCCCTTCATATGAACAGTTAAAAACAAACAAACTCTGGTTTCTCCAGTCATAAAGAAGGAACGGTTTGAGTCTGAGGGGTCTGATGATGATCATGTTCCTCTTGCTCCCACAACACAGAGAGAGAGAAAGAGAGAGAGAGAGAGAGAGAAAGAAGAGGACCCTTCAAGAAGAGGGAATGGAGTCAAGCAGCAGATGGGTCTGACCTGAATAGATATTCACAAAATAACCCTAGGTTTCTACAGACCTTCAAGTTATTCTGTGAATTCTGCACTCTTCAATACATACCTTCTGTTCACCCATGCTAGTTTAAGTTGGATTTCCATTGCCTGTGCTTTGAAAACGAGCCGCAGCACAGTGTAGAGAGGGGAAAAGAGCAAAGACTTTAGCACGTGGCTCTGAATTTGAATCATGAACTTTCCAGCCATGCAAATTTGGAAAGCTATTTAATTTCGCAAAGCTTCTATTTATTATGCTAGGTAGTATTATTCATGGTAACACTGTCGTAGAATTGGTGTGATGATTAAATGAAAGTATCTGTGTGAATGTGGCCAGCTCTTTGTACCTGATGGTGTCTTCGGTGGCTAGGAAGATTTCCAAGTCCCCGATACTTCAGTTGTTTTATTCATTCATTTAACATCTGTTTTTTAATCGCGTTCCAACTCAAAGCCTAGCATTGTACCTGGCATTGAGTCAGGAGAGCTAAACAAATAATTACAAAGAAGCATATTAGGTCTTTGACCTCAAGAAGTCTGTGGTTCAGTTGGAGAAACGTATAAATCATAGGGTGAACAGGCACCACAAAAAATGTGGGTTATAAATAATAGACAGCAAAACAAGAGGGAATGACTAGGGCTGGGTACCGAGGATCAGGGAAGTTACGAAAAGGAAGTCGAATTTGAGCCAAGACTTAATGGTAAATGCAGTGATGTAATAGATGGCCAGATGGGCTCTTAAGATACAGTGTCCTTCCTTCTCCATGAAACCTTTAGCTTCTTGGTCCTTCTGAACAAAAATGTTAGTATCAGCAGGCATTCCTGTGCTGTTACTTGATGGAAAGTGGCGACAGTTCAGGGGAAGTTCAATGTGTAACCACAATGTCAGACTTGATTCTCTCCCAGGCTCCTTACCGAGTTTGTGTTTTCCTAGCCTACGTTTCTCTCCAGTTTCTTGCTCTCTGAAAATGACTAGCGTGGATTTATCTATATGCAAATATTTGTTATTAAGAAACCCAAACCCCCCAAAATATAGCTTAAAGGATTCTAAGGAGCATTTTTATGTTCTTTGTATGCAGTACGCATTTTGTTTGTTCTTTGGTTTTTGTAAGAGGCAGAGCTATACTACACATGCACGATTTCTTTCCAATTTCCTCTAACAGCATGTGGGCACAACTCTGCAGGAGTGTGGAGTGAGAGCACAAAGGTGGCCCCAGAGTCACACAGCATGATGGGGACAGTGAAATAGAAATAGAAGGGAAATTCTTCAGCTGAATGAAGAGTACTTAACAACAAATGTACAGCGAGCATTTTGCTTAATGTTGGAAGCACAAATGCTTTCCCCCAAGTTCTAGAACAAGGCAAGGGTGTGTGCGCTCACTCCTTCATTCAACACAGGGCTGGCAGGTCAGTTCAGTAAGGCAAGAAATGGCAAATGCATGAGATGGGAAGGAAAAAATAAAACTGACATAACTCGCTTTGTGGAAAATCCCAGGGAAGACACACATTCCCATGCTTCTGAGCACAAAGAAGTGAGTTCAGGAAAGACACAAATTAAACTGCAAAAAAAAATTGTATTTTTATATACTGGCAATGGGCACACAAGTGCCAAAAATAAAAATATAGTAAATATTATTTGTAACCACTCAAAAATAATGAGATTAGGTAGAAGTCTAACTAAACATATATAGGATTGATATAGTGAAAACCACAAAATGCTGATAAAAGTAACCAGAACAGATCTAAATAATAGAAGAGAGATATCATTCATTGATCAGAATACTTGATATAAAACAGATATCAGTCCTCCAGAGATGACATACACGTTGCACAGGTTTCCTATGAAAATCCCAGTATTTTTTTTCAGATCTAGACAAGAGTATTCTAAAATGGGTCTGAAAGGCAAAGGAGCAATTAAAAACAAAAGTAGAATAAGAGGAAGAAGATTTCCAGGCTTGTTTTATAGGATTGACTACATAGCTATGTAATCAAGGTCATGTGGTCCCGGTGGTGGGAGAGACCCCGAATCAGTGAAAGAGAACAGGGAAGCTGAAGGAAAGACACAGAAGGCTGTCCAATGACTAGGGAAGGAAGGCTATTGAAAAGGTGGTGCTGGAGTAGGTGGATAGCCATACATGAAGAAGAAAAGGAAAAACTGGAGAGCCACAAGCCAGATCTCACATTTTACCCAAAAATGAATTCAATATTAAGGACTCAAATAAAATTATAAAACTTTTAGGGAAAACAACAAATATAAGAACAAATTTTTGGGAGCCAGGACTAGGGAAAGTTCTTAGACTTGACCCCAAAGACACAATAGATAAGAGGAGAAATCAAAAAGTTGAACATCATCAAAAGTTAAAGCTCTTGCTCTGCAAAAGGCACCGTTGATGAAGAGGAACGGACCAACTACAGACAAGGAGAAAATATTTTCAAGCTACATATCCAACAAAGACTAGTAGCACACACACATACACACACACAATCTGATTAGAAAATGGGCAATAGAGATATTGCATAGAAGAAAATACACAAATGGCAGATATGCACATGAAAAGATTGTGAACATCATTGGTCATCAAACCAAGCTCACCACCATGAGTCGATTCTGATTCACAGCAACCCTATACCCATTAGGGAAGGCAAATTAAAATGACAATAAGAAATCACTAGATACATATCAGAATTGCTAAAATAAAGAAATCCCTTTCTGAAAAACAGTTAGGCAGTTTCTTTAACAATGAACTATGAAACTATTCCGAAACAAACAAACAGAAGCGGAACCCCTACAAAGCCATTGCCTCTGGTGGATTCCGACTGATCACAATGCTGTACAGGACAGGCTAGACTGCCCCATAGGGTTTCCGAGGCAATGGTTTCTATAGGATCAAATTGCCACATTTTTCTTCCACTGAGGAGCTGATGGGCTCCAGCTGCTAATGCTCCGTTAACTTAACCTTTACACTCCCGGGGATTCTACAGTTTCCATAAAACCTAGCAGTTGCACTCTTTCGGTGTCTATCTCCATGAGATGAAAGTTTTTGTTCGCACAAAACCTGCATATTGATATTTATGCTATTGCTATGTGATGCCATTAAGTCAGCTCTGACTCACAGCAACCCTATGCACAACACAAGAAAACACTGTCTGGTCCAGCACCATTCTTACAATTGTTGTTATGTTACAGCCATTGTTGCAGCCACTGTGTCAATCCATCTCATTGAGGGACCTCCTCTTTCTTGCCGACGCTTGCCCAAGCATGACGTCCTTTTCCAGGGATTGGCCTCCCTTGATAACATGTCCAAAATACATGAAATGAAGTCTCACTACTGTCACTTCTGAGATGAATTCTGGCTTTACTTGCAAGACAGATTTGGGTGTTTCTCTGGAAGTCCCTGATGCTTTCAATCCTCTTCACCCACTCCCTATTTCAAGTGAATTGATTATTCCACAAAGTCTATTATCCAGCTTTCCCATGTGGATGAGCCGATGGAAAACACTCTAACTTAGGCTGGGCCACACCTTCGTTCTCAAAGTGACAGTTTTACTCTTGGACACTTGAAAAAGGTTTTGTGCAGCAGATAAGCCCAACATAGCATGCCATTTGATTACTTGACTGCTGCTTCCCTAAGCATTAATGAACGATCCAAGTAAAATGCGATCCTTGAACATGTCAGTCTTTTCTCCATTAACCATGATGCTTTACTGATCCAGTCATGAGGATACTTGTTTTCTAATGATGTAGTGGTTGCACATTGAGTTGCTAACCACAGCGTCGGCATTCAAAACTGTCCCAATTCCATGGGAGAAACCCATGGCTTTCTAATCCCGTAACGAGTCTAAGTCTCAGAAACGCACAGAGGTAGCTCCATCTTGTCCTATGGGGCAGCTGAGAATCAGAATGGACTCAGTGGCAGTGATTTGGGTTTTGATCACTGGTATAGTTTATAGTTTATAGTGTCTAACACACTCATTGAGATATAATCCATACTGAGGTCCTTGATCTTCATCAGTGAGTTCTTCAAGTCCTGTTCACTAGCACGCAAGAAGCAGTAATTACAGAAAACAAGATGAGTTATGGGATGACAGCAAGAACATCATAAATAAAGAAAACAAAGATCTTTAAGAAGGAAAGATAGAAAAGACCAAAATAGATGTTAGGCGAGACTGAGTCTTGGCCTGGGTTGTGAACTAGCTAAAGTGAATGGACGAAATGGTGAAGTAAACTAGCTGAATAGAAAATCGCAAAGGGCATCTCAAGAAGACAATGCGTTAGAATCCAAAGTGTAAAGAGCTGGAGAGAAAACCAAAGGGGAAGAGCACCTCAGCATTTCTCAACCTAAAAGAACCAAGGAAAAAAACCAAGCTCAAGCTGCAATATTGAAGGACTCTATGAGCAAGATATTGAATAATGTAGGAAGCACCAAAAGAAGATGGAAAGAATTCAGTCACTGTACCAAAAAGAACTGGTAGAGTTACAACCATTCAAAGAGGTGGCATCTGATCGAGAACCAGTTGTATTAAAGAAGAGGTTCAAAGCAGCACGAAGACACTGGTAGAAAGAAAGGCTCCAGCAATTAATGGAATCCCAATTGAAATGTTACAATAAACGGATGCTGCACTGGAAGCACTCACTAATCTCTTCCAAGAAACCTGGAAGATAGCTACCTGTCCAACAGACTGGTAGAGACTCCTATTTGTGCCTATTCCAAAGAATGGTGACTCAACAAAATGCAGAAATTGTCAAGCAATATCATCGACACCACATGCAAGTTAAGTTTCGCTGAAGATAACTATAAAGTGGTTGCAGTGGTACATCAACAGGGATCTGCCAGAAAATCAAGCTGCACGCAGGAGACATCGTAGAATGGGAGATCGTTGTCTATGTCAGTTGGAGCTTAGCTGATGGCAAAGAAGACCAGACAGATGTTTACTTGTGTGTTATTGACGATGGAAAGTCATTTAACTATGTGATCTCAACAAACTATAGAGAACATTGTGAAAAATGGGAATCCCAGAACATTTCATTTTTCTCATGTGGAAACTGTACCCAGATGAAGAGGCAGTCAATTAGACAGGACAAGGGCCTGCTGGATGGTTTAAAATCAGAAGGATGTGTGTCAAGGTTGTATCATTTCACCACACTTAGTCAATCTGTATAAATATTTATAGAGCTTTCAGTATAGTAGGAGCAATGGTTGCACTACTAAGGGCTGAACTGCTAACTGTAAGGTCAGCAATCCAAGCCCACCAACGGCTTCATGGGAGAAAGATGAGGTGGTCCCCTCCAGTTAAGATTTACAAAGCCTCAGAAATCC
>NW_022107431.1:83369145-83371580 GCF_000313985.2 Echinops telfairi | reverse complement strand
GGCACAATTCCTTACATTGTCTCCAGTGTTGTCCCCTGTAGGGCTATGGGAACATCGTGTCTCATGGTGGGGCCGGCCTCATGGTCCTGTCTATGCATTTGGCTACTCTGGGCAGGAATATCATCCTAGGGGCTTGGTGGGCTAGGATGTATTCCACTCTCTCTCCTTCCCTCTTTGTTTGCTCCTGTGTGCTCTGATCAGACATGCCCCTCTCCCTGTTCTCTGAAATACATTCTTCTAGGCAGTGGGGGTTGGGGGTTGGGAAGGGTGTCCATGTAGTTGGGATTGAAGCCAGCCCTGCAGGTCTCTCTGTTGGTTCGGTGCTTCATGCCAGTATGTGGATGCATACAATTCTAAATGTTTTGATTCTCTTCCTCTGCAATTATTTTATGTATTGACTAATAAACACATTTTATACTCAAAATCTTTTGTTGTTTTTTAAGTTGGGCAAATATAAAGCAAGGAATTTTTGTTAGGTACTACACAGAGAATACGGTTCACACAGCACAAAACAAAAACTCCAGATTAATATTAATTGTGTTCTAATAATTGCATCCAATTACAAGGGAGAGTTAAGAATTAATAAGGTTGAAAGTCAGTTTGAAAAATAACAATTAGACATGACAAAGGAGAAACTTGGCAACACTTGGGAAATGACTAAACAGAGTAGGCAGAACATTTTCTGAAAGGTTACTATCATAATGACTAATTACTTTGTTCTAATTTCCACCCAGTTGAAGGCAAAAGGCCAGTAGTCCTGGGGCCACGCAGAGATTGTTATGATCTAGGCAATGGTTACCAGAGCCTAGATTTGGATGAGTACAGTAGGACTAGGAAGGACAGAAAGGCATGGGAAAACTAGGAAGGAAGTGAGTAAGACTTGGTGATTAATTAGCAATAAAAAACAAAGGGGAGAGAAAAGCTGAAGTGGGATGTAAAAGAAAAGCCAAATACTGGTTCTAGTCTTGGTTTGGCCCTGATCCACATGTAGATCTCCAGCACAGATATTTAGCACTCTCTTTGCTTCATTTTCCTACAGTGAAATGGATTGCAATATAACCTCTAAACCACACCAAATCCACTACTATTGAGTCAATTCCAAGGCATATGGACCCTACAGGACAGACAAGAACTTCCCCATAGGGGTTTCCAAGATTGTAATCTGCATGGAAGCATCCTTCTCCCAAGGAGCAACCAAAAGAGTTGAATTGTCTACCTTTTGGTTAGCAGTCAATCACTTTAACCATTGTGCCACTATGACTTCTATATCTTCTAAACCCCACTGTCTTATGTTGGTTCCCACTCAGAGTGAGCTTATATGAGATTGCTGACACTATAAATTTTTATGGGAGCAGGCAACCTCATCTTTCTCCCATGGGATAGCTAATGGGTTTGCTCAGCCAACCTTGAGGTTAGTCACCCAATTCCTAACCCACACCATCTTCAGGCTCCTTATAAGCCCTGGACCACTGCCATCCGGGTGATTCTGACTCATATGGTTTCTGAGGTTGTAATTGTTTAGGTGGAAGCCAGCCTTATCTTTCTCCCACAGAGCAGCTGATGGTTTTGAACCACCAACCTAGTGGTTAGCAGTCCAGATCTTACCCAACAGTGCCTCCAGGGCTCTTTGTAATCTCTAAAGTCCCTCTTTAAGCAAAAAATTAAATTAAAAATCTGTTGCCACTGAATCCACGACAACACCATGCATTATGGAGTAGATGCTCCATAGGATTTGCTGTTGTTAGGTGCCATCAAGTGGGCTCCAACCTATGTTGACCCTAGGCACAACGGAACAAAACACTGTGCACATCTACGCCATTCTCACAGCTGTTCCTGTGCCCGAGCCCATTGATTGCAGCCACTGTGTCTATCCATCTCATCAAAGTCCTTCCTCTTTTTAGCCGTCCCTCCACTGTATCAAATGCAATTCTCCAGGGACTGGTCTCTCCTGACAATATGTTCAAAGTCTGTAAGATGAAGTCTTGCCATCCTTGCCTCTAAGGAGATCTCTGGCCTTACTTCTTCCAACGTACATCTGTTTGTCCTGTTAGCAGTTCGTGGTACTTTCAAGGTTCTTTCCCAGCACTACAATTCAAATACATCTATCCTTCTATTGTCTTACTTGCTCAATGTCCAACTCTCATATGCATATTACGCAATGGAGAATACACATGGCTTGGGTCAGGCACATTTTAGTCCTCAAAGAAACATCCTTGCTCTTCAGTGCTCTAAAGAGATCTTGTGCAGCAGATTTACCTAATGCAATACACCTTTTCATCTCTGGACTGCTGCTTCTGTGAGCATGAACTGTGGATCCAAGTAAGACAAGATCCTTGATAACTTCAACCTTTTCACCATTTATCATGCTGTTACCTATTGGTCCAGTTGTGAGGATTTTGGTCTTTCTTACATTGAAGTGTAAGCCATACTGAAGG
>NW_022107431.1:83334604-83368607 GCF_000313985.2 Echinops telfairi | reverse complement strand
TTGTTGGATGATCTTTGGTAAAATGTTACTTGTGTGTGATATCAATAATATCATTCTATAGTTTGAGCATTCTGTTGGGTCACCTTTCTTTGGAATAGGCACAAATAAGAATCTCTTCCAGCCAGTTGGCCAACTAGCTGTCTTCCAACTTTCCTGGAATACACCAATGAGTGCTTCTAGAGGTTCTCCAATTTTCTGATACATTTCGATGAGTATTCTGGGAGTTCCCGGAACCTTGTGTTTAGGTAATGCATTCACTGCAGCTTGTACTTCTTCCTTCAGCACCATTGTTTCTTCCTCACATGCTACCTCCTGAAATGGTGAACCGCTGACTGATTCTCTCTGGTAGCGTGACTGTGTTCTTTCTGTCTTCTCGATATTTTGCCGATATAACCTTTCAACATTGCGATTTGAAGCTTGAATTTCTTCTTGAGATTTTTCAGTGCAGATATGCTGAGCGTGGGTTTCCCTTTTGGTTTTCTAAATCGAGGTCCTTGGACATTTCGTTATAATATTTGGCTTTGGCTTTGCAAGCTGTCCTTTGAAATTTTCTATGCAGTTCTGTGACTTCATCCTTTCTTCCATTACTTTAGCTACTCTACAATTAAGAATAAGTTTCAGAGTCTCCTCTGACATCCACTGTGATCTTTTCTTTCTTTCTTGTCTTTTTAATGACTTTCTGCTTTCTTCATGAACGATGGTCTTGATGTCCTTCCACAGCTCATCAGGTTCTGTCAGTAGTGTTCAATGTGTCAAATCTATCCTTGAGATGGTCTTCAGATACAGGTGTGACAGACTCAAGGTCATTTTTGGCTCCTGTGGACTTGTTTTAATTTTCTCCAGCGTTATGCTGAACTTACATATGTGCAATTGATGGTCTGTTCCACAATCAATTCCTAGTCTGGTTTTAGCTGCTGATATTGAGCTCCTCCATCGTGTCTTCCCACAGATGTAGTCAATCTGATTTCTGTGTATTCCATCTGGGGAAGTCCATGTGTACCATCAACTTGGTATTGTTGAAAAAAGGTATTGGCTATGAACAAGTCATTGGTTTTGCAAAATTCTACCATGAGATCTCTAGCTGCATTTCTACACCAAGTCCATATTTTTCAACTACTGTTTTTTCCTCTTTGTTTCAAACTTTCCCATTCCAATCACCAATAGCTATCACTACATCTTGATTGCATGTTTGATCAATTTCTGACTGAAGTCGTTGGTAGAATTCTTCAATTTCTTCAATCGCTTTTGTGGTTCATGCATAAAGTTGAATAATAGTTGTATTGATTGAATTTCCTTGAAGGCAGGTAGATACAATCTGATCAGGGGTAGCATTGTACTTCCTAATCAGTTTGGCGAGATCCTTTCTGACAGTGAATGTCACACCTTCCTCTTGATTGTATTATTTCCAGCATAATATATCATATGATTTTCTGATTCAGAAATGGACAATACCAGTCCATTTAAGCTCATTGATGCCTAGGATATCAATAGTCATGTATTGTGTTTCATTTTTCACTATGTCAGCTTCCCTAAATTCATGCTTCACATATTCCAAGTTCCAATCATTAGAAGATGTTTGCCTCTGTTTCTCTTTACTTCGAGGCATGCTCCATCAGCACATGAAGACCAGAAGGCTCCCTTCCCACAGGCTTTACTGGACTCCCATCACCATGGCCCATTCCCTCCAAGAAATCATCTCCTCTCGGTCACATTTTCAGTACCTTAGGACTTGAGGGATCCATCTCCTGGCAGAATCTCCAACAATGTTCTGTTTGTTTTGTTTAGGCTTTCAGTATTTGAAAATGCTTCAAAGCTATGTGTAAGGTTTTCAGCTTTTTCTTCTGCAAAGTGGGGAGTTCAGTCCATCTTGTCTGTTCTTCATCTGAAAGACCTGTTGAAATCTGTTCACTTGGGTTGACCCTGCTAGCATTTGTAATACCAGTGACATAGCTTCTAGCATCACAACAACACACAAGCCACCACTATATGACAAGCTGACAGACAAGTGGTGGCCATAGGGTTTACTTGACTGTAATTCTTATGGAAGTAGTACACTAAATCTTTCTTTCATGGTACTAAGTGAATTTTTTAAAAAAACAAACAAAAACAAAACAGTCCTTAGGTTAGAAGTTGAGCACAAGGCATTTGCATCACAAGGGAAGAGTCCTCTCAAATTTAACAGTTTGAGACTGCAAGGTCAGAATTATATCACTAACAGAAATTTCAAGCTGTTGAGAGTTAGATTCTTATAACATACGTATGTGACCTTGAACAAATTACTTAATGCATCACTTTCCATTATAAAATGCTAATAATAGTAATAGGGCCTATCTCATAGAGTTATCCCACGAAAATATGTTGGGCAGTGCCTGAAATGTAGTAAGTCTCCATCCCAAAACCAAACTCACTGCCATCGAGTCAATTCCAATTCAAAGTGATCCAATATAGTTTTCTAAGACTATAAATCTTTAAAGGAGCAAACAGCCGCATCTTTCTCCTGAAGAGTAACTAGTAGGTTTGAACTGCCAACCTTTCAAGTAGCAACTCAATGCCTAACACAGCACCAACAAGACTCCTTTAAATCTAAACAAATGTGAATTTACTCTTACAGTTGATCACAACTATGCCCCAGGAACCCAACAAAAGGATTCACCATACACCACAATATTCAAATGTTATTACCGTATATACTCAAGTATAAGCTGACCCAAATATCAGCCAAGGCACCTAATTTTACCACAAAAACTGCATTAAAAATGTACTGGAAAACTTGGTTTATACATGAGTACATATGGTATCTCCCCTTGTACGTACTATTGGAGGAAATGTGGTCACTCACAGGATTAGAATACAGAGGTAGCTAAGATTTTGTATGGCCGAGTCATCCAACTTTCAGAGTTAAAGCCTTAAAAAAACTACTTCCTAAAGTGAGTGTGAGTTGTCACGTCCACCCTTTTAAATTTAGTGCCATCACTTCCTAATGTTTGTCATAGGCATTACCCCAAAGCAACAGAACACAAAGAGTTGAGTCATTTCAAAAAAAGTGAATGTTGATCCAGCAACATTAACTGTCAGGAACAGCCCCCTCTGGGAACAATACGTACCCCCCCCCCCCCATGAACCAGATTGAGAGATGATGTGGCTGACTTCCCGTCCTCTGTTCTTGCTTTGCAGAATATGAAGCAAGAACAGAGTGAGATGACAAATGTATGCACGTAAAAGGCTTCCTCCTTGCCCAGCCCTGCCTTCTTATAATAGAGTTGTCAGTTCAAATAAAATACAATGGGTGCTGGCAAAGCTGTCAACTGAGAAAATAATTTTCGTGTGCCTAGTGCTGCAGGAGGAAGACTACACGCTAAAGGAGCAAGCAGTGAGCTACGAGTGCCAGTGACAAAACATCAATAGTCCATATGCCTTGGTATTAAAATAATAGAAGGCATCTCAATAGAAAGTGTTGGAGGGAACTTTGTGAGATCATTTAGGTTTCAACTGATCATAATCTGCCAAATATGTTATTTCAGAGCCAACCTTTCACTTCGTCTGACATGAGGCTGCGTGCATCGGGTACCCTCTAAGCACGGACGAGACCAGCACCGATGGCACTTTCCACTCCTTGATCAGAGTAGTTCTCTTCTACCCAACTTCAGTTTGTTTACTGACTTCCAAAAATGGATGGCTTGAAGTTTTCTATAATATAAAAGTAGAAATTATAACTCAAGTTATTTTATTTACTTCCTAGGAGGGGAAGAACATTTCTGGTTGATGTCTGTTTTTAACAGGATTTTTATCTTTCTTAAAATTTCACACTGATCAGGCAGAGTGGTTATATCGAACTTGCATGGCTTTCGGTTAAAAAGGCTCATCAGTGAAAGAAATGGCCCAGAGATTGTGTCTTCCTGACATCCTCAAACACAAAACGCTACCGCCTCCGGAGCTGACACACAACCTTCATGAGCATGCGCTCCTATTACTTGAGCAAAACAATGCTTATGGTTGCCGGTATGTTTATCATTAGTTGAAATTCTTTGTATCATTGATATTTTTAGCCTAACTTTCTTTTTATGAATCCTTTATTATCCTTTGGGGTCAGAGAAGAACTGAAAATTAAATCGACAAATGGATTTATACTTTGTTCGACAACCTCTGCTAAATTAATTAGGTAATGTCACTCTAAATGCACTGCCATCAAGTTGATCCCAACTCCTAGCAAACTTACAGGACAGCGAAGAACTGCCCGTGTGGATTTCTAATACTGTAAATCTTTACAGGAGCAGAAAACCTCATCATTCTCCCTCAGAGTAACTAGTAATTTTGGACTTCTAACACAATGTGTAACCCACTACTCCTCCAAGACGCCAATTAGGGATGGTAGATTGGAAGATTGACAATAGTAATTACAATAATAGACAATCTTGGGCCTTCAGGGAGATCATTTAGACAAGAGGAAAGAGACTCATAGCAAATGTTGACAAATTCATGAAAATGGCACATGCTGTAATTCTTCTTATAGGAAAGTACCCACAGTAACTCTTCTCATAGGAAAAATTAGGGGAGTTAGTTATGTGATCTTACCCTTTGGTAGTTACATAATCTGCTGTCAACTTGAAACTATTAAGAGTGAAGGGGTGGAGTTCAGCCTGTCAATAAGATCACAGCTTGATGACCTCATTTGGCGGCACTATGGAGATAAATAGCTCACTGGAGGCTGGACACACAGACTCTCCATATGAGGTATTATGGTTGAAAAGCCACATGGAGATACGCTGATAGAGCCAGAGCCCTGGAGCTGGAGAAGTCACGTGGAGACCCACTCCAGAGCTGAGCTGCTTCCATTGCCACTGGATCCACAAGACTTTCCAACCACTGGCCTGTGATTTTCCTGCATTCAGCATCATTGCATGTGTTGTGTGAGTCTGGTATAGGACATAGGGACTAATATCAGCCTTATGGGTTTGATCTGGACTGATCTGAGATGTTTTCTCAATTACTCTTGAATATAAAGTTCTCTCTTAAACAAATATGAGTGTCTTTGGATTTGTTTCTCGAGTCCACCTGGGCTCACACACCCTTCTCTTGAGGAGCTGTGGGGTGTCATGGTTATGCATTGGGCTGATAACCTGGTCAGCATTTAAAATCCACCAGTTATTCCATGGGAGATAGACAGAGCTTTCTACTCCCCCAAAGACCTATAGTCTCAGAAACTCACTTCAACTCTGTCCTATAGGGTCACAATGAGTTTGCATTGACTCAATGGCAGGGAGTTGAGTGAGGGAGTACCCTTCTCTTAAGTCAAAGAAGTGTCTCTGGTGTGTGTGAGAAGTTTGTGCCTACGTGACTCAGTCTACCTTGATGTGTGACCATGTCACCTGAGGCTCTTGTTCCTGCAGGTGAGAAGAAAGCAAGGTAGCAGAAACCATGGGCACCAATAACCCCTGATCCATGTAAATCAAAGCGAGCAACTACTGATTTCTCACCTTGTGCAGCCATGTCAATTATATAATTGCCCTCATGCTTTTTTCCTCCGCAGTTTTATTCACAAGTAATTTACATATCATATACCATATATACTCAGATATAAGCTGAGTTTTTCAGCACATTTTTTATGCAGCTTTTGTAGTAAAATAAGGTGCCTTGGCTGATATTCTGGTTGGCTTATACTCGAGTGTATACGGTAATTCAATAGTTGATTCAATCACAGCACAGAGAATTGTACGATTACTTTCCCCCCACCCATCAATTTTAGAGCATTTCCCCCTCCCCTATGGTCCCTCAGACTTTTAAACAAAAGCTTGAAGGTTGTCAGTTCCAACCTTCAGACCTCTTTTTAGAGGTATTACTTTGTCCCTCATTCATTCTTTTTGTATTAAAAAAAAATGCTTCCTTTAATGCTTATTTTAGTATCCAGAATTTGGAACCGTTGGAAACCATTGCGGATATTAAAAACAGCGACAACAAAACTCACTGCCTTGGCGTCATTTCTGCTTACTCAACCTTAACATCCCTTCCTCCTTCTCCCCAGGTCCTGGAGAGGTTGAAATGCCAACAATCCACATACTCTAGACACCCTTGGGAGAATCTGTATCTGCATGTGCATTGTGGCGTGCCATTAAGTCGATTCCAAGTCCCTGTGGTGCTCAAGGCAGAGTAGACATGTCCCACAGAGTTTCCCATGCTGAAATCTTAATGGGAGCCGATTGCCAGGTCTTCCCCCACACTCCCAGAGTGATTGGTGGGCTTGAACCACAGACCGTCAGCTTGGCAGCCAAGCGTTCAATGACTCTTGCCAAACGGAAACGCTCGTGTGAGATTTGGCAGCAGCGGCTTGCAGCAGGCAGTTTTCCAGCTGTTTGGGGCTGTTTCTGCTGACAAGCCAGGGTGGATGTGGATGTGGGGAGACCACGGGAGCTGTGGCAGTTTGTTTCTGAGCTCAACAATTTCAGGGGTGGTCTTCCGGGTCAATCCTCCAGCCCTTCCAGGGATTTTAAAAGTGCCAATTCCCTTTATTCAACCTCTTGGTTCTTAAAACACCTTTGAGTTTATTTTGAATTTTAGTCATAATCATGCTGTGAGTTGATATCAATTTTCTAGTACAATTAGCCCCTATGAATGGTCTCAACTTAGCATTGCAGAATGAATCATTCCTTCTGATGCCTAAAAATATATATTAGAATTCTTTCTCTGACTACCTAACTTTTTCTACGTTGAGTTATAGCTAATGGTGTTTCCATCCTTTCTGTGTTCCTAATTATTGAAAAATCCATGACTAGGCTTAAACAGCACAGCCAGGAATTTTCATCTTGAGGAATTTCTATTTTCCTTGTCTACTGAATAATTGAAAGGGTAACATTCATGGAATCTGTTAGGATTATGGAACTCTTTGGTGAAAAGCCATAAAGTCAAGGGTGATTTGTATATTAATCATGAATAATATGTCTCGGCTTTATAGTAAGCATGCTCTATTTATTTTTATTCCAGTAAGAAAATTGAAACTCAGAAAATTTTAGTCTATCTAAAACTAACCAAGCAAGTACTCAAATTTCAGATATCCCAGCTTCAAACATGATGCCCTAGACCACACTGCTCTTTGTACATTAGAAATTAGACAGACAGACCGAAGTTGTTAGGTGCCATCGAATCTGCTGTGACCCATAGTGACCTTATGCACAACAGAAGGAAGCACTGCCTGGTCCTGCACTATCCTCAGAATTGTTCCCACACCTAAACCCATTGACACAGCCATTGCATCAATCCATTTCATTGAGGGTCTTCCTCTTTTTGCTTCCCCTCTACTTTACCAAGCGTGATGCCCTTCTCCAGGGACTGGTCTCTCCTGACCACCTGTAAAGTATGTAAGACAAACTCTCATCAACCTTGCCTCGAAGGAGCACTCGGGCCATACTTCTTCCAAGATAGACGTGTTTGCCTTTTGGTAGTCCATGTTACTTTCTGTATTCTTTGCCAGCACCGCAATCAGGTAGATAGAGCGTTACCTCCATTCCTGGCAAGTTTCCACTTCCTTTTGCACTCTTTCATAAAGAAATCCATGCATTCTTCTAAAAAGATATATGTTTTTTAGTGTTAGTGCTCGTCTAGATCTGTTTCTTGCAGCAAAACAATCTCTACCAAATCTAATCCTCCATGGGGATATATTTCAATCCCATTCCATTGGATTCAACCACCATGTACTGAATGCCGATTTTGCACTTAACTACAGTTAAGTGCCTTTTATGCCTGACGATATGACTCCAGCTATCAGCCTGATCTAGGCTGGAATCTATGGATGAACCAAACCCTATAGATGATATTGAGAGATAAACAAATGAAACAAGACATGGCAGCACTGTCGGGTGTACAATTCTCCCACAAACTAGGCCGTAGGTCCTGTATTCTGTTTCGCATTCTATTTGGTTGGTGTAGTGGGAGAGAGAGGTGGGTGGCAGTGGCTGAGACTCATGTCCTCAAATTGTCTCATGTGAAAACCTGAGGGATGAAACACAGGAAACAACAGTCAGCCCCAAGCCCCAACCATGAAGCTCACAATCCAGTGAGGGCTTTTAATTAAGCAAAATCATTTTTAAAAAATTTGTCCAGAAACTACTGCCTTAATCCCTGAAGAGAATGAACTTCATTTGAAGCCCCAGACTGTGAGTGACTCACTGTCCATAATGACTGAGGTACAAGTAGAACTTTTATTCTTCCGCCTCCCCCCAAAAACCATGACCAGGGCACAACCAATTAAAAAGTCAAACAAACCCCCCACTCCAAATGGGAGCCCTTACCTCTAGGAAGAGCCTGGGGGATAATAACACAGAAGCAGTTGTCTGTCTGTGTTCTGACTGCAAAACCCAAAGCAAAGGAAACCCAAATGAAGATGATATTTGGTCAGGAAACGTGTTTAATTGGCATGAGCAATCAAACGTCCTTTTCTGGGTTATCTGGGCTTCAACAATCTGATTAGCTCGACCTCGTCGGAGCAGACAGAGCAGGTGAGTGCACATCTTTTGAAGTGGTTGTTTTCAGGTATCTTGAAAATTGCAGTAACAGCGCTAACTAAGAACATCCACATGGTCTTTACTTCTGCCCTCTGTTGAGTATAAAGAAAATACTGATTCCAAAGGGCAAAGGGAAAAAAGGGAGCTCTTCATTAACCACTTAGGGAGATGTGTGTGTGTGTGTGTGTATACACACACTATTTTTAATTCCATTTTTCCATACAGATTTTGAAGCCCCTTATACACACACATATAGTCCCTTGGTGGTACAAATAGCTAACAAGTTTGAAAGTAACAACCAAAAAGTTAGAGGTTTAAGATCATGCAAAGGTGCTATGGAAGAAAAGCCTGACAATCTACTTCCAAAAAAAATCACTAGAAACCTTAGAGGACACTTCTATTCGGACACAAAGGGGGTCGCCAAGAGCCACAATTTACTTGATAGGCACTGGCCGCAGATAAGGTATGTGTGTGTGTGTGTGTGTGTGTGTGTGTGTCTGTGTGTGTGTGTGTTTCCGACTGACCATTGCACACTGTAGATGACATTGAGATGGCAGCTCTGGGTAGCAAAGAGCTCGCCAAACGAAGCACTGGCATTGTGGTGCTATTAAAGCCTCTCATTTTCCACAAACATTAGCATGGCCCCAGCCTGGAGGTGGCAAAGTGTTGGATGAGTCCCTTAGGTGGGGACGGTCTCGGAGATTTGCAGCTGAAAGAATGTGCCAGTGACAACCGAGAGCCTACTTTTAGAATAAAGTGTAGTGATGGCTCCAATTACCGATTACTTTAGTGAAAAGGAGTAATCCATTTAGAGACCATGTTGTGATTTAACCTCACCCGTGACTCTTGTATTTTTCCTTCAGGAAAGTAATGCTCCCAAATCTTTTGTGTCTTTTCTTTAGGGTTAGAATTGAGGCATAACCAAGTAAATAACGTCCCCTGGAGAGATTCTTCTCTGTGTCTCGGAAAGGCCGGGCCTCCACACAGGATGCTTGGCTCTTCCCATCAACCGTGGAGGATGAGCCCATTGACTTCATTCTGGTCCCTAACATTTGCAGAGTTCCAGTCAAAAGTACAAATGGAGACTAGAATCCCAAACATCTCAGTATTTAAAAGTTACAGATCAAGCCAACAGACTGTTAAGTAAAGCACGTTCTATTCTTCTACCTTGACAGATTAACCTTCGGAGTGACCTGGTTTAAATTTAGAATGTTTGGACTCCTGGAAATTTTGTATCAGAACCTTCTGTCTAACCCCTTCCGTCCCTATTCTTCCCACCTCCCACCTTACACGGCAAAGAGGCCCTCCAAGCCATCTGCCTGCACCCCACTCATGCCACTGAAAAAATACCTGTCAGTCATCCCTCTGGTTGGTTTAGAAGCCAACACACTTATGTTGTAATGCGTCTTTGGATGAACAGCTCTCGGCAAGAATCATGTTCAGTTCCTGAAAGCAGGCTTCCAAAAAAACAGACTATGAATATGTTAATTTGTGTGGCAAAAGGGAGTTAGCAGGTGTAACGAAAGCTAAGCACTTCAAGTCATGGTGTTGAAGAGACATGTTGCACATATACACCAGGAACTGCCAGAAGAACAGACAAAGCTGTTGGGGAAGAGCAGCCAGAATACTCCTTAGGAGCAAGAATGGTCAAATGCTGTCCCATGCACTTAGGACATGTTATCAGAAAGGGCGAATCCCTGGAAGAAGGACATCTTGCTTGGTAACGTAGGGAGTCGTTGAGCAAAAGGCAGACCCTCAAGAAGGTGAACAAACACAGTGACTGCAACCAAGGGCTCAGACATGATCATGACGGGGTGCAGGACTGGGCTGTGTCTTGTGCTGTTGGGCAGGGGTTACTTGGAACCAAGCAGCAACTACATACTGAGATGAGAAGATTGTCCAAGGGGTTCCGTCGAATTACTCCGGTCCTTAAAGCGGTGAACCAGAGATGGGAGTAGGAAAGAACAAACAAACTCAACCGACTGTTGCTGGCTTTGAAGATGGAGAAGGGAAGCCATGTCCCCAAAATGTGAGTGGCTCAAAATGAAGGTGGACATGGCAGGCAAGCCTGCAGGAGGGGACACATCACTGCCAAGACTTCCACCGGAACCCTACGAGACCCAAGTCTGACTTCTGGCCTTCAGGACTGTAAGATCCTCCACTTGGGTTCCTTGAGGTCCCTAAGTGTGAGGGAAGTTGTTACAACAGCACTAGGAAACGAACGCAGTGCATCACAAGGCCTCTGCACAGATGAAGCATGACTGACCAGTTTGGGGAATGTGTAGACCGCCAAAGAAGTGAAGGACCAGACAGGACGAAGAGATGTCTGGACTGAGTGATGCCCAGAGTCAACAAGGAACAGCAATCTGTGTGGAGGGGAGACGGGGGGAGCAGAATACTAGTAAAGAAGACAGGCTTGACTGGACGGTCCAGAACTCAACCTCTGACTGAGAGACAGAGTCCTGGGTGGAGAAGCACGCCTGGTGGCATCTGAAATCTTTGGTCAAGAAGAAAAGACCACCATTCAAGCCCCACACCTGGCCCCCTTAGGGGAGAACCCTTGGAATGATAAGAAAGTTATATATGGAAACTACAAGCCCGGAGCAGTGCCAGACCCTTCTTGACTTTATTGCTTAGTGCTGTCCTAGAAAAGGGTGCCACAAGTGGGAGACAAAAACAGACACCCCAAACTCACTGCCGTTGGGTCGATGCCTACTCCTAGCGCCCCTGGAGGACAGGGTAAAGCTGTCCCTGTGGGTGGCTGAGACTGTAACTCTTTAGGGAACCAAGAGCCTCATCTTTCTCCCACAGAATGCCTGGGGATGGCGAGTGAACCATGGACCTTGCAGTCAGCAGTCAACGTGCCAGAGTTGCCGAGGCTCTACCCGATTCTATACATTTGAAACAAGGATTTGATTTGTAGGCAGGTGCTATTGAGTGGGGGGAGAAATGGATACTGGCCCTACCGAGAAGTAGAATTGTTAATGTGATGAAAAACTGAAGATTTTCACCACAGCTTTGTAAGTGAGCACCAATAAGCACGTGCTCGCCTTGCTTACTGGGTAATCCATTGATGTGTGTGTGTGTGTGTGTGTGTGTGTGTGTGTGTGTGTGTCTGTGTGTGTGTCTGTGTATGTCTGTGTCCATTCTGCTCTTTTTTAACCCAAAGTGACTGTATTTAGGCTCCACTCTACACTGATAGGCCCTAATTAACACATTAAGATAAGCCCCTCTTTCCAAACGTGCTCATAATGACAGGTATTACAAAACAGAAACACCCTCACTGCCATCAAGTCTGACTCACAGAACCCCTACAGGACAAGGTAGAACTGCCCCTGTGGGTTTCCACGACCATAACTCCAACTTAGCAGAGTAGAGAGCCTCCTCTTTCTCCCTCAGAGTGCCAAATAGATTCAAACAGCTGACCTTGTCGTTAGCAGCCCGTTATGCCACCAGGGTTCCTCCCGTGGCAGTATGGAAGTTAGGATTCCAATACATACCAGAGGAGGCATGATTTAATCCATGACACCCCTTGTGAGACTCTCCAGCAGAGACCTGATACTGTCACTAGACACGATCCAGGACTAGCACAACTGATACCAGGACCTGGGCCACTGTTCTCCCCAGTCAAATACCTCTGCTTTGCTCCCACCAGGAATTGCATTCTGCCAACGTCCTTATGCTGCTGGCTTCTAAAGGGAGGTCTTATAGAGTGTATCAGATCAACGGACCTGGGTCACGTGCTTACAACCTGCCTGGCAAAGATGCTGGAAATCAAGATGTCGTCTTCACTCAGGAGGCAGGGAAGGCAGGAGCTGTCAACTGGAAAGTTCTCCAAACTCGGGAAAAGTTGTTCAGAAGAATTAAGCTCTTCAAAAAAACATGCAAATACCCCTGACATCGCCCAAAGGATTTATAGTCAATTCACTGGAAACCTAGTGTGGCAACAGGCTGCCAACCTGCTTCTTCCTGTTAGTATCATGTTTCCCTCTGTGTTTAGCTGGGAGTCCCTGGGGTGGGGGGCCTGGCCACTAACCTGAAGCTCAAAGGTTTAGTCCACTCAGGTGGCCCTCAAATGAAAAGCCTGCTGATCTTTGAAAAATCAGCTGTTGAAACCTCAGGTAGGACCGTTCTACTTGGTGTGTGGTCGCCGTGAGTGAGAATCACCTGTGCACATGCTGGGAGTGTACTGGGCTAAGTTATGCTGCTCACCACAAGGTCAGCAGCTCGAAGCCACCAGCCACTCTGCAGGAGAAAAATGAGGCTACCTGTTCCTGAAAAGATTTATGGTCTTTGGAGCCCGAGGGAGCAATGGTACTCTGCCCTCAAGGCTCACGGTGAGTCCCAGTTAACTCCATGGCAGGGAGTTCGGTTGTTTTTGGCTTAGGCACATGGCTACCTCGCTCCAGACTGCATTTCCCAGACTGCTTTGAAGGTATGACCATGCAATTAAGTTCTCATCAATGGGATATAAGTTAAAAAAAAAAAAAAACAAGAAAACAAGACCTGTAGCTTCTGGATCTTTTCATTGAAAATGGAAACACTTTACCTATAGTTCCTCTTTTCTTGTCTTCTGACTTGAAGATGGCAACAAGTATCATGGACCACCTGCCTTGGCCCGAGTATGGGCACCTTTATCAACGACCACAAACCCATCCCACCAGCCTGTTGACAATGACCTCACACGGTAATGTTCTTGAGGGATCCCACCCTTGCCAGCCCTCCTGGAGCGCTTTTGAGCTGTCCCGTGAGAAAGGAGCAATGGTTATCGCATTTAAGTTGACGTATTTAGAGTTTCTTTGTGACAGTAGCTTAACCACTGTCCTAAATAGTATACCGAGTTGTTTGAGGGCTAAAAAGTAGGTTTTTGCAACTCTAAAGTTCTAGGGGAAGGCTTATAAGCTCCCGCTTTAAGCAACTGCTAGCTGTCCTCTCTTCCATTGTGTAATAAAGAGCAGCCTGGCAGCAGGTCTAGGAGAAGAAATAAAAGTCCAGTTCAGTGCACGGGTTGTTGATGTTTAATTTACATGCTAATTTCCTGATTCTCCTGGTCAGGAATCACAGCAAATGAGGAGGTAAAAGATTTTTTTCGTTTTACTTTTAGTCAAACTTGAAAAATATCTTTAAAAAAAAACAAACTCTCAGAATCCAGAGGTGGAATTTCTCCCCCTTCTCCCTCCACCCCACCCCCTATGAGAAAACCACTTACTGAACGAGAACATTAAAGAAAGACACCAGAGGACGGCTTCAACAGACACCTAGTAGGACCAGGCCCAGCTCAGGGATGGGTTGCCATGTTGGGGCAGTTGGGGTGGTGGTGAAGGAGGGCTTGTCTCATTCAGGGTACATTCCTGAGCCTCTCTCCCCATCAGCCTCTCTCCCGGAGCTTCTCTCCCCCATCAGCCCCGCTGTGGGCAAGCCTGGCCCACCAGCCAAGCAGCCAGCAGGGCCTCTGGGATGGTCCTTGTTGTGGCCCAGTGGCTTTCCCTCCATTTCTCTTCTCCTGGGCGGATTCTGTCTGAGCACCGGCTCTAACTTGTCCTGGGGATCTCCCGAGGGAGGAGAGAGAAGGGAAGGAGTCTGTCCTTCCACAGGAATCATGCTGGTGGCCTCCATTGATTTAATCACTGTAAAGGCAGCTTTGGCTTCCACCAACCCCCTCACCATCATGAATACTGACCTCTGGACTCCCGCTCGGCATCACTGATAAATATATTTTCTGACAAAGATAAAAAAGATAATCTCACAGAGAAGCTCATGAAGTTGTTGTCACAGTTGAGTGCTGGCTCCCCGTTACTCAGACAAGAATTGAGTAAACGGGAGGGGTCTCAGTGGGTGTCGGATCCTGTCTCTTCCAGCATGAGCCTGCCGCATGTCGGGCCTGGTTGGCATTCGAATCCTCTGAGAAAAGAAACCTTTGCCTGGTGACAAATAGACCCTAGCAGCAACAACCACCAAAGTGCTGGATTTTCAATCCGGAGGGAAAAAACAAACAACAAGTTGTATAGTGAGGGCTAGTGGCAGATGAAAGTCCCACAGCTCCACAGGCAGCAGATGGTACTGAATGAATGAGGTGGGGGCTCCGGGGAAGGAGAGTGGGATTGAAAGACATCATTAAAGAACAGAAGATGAGGCTTCTAGCAGTGACTGATTATACTGTAACTCTGTGTGAATCCGTCCTGTTCTCTCCTTCCCCCACTCTTGCTCAGGCCAAATATCCATCCATCCATGTATCCACTCATTTATGAGCAGTGTTTATTGAGCATTGCTGATCTGGCTCATACTGTTCAAGGCACTGAGGCATAGCAATGAATAAAACAAAGCATTTCACGTGTACACCAAAAACCTCATGGCTACCTAGTCGATTCCGGCTCGCAGTGACCCTAGAAGGCAGAGTAGAACCGCCCTAGTGGGTTTTCAGTCTTTACAGAGAGCTGAGTGGTTTTGAACTGCTGAGCTTTCAGTTAGCAGCCCAACTAGTAACCCGCGACGCCAAACAACCATGAGAGGAAGTGAGTAACAGGGAATGCCATTGTAAGTAGGATCATCAGGGAAGGCTCCCTGGATGGGGGAAATCTGGGCAGAGACCTGCCTGAAACAAGGGAGGGAACCCTGTGGGGGTGGGGAGAAGTGCAAAGACAAAGAGTCTGGGCCATCGCGTACTTGGCAAGTATAGGGAACAGAAAGAAGAGGGACCAGAGAAAGGCATGCGCGGTCTGAGCATAAGGAAGCAGGAGGAAAGTCAGCCGGTGCTGTCCGAGATGGAACCTTGGGTCAGATGCTTCAGGCCAGTGACAGGGACCCAGCTTCCCCATTCTCTGAGGACATGATTTCCAGACCACTGGAGGTGGGGTTGGGGTCTAACTAACGCCAAGTCCCTGCAATGCCAGGCACTGGGCTTTAACCCTGTCGACACTGAAAATGTGAGTGGATCAAACTATAAGCAAGAGCATTAGGTATACTATACCCAGCCATGAAAAACACCTCCGTACTCTTTTACTTAGAGATGTTGCCAATTCTCTTTACAAATACGCTTATCCTGGGCAATCAACCAATTCCATCTGCTACCATGAAAGATTGCTAAATTTTTCTTTCCATCTAACGGCTGATCTTGGAACTTGGAAGACAAATACTCCAGATAGTAAGTGGCCGGGGTGTCAGAAGGTGGGAGCAGTGGCAGCACCAGTCTATTTTGGTAATCATCTGGGCAGATTCCATAGATGTGTTTCTTGAACAATCCCCTTCGATGTTTAGGAAAACTGGGACAGGAATCAATGACCCGGGAAAAGCAGAGGGAAGATGGCACATATGGGTGGACGCACTCTCATTCCCAGTTTCTCTAAGTAGAAGTAGGAAGCGGCATTACTTAGTCTAGACATGTTGGGGGTCCATTTATAGTAAGGACGTTTTATTTTAAAACTACCCTTGTTCCTTTTAAAAGAAAGACATTTAAATGATGGGATTTCATCTTTTTTTCTTCCCCCCGGCACAAATGGCCTTTGACGCAAGGTGACATGAAGGCATTCTCTAACGGACATTGAGGGCTTTGTGACGGCAGCAGGGAAAGCCCCAGAAAAGAGAGACGCTTGCTGAAGGATACATGCCAGAGAGGGAAGGGTGGGCTCTGGTGGGGCCCAGGGAGGAAGGCAGAGTGAAGAAGATGAAGGAGACCTGGAAGTCACTATTATTTCAAGAGATGGCCCTGATAAGCTGATTGGAGCATGGTCAGTGACCTTTAACTGACTCGGGTTACAGTGCTGTCAGTCCTCAGTCATCACAAGGATGGTCTCATCCTTTGGAAAGACACAGAGTGTCCGAGTGGAGCTCCACGGAAACAAAGAAGGCCCTTCACTGTTTTGTATACGATTCATAAGGGTATCTAGGGCAACTCTGCCTTCTTGATGCATACCCTAGGTTGTACCAAATAGGATGCCGTGGTCTCTAATTGTAGCTGAAAATGAGGTTGGTGCTCACGTAGAGAGGATGGTTGGGGGAAGGGTTGGGGGAAGGCGGTGTGAGGAAGAAAGAGAAAGGAAATTGAGTGATTTTTCATTTCATCTCGACAATTTCACAGGGAGTTTATGATCTTCTCGCAAGTTTGTGTGGTAGTCTGCCAGTCTACGTTCTTGAATAGCATTTTAAAATAGTGCCTTCTTTTTTGTCTCTCTTCTGCCCAAGAAAAGATGCCATCTTAGTCTTATTTTAAACTCGTTTTCAATTGTCTGCTTTTATCATGCCATCAAGACCAAAAATATGTCCGTTTAATGAGAGAAGATGTTTAATTGCTTCAGAAGGTCCACATTTTCAAATATAAACATGTTTCTTTTTCTCCTTGGTCAATTTGGCGGCACAAAGCAACTTATTTGTGGCTGCTATTTGTCTCCACTCTTTCCCTTAATGGTAGGTTTCACAGCCTTTACATTCATGAAGCATTTCCTTCTGTCTGGAACAGATCCCTGCTCGGCTCTAATTGGAGGCCAGGGACTCTGTGGAGTTTGCTCACAGTTGTCTATTGAATGGACACACACTGAGAGTTTGTTTTGAAAACTCATTTCAGCCTTCTCTTTACTAGCGTAAACAATCCTGATCTCTTTAGTCTCCCTCCATGGCATTGTAATGCACTCACGATAATGTGCTCATCTATGAAATGAACTATATAATTCAACAATTTCAGGACTAGTTTAAGAAATACAATATGAAACTGATTTGATGCCATCCTATTGCTCCTTGCATTTGAACAAGGCTTTAACTCTACAAAGTGTTTTATAAACAATACCTCATTTTTTCCTCATAACCAACCTGAGGGGTGAATATTACTATCTTTTATAGATGAAGACACTGTACCTTGAGCCACACTGCCAGGAAGTGGGAAGGCAGAGATTTAAGCCTCCCTCTTCTGAGACAAAAATCAGAGGTAGTTCTACTACCCAATAACTGCCTCCTCCATGCAGTCCTGCACTTAGTGCAAAGGACATGATGAGATGACCACTTAGTACCCCATACACCTGCCTGCAGTGCTGAGAGAACAGTCTCAGGAAGGAAGTGGAAAGGAGTTGGGTAGGGTTGGGGTAGGTGGAGTGTTAAGTAGGGTTGGGGTAGGTAGAGAAGAATGCTGGACACCTTCTTGGTCGAAGTGGACAGTGGTAGGGTTCAGCCAGTTCGCACCAGTTAAGCAGAATCCATATCTAATTTGTTTGTGAGTTCGGCAAACTGGTTGTTAAAATAACGCTTGCAATCAGGGTTCTCTCTAAGGCAGGTGGCGAGGTCACAACCCAATTTGGAAATCACAAATGTACGTTCCTTCGTCTTTCTGAACACTCATCTGCACCACAGCATATTCCGAGTGCCTGTAGTAATGTTCATTCTGTCCAAAGGTATGCAAAATTAGATGGAACTATGCTTGCAATATTTATTCCATAAAAGTCTATGTACTTTTGATGAAATACTACATTTGTATTCCCGTGCACTTGTTACTTCAGAAAACAAACAAATAGCATCAAGAGAAAACATGCCAAGCGACCATGAAAAGAGGCTGAAGGATAACTCACCCCGCCAGTGACGCTCGGATCAAAACAAAGGCTCTGGCAAGTGAGGCCGCCAGTCAAGAAGCAATATGGAAATATCTTAAGTGACCATTTTATTCATTTATTTTTGGTCAGGCATTGTTTAATATTTGTTCATTAGTATTTTAAAACTCTTATAACAATCCAGTTTTGTACACCTCTTTTATTGTTCTGATTTAAGTATTCATTGTATGAAATAATAAACTACCTTTTGGTATATTGGGGGTTTTATACTTAAAACAGTCATTAAGGCAGTGAACCAGTTACTATCGGATTTGAATTCCCCCATTTAGGGACCCACCTAAGTGATCTTGAATCAGTTCTGAACCAATGCGCTGAGGTGCACCCACCTGTCAGTGCTAAACAGGCTTCAATGGAGTGTCCTAGGCTAAGATACATCGTGAAGCAAGCACTGATGAGCTGTTCCTGAAAACCGTCCAGGAAAACCCTCTGGGTCACCACGATTCAATCCACAGCTGAGGAGGAGGAGGGGGGCGGGGAGGCCAGGGCAGTTTTTTCATTGTGCTCAGGGTATCTCCCTACGTCAAGGGTCAGCTCAATGCAGCTCACTCCCAGGAGACGCCTAAGGGACGTCGTGTTGTGTAAGATGATTGCTATCCCTTCTCCTCGTAGAGGGCACCAGTAGACAAGTGATCAGGTTTCATGGTGAAGAATTTGGACTGTGGGACTCTCAGAGGCCTGGGTTTGAATTCTGATTTTACCACGTAGTAGCTCGGTGGCCCTGGACTCCTTAATCTTTGGAGTTCTTTTTTTTTTTCATCTGTAAAATGGGAAGCTTAAATGAAATCATGCATGCAAACACTAAACCTTAGCTACTAGAGCACTCAGAGAGTCGAATTGTCCCGTTTGGGTTTTCAAGACTTGAAATCTTTACAGGAGCAGACAGCCTCCTCTGTGTCAAAGTGGCTCATGGGTTTGAGCCACTGCCCCTGTGGTTAGCGGCCCAACTCCTAACTTCATTATACCACAGGGTACAACTCCGCAAACTGTCTTGCCAACTGAGTCTGAAGTTAGGCAATGCTTTGTCTATAATATATTCCTGCTCTAGCCTATTATGGTGCTGACAGGTAAGCATTGGACTGCTAACCACAAGGCAGGCAGTTCAAATCCGCCAGCTGGTGTGAGAGAAGAGTGCCTGCTCTGTCAAGAGTCACCGTCTCACAAACCACACAGAGGATCACTATGAGTTGTAACCCCCTTGCTGGCAGTGGGTTTTGATTTGACAACTTCGTCTAAATCCACTTGTTATATACATTTTGAAGATGTCATTTTAAGCTTTCTTCAGAGAAGGTTTAAAGATTTGAATACTCTTATCTCAATTCAGGAGCCCTGTGACGCACTAAGGAGCCTTGATGGCATCGTGGGTAATGTGTTGGACTACTAACCACAAGGTCCACAGTTTGAAACCATCAATCACTCTTCGGGAGGAAGATGAGGCAACCCTGTCCTATAGGGTGACTATGAATCAGAATCGACCCCATGATAATGAGTCTGCTTTGGTTTTGGTGGGGGTGGGGGGTGGGTGGTGTCACAGTGGTTAAGTGCTTGGCTGCCAAGGGAAAGTTGGTGGTTCAAATCCTCCCAGTCAGTCTGTGGGAGAAGGATGCAGCAGTCTGCTCCTGTAAACCCCACAGCCTTGCAGACTCTGTGGGACGGCTCTACTCTGTCTGATGGGCTTGCTATGAATGGAATCAACCCCATAGCAATGGGCTTTATCACACTTCATCTCTGTTAGGTTTGCCAGGTCTCTGGGGGACTTGGTAAATATTTGGACAAGATTTGGGTAATGTTAATCTAGACTCAAACACTGGGCATGTGTGTGTGCGTGGATGTGTGTGTGAGCGCATACATGAGTGCTCCTCTTTGAAACACAGAATCACCAACGAGTCCTCTCCATATGGCACAGCTGGAAACCCTGCCAAATTCCTTCTTTTCCAGATCAAATAATCCCAGTCCCATTTCATTGTGCTTTAAAAATTCAGAGTTATAAACAGCAAAATAAAACATTACAGGAAGCAAGAGCCACATTGGCAGGCACACATAGCAGCGCATCTTGGGAGATTTAGAGTCCAATTTTCCTAGAATCCGGGGAATAAATAAACAATCGCTGTGTTTATTTTCTCCCAGCATTAAAAACCTAGGAAGCAGAACTACAAACACCAACAGATATCTGAGTGCCGGTACCTCGCAGCAGCTCTGTGGATCCGAGAAGTAACTGGAGTTGTTGACCTGCCTGAAACGCACTCCAACTTCCCATTCACACAGGGCTTCAAACGTACACTGTGGATGGTCCCCCCACCCCCAACAAAGCTCACCTCCACTCAGAGATGACTGCGAGTGTTCATCATTCAAATCTAAGCTTCTGTTGCATTAAGTGCATCACATGTAAACCCACCCACTGACCTGGAACTGATTCTAACTCATAGCAACCCTAGACTTTACATTGACATTTAATTCTATAAGTTATGTGCTTATTTATGCAAAGCTCGGTTATATGACATTACTTAATATTCAAAGTATTCTTTCTTTCTTTCTTTCTTTTTTTTAACCATATACATTGACAAAGAGTGCCGGGATCCCATAGACAGTTAAGCACTTGACTGCTGGCCCAAAGGTGGGAGGTTCAAACAAGAACTCCTCCAGGAGACAGTCCTGGTGATTTGTTTCTGTCACCGTAGAGCGTCAGAAACCCTCCGGAGCAGGTCTTTTCTGCACCCGTGGAGTTGCCTTGCATGGGAACGGATTCAATGACAACGAACAACAACAAGCATTTAAAATATACCAGACGGGTTATAACGCTGATATAAAATTGGGAAGTTGTTTGAGGCTGAGTTTCTCAGTCAAAGCCTCCTCCTGACATCTGAGCCTTTCAGGAGGAACCTACAGGCTCCCAGGAGTGGCATGATGCCCGTGTCCTGCAAAGGCAGGGCCTGCCTTTATTGGCCTGATGCTTTGATGGCCTTTGATCAGGTCATTGTACCAGAGCAGCCAAGATATAAGGCAAGATGTGGCCTTTCAGTAACCTTCTTCTTCTTCTTCTTCTTCTTTTTTTTTTTTTGTGAGAGTAAGACAAGTTAATTGGGCTTGACAGTACAGATGACCCTTTCAAGTCAGGTAAAATGAGACTGGTGTGCTTATCACAGGTAGATAACCATTGATATCGCTTGTACTGTCTATGAGAAGAGAAAGGGGCTTGTTTGTTTTAAATGTTGGTCAAGGAAGGCAACAAAGATTCCTGGGGGTTGGTTGCCTGACTAGGTCCCTCTAAAGAGACAATGGTGTCATTTGATGGATTCGAGACCCATTGAAAGGTAGAAGTCACCCTCCTGGTGAGGTCTCATTATGATTGATAACCCTTCTTTGTTCTTTATTTGACACCATTGTCAAAGTTCAGATTTGAGGGACCGGGTGAGATTCTCTTTGGACCTCTCTTGAGAAAGCTATACTATTTTGGTAGTAATGGAAAGTCCTGGATACCCTCCAGTTGATCTTGTTTATATTTCATTAAGCAATTTGTTTTGTTTGCAATCTCTCCTGGGACTGGTTTTCCCTGTGTAGCACACAGATTCTCTTCAGGATTGGCAACTACGACCGTGCACATGCTCCCTGAGGAGATCACGTGGATCCGCTCTTCTCATCAGGGAAGGTCTCCAGAGTTAGAAGGTGACACCATCTCCTTCAATCCTCCAAAGAAATCCGAAGCGTCGCCAGCTGCTCTCGGAGAAGTAGAGATCCTTTTGGCGTCATCTGACTTGGATGCCCATCATTTTCTTTTCATCAGTGCTGGTGCAGTTCAGGTTTCAAAAGTTCAAAATCCAGAAAGAGAGAAAGGAGGGAAAGGTGGCGGCAGGGAGGGGGCTGGGAGGTAGAGCAGGGAGTCAAGGAAGAAGGAAGATCAATGGGCTGGTCCAGGGAGCTGTTTCAGAGGGAAGCCTGCAGTGGGTTCCTACTTCCTCATCAACACAGTCATGGTGTTAAAGGCATGGTCAATGCATGAATGGTGTGTCTTACATTAGTGAAATGAGATTGACAGATTTACCAGGAAATTCTAAATAAATCTGCGTTTTGTTGCCAGCACTAATGGAATTTCATGGTTGCTGTACTGGCAGGGATTCAGAAGCAAGGGCTCATCCTTTTATTATTCTAGGTTTTTTTAAACTGGCAGCATTCTTTTTGGAGGGCAACTCCACATTGCATGTCAAATGCCAGACAATAATCCTATTCCTAAGAATAAGTCTTATGGAAATGAACGATTCAAGGAAAGAAAAATGTATTAATTTATTGTACTTGGAAAGAGATATGCTTACAGCAGAGTTATACTCACTCTACAAAAACTGTAAGGAATCTAAATGTCCAATAATAAAGGATAACTTAATAATGATCTGTCATGCTATAGGATGTTGGGCTGCCACAAAAATATTATGGGTGATGGTTGAACGTGGACACTTTTTGTATGTTTTTCTGTATATGAAATCTAGGCTAGGTAAAACCATAGATTCAGTAACTGGATTCATGCTTTTATGAGGGTTTGGCAGGGGAGGTTGGGGCAAATGGAGAGCTAAAACCATGAGTACGAAAAAGAAGAAAAATGTCCAAAATTGATTGTGGTAAGATTGTACAAGTCTTCTTTTATTGAATTATATGATATGTCTACTATGTGATGATAAAATTGTCTAAAAAAATAAATGGATCAACAAATTCTGTATAAAAGACAAAATCGTGAAATAAATTTTGTGTATATTAAAAAGTTTTAAGTAGATAAAATTAAATTCCATGAGATTTAATTTTTTGTCATCTAAAATTTCTTGATATGGAATTTCAAAGCTTATTTAATCACAAATAATTTTGAGTGAAATGAATTCATTTAAATAAATCAAGGTGCACTTTCTTTTTTTTTTAAATCATTTTATTGGGGGCTCGTACAACTCTTATCACAATACATACATACATACATACATTGTGTCAAGCACATTTGTACATTTGTTGCCATCATCATTCTCAAAACATTTGCTTTCTAATTGAGCCCTTGATATCAGCTCCTCATTTTTCCCCTCCCTCCTTGCACCCCTTCCCTCACGAACCCTTGATATTTATAAATTATTATTATTTTGTCATATCTTACACTGTCCGACATCTCCCTTCACCCACTTTTCTGTTGTCCATCCCCCAGGGAGGGTATGTAGATCCCTGTGATCAGTTTCCCGTTTCTCCCTCACCTTCCCCATCCCCTCCTGGTATCGCTACTCTCATTATTGGTCCTGAAGTGTTCATCTGTCCTGGATTCCCTGTGTTTCCAGCTCTTATCTGTATCAGTGTACATCCTCTGGTCTAGCTGGACTTGTAAGGTAGAATTGGGATCATGATAGTGTGGGGGGTGGAGGTGGAAGGGAAGCATTTAGGAACTAGAGAAAAGTTGTATGTTTCATTATTGCTACACTGCACCCTGACTGGCTTGTCTCCTCCCCATGACCCTTCTGTAAGGGTGTATTAGTCTAGGTACTTTGGAGAAACAAATTCACAGCAACTCACGTATAAGAGAGAGTTTTATGCAAAGAAAATGTGCATCACGAAAACATCCCAACCCAATGCTGCCCAAGCCCACAAGTCCAACATTAACCCATACCCAACACCAGTCCACAAAGTCCTTCACCTCACAAAACAGAGGCGATGATGCCGACTGCAGGAGGAAAGCTTAGGCATGAACGTGTAAGCATCTCAGCACTGGCAGGGGTCTCCACATGGCTGCTCCAGCACCCAGGGCTGCATCGGGATAGATCCATGCGACTTCTCCTTGGGGATGTCTTGTAGGAAATCCATCTTGCAAGCTGAAGCAGGGAACTGCTAAAGCAGCTGCACCCGATGCAACCATCACAAAGCAAGAGACCCGAGAACTCGAAAGGCGAGGCTTCACCACCCATTTATCCCTCTGCCTTTCAACCAGCACCACATGTGATTATCGGCCAGGCTGGCACAATTAACTAACTCAAAGGGGATGTCCAGTTGCCTACAGATGGGCTTTGGGTCTCCACTCCACACTCCCCCTTATTCACAATGATATGATTTTTTGTTCTTTGATGCCTGATACTATTGCCACCTCGTGATCACATAAGCTGGTGTGTTTTTTCCATGTGGGCTTTTTTGCTTCTCAGAAGGTGTGCTTTCTTACGCCATTGTTAGAGAAGGTAATGCTAAGAATTACATTTAGTCTGGGCACTAGACATCATTCCATAGAAATTCTTCTGTTATCAACTGTTCTTTATGTGATGTAATTGATACATTTGAAAAGATTAAGCTATTAGAATAAGTGTCCACCCTTCAGGGAATAATATTTTTTTTTCATAATTCACAAATTCAATGGCCATAAATTCAATTCTAACTCATGGGGACCTTATGGGATAGAGTAGAATTACCTCTTTGGATTTCCAACTTTTACAGGAACATGAAAACTCATCTTTCTCCCATGGTGCAGCTGGTAGTATTAATTAGTGGATAAACCTTTTTCTCCAATC
Organism: Echinops telfairi; assembly: GCF_000313985.2. Lineage (NCBI taxonomy): Eukaryota > Metazoa > Chordata > Mammalia > Afrosoricida > Tenrecidae > Echinops > Echinops telfairi. The sequence continues at coordinate 83,344,022 of NW_022107431.1, read as the reverse complement.
ACCTTAAATTAAAAAAATTTAAAGCAAGAAGTGCAGAAATAATTTTCAATCACTTTTAAAATTAGTTTAAGAGTTTTAATGTTGTTCTAATTTAATAAACTAATAAGTGTACTATATATAGGTGTAATCTCATTTGCAAAGCAAAAATTAGTGTTTCAAAGTTCTGTCTGTGAGAAATGTACTTAGGTGAGGACATTTATTTACACTATTATTGTGTATGGAAGTCAGCCTCTCAATTTATCATGTTTTTTAATTACAGATGTTTTGCTTTTGCATCATTTATACCCCCACATGTCTTCAATAACTAGTACATACTAGTAATTGGTGTTGAATAAATATTTGCTTAATTGGTAACAAATAAATTAGCCAAGCCAAATTTTAAACAAATCATTCCCCTATTTAATGTCTACATAAATTCATATGTAGAACAGACATAGTATACATGTTGTCCAGGGATGCTTTCAATAAATAAATAAATAAACACTACCATCACTGATAAAAAAAAGGCAAAACAAATTTAGCATTTAATAACACAGTGAATACTACCATATGTGGAGCCAGGAAAATGTTATCCTTTTTTATTCTATATGTTTCTGGATTGTTTAATTATTTATTACGAAAACAGATGTATTACTTTTGTAATCAAAAAGTAAAATAGAGCACAAGGTTGAAGCATGGTATGTTTTAGCATGAGCAATGACACTTCAGAAATTGTTCTTCTGGAAGGGATGGGGACAGAAGGAAGTTTCATGGCTGCTGAAGAAGAGGACTGGTTGGGTGTAAATTTAAAAACCATTGTAAACTTTGAGACGCTGAAGAAATGCTGCTGAGCCCAGTCTTCTGCTAAAGCAACTTGAGGAGAAGCATGTTTTCCTCCTCCTTTAAGATGACAGATGGTTTGTTACTGAGACGGAAGGCGGAAATGATGCTGTTTTGGACTACTTAAGAATAAGTATATCTTACAACTCCCCACAGGGGAAGAGAGAGAACACGTTTTAAAAGAGATCATCGCCTTTTGGATTTGTTTGTTTTCTCCTACAGCTTTAGGGAAGAACATAAAAAGCTATATATGTGACCAAATTTACCTACGTCTCAGAGCTGTAACTGATCGTTGAAGAAATTGGATTCGAACATTTGATTTGTGGTGAATTAAAAATGAGCCAAATCTCTCCCACCTTGGAGCGCGGACTACACATTGTCATTTCTTTCCAAAGAGTACAGTGTGGAAATCGAGGAAGCGAGTTCACAGTGGAGAGCCCTGACAAACTCTACCTCAGCCAGCGGATGCAGGGCAGCATTGAACATGAGGAAGAATGGACCCTGGATAGGATATAAAGAGCATTTTTCATCTGTGATCCTGCTCCTAAAAATCTATACCCCATTTCTAATCACACACACACACAATCAGAGAAATTCCAGGAGAAGAACAGTCTACAAATTATTTGAACAGTTGTCCTCAAAATTGTCAAGGTCATCAAAAACAAACAAACAAAGCCAGGTGCTTAGGGAAGCCTAAGCAGTCATCATGAGGAAACGGGGTCCTTGATGGGACCCTAGAACAGGAAAGTAACATGACGCACACACCCCGGGCATCTGGGTCAAGTTTGGACTGTAGTTGATCATCATTTATCGATACTGGCTTTTGGTGGCAAGCGTGTCGTGGACAGGTAAGAGAAAAGAGAAATGGTCTGAGGGACATGTACAGAGACTCTGTCCTACCTTTGCAACTTCTTGGTAAATCAAAATCTCTCCTAAAATAAAATGCTTGATGAAGACAGTTGGTATAAGGACTATGCAACTTAATATTCCAGTGTTTGGGGATTCAAGAGTTCTTCGAGCATGGAAGGGCTGATTGAAAAATAAACATCAGTCTTTGTGGATCAGTGTTAATCTAAAAAAGATTCCTTTTTGATATACTCTTGAGGTAATAAAACAAAAATGAGCTATATCTGAACCCTGGAAGAGAACTTAGAAAGAATGCAATCCAAACAGTTTACAGATGAGTGGGTGAGAGTCGCTATGCAGAGCTAGAAGGTCAAACTCCAAGTCCTCTGATTTCAGTCCCCAAATTATGAAAACCACCTACAACAAAGCGCCCTGTGGACACAAATAATCCAGGTCTGCTTGCTATCTGCTCTTGGACTTGATTGCCAGCAGCTTCCTAGACGGACATATGGAATCATTATCCAGGGTTTCCCTATGTGGTTTTTAGCTGAATATAGTACTTTAAAAAAATGATTCCAATCGTTCTTGAGTCTTTGGCGTTCAGCTGCTCTGCGGCCCTGGAGCGTCAGAATGGGTGTACTTGGGCTTCTCCCGGCTTGAAGTCGGAGCAAGTTTTCCATTTAGATGCTGGAGCATCCCAGAAAAGAAATTGCTTACCATCCTTTTCACCCACATCCGCCGCATCTCTGACCTTGGAGGGATGCTCAGACTGGCCTCAGGAAGGCAGCCTTCTCCTCCCCTCCTGCCATGGGACGTGCATGAGAACCTCCGTGGATACAACCCAAATGCCTTAGTCTGGGCCATCTTGTATGATTGTGCATATTCCATAGTGCACAATTCACATTGGCAATGCAACTGTCCTGCTCAGGATTGACATCGTGGCAGAGATGAGTAAGAGTTGATGTTAAAGTGTAAAGAAGTGTAGGGGTGTGTGTGTGTGTGTGTGTGTGTGTGTGTGATAGCTAAAGTCTTATCCACTTTTTTCAGTATGTAGATAATTCTGTTAGATAGCAATTGCTTTGACAAACAGTATTTATTGAAACTTATGGGTAACGAAGTATGCTCTGATACTTCTTTGTAATTCTGTAGACCTTAGAAATTTCCTAAATCGCTCCCACTTTTGCAAAAATGTGAGCCTGGCCATTGCAGTGCTCGGCTAAGCTTCCTAGCTTCAGAGCTGCCTCGGTGACAGCCAGGGTGCAGTGCATCCGTGCTAGAGAGAAGGCAGGCTGCTTGACTTTCCATCCGGTAGTTTAGAATTGTGCAATGACTTGTTCTATTACAGAAACAAACCCCCCACTGTTGGGTGTCATGGAGAATCAGAGAGAAGCGTCAGGCCAAGTACCGGGTCGAAAGATTCCATCTGGCTATGCTCACGTCAAACACATCAGAAATGGTAACACTACTTTCCACCTAACTAAGATTTCTTTATCTGACTGAGCGCTTTCCTCTGAAAGGATTGTCACCTATTGAAAGGTTACAACAGTGGTCTTAAACATTGTTTTAGAAGACCATGCCCACACAAAATTATGTAGCAGCAACTTTGTATGGGAAAGCCCATTTCAGGCTAACATGTTTCCACAGGCTCTGAAGAAAAAAACAAGTAATTCCTTTAAACCAACTGACTCACCACAACAATTCTAAAATAGGAAGGGGGGAAAAAGTCCCATATCAGGATTTACTCATAGACTCAAGACCAGACATCACACAGAGGCCATTGCATTAAGTCCCGTGAGTAACCGAGACTGTGCAAGATGGAGTGGGTCAAAGGGAAATCTATGGAGCCACTTACCCACCTTCTCTCCAGTGACACAGCTGCCCAGCAATAGATAGATGAAGCTGACCAGGTCCCACAGAAACTGATGAGCCCTTTCTAGGTAGAAATGGAGCCCAGGTAGTGTAGTGGTTTTGAGTTGAGCTACTAATTGCAAGGTCAGCAGCTCAAAACCACCAGTCGCTCCTCAGGAGAAAGAAGGGGCTCTCTCCTCCCATAAACAGGTACTATCTTGGAAATGAGCAGGGGCAGCTCTACCCTGTCCTCGAAGGTCGCTAAAAGTCAGAATCAACGATGGCAGCGTATTTTCGAGTTTCATGGTAGAAAGCAACATTTACATCCATAATAGGAAGGATATGTCAAGGAACTTAGAAAATGATTTTATCAAGAGACAAGCTTTCCAGAGAGTTATACTATTTCATTTCTGGTGGGGTGCTCCAGCCATCCCAACAGTAATTGACATTATCAACTTGATTATACAAGGAGACATCATCAGAGCAGTTTGAAAATAAGTGTGCAATTTCCTTCAGATGTGCGTTTTCTACTTTGCTTTTTGTGAAAGTGTTGGCATTACTACAGGAGAGATGACACTTGGACCCAGAAGGAGCTCTGTCGCTGTTGCTGCCATCAGGTCAATGCTGACCCTCAGGGAGTCTGTACATAACACGACCTTTCCCTGTGCCATGCTCACAAGGGTTATGTTTGAGCCCCTGTTGCAGCCACTATGTCAATACCTCTCCTTGAGCATCTCCCTCATTCTCATTGACCCTCTGCTTTACCAAGCATGATGTCTTTTTCTAGGGACTGGTCTTTTCTGACAACCTGCCAAGAGCCATAGAGATGGACATTATAGACAAGCTCTGCCCGACATAACTTTGTGCAGCAATGGAAAGATTCATATTTGTGATGTTCGATCTCACAGGTACAAATTAAATGTGGCTACTGAGTGCCTGGGGTATTAACAAGGAACTAAATTTTAATTGTATTTTACTTCTCTTTAAATAGGCACATGGGCTAGTGAGTACCTGATTGGGCTGTGCCACTGTAGACCCTGGGTTCGATGTTCCCAGGAAAAAATAAGAGGAAGGTGGCACAAGGGTCAAACTCCGAGGTAGGTTAGATACAAAACAAAAGCAGATGAAGAAAAGAGACATGTCCAGAGAATATTCACTTTGTGGCAGTCATTTCACCATTTAATCCCTTCGGCTGGAAAGTAGGAATTTGTGACTCATCCAAGGAAGATGTACGTCTTTAAAAATGTTAAAGGGTTTTAAGCTTTTATATGAATCATGTATTCCTAGTCAACTCACAATCCTCCTCAGTCCATGGGTTGCTCTGTAATCTTGGTGTTCTATGTGATAGTAGTTGATTTAAAACTAATGTGTTTTTAAGCACAACAAATTCTATAAATATTCATACATTGCTAATAAATAATGTGTTTAAGTCTGTCAAACAAGAGCCTTGATTACCTTGAAATTACACCTCAAGTTGTCTTTTTGTCTATATTAAGACTTTCATTCCTGCTGGATACTAAGCAAAGAGGTCAATGAGGCAGTTAGATGTACAAATCAGTAATGCAGGCAAAACTCAAAATAACCTTTTTCATATCATTTCGTTCACTTCCTTAGAGTGTTTGACTATCTGAATGTTCACTTTATTAAAATAAAAAATTCCTTTCTGTGTTAGACAGGGTTCTCTAGAGAGATAAAACCAAATTGCTGATAATTTAATATATTTATTTATAAAGATAATTAGATATATAACAAGAAATGAACTGTTAAATCATATACAGATAAATATATAATACAAGAAAGAAACACTTAAATTATAAAGCACTACAAATGGCTCAATTCAACTCACTCCCATGAGAGACTTGTGAGAGACTAGCAGTCCTTCCAGTCTCTTCTGCTGCCAGATCTTCCTCTATTTATAGAGCGAGCTAGGCTATGTCAGCACAGCAGCCAATCAGAAGGCAGGTCACCAACTGCCAGCCAGGTCACCAACTGCCAGTCCCCAGCTCCAGCGATGTCTTAAAGGGACCTCATCTTACAGCGACACAGTCCACAGGCTAGGCGTCCCACATTTAAATTGAGGCACAGGACAAGCAAGGCAGCCGCACACTGGTCCGATGATCAAAGAGCGAGAGACAAGAAAGGTGAGACTCACCAAGGCATTTATCTCTCTGCCCTTCAGTTAATCCCACTTGTGTTTATCGGCCAGGCTGGCACCATAAACTATCTCACTTTCTTTAAGAGATTCGGTCTACAATATAGCTCCTATCTCCAAGACAAGAGCTCTCTATAGCATTGTACCCAGTTTTATACCTTTGTTTTATTAACAATGTTACGTAAAATGGAATCGAGTGGCATAAATGCATTTGTATCAAAATGTTAATACATTATCCACATGCATTTTTAAGTTAGTGTTCTAGCTCATTGCAACAAACTTTATGGACAGTAAAACCTGTTGATGTTCTAATTAAGAGCTCATTCATTTCAAACTGTTAAAATAAATGTTTTTTAAGTAAATGAATGAAGTGGGTTTTTTTTTAACATGTTTAACTGCTCTCTGGAATGTTTTCATGATATTTAAACTGATTAAATCTAATTATTGTGATATTGTAATGTAGACAAACATTTTCCCTAATATAACATACAAATGCCAAACTTTTAGTATTTAAAGAAAATCTCTTGATATTATTAGTCAACCATTCTGCTATTAAGGTAAAAACAAAAATGTAAAAGGACACATTGAATATCATTTTACATGGTTGTTAATATTCCAAAATCTTTAGCAACCTGTGAGGTGACTGGAAGACAATTAACAAACTCAATTGTGTTCAAACATATTGTTAAAAAAACCTTTTCCATTAATTTTGCAAGCTACGTGCAGAACCCATTTTCTTCCCATCATAGAACTTACCTTTTCTTGCTACGGTCAAAAAGGAATGAAATCGGTGAGATCATCTTTCTTCTAACTGAAATTCTGATGGCTTTCTTTTGCTTACCCTTTGATGGCTGAGTGTTTGCTGCCACCTGTTGACAATAATTGTAAGTAGTGGGCCACCTTCCAGAAAGGGAGAGCTTAATTAATTCACCTCCACAAATCACCCACTTCCATCATGGAAGAAGTACTTAGGAATCCACCGATAGGATTCTTTCATTTTATGCATGATCGAATAGTCCAGAAGAACAAACTTCCTTCCCCATGGTCCCTGAAAAGGAGAGAGACGAAGGCCGGAAGTTTCATTTGTTGTCCCAATTGCTCTCTAACTTGTCTATGTGGCGGGGCACCTGAAATGCATGGTGCCCTTCCAGAGCTTAAATCTATTATAGGAACTAATAATTTTACAAACCATATTATCCACAAGTATATGCCTCGCCATCAATACAATAGCAAGCATGTGTTTTTTATATGACTAACATATATATTTGGAAGAGGGGTAAGATTGGGCCCGGCGGTGGTCTGCAGGAGGGACTGAAGACACTTTTGGGCAACACTTGACTAAAGAGCGTGGAGGTGCACAAATTGGACACAAGCTATCAGAGATTCTGAGTAGAGGCTAGGACAGTGGCTCTCAACCAATGGGTCTAGACTCCTTTGGGTCCGCGTCCCTCCACTTCTCTGACGAAGGCCAGCTTGACATTCCAGATGAGAGGTATTTCCAAATCCGTGCTTTACCACTTTCATCCACACCTTCACCGTGTTGTTATGAAAAATGACCCACGAGAATTTGCTGAGTGAAAGGATACTTTGCCCGGGTGACACAAGGGAAAGAAAGAAGCAGGCAAACAATGAGGCCTTTGTCAGGGAGCCCCGGGTTTGCCCAACAGCAAACAGGGGCAATCAGTGGTTATGAAAGTGGTAGCGCTCCAACTCCCAGTAAAATAACACGCACATCTGGTTCTGGAACGCCCAGAGAGAAACCGCAAGGGGAGCAACTCACCGGGTGCTCTCCAACCCAGACGGGTCGAACTTCTCTGCCCTTCCTAAGAGCAGCCTGAAGAAAGCACAGGACACAAAGGAGGTGTTTTTGTTGGCAGTCAGTTCAGAGCATGCTAACATCCCAGTTTTGAACCATCCATTGGTCGGTCTGGGTGTGGTTGATCTCTGCAAGATTAGTCTTGAGGAAGTAGGTCAAGGGAGTCAATGTTGTCGTGTTCCCTGAATCCCGGCACTGGTTGTGTGTGTGTTGCTTTAGAACTGCTGTCCGGCTGGCACAGAGGGCCCCCTCCTGAATGACCAACTAGCATTTCTGGTTGCCCCCAAGTGGCCAGTACGGCTGGACTCTCTTCTGAAAACAGGCTTAGCTGGTCCAGCAAAAGGCATGGAGTCATGGAAGTCAGAGACGACTGCTCAAGGCGCTGGCCACCAGGGCAGAGATCAGAAATCCAAGGAGAGTTATACACGTGCGTGGAAGGAAATATGAAAATGAAAGCGTGCAAGGACTGAGACCATCAGATAAAAAACCTGTGAGGGGGAAACGTGAGGGATGATTCAGATTCATAGGTCACAGCTCCCCTCTCTCTGAGATAGTCTGTGGTAGCCATTTCCGCTTCTGCCCAGGCACATGCCTGAATTCCATTTTTCCGGCTTCTCCGGCATTTGGGGGCCACTGTGTGATTGAGTCCTGACTAATGGAATGAGAGAGGAAGCAGTGTGTGCTACTTTCAGGGCAGGCCCGTAAAAGCAGCGATTCCCATTCCCCCGTCCGCTCCTGACTGCCCGGGCTGTGCTCTTCAGCCCAGGAGTAAGACAGGGCAACGGCAGTCAGGCCGTGTCTCCTGGGGGAAGAGTCCACCTTCCCTCGCTCCCCGCCCCAGCTGCTCTCAGCTGATGCCACTTAGACCGATAAATGATAGAGCGAGCAACTCCCTGTTGTCCTCTGTTGCTGTTGTCTGTTGCTGTCAAAGGGATGCGGGCTCAGGGCAACCCCAACATGTGCCGATAGACGGCTCCATAGGGTTCCCCAGGCCTAGTCACCCATTGCCAGCTGTCACCTGCCAGCTCAGCAGTGTGAAAGAAAACACAGCGGCTCCAAGGGACAAAGACCGGGCTTTCTACTCCCGGAAACAGGCACCGTCTCAGAGACCCACAGGGGCAGTTCCACCCTGTGCTAGAGGGTCACTCTGCGGTGGCATCCACTCGATGGCAGGGAGGGAATTTGGGAAGCAGGTTGGCAGGCCCATTTTCTCAGGCACGTCAGTATGGATTTGAACTACTGACCTTTCAGTGAATGATCAAACACTTCGTTGGCACCACCCAAAAATTCCCTGACTGGCCTAACTGTCGCATCGCCTTGACACGATCGGATTCCCCTACTATGAGTCCGGATTGGCTGGCAAGCCAGCACACAATTCTCTTAGGCCAACGCACATGGAGTGGAAGAGACCTGCACGAGGTGACCCGCTCTCCTTGCCATTTTCATCCATTCTCAAGCCCCATGTCCACTTATAAGGGCTAGCCATGTTTGATGTGTTCCAGTTCCTCAAACAGATCTCCTGTCCTCATCCTCGGCATTTCCATGAGATGCTCCCATGAATACTTGTCACCTGTTCTTCCTGTCAGATGTTCCTTCTCCCTCCTGATCTGTACCCAAATAATTTCATGCATTCTTCAAACACTCAATCTCCAATTCCTAGCATAGTATATGGAATGTAATAGGCACTCAATAAATATTAATTAAATGAAAGATCTCTTTCTGGGGTGGTTATCAAAATCCTCATATAATTGTCAGATGATCATGTTGGGAAGACTGGATCTCATATTTTTTATAACTCCTTGATTTACTTCAAGCCCTTGACCATGGCTGTTACATGGTCATCCCTGTTGGATGGGTCTCATTGAGAGAGGCTTTATTTGTTTTTTTAGGGGGGAACTGGGGAAAACTTTCATTCTTAACACAATAATTACTTTTTT
>NW_022107431.1:83319367-83333262 GCF_000313985.2 Echinops telfairi | reverse complement strand
CTCAGTCCCGTTGTTTTCTCCTCCATATTATTCATCCAGCCTATCTTATTTAGACAGACCTCTTAACACAATATTTTCATTTTACCCTTTCCACTACTCTCCTTTCATATGTATGGTGTTTGGTGCTCCGACTCTTAGTAATCCCTGTACAGAAAGCTGTACAGCAGAGCCCAGCATCTGCTTTGCCTACGAATGATAACCCAACCCTCTCTGCCATGGCATCAACTGAAACTCACAGAGACCCTGGAGGACAGAGTAGAACTGCTCCCTGGGCTTCCACATCTGTAAGCATTTGGGGAGAAATAGTCTCATCTCATCTTTGTTCTGAGGAGGGGTTGGCAATGCTTAGCTCACCACACCACCTTTTATGATAGTTGGGGTAAAAAAAATCCAGAAAGATCCATATAAATGACAGCAAGCATATATGAGGAGCAGATGGATATTCTTAATACTGAACACCAATGCAAAAGAAAGACTTTGGGTAACTAGAGCAACATCAGGTCAAACTAAAAACTGAGGCTAAAGTTTTCATCTGAAGGGCAGAAGGCTTTAGTGGGTTGTCAACCCCTGAAGGATAGCTGGAAAAATAAAAATCTCATCAGGATCTCTTTTAGAGTTGTGAGAATCTGTTCAAGGATAGCTGATTTCAAAGATCGGGAGCATGTTTATGTTTCTGCATCTGTATATCTGCACCATGAAGGGCTCCTGGAGTATCCTTCCAACCTAAGGGACTTGCCTCCTGTCACTGTGTCTGGCAATATTCCACTGCTGTTTGTAGGTTTTCAATGGCTAACCCTTCAGAAGGGCAAGCCCATTTCTTCTACACAGCCTTCTCTTAGCCTGGAAGTCCCTGAGAAACCTGCTCACGATGGGTGACACTGCTATTATTTGAAATGTCGGTGACATAGCATTCTGCATCACAGCAACACATATGCCACCACAGTGCAGCAAAGTGACAGACATGTCTGGGACACTCAGGGGCTTGAACAAGTTCCTCAACATTCTAAATTTAAAGGGAATGAAGTTTTCCAGGAACTTTTTAAAGCCCCCCCCCCCAGATAGTACTCTGAAAAACAAAACCCAAATAGTGTCACTGAGTCGCTTCCAACTCACAGTGACTTTACAGCCAGGGTAGAACTGTCCCTGGGGGTTTCCAAGACTGTAACTCTCCCCGCTCCCCATTTTACAATTAATTGGTTTTTTAATTTAGTTGAGATTTAATACATCTATCAAATCATTCCACAGTGCACTCACATCAAGTACATTGTGCGATTGCTACCACATTCCAGTTCCAGACATTCTTTTTCTACATGGCCTCCGTGACATCATCCCTTTTACACACCCTCCACCACCCCGCAACCTCATTCCCCCCGAAACCCTCATTCTATTCGCAGTTCCTATGAATTCATCAATCCTGGGTTTCATATACCAAAAAGGGGAAAAACACTGCTTCAAGAGGGTGACTTCCAATGACATACAACACCTCTGAGATAACACCCTAATATGAATAAACAAAAACAAACAAAAGAATACAGAAAATTTTGGAAACCAGATCAGGTCCAGCCTGCATCATAGGGGGGATTTACTGACAAAGTTTAACTGCTTTAGTTAGATTTATGCCTCTGATCTTCTATACTCATCCATCCCTCAATTTTAGATCAGGGGAGTTCTCCAGAGGCTTATTTCCTATGTAGTTCCACAAATGAATCTTGCCCTCCCCCCATTTTCCATCACCTTCTGCACATTGTATTCTCGCAATTTAGGCTCTAATACTTATCCTTCCTTCGACGTTAGATTATATGGATTCCAGTCCTTTGGTGACTGATGATGGTGTGCTTCTTCCATGTGGACTTAGTTGACATCTCATTTAGATGGCTGCTTGTTTGGAGACACGCCTTTAAGACCCCAGAAACTATTTTATCTGATAGCTGGGCACCATCTAAAATCTTCGCCACATTTTGCTTTAGCACCCATCTCTTTTGTGTTTCCTTCCTGAGGGCAAGTTATCAAGCAGGGCCAAGATGTAAGAACTAATTGTTCTTAAGTTGGAGCCAGGATTTAGTGTGAGCCCCAAACCTATTTCTGGATCTATGCTTTCTTTCTTTCGTAATTTGTTGTTACTTGGGCATTAATCCATAGGTCATATCAATCCATACTTCAATCATGTCAAGCAGAATTGTACGATTGCTTCCATAATCAGTCTCCAAACAAACGTTTCCTTCTTGGACTTCTTGACATTGTCTCCCTTTTATCGCCCCCGCGCCCTCTGTACACCCCTCCCCCTGAAACCCTGGTTCTCTGATGCGAGACTGTAACTCTTCGTGGGAGTAGAACGCTTGTCTTTCTCTGTTGGAGCAGCTGGTGGTTTCAAACTGGGGCCCTGTGGATAACCGCACATAGCACAGCCACTAGTCCGCGAGGGCTTCTGTGCCGCAGGGAGGGGATGGATGTCTCCCTCCGCGGTAGCATGCTGGAGAAGCAAGCAAGGGCCCTTTGTCACAGACAGAATGTCACTAGAAGGAGTAAACCAGGAGAAGGTGAACAGCCTCGAGACAGGAAGGCTTTCTCCAGACGCCTCACGGGACATTTGCAGAAACTATTCAACAACATCAAAGCCTCCAAACGCTCTGTGGGAGCTTCCACATGAAGAAAGGAACCCCAAAGTTAATTCAGTTAGCTGGTCTAAGGTGCCGCTTTCATCAGAAGTAGTTTTAGGAAGAGCGGCTCCGTCTGATAGAAACCAACTGCGCGGCCCGAGGACAGCCGGCAGAGGGCGGAGCGGCTTCAACACCGGGGCTGCGGCGTGAACGCCAGGTGTCCTTAGATGGAGGTGGAAGGAAGTTAGGGACGCACACTTCAGTGAGGTTGCGAGCAGGTAGAGACAACCAGGAGTGAGTGCTCACTTCATGGAGAGTAGTTTCTAGAAATAAGTGTGGCAATTAGGAATTAGTCCACAGGTCACTTGCAAATAAGGAGGCTTGATGGTGCCGTGGATAAAGCGCTTGGCAGAAAACCAAGAGCGCAGAGGTTTGATCCCACCTGGTACGCCGAGGGAGAAGACCCAGCAGTCAGCTTCCAGGGGGATGGACCGCTTCCGCGTCCCAGGGGGCAGTCCTGCACTCTCCTGACAGGCTTGCAGTGAGTTGCAGGCGATGGGGATGGGATAGGGGGTTTTTTTGTGGTTGTTGGTTTGGCTGGGTTTTTTTTTCTTTTTCCGGTGGGGTTCAGTTCAATATGGAACACGAAGAAGCTGGCCCCTGGTGCCGGTGCCAGCGAAAAAGGCAAACGAAGGAAGAGCCATAAAAAAAAGTGTGTGCTCCCGACACTGTCCCAGGGGCCCGTGCCTGGCGACCTGCATCCTGCTGGCCCAGGTGAGGTCCTACTAAGCTTTCTGGACGTGGACTTGACAGTGGATAGGAGATCCTGACCTGAAAGGTGGCGGCCACTTGGATGGAAGAACAGCCTACCCTTTCCCAATGTGGAGGAGCCTGGTGGCACGATGATTAAAGCACTGGGCAGTTCAAGAGCAGGCTGGCCACGTGAGCCCACCAGCTGTTCCACGGAGAGGGAGGGAGCAGAGGGTTTTATAAAAATGTCCACCCTTAGAAATCCGAGGCAGGCAGTTCTACCCTGTCGGCAGAGGGGTTGGCGGTTTGGGGCCCCCAGGTAGAGCAAGTATTAACACGTCACTTCGTTCCTTGCCTACTGGACTCAAATCATTGGGTTTCTGCTTTTATCAGGGTCCTATGTATGTATCCGCTTCCTTTGTCCCCGGGAGAAGGGAGCTACAGTTACTAGGAGCATCTGAGTCCAGTGCCCATTCTGGGCTGTGGCAGGGGCCCTACAGCTGCCAGGATTGCTATCCCTTGAGCTTAGGGGACAGCAAGTGTTAAGAGGGGAATTCGCAACCTTGAAGTCAGCAGTAGTAAGCCATGAAGTTTCTCTTGATAAAGGAATTTTGAAAAATATGAACAGAAAGCCCTCTCAAGTGAAATATATTCAATGAATATAGATAGCCCTTCCAGCCATAATTCATTATATGATGTGTTATGATTCTGGACTCTGTGCCTGCAGCTATACTCCCATTTCAGAAGTATACTGCACTATATTATACATATATATTATGTATGGACCATGTTATACTAATGTGGCGGGACAGTCCCGATTTTTAACAATTTTCCCACATCCTGCGGCATTTTTAAAAAGTCCTGATTTTTGGAAAAAAGGCACAACAAGCTAGGGTATATGGTTTTCAACTGCCATGTGGCTATTTCCCCAGGATATGAGTTTTATCAATGGTGTCCCACTTTTGTCCCGCTTTACCAATGTTAAAATCTGGTCACCTTGTACTAATGGGCAAGATTAAGGTGCGATTGAATCCTGATCATAGTAAAGGATGTGAACACCCTTTGATGCCCTGGGGATATGATCGGCTAAAAGACAAAATAACATTCCTCCATCACGGCCATTCTTCTGGGTATAAGAGCCATCTCAAACACAGAAAGAAATTCCAGGACCATTAGAAGTGGAGCACACTCAATATCGCTGTCTGAAGTCGCAGAGGCTGGAGACAGGGCCACCAAAGGTGTGGCATAGGATCATGGGAGAAACGTAGTCAGGCCGAGACAAGACACTAAGACAAGGAGGCCACGTGACAGAACTGAGAAGCAGTGCGGAGACGACGGGACTATGAGGCAGAGTGACAGGGGGACTTCCTGGCCCACAGAGCAGAAGCCAAGGGACTACCTGGCTGAGAGGCTGAGGACCAGAGAGAAACCTGGCTGCTGAGAGAGGTGCTGCTGTGAACCCATGGCTAGATCCTTAGTACTTACTGGCTTGTGATAACGATCCACTTCCTTTAAAAAGGCCCTGAATTGTGAATATTGTCCGTGAGCTATGTGTCGACACTGCAGAGAATTATCCAGCCCAACACTACGTGGAATGTCATGAGAGGACCAGCTGGGATCCGAACAGGCAAAGGATGGAGAAGTATGTCTGAGGGAAGCCAGAGGAGGTCGGATATGGCCCAATCCCAGGCTGTTTTCTCACAGGGGCTCTCAGGGAGAGTCCACGGCGGGCTCTAGAATAGGTCTCTTTTACGAAAGCGGAAATTTTCTTTTCCATGTCCTTTCATACTTACTAACTAGTGCTTCACCCTGGTGCTAGGGAGCCCCTTGAAACCACACATGTTCCCCTCTCCTGCTGTTCTTTAAGTAACCACAAGTAATAGCTGATTATGGACGGTTTCAGAACCATGTGTAGTCCTCGATCATTCAAGGGCTTCTCTAAGTTCCTCTTACCCCTTTTGTGTGTCTTTTCTGTTACTTTTCCCCCCTCCCTTTTCTGTTTTGCTGATGACTCACCAAGCTCTGATTTCCTCGGTCCTAAACTGTGTATCTCATATTTTCACCTTGATGTCTGTCTTTGGACCTTGTAGGTTTGGGAGGCTTAAAACTCTCTGCAAGCTTGTGGGCCTCTCCCTTGGATGATGAGCGTGGCCTGTTGGCACTGAGAAGGGCTTCCCTTCTTCCCTCTGCCTTATGTCATCTCACCAATCAGTCTGGCCAGCCTCAGGCCCCTAAAGGAAAGAGTGGGCACTCGGAGTTGGTGCCTGCTTAGCAGGCTGCTTGTCCCTAGGTGGTACACAGGGTTAATGGGTTTGGCTGATGTTATAGTTAGGTTTTGTGTCAGAGTTCCCAGTAATGTGCCAGTGAGGCCTCTGCCCCAAGGTGACCTAACATCATGGAAACAACTCCATGAGGATTAGGGTGAAGTTCAAATTCTTACTCAGGTCACAGCCTGATGATAGCTCCTTGGGGCTGTGGCCTATTTCATAGCTATAAACAAACCCCATGGAGAATTTGACTTTTCTTCTTCTTCCTGCTGGCCCAGACCCTGTGTCTGACTTCTTGGGACTTTATCCCATGGCCCACCAAGTGGCCTGCTGACCCTGGGAGCTGTCGGTGGCCTGCCATGATGCCTTGATCTACTCAACTCCACCGCCACTGGCCCATGCTCTTTTTGACTCCTGCTCTACCCTCCTGCTTCCTAGTTCATCAGCCCAGCAGCTGTCTGAGTTGGGGAGAGCCTCCAGCTCAGCATCTGACCCACACATTCAAGGCAGACACTGGGCCGGCTCATTCTGCAGTGATGCTGCTTTCTTGATAGAAATCTCCTTCTCTTGTAAAACCCGCATCACAGGTTTTGTTTCTCTAGAAAATCCAGCCTAACTCAGCAAATAACCGTTGATTCCTTGATCTACTTTCTCTGCTTCTTTCTCGACCTATGTTCTCACATTCTTTTTTATCTGACTGAAGCCATCCCTGTTCTCTTGTTCCAACACTTAATTCCGTCAGGCATGACCTTGAGTAAGGGAAGAAGGAGAGACCTCAGTTTCATGCTGGAACCTCAGACCTCTCAGATATCTTTTCAACCACATGCCTATGCTGAGAGGAGAGTACAGTAGAACCCCTGACCTGGACTCTCATCTGTCCCAGAAGAAGTGTCAAGACGCATGCGATGCAGTTGAAATCTGAATCAATTTTTCCCATAAGAAATAAATGAACATGGATTAATCGGTTCTCAACCATCAAGTTTTTACTCTAATCTTGCCTTTTTATACAAAACATGACACAGAAATTTCAAAGTAAATAAGCTCAGAGTTAAATAATATAATTTAAATAAGAAACACACCATTAAAAGAGTTTTTAACAACTACAGTATGGCCCCTACCTTGAGACGGATGAGGATCTGGATCTGTGGACACGAATGTGGAGAGGAGGTGTGGAGAGAGAGTCATTGTTTGGAAGGGGAATCCCCTTCCATAAAATCAACTGGTAGCTGTTTTTCAGGAGTTTTTCCCTCTTTTTTGGCCTTTTTTCCACGAGGACCTGGATGGCTTTCTCTTAAAAAAAAAAAAAATCTGTCTAATGTGGTTTGCCATTGGCGTTTCCTTTAACTGTTTCTGAAAGGGTTTACTAAATTATCGTCAACAATACCGATAACATGGTTAACCAGTTCCTTATCATGATGACTCTTTTCAGAAAACTCTTTCTTAGGACCCATGTTTTTATCTACAAACAGTACAAAGAGCCACAAAACTAAGAAAATTATAGCAAAACGCTTGGAACACAGCCGCCAGAGATTTAACCAACACATACTAACAACGCCAACTAACGTCTGAGTGACCCAAACACAAACTGTTTTTATTTACAAAAATCACATGCACTGAGTCAGATTCTGATGTTTTGTTTGAGCTCTGATGCAAAATTTTCTTGACATTTTGCGTGGAAATCCGGTAATGTCAAGTACTGATGCCGTCGAGTACCAGGGTTCAACTGTATTTGAGTGAAATAGCTACAGCTCTTTAAAGGTCAGAACTATGAGTTTAACATGCATATGACAGCAAGCCTGGCAATGGCCTTCAGAGCCAAATTTACACTTGTGGATGGTTTGAACAGGAGAGAACCGTGAAGAAAATTCTTTCCATCGCTAAGAACCTCCCACGTTCACCTCTATCCGTCTTTGAGGTCTGGAAAGCACTTTCTCAGGGTAATTTCATTCTTAATTCCAGAGTTCATTTTGAGGCCCCTTTCCTTGATCTCAGGAGTCCTTGGGAGGTGCAAACCGGTAACGTACTCAGCAGCAAGCAGAGAGGCTGGACATTCTAGTTCACCCAGGGCGCCTCACAAGATAGGTGTTGGTCCATCTACTTCTGGAAAGACAATCATGGGAACACACCTGGGACCGCCAGGTATCAGAGTTGACTGCACAGCAATGGACTTCCTGATCTGTATCTCTCACTTCGAATCACAGAAATGTCCTCTGAAATGACCCAAGAAGCTCTGGTGGCATAGCGGGTTGGCCTGCTAACCACACAGTCAGCAGTTCGAATCTACCAGCTGCTTAGTGGAAGAACGATATGGCTTTCTACTTCTGTAAACAGCTACAGTCTTGGAAACCCACAGGGGCAGTTCTACCCTGTCACCCATAGTCACCACGAGTCAGAACTGACTCAATGGCAGTGAGTTTGTTTTCTAAAATGATCCTATCTGGCATCTTATTAATTTATTTGGATTAAAAAATACTGATGATGCCATGGATTTATTCAGTCAGGGAATTCATGGCAGAGTCCATTTGCTAATTCCCATTCCATCTCTTGATGTTGCCTCGCAGGGATTAGATAGCTAGGGATACCGAAGAGTTCTGTTTGTTTTTTTTTATTAAAAAGTCATATTGGGAAAAGTCAATAAAAATTTTGGGTCTGGGGGAAGCAATCCGAAATGATTGCCCTCAACAAATGAATCAGTCTACCTATCTGAAAGCCAGGGTCCAATGAAAAGGCGGATTACCCAGGTGGCACCCAAGGCATCTGTCTTGACTGAGGGAGTGGGTGGAGCCCCTGGGCAGTGAGATGGTCAAAGGATACCCTTTCCCATAGGTGGATGGAGTCTATGTGGTGTGCACAATGCAGCGAGTGGAGAGTGGGATGGATTTTGACTCCCACTTAGCCTTTGGCTAAGCATCCGCTGGATTTACTTCGTTCTCAGCTGTATGGGATCGGAATGCACGTGTTGATAAGCAATCTGGCGTGGGGGCTGGAACACCTTGAGGAGCAGTCAATGGTCACAGTCTGTCTCGGAAGCAGTTGGCAGGTTAACTGGTTAAGTAGGGGACAAAATTTGAGCTCAGGTAACAGGGGAGAGGCTAAAGGTCGCTTTCAGGCCAATGGCCCTTCCCTGTATGTCCCTGGAACGCCTCACCCTCAAGGACCTAATGTTCTGGGAATGGGTTGTTCTAGCTTACACTGTTCCCATGGAAGCAGTCACCTCTGACAGTGACCGAGGTCGAAGAGCACTATGAAGTCACTTTTACTTCCTTGAGTTAAAGTGGAGCACAGGCATCGCCACCAACTGCTAGTTGGCCCTCTCATTTAATAACTGCATGATGACCTGAGCAAACGCCTTCAAACTTCCTTTACACCAGAAGAAAACGATTAAAATCGATTGTGCTAATCAAATCTTCCTGATACGATTGAACTATGGAATTGTATGCTATGCGGACGAAGTGCCAATAAAGCTGGTTTGTTTGTTTTTTTCAAAGAAACCAAAAGGAATAAAGGAAGAATATTTTCTAAAAGCAAAAACAACACTTGCTTGTACTCCTGTAAAATGACTTTGTTAATAAGGATTAGTTGGAGACAATGTACATCAAGTACCTGGCAAAAAGAAAGTATCCAGTGTAGCAAGTGGAGGGGAAAGAATGTAGCCATTGGAGGGGATGGGTGTCTCCAACCGCAGAGTTTATTGCAGGTAGCCCATTCTCCAGCCTGTGCCAGGTGCAACCTTTGGCTGTCAGGTTCAAAAGAAAGGACACGTGCATGATGGGCTGGAGGAGAACAGGAGGAGAGCCAAGGTCTAAACTGTGCTTTAAGAACAACTTCCACACTTCCCACCTTGTTGTTAGATGCTGCTGCCTGTCAGCCCCGACTCACAGAATGCCACCTCCTTGACTGGCTGCAGATTGCACTGTCAGGGTCCATGATTATCAGAGGCTGATTTTTTTTTTTTTTGGAAGCGGATTGCCTGGCCTCTCTTCCTAGCTCTTCTCAGTCTGGGCGCTCCACTGAAACCAGCTCAGCATCACAGCACTCAACTGAGAGGTGGTGCCTGTACAGGAGCTGCATTGGTCAGAAATTAAACCCGGGTCCTCCACAAAGGAGGTCAGAATTCTGCCACTGAACATCCCTGCTGCCACTTTCTCCCTTGCTAACATCAAGCCAAACCCACTGCTGTCAAGTTGATTCCCATGCATGGGGTGACACCCTATACAGCAGGGGTGTCAAACTGGCGGCCCAGGGGCCGCATGCGGCCCCCGAGGTAATTTTTTGTGGCCTGCAATGCACTGAAATAAAATGAAAATAGAAAAAATTGTTATGAAGAAAATAGTGCTTAGGGGAGATCGAGGCAATACCATACACACAATTCCCTCATTAACCCTTTAACTACTGAAGATGAGTATATCCGTGGCCCAGCCAGTGCCTTTCCCCGAGGCCTGTGGACGTGTACAAACGCGCTGACTCAGTTCCAGCGACATTTGCAAGCGACATGTCTGCCACTATCAGGGTCACGTCATGTAAACAGATCCAATAGCGAAAAGGTTAAAAAGAGCACTCTGGGTTGTGCTGTGCTGTGATGAAATATCCTAGCGGCAGTGCTAGTTAACATTTTTAGAGGGAAGCCATTACGATGGTGCATCACGTTTGTCAGCTGTCCGACATTTTGTGTTTTTTTATTAGTTACTTTGCTATATTTTCCAGTCACAACGTAAGAGGTAAGTGCAAATGTGTAATAGTTGGAATTTGTTAAAATTAGCATTAAATTATATACATCTTAAAATGTATATTGATATGTTAGTGATACTTGTTACATTTCCTTTGTTAGGCTATAGATATTATATATTCTATCTCTGCATTTAAGTCCCCAAAATGGTAATTTATTTCTTTAAGTATTTTATTCAAGATTTTGAATTAAGTGATTTCCAGAATGATTCGGTTTTAAAGGACAAATTTCAAGAAGTAGGAATTCCCAAAATATATTCTTATTTGGGTGAGAAATATCCAGAAATTTAAAAGTTTGCTGCACAAGTGTTATGCTATTTTGGGAGTACGTACTTGTGTGAGCAACTATTTTCATCCATGAAATTAAATAAAATGGCAAACAGATAAAAATTAACTGATAAACATCTGCCTTAATGAAGATTGTCTGTTCCCAGTCTTTGAGTCCAGATATTGGAAAACTAGTAGGAGGAAAGCACTGGCAGGTTTTGGGTAAAAAAGAATAATTTTAGTTTTATAAATACATTAAATAAAATAAAGGTTTAAATAAAAGCAACTATATAGTGTTTTAATTATCCTATCCATATTCCTGAATCCTCACTTCAAAATATAAATTTAACAAAATTTATAAATGTGAGGTGGCCCGCGTGAATCTTTCCTGTTGCACCAAGTGGCCCAAGTTTTCATTGAGTGACGCCCCTGCTCTACAGCAGTGCTTCTCCACCTTCCTCATACCGTGACCCTTTCATACAGTTCCTTGTGTGGTGGTGACCCCCCCAACCATAACATTATTTTCGTTACTATTTCATCACTGTCATTTTGCTACTGTTATGAATTGGGCAACCCCTGTGAAAGGGTCATTTGACCCCCAAAGGGGTCGTGACCCACATGTTGAGAACTGCTGATCTACAGGGTTCCCAAGACTGTAAATCTTTATAGCAAGACAATTTTTTTTTTGTTTTGCCTTGGAGCCACTGGGAGTTGCGAAGAGCCAAACCTTCATGAGCAGCCAACATCCAACTCACAATCCCACCTAAAATAAAGCTTTTTAAGGCCATTCCACCAGCAAATGGGTACTCTGGTATACCTACTTATTTAGGAGGAAGAAAATGTCAATGGTTCAGGATAAGAGATCTGGGTTTGCATACTGGCTCGATTTAGTATTTGTGCTGCCTTAGGCAAGGGTCTTTCTAAGACCAAATGTTTCTCAAACATAAATGGGCATATCAATTCTTATCTCATAAAGTTTACAAATGTATTTTCTAGCACCTCATAGCATTCAAAAACACATTACTATTCTTTGCAGGACCTCTGCAAGCTCCTGTGTTGACCCTCAAGAACCTTCTTCCCTCCCAAGTAGCAGAAAAAAGGGCAATTTCTGCATGGCAGTTTCTGTGTCTGGTGATAGCTGGGTAGTAAGTCCGGGACAAGGCATCTTAAACTGAAGGATGTTCAGCCTCTGCATTTGCTTGTGTGTGTTTGGCATCAATATGGCGAGTGTTCAACTGTTCTAGAAGAGTGTGGAGTTAGCATTTATGTCACTGTGCACCAGAGTGAAGGTGTAGCTATGGAAGCTCACCTAGCAGTCACAGCTGGTGATGCGTACTTGGGGGCATACATAGCCTTTTAACAAGAGAGACACTGGGAACATCTCTCCTCTTGCCCTTGGCCTTCCTCCTCACTGGGTCTCTCTCTGCCTGCCTCCCAGGGCAGTCCTAGGTGGGTAACCTGACCCTGAGAGCTCTCTGCACCACTGGCCTGCTCCCCATTTCACCTTCTTGCATCATCGACCTGCAGCTACTTGAGTCTGAAGAGGAAGGGCCCCGGCCAGCAGGGGACCCACAGACTTGAGTTAGACTATGCTTGGAGATCTCCTTGATACATGAAATTACTTCGTTATATGAAGTTCTTTCTTGTACATATATAAATGTCACTGGGTATGTTTCTTAGGCAACCCAGTCTAACACCAGGGTGATCCAGGAATAGATGTACTATGAACATAAAACTAAATTAGATGTGAGGCATGGAATTGGGACCATGATACAAAGGAAATAGAAGATAAAAGTTTACCATAGTTATTATAAACAGAACAAAATTAAAATTCCCACTACCATAGAGTGGATTCTGATTCATAATGACTTCTGAGTGTCCAAGGCTGTTGTCCTTACTGAAGCAGCCCGCCACACCTTTCTTCCTCAAGAGGGGAGTGGGTTCAAAGTGCAGACATTTTGTTTAGCAGCCATGTGTTTAAATACAAGCACCACAAAGACACCTACATAACTGTCATATCCACTACGAATTTAGGACATGAGGAACCTGGGGCCACATCCATGTCATCTCCCAGGAATCTCAAGAGGCCAGATATGTAAAACACAGAGAGTGCACGGCAGTTCAGCTGATGGGGCTATAAAGCCTGCATCCGATGGTCCAGAAAAGCCTGCTCAGAACACATAGCTCCTCTTCCACTCTCCACGGTCATGGGGTCAATTCTGACTCATTGTGACTCTACTGGACAGAGGAGAACTGCCCCTGTGGGGTTCTAAAACTTTAACCCATTTATTAGAGTTAAATAGTCTTATCTTCCCCTGCAGAGTGGTTGGTGGGTTCAAATCACTGATCTTATCATAACCCACTTCGCCACCAGGGGTCCTAGGCTGATGGAAACGTTACTATTAAACTTCCATGGGTTTGAGGTTAAGCACCCTGTCTTAATGATGCCTGTTTTCCAAGGGACAATAACACGCCCCAAACACAACCCCACTGCCATCCAGTGGATTCCAATTCCTAATGATCCAACATCGAGTTTCTGACACTAAATTTTCATGGGAACAGGAAGGCTAGTCTTTTTCCTGAGAAGCAGCTGGTGGGTTTGAACTATGGACCTAGTGGTTGGTGGGCCAATGCTTAACCCACTGTATCGGGAGGGCTCTTTGGGCCTATCGTCGATGCTCAACAAGCCACAGGGAATGGAGGTAGTGGGCTGTAATGAAGACACTCGTGGGCAAGTGAGGAGGACGTGGGGCTCAGCAGTTTGACACCTCAGGAGCAACACGAGGTTTTCTACCCCCATAAAGAGCTACAGGCTTAGCACCCCAAAGGGCACTCTACTCTGCCCCATAGTGTCACCATGAGTCAGAGGGGGCTCTATGGCTGTCAGTTTGGTTCTTCTGCATGGACTGCTAGGGCTAGCTTTCCAGTGTTCCCACCTTGGTCCTCTCAACTCCAATAAGGACGTACCACCCACTGTCTGACCCAAACCCCAAACTTCCTGCCGCCCAATCAAGGCCTACACACAGCGACCCTACCTAGAGGGTGAAACGGCCTCTGCCCGAGGCTGTAACCATTTACGAGTGGAGTAGAAAGCCCCGTCTTCCTTCCTCAGAGCGGCTGGTAGTTTCCAACTGGTGACCTAACACCTAACCACTATGCCACCAGAGCTCCTACTAAGGTCCTTCAAAGCACCTCTAAAACGCCACCTTCCAGGCCTGCGGGGGTGAAGGCAGATGTGGTTCCCTCCTCCATAGCCTACCCGCTAGTCCTTCCCAAACAGGCCTGCAGT
>NW_022107431.1:83317068-83318233 GCF_000313985.2 Echinops telfairi | reverse complement strand
GCCGCGGGGGCCCGGGGGGCGGTGGCCTGCTGGCCGCGGCCTGGGGTCAAGTGTCCTTTGGCGGCTTCCTAGAAATCAATGAGGTCAAGGGCAGACGCAGGGTGGGAATGGGTGTCCCTAGGGAGTTCCGGGGAGACAGAAGCTGCCAGTGTTCTTTGACTGGCGGCGGCTCGACTGGTGGGGGTCGGAGAAAGTGGGCTGCCGTGTGGCTGTGTAGGTGATGGAACATTGGAAACACACGCAAACTTTTTAAACTTCGCATTTTAGAGACCTTGGCGTTGGCGTTCATTCATTCGATTTGAAACGCCCGTGGAGCGCCTGCTCTGCCTGGTCCTCTGGTGCTGGGCGTTGCGGGGATGCGGGACGGAGGCAGGGATTTACCGCCTGTAGTGCGGGTCCCAGGTTTTTAATCCAAAGGCGTTGAAGCCTTCAAAGAGAGGGGTTCTTGGCGTTTCCCCAAAGACTGAGTTGTACCTAGTAGATGACCTGACCATCGATGGCCTGAGCTGCGGATGAACTCAGGCCTGTTGGCATCCATGCCATGTCAACATCGTTTAGGTGTGAAAATTAAGGTACTGTCTTAAGCATTGGATGGAATCCGAATGTTACAGGCCCGATTCTGTTACTTAATTGCCCCAAATCCCAGATTTAAATGGAAGCAGAGTTATTTTTTAAGTGTGTGTGTGTGTGTGTGTCTGTGAGTGTGTGTGGGACTCAGTCTGTCAGTCTGTGCTTTTAAAGCACACCTCACTTTAAGGTAGAGAGTGCCCAGACTGTAATGAATAGAGTGTTTTAAGTGAAGAATGTGTGGTGGCACTGATACAGTCATGGTTCCTTGACCAGTGACTATCTGCTAACTGTTTTTGCAGTCCCTTTGGCTGCTTGCTTATGAAATTGACCCCAACATCCTAAGAAGCCCATTCCTGTAGTTCAGGGGGGTTTGTAGGGGGGGAGGGAATAAATAAATCCTGCTGGAATGGGCAAGAGGACAAAGTAAGGCAGACCTGAGTGTGTTCCTGGTTTGCCCTTCCCTAGGTGGGTGACCCTTGGCAGACTAACTGGTATAGGTCTTTTGGTTTTTTTTCTCCACATCTGGAACATCAGGATAGGCCTCACCTTGTGCAGCGAGAAGAGAATCACTCATTCATTCACATGGCAGTAGCTC
>NW_022107431.1:83314155-83315713 GCF_000313985.2 Echinops telfairi | reverse complement strand
CTGCTATTAGGAAATTCAGGGGAAACCCAACAGGGCAGATCTACTCTGTCCTGTAGGGTTGCTATGAGTCTCATCACGTAGATAGCATTGGTGTGATAAGGGGTTCACTGATGCAAGAGTGTGTAGGATGAAATAAGAAGGAAAGGATTTGGTTCCACCCAGAGAAGGAAGTAATGTGTGAACTGAGCTTGGAAGTTGGCCAGTAGGAGCATCGTTGGTCTTGTGATTAAAAGCCATATAGTTGGGCAAGCCTGGACCATGTGGAACTTCAGGTTGCTTATAAAATGCAGGAAGGCTGTTGGGACCATTGTGTTGAGGTCAGTTGAGTAAAGTTGAATGGGGACTTGGAAAGGCAAATGGGACCAGGCTTGTGATGGGTAGCATCTGTAGAGCCTGCATTTACTCCTGATGGCAGCTGGGGGAGCCATCGACAGTACAATTAAAATATTGAGCAGTGTGAGGGGACAGAGCCTTCTTGGGACTTTATTTTAAAAATATATCTTGAGATGAGAAACAGTTGCAAACTAAATCAGATAGCAGAGTTAGGTACTGCATGGCTTGAATCCAGAGGGTGTGGTCATGAGACCACCCCTTTTGTAGGCTGTGTTTTATATTGGGCGGGGGGAATACCAGGAAGAGAGGTTTTGGGATTGCCTTAAGAAGAATCAATTTCTTGTCCTGTTTAAAATATTCGGTCAGTAACTCACTTGGTCTGCTTTTTGTTTTTTCCTCATGGCAGTGATGGAAGTTCTGGGAAGATAGGGCTGTTTTCTCAAGGGTCAGTGCCATCCAGGAGGCAGCATGGCAGCCAGTGTTCAGAATGAATCAGCTACCAGCTGTGCACTTGCCGTTTTACACCTGGCCTTGCTTTCATTTGAGTGATCTAGATCCAGATCAAGTCCACAGGCTTTGTAATTGGTTTTGTGGTAGGTTACACATCCTACCACTCAAGAGGCTGTCTTTGGTTAATTGCTTTGGTCAGTTTCCTCATGGGGGTGGGGATAAGTTAGTATCAATTTCAGTGGAAATCAGATGAGACAATGTAGACAAAATCTCTGACACAAGGTAGCACAATGTTGAGCTCACACTGATCTCTTAGCCTGTACCTTTGTTAATTTGAGTTGTGTTTCCTAGTCTAATAAGGGGCTGTCAACAATCCCTTTATTAGTTAGTAGTCCTGGTGGTGCAAGCAGTTAACCTCAAGGTTGGAAGTTTTAACCCAGGAGAGGTGACTGGGAAGAAAGCCCTGGGATGGACTCCTAAAACAAGTGTCATGGAAAAGCCTGGGAAGCCTCATTCTACTCTGACACCCATGGGGGTCACCATCAGTCAGGATCAACTGGATTATAACTGGTTTGGGTTTGATGTCTTCTTCTTCTTTTTAATCATTTTATTGGGGACTCTTTTTTTTTCTAATCATTTTATTAGGGGCTCATACAACTCTTATCACAATCCATACAAACATCAATTGTGTAAAGCGCATTTGTACATTCATTGCCCTCATCATTCTCAAAACATTTCCTCTCCACTTAAGCCCCCGGCATTAGGTCCTCATTTT
>NW_022107431.1:83311682-83313157 GCF_000313985.2 Echinops telfairi | reverse complement strand
GCTCTTATCACAATCCATACATAAATCCAGTATGTCTTCTTATAGGTTATTTGAAAGCATTGGGAAAACTGTCAATATTCAGTAAATGCTCATTGTTTTGATGTAGCATTTGGCAACACCATGACTTAATGGATTTATTATCATGATTTCCATTTAACCTTCTCTGCCTCCTTTGGGAAAGTTCAGTTTCTAGATATGCTTCTTTCTACAACCCCCAACCCAGGAGCATTGTTTAGTATCGGACCTGTTACCACCGAAGGATTATCTGGGGAGAATTGTTGGCAAATGATTTTAGTCTCGAATCTGGCTCTGGCCCTTTGCCTGCGGCCAGTCCTGAAAATGCTAGGCTGCAAAACCTTCACACCTTGAGCTGTTTCTGATTTCTATTGGGAAAAGAAGGCTGTTATTTTAAGCATGTTTTATAACCGCTTGAAAGTGTGAAAATATGAGAAGAAAATATTTAAAATTTTCCAATTGTGACAGTTGACTAAAATTTAGCTTTAAGGTAAGGGATGGAAGTTGGTCATTTTATAAGGATCCATCAAGAGAAAATTTAGCCTGACTTCATTTCTTTTGTTTCATTTTTTTCTTTTCTTTGGGGAAAAAAATGTCTAAATGAGACACTACTCACGTCCATGTTGCATAACTTTTATTACTGTCTATTCTAAAACATATTCCATTAGCAGAAACTTACAGCTCCCTAAGCACCCACAGTCCCTCCACCCATCTTCAGTCCCCGGTAACTACTTATAAGCTTTGGCTTATATCAGGGAGATCCAAACAGTTTGTGGGAAAATGGAATTAAAGGTGTTGCTACCTTTTTGGCTATTGGGAAAAGTGTTATAAGGACATGGGTCATAAGTTTTGGTTTCCATTCGTGCTGTCATTTTATGTGGGGAAGAGGTGGAGGTCAGGGCTTCAAAGTGTGTGTAGACACATGGAATAGAAAGGTAATGGAATTTTCCCACAAACTTTTTGAAGCCCATGGTATAGGCCTAGTATTGGAATTGCTGGGTCACATGATTTCAATGGTTTTCTTCCATTCTTCTCAGATTTTTATTTCATTATTGCTTTGAGGAGCCGTGGTGGGGTAATGGGTTACATGTTGGACTGCTAACCACAAGGTCAGCAGTTTGAAACCACCAGCTGCTCCAAGAGAGAAAGATAGCTCTCTACTCCTGTTAAGATCGAGAGTCTCAGAAGGTCACAGGGTTAGTTCTACCCTGTCTTACAGGGTCGCTATGAATAGGCATCCACTCAGTGGCAGTGTGTGTGGTTTGGGTATGGTTGCTTTTTGTGATTGTTTACATAGCAAATTAGTTTTCTTATCAATAGCTCACACGGAGATTGTTCTGTGAATTAGCTGTAACCCTTGCCACATGTCAGCACCTTCCTCATTTCCTCCTAGGGCTTGCAGGTACCGTTCATGTGGCTCCCTGTCCTCTCGGCCTTCTCTTTTCTGGGTTGGGGATAGA
>NW_022107431.1:83303519-83310799 GCF_000313985.2 Echinops telfairi | reverse complement strand
GTCTCAGATGATAGCCGGCGACATGGAGAGATCGTTCTGCCTTGGTTAGCAGCCACCCGGGATCTCAGAGCAGCCCGGAGAGGGCCGCCTTTCCTCAGCGAGGAGTCCTCGCGTTCTGGTACCCTGCCACAGGGCCTGGCCAACTGTTGGTCCTGCCCTTCACAACAATTTGACCATGATTCAAGAGCCATCCATATATCTTTTAAAAGAAATGAAGTCACCATTATCTGAATAATACCCTTTAAATTGTTTCAGTTTTACCAGAGCCACGTGTACAGACCCAAAGAGCCATGTATGTATGGCTCGTGCGCCGTGTGTGCTGATCGCTGCCATCAAGCAAAGCAAAGAGGAGGCAGACGAAAAGGGACCTTAGGCGCAGGCGTCCTCCGACAGCTGTGCACAGAAGCCTTAACTAATGTCCAGGTGGTTCAGAGAGGCTTGACTGGCAAGAACGTGGTCTGTGCTTTCAACGTTTCTGTACAATTTTGATGAGAGGGAGAGGTTTTGTGATGAGTTTTATTTTGGGGTGACCTATTTAGGCATAATGGTGGGGACGAGTGAAAAGTTGGTTTTAGCCACTCCTTCAGATTCAGCCAACCCCAGTCTCTGAGGTCAGGGCCCAGGAATGGGGCGTCCCAGAAGTTCCCGCATGGTTGTCAGGATCCGCTTGGACGGGGAGCTCCAGACAGCATCCCCCTCAGTTGGATGTTGTGTGTCTAAAACCAGTAGGTTTCTTTACATCTCAGAGGAGTCAGCATGGGTTCAGCATGTGTGCGGATTCCTTTCTAAAAGTAAAAGGAAGCTTCTCTTAATCCAAAATGGAGGAACAAATGCTGTCACTGAGTTTATATGGGGTTTTTCAGCTAGTACCAATTGGATTCATCAATACACATGAATAAATTGCTTTTTGGCAGTTTAAATGTACAAAAGCAAAACTGGTCCTGTGATGCAGGGAGATTTTCTAGTGGTGAAGAAGCTCGGCGTGTGCATGCGTGCATGCGTGCGATTCACTCACAGCGGTGCCCAGGCATCCCCACTGCATATGGCAATCCTGAGCTTGCTGCCGCTGACAACGCAGGATCCCGTTTCTTTAGCCCAGTGGCAAGCCTTTGTTTCCCAGTGCACATACAGAGCAGTCTCCTGTTCTGACCTCTCATCTTTCTTCCCTCTGCGGCTAAAACATTCTTCACGAAGGGTGGCTTGACGCCTTTGAGAGCCAGCCACCTTTGGCGCGTGTGGTAATTCAGGCAGATGCATTGTCAGTGAGCCACTGGGATGTTTTTTGGCCTGCCCTTTTCCTCTTTCTCCAGCACACTCGCAACATAAGGATTTTAATTTGGTATGGCACTAATCATCGAATATCTTGTTTTGCCTTTTGCAGGTACAGGATTATCATGGGACTAAAATCTGTGACCCTTATTCTTGGCTGGAAGATCCGGACAGTGAACAGACAAAGGTAATTTGGTTTATCATTACAATCAGCCAGAGTCGTCGTTGTTGTTGGTATGAGAGGCCAATGAGTGGGTCTGGACCCACAGTGACACTGTGTACACAGGCGGCACACATGCCCAGCCCTGCGCCAACCACCCAGCCCAGGTCATGTTTAAGCCTCTGTTGTAGCCATTGTTCTGTCCACCTCCCGAAGGGTCGTCCTCCGCTCTGCTGGGCATCTACTGTACGAAGCACAATACCACTTTCCAGGGACTGATCTCTCTTGATTTAACTGTCCAAAGTACGTGAAACCAAGGGATCCTTCTTTCTTTCTTTCTTTTAAAAAAAAATCATCTTATTGGGGGCTTTACAACTCTTATCACAATCCATATATATCACAATCCAGTGTGTCAAGCACGTTTGTGCACTTGTTGCCCTCATGATTCTCAAAACACTTGCTTTCTATTTGAGCCCTTGGTATCAGCTCCCTGTTTTTCCCTCCCTCATGAACCCTTGATAATTTATAAATTATTATGATTTTGTCAGATCTTATACTGTCTGATGTCTCCCTTCACTTACTTTTCTGTTGTCCATCCCCCAGGGAGGGGGGTATAGGTAGATCATTGTGATTGGTTCCTCTTTTCTACCCCTACCTTCCTCTTCCCCTCCTGATATGGCTACTTTCATTATTGGTCCTGAGGGGTTTATATGTCTTGGATTCCCTGTGTTTCCAGCTCTTATCTGTGTCAGTGTACAACCTGTGGTCTAGCCAGATTTGTAAGGTAGAATTGGGATCATGATAGTGGGGGGAGGGGTGAAGCATTTAGGAACTAGAGGAAAGTAGTATGTTTCATTGTTGCTACACTGCACCCTGACTGGCTCATCTCCTCCCCGTAACTCTTCCGTAAGGGTATGTTCAGTTGCCTACAGATGGGCTTTGGGTCCCCACTCTGCACTCCCCCTCGTTCACAATGATTTGATTTTTTGTTCTTTGATGCCTGATCCCTGATCCCTTTGGCACCTCATGATCACACAGGCTTGTGTGCTTCTTTCATGTGAGCTTTGTTGCTTCTGAGCTAGATGGCTGCTTATTTACCTTCAAGTCTTTAAGACCTAGATGCTATATCTTTTGATAGCCGGGCTCCATCAGCTTTCTTCACCACATTTGCTTATGCACCAGCTTTGTCTTCAGCAATCGTGTTGGGAAGGTGAGCATCATGGATTGCCAGTTTAATAGAACAAAATAGTCTTCCATTGAGAGAGTACTTGAGTGGAAGCCCAATGTCCATCAGCTACCTTAATACTAAACCTATAAATATATGCACATAGATCTATTTCCCCATTCTCATGTAGAAATATATTTGCATATGTAAATGCCTTTATTTAGACCTCTATAAATGCCCTTTGCCTCCTAGCTCTTTCCTGTATTTCCTTTTCCTTTCCTCTTGTCCCTCTTGCAGTCATGCTCAGCCTTCATTTGGGTTACAGTAATTCTTCTGGGTTACATTACCCTTGATCACACCTTACCAGGCCTCCCAAACCCTCCTCACCACCGATTTGGATCACTTGTTGTTCCCTTGTCCCTGGGTTAACACCACTTCCTTTCCCCCCACCTCCCCCTCTCCCATGTCCCCCAGGAACCATTGGTCCCATTGTTTTCTCCTCCAGATTGTTCATCCACATAAGACACATAAGATTTTTTTACTGACCTCTTTTTTTCTTTCTTTCTTTTTTTCTTCTGAAGTAGATCACCAGGACTTTTCTTTCTAGTCTTCCTTAGTTTGGAAGCTCTGAAGAGACTTGGCTAGCATGGGTGATGGTGAACCTGCTGGTATTTGAAATACCAGTGGCATAGCCCCCAGCATTGTAACAATACTGCCAGACAGTTGGTGGACACCAACTGCTTCAGTAACTACAGCTTTCCCCCCTGGTATCTTCCTGTATTTTCTATATGAGATAGTGAGTATAAACCCCAAAGGACAGCAATCCCACTGCCAAGGAGTTGATTCCAGCCCATAGCAACTCTGTCAAACATATGAGATAAGGAAGATACGTATTGGGATAGTTTTTGCCAAATGATTCAGAAGAAAAAGTGAAAACATTGTCATAGGTAAGGCCAAGGATCTGATTTGAATTAAGTTTGTTGTTTACAATAACACTGGCGGGGTGGGGTGGGGGCGCAGCTATATAAAACAAAAATAAATCATTTTCTTAAAATGATTAAATAAATAAGTAAGTAGACTATAAGTTCACTGTGAAAAAAAAAAGAAACAAAAATATTTGAAATGAAAACAATTTGATAATCAAAGAACAATGAAAATTAAAACCCAGAGAAAAATAAGTGGGCGAGGGGGGAATCTGGCCTTTTTTTTCTTCAAAAATCCTGTATACTAAATAAATATTACTGGACTGGAAAGCTGAATGCTGGCTGTAGATTACTTATTGACTTTAAAACAGCAGCCATGAAATAAAAACTCAGCGATGGCTGTAAGAACCTTACGGAAATACAGAACTGGGTTGTGGGTTTTTTATTCTTTCTAAAAATGCAAGATGTTGCTGTTCATGAGGAAACATCCAGGACCTATTTTGAGAATCCAGTCGAAGTCTCATTTCATTGAATCTATCCCTAACTAACTGCTGTGTCTCATGGAATCTTCTCCTGCCGGTGGAGTACTGGGATTTGTCCTATATAGATATATGGTGGTTAATCCACTTTCCTTGGTGAGGGAGCGGTATTTCTCAGCTCCATTGCAAAGCGGTTGGCCTTTATCCGTGTTGCTGTTCTTGCATGTGATCGAGTACTCAGGAGCATATAGAGATCATCTAGTATGCTCACTAGTCCCCAAGTTTGCTCCAGCTTCTCT
Organism: Echinops telfairi; assembly: GCF_000313985.2. NCBI lineage: Eukaryota > Metazoa > Chordata > Mammalia > Afrosoricida > Tenrecidae > Echinops > Echinops telfairi. The sequence continues at coordinate 83,306,504 of NW_022107431.1, read as the reverse complement.
AGGACGTCCCACTGTGGTTCCTGTTCAAAAGAATTATTGTGTTAGATGCGTTCCGCGTAGTTGTCCACTCGCCAGTGTCTAGAAGTAGCTGTCTTAGCACCTCCTGTAGCCGGTGGCCTCTTGCTAGCGCACACACCGATGTGCTTTTGAGAACTGAGTTCAGATTTCCCACTTAGGATGCCAAGAAAGCCTCCTCGCCTGATGTGGAATCCAAGACTGCACCCACCCCCCACCCCCACCCTCACCACTTCAAGTCCTGGGAAAGAGCTTGCCAGGGAGCTGGGGACTGAAGAGTTCAGTCAGGGCTCCTGGTCTATCCTGGGCAGGGTTGGGGGAGCATTCGGAGGCTGAGGAGGCTGGTCTTGCCCCTGTCAATCCAGGTGACCCTTTTCTGCTTTCCTCCCTCCGCACTGTCTTGCCTGCTTTCCTTTCTGCCACGCTCACCTGTTCCTTGCCACCAGAGTTTGTCTCCCCCCTTCCCCCCCTCCCCCTCTCTGCCCACTGCACAGGGTTTTGCAGCCCCTGCCTGTTCTTTTGTCCCTGAAGTCAAAACACTGCATTGTGAGATTTTCCTCAAGGTCGTTGTTACTTCCTTCTGCACTAGGACTTGACCTTTCCTCCGTAGTTTCCTTGTAGAAAGACAAAGGCCTCATGGATGAGCAGTATTGGCTTTTCGTGTTGGGAAGCATTGGTTTCGTGGTGGCTAGAAAACCATTCCTCAGGGAGACCAAACCGAGTGTGTACCTCCAGAAGTGGGCAGAGCGCCAGCTCCTCAGGAAGGTTGGGAGGAATGGAAGCAGGTGGGGGCTGCTGTCTTGCCTCATGCCAGCAGTGACCTTGGCCATCCAACTCTGGGCTGGGCTGAAAGCGAGGGCATTGAGCCTGCCCATGGAGAGTCCTGAGCAGCTGCAGACATGGCAGTGGATGGAGTGGGAGCCCAGAGCAGGCAGTGGAAGTGGAATCCCTGGGCCTCTCCATCTGGATGATGACGACGCTGTCTGAGGTCTTGAGTCCAGCCCGCATTTCCTCTCCCTTTACTGTGATCCTCTGAGTCATGCCTCAATGACCCAGATTTGTTTTGTTTTATAATGTATTAATGAGTGGACATTCAGTTGTTCCTTAATGGACAGTGGCTGGTTTCATTGATGACAAGCCTTCATTAGTGCATGCTAAGCCTTCATTTAGTGGATGCGTCTTTGCTAATGAGTACTCACACAGTCAGCATTCGAGAGAAGCTGATGATCTTGGCGTGGACGCTGCTCTTGCAGGGCGCTTGATTATTGAATGCTAACTCTGGGCCAGATTCTTACACCCATAGTTTAACTCCTACCCGAACTTAGTCCCAAGTCTGGAACCAATCATTTGGTTTCCCTTTGGATTTTAGGGGAAGAAATGGAGGCTCTGAACGATTGAGTAGCTTGGCCACGCCCTCTCAGCTGGCCAGCGAGGAGTTGCCGGGTGAGCCTGGTATGGCCAGGTGGTTATCTCCGTCACATTAAAACCAGGAAGGAAAGGAGACATTGGGTATAGTTGCCATGGGGACACAAGCTATAGGGGTGCCGTCATGCCTGTACTTATGGTAGAAGCACCTGGGTGAAAATAGGCCACACAATTGGCTTTTAACCAAAAGCCAGACAGTTTGAGTCCACCCAGGGGCACCTCAGCAAAAAGGCTTGGTGATGCTCGGCTGAAAAATCAGCCACTGTAAGCCTGAGAGCAAGGAGTCCCCGTTGAGTCAGGAGTGACTTCAGGGACACTGTTGGCATGCCCAGGAACAGACCGCGTGGCATTTCACACCCCGTGCATGGACTCTGGGCTGCCCTCCCCTGCTTCACGCCCAGCCTGATCTGCTCGGACAATAGACTCCGTTGTCCTCCTCTCTGATCTGCAGTATACTGTTTTGTCACGTTAAACCGGCTTAGTGACGTGGGCTAGTGTATCATCTGGGATTTATATATAAATTAACATGCAGACATATCAACAATTGTGGTCTCAAAGTAAAAAGATAGGAGTGTATTTTCCTGCTAAGCAGCAATGCAGTGTGAACCTTCTCGAGACCAGTCATGGCGTGCACACTGAGGTGTCCCAGCCACCATTCGGCTTAAGGAGGAGAATCTTCACAGAAGCTCCAAGAACAAAAGAGAAATGTACTTGTTACATTGTTAATAAAAACCAGCCAGCCTTTTTTAAGCCAAGGTCTGTAATGCTCTCCCTGAGTCTGTGATGGAATCTAGTGTTTCATTTCAACTACCCAGTCCTGACATTGCCAGGCAACGGCTTTCCCTTTCTAAAGGGAAATCTCAGCGAAGACTGACTTATCACTCAGGAAATGCTGCAGTGAGGGAGTGGGAGGGCGTGGAGCCCGGGAGAGTACCCTAGTCTATAGCAAATGTCTCAGCCGTGGGAGGTCACGCACAGCCCAGGTCGCTAGACTGTCTGAAACAAACCCAACTCTGATGTGGATACCTAATAGGGAGACTGAGGAAAAGCCGGCAGTGAGTTGGAAATTTTCACATATATACCTACCAGCACTGCCAGAAGGTATATAATTATGAGGCATGTATGTACTTTTAAAGTTTCTACATTGAAAGAAAAATTAATAAGGAGCTGGTGAAATTAATTATAATAAAATAGTTTAACCAATAACTTAAAATGTTACTATCTGTGCTTGTAATTAATATAAAATGTCACTAGCACATTTCTTATTTGAAGTTTAACCTTCAGTTTTAGAACTCCAGTGTGAATTTTGCACTTACAGCCCCTCTCAGTTCACCTGGCCACATTTCAGGAGGTCCACATAGGCCACATGTGACTATGCAGTGGTTACTCTCTAGGACAAAGGATGATAGAGCCCAACCTTTCTTGTGAATATAAACCGAAAGGAAACCTACGGCCAGGGGTTCCTAGGCTGAGAGTCATTGCAGGAGCAGTCAGCCTCATCTTTCTTCCTTGAAGTGGCTGGTGGATTTGAAGCACCGACCTTAT
>NW_022107431.1:83299050-83303239 GCF_000313985.2 Echinops telfairi | reverse complement strand
TTATTAGTTCAATTAAGATGTCAAGTACAAAAGAAATATAAAATCAGTAGCATTTCTGTAAGCTATAATAATAAAAGGAGCCCCATTTGATCACAACAACAAAAAAGCAAGTGCTTGATGTTTCTGAGGAAGAGACTCCAAGCCTCCTGGGAGAGTAATCCCGTCACTGTCAGAAAAGTGGCGGTCTGGGAAAGAGCCTCTCTGGGACGTTGCTCATCATCTGCTCATTTGGAAATCATCTCGGTTTTCAATTGCAGTGATGAGACTACTTAGAAGGCAGCGAGTTGAGTATGATGCATCTATTACAAGGATGCCAAATTTGTAAGGTAGAACTGGGGTCATGCTAGTGGGGAGAGGGGTGGGGAGCTTTAAAGAACTAGAGGTATGTTGTATGCTTCGTTGGTGCTATACTGCACGCTGGCTGGTTCATCCCTTCCTTGTGACCCTTCTGTGAGGGGATGTCCAATTGTCCACAGATGGGCTTTGGGTCTCCATGCTGAGCCCCCCCCTCATTTGCATCAAAATGGTTGTTTGTTTTGGGTCTTCTTATGCCTGATACCTGATCCCACCAACACCTGTAATCACATGAGTTTGTGTGCTTCTTCCATGTGGGCTTTGTTGCTTCGCTGCTAGATGGCCGCTTGTATACTTTCAAGCCTTTAAGACCCCAGATGCTATATCTTGTAATAGGCAGGCACCATCAGCTTTCTTCACTACATTAGCTTATGCACCCATTTGTCTTCAGAGATTGTGTCAGAAAGGTGAGCATCACAGAATGTCAGGTTATTAGAACAAAGTGTTCTTGTGTTGAGGGAGGACTTGAGTAGGGGCCCAATGTCCATCTGCTACCTTAATACTTAACATATAAATATGTGTACATAGACCTATGTCCCTATCGTTATATATAAATAGATTTGCATATGTACATGTCTGTGCCTATACCTCCATAAATGTCTTTTGCCTCCTAGCTCTTTCCTCTGTTTCCTTTCACTTTCCTCCTGTCTCACTCTCATGTTTGACCTTCATTCTATACAGCACTTGGCATGTGAGTTTTCTTCTTGATGGGATGAAAACTGACGAGCAGGTGCTTTCAGTATATTTGTATCAGTATAAATTCAAAACGCTGTTAGACTGTTCCCTTGTGACGAAGAGTGGAGTAACAAGAAGCTGGACGAGGGCACTGCAGCCACTTAGGCCTCTCCGTGAGAAGAGATGGGAATAGCCCGCAGAAAGCGGGGAGGGAGAGGAGAGCGCGAGCTGGCTGCTGCTTGGTGGCACCCTGGCATGAGCACAGGCCTCCGTGGGATCTGTTCGTCTCTGCATGGGAGCAGACCACACCAGTGTGCCTTCCCCGCTGCTGCCGGTGGGGCCATCGAGCCAGCCACTTCCCACTCGGAGCGACTTTGTCTACAACGGAGCGAAGCACTGCCAGGCCGGCTCCATCCAACCCGGCTCTGACGTTGGAGCGCATTGTGGCAGCCACTGTGTCGGCCCATCTTGCTGAGGGGCTTCCTCTCTGTCCTGACCCCTGCATGACTAGGTGTGCCGCAGTTTCCCAGGCATCCCAGAGTTGGTGAGGCGAAGTGGTACCAACCTCACTTCCAAGGAACCTTCTCACTGCACTTCCTCCAAGACGGATTTTCTGGAAATCCATGATCCTTTCAATAGTCTTTCCCAACACCGTCATCCAAAGCAGCCGCTCTTCTGCAGTCTGGCTTATGTATTGTTCCACTCACCCAGGCACCTGAGGCAGTCGAAAATACCGAGGCTTGGGTCAGGAGAACGTAGTCTTTAATGTCCCATCCCTGCTCTCCAGCACTGGGAAGAGGTCTTATGCTGCAGGTTTGCCCAGTGCACGTAGTACACCGCTTGGGTTTCTTGACTGCTGCTTCCATGAGCATTGATTGTGGATCCAGGCAAAATTAAATCCTTGACAGCTGCAGTCTTTTCTGTTTATCCTGGTGGTGTGTGTTGGTGTCGTTGTGAGGATTGTGGTTTTCTTTATGTTGAGTTGTAATCCATACCAAAGAGTGCAGTGTGTGATCTTCATCAGCAATGCCGCAAGTCTCTCAGTGTGTTGTACTGTGGTGTCTTACCTGTTGCTCTGATGCTGGGAGCCAGGTCGCCAGTCTTTCCAATACGAGCAGAGGCAGCCATGGTGGACAGGATTCAGTGGAGCTTGTAGACTGAAAAAAGGCTATGACGAAAGCATTGGCTGAAGAAGAAGAAGAAGAAAGAATAGACTGGCCACTTCTGAGGGATCAACCTGAAAACCTTATAAATCACAGCTTCCAATCCTAGGGTTCTTCAAATTAGACAGCATGCTAAAGCATTACAGTATAAAAAACCCAAATGAGAAAGAAGCAGCTTTTGAAATGCTAACCCTTTATGGCATGGATGAAGACTCATAACATAGCAGCCAAATTAAAGAAGACAGTGATGAAAAAGTGTACACTGTAAGATTTTATTTGTATAAAGCTCTAGAATGGACACAGCTGATATATGGGGGGAGAAATCAGATCAGTGACCACATAAAGGCCTGCTGCCTCAGGAAGTGGTCTGGATCCATGGTCTAGGGAGCCAGTGTGCAGTGCCCAGTGTACTGAGAGGGCCTAGTTCATACAAGTGTGTGTACTTGTCAGAACATAGTGTCTATGCATTTCACTGTCGTAAGTTTTATACTTCAAGAGAAAGCCATCATGACTTTACTCAAAAAGCCTTTGAGGTTGGAATGCAGAGGGCTGGGCTCTATTTGTGGATATGAAGGCAGAGGTCTCTGTAGTATGCTAGAAAGCCACGGAAATAAATGATGTTTAATCAGCTGTTGACCCAACATCTCAATCTTCTTTTGACCTGTACAGTCATGTCCACTTTTTTTTTTCCAGCTATGGCCCTGGTTTCCATTACCCTCTATGTGCTATAGGAACCCTGGTGGTATAGTGGTTACCAGTTGGGCTACAAACGGCAAAGTCAGCAGTTTGAAACCATCAGGTGGTCCGAGGGATAAAGATGAGGCTATCTACTCCTGTAAATAGTTACAGTCTCAGAAACCCTCAGGGGCAGTTCTACCCTGTCATAGGGTCGCTGTGGGTTGGCACTGACTCGTGACAGTGAGTCTGGAGCTTTTATGTACACTGTAAGCATCACCGGTGGTGCAGTAGTTAAGCAGTTTGGCTGCTAACCCAAACCCTGGAGGTGTGAGTCTACCCAGAAGAAAGGCTTGCAGTCTCCTGTCTGAGAATCCGTCATCAAAAGCCCTGTGGCGCACAGCTCTGCTCTGACGCATCGGTTCCCCACGGGTTGCCATGAACTTGGCAGCTGGTGTGAAATGAGCGCCTTTGGCCTGAGGAGACTGGCGTCGGGAAGCACTGGGCAGGATCATCCCCAGCAGCTGGGAGAAGCCTCTTCCATGGGCCTCCTGAGCCTTGGGCTCACATCTTCTGTTGAGGGCTGGCTTAAGAGAAATCCTCCCCAGACTGAAGGAAAGCCAGACAGTTCCCCGCTTCCAAGTGGGGCCAGAATGGGTGCTCTTCCAGGGTCTGTCCTGGAAGTAATACCCTTTGGATAGTATTCAGTAAGGACTTTGAAGCCTCACCTCACTCATGTGTTACTTTATTACTTCCAAGGATCCCTCGCAGCTGCTGAACATGTCCGTTTCAAAACTGGAATTGGCCTCCTGGCAGAGGAGAGGTCACTGCAGCAGCACGTACTGATGTGTTGAGTTGTCCGCCCCCCGCCCCCACCCCCCCCCATGCTGAGTATTTCAGCCTGCTCGGCTGCCCAATGCCTTCTTCCATGACTGCCCTCCCTCCCTCATCCAGAGGAGGCACAGGCAAGAGCCAGTCAGTCATCCACCTCTCTCCCTAAAAGTCCAAAGACACAAATTGTAAGCTTGTGTTCTCTTACAGTAAGACCGTAAAGCAAGCCACCTCACCCAGACTTTCACTTCTTCATCCCTACAGTGAGTAAAGCAATAGTCAGTTCTTCTGGTGCCAAGATGGTCATGGGAAATGCATGTGAAAATTCATCTCTAATATATGACAAAGCTCTTGATTATATTTTTAATACATGTGCACGCTTTGTGTCTATTGTCAAGTCAGCAGCGTGCTCTGTTCTCCCCCGTGAAAAGGCCGAGTTCTTGTTTTCCTGGCCTCTGCCCGTTGTGGGGCTCTCAGTCCACGTGTGTCGC
>NW_022107431.1:83296614-83298924 GCF_000313985.2 Echinops telfairi | reverse complement strand
CTTGATTTTCCAGCAACAAAGTCTAGATGCAAGCAGTGTGCTTGTACCCTCTTAAGACAGTGGTTCTCAGCTTTACTGCCACGACCCTTTCATACAGTTCCTCATGTTGTGGTGACCACCCCCCAACCATAAAATTATTTTCATTGCTACTTCATAGCTGTAATTTTGCTACTGTTATGAATTGGGTGACCCCTGTGAAAGGGTCGTTCAACCCCCAAAGGGGTCTGGACCCATAGGTTGAGAACCGCTATCTTAAGGGATCTCCCCCTCTCAGCCCATCTTACTGTGGCTTCAGGAGTTGATAATAGTGTTGCACGGGGAGGATGCCCAGAAAGAAAGAACTTAGAGCTTTTCAGCAATAATGAAAAACCAAAGCCAATGTCGCTGAGTCAATTCTGACTCATAGCAACCCTATATGTAGGGTGCCAGACTGTAGTTTTGCTCAGTTTTTAAAAATTGTGAGGTAGGTGCAGGTTTACAGCTCAGATTTTAACATTTAACAATTCATATACCTTTTTATTCAACTCGCCCATTACAGTCCCCCAAGGTCCCATTGCCTGTCCCACTTCCTCCTGGTGTTTCCTATTTCTCTGCCTCCTTTTCTAGCCCTTTGAGCTCTGTCCTTGGGGAAATTCTGCCCCTTTGATCGTCAGGGGTTGGCTCTATTCTAACTTGGAGTTCAATCTCTGAGTGATGAAAGTGGTAAGACTGTAAATCTCCAGAGGAGCAGACAACCTCTTCTTTCTCCTGCCGAGCAGCTGGTTGATTTGAACCACTGGCCCTGGAGTTAGCAGCCCAATACCTGACCTATAGTGCTCCCCTTAATTGTAGTTAATGGTCAAGTCGTTTTCACAGGAGTGCGCCCCCCTGAGGTTTTGCTCCATGAGTTAATTAAATGTAGATTATCAGCTGCATATATCTAATAACCCTCCCCACCCCCACTCGCACCCCACCCACCACGCTCTGAGAGCCGCCCTAGGCAAAATAAGAGGACATTAGCTCCATTTCTATACAAGGTGGTATGCTTTGAACATTGCTGCTAACATATGTTGGGATCCAGATATTCCAGCTAGTAATTACTTAGTCGTCCTTTATTGTTTTACTCTTCATAGAACTAACCAGAATGTTCCTGTTGAATGCTGGGCTTTCAGGGGGAAAAAAATCTCAGAAACCCACAGGGGCAGTTCTACCCTGTCATAGGGTCGCTGTGGGTCGGCACTGACTCGTGACAGTGAGTCTGGAGCTTTTATGTACACTGTAAGCATCACCGGTGGTGCAGTAGTTAAGCAGTTTGGCTGCTAACCCAAACCCTGGAGGTGTGAGTCTACCCAGAAGAAAGGCTTGCAGTCTCCTGTCTGAGAATCCGTCATCAAAAGCCCTGTGGCGCACAGCTCTGCTCTGACGCATCGGTTCCCCACGGGTTGCCATGAACTTGGCAGCTGGTGTGAAATGAGCGCCTTTGGCCTGAGGAGACTGGCGTCGGGAAGCACTGGGCAGGATCATCCCCAGCAGCTGGGAGAAGCCTCTTCCATGGGCCTCCTGAGCCTTGGGCTCACATCTTCTGTTGAGGGCTGGCTTAAGAGAAATCCTCCCCAGACTGAAGGAAAGCCAGACAGTTCCCCGCTTCCAAGTGGGGCCAGAATGGGTGCTCTTCCAGGGTCTGTCCTGGAAGTAATACCCTTTGGATAGTATTCAGTAAGGACTTTGAAGCCTCACCTCACTCATGTGTTACTTTATTACTTCCAAGGATCCCTCGCAGCTGCTGAACATGTCCGTTTCAAAACTGGAATTGGCCTCCTGGCAGAGGAGAGGTCACTGCAGCAGCACGTACTGATGTGTTGAGTTGTCCGCCCCCCGCCCCCACCCCCCCCCATGCTGAGTATTTCAGCCTGCTCGGCTGCCCAATGCCTTCTTCCATGACTGCCCTCCCTCCCTCATCCAGAGGAGGCACAGGCAAGAGCCAGTCAGTCATCCACCTCTCTCCCTAAAAGTCCAAAGACACAAATTGTAAGCTTGTGTTCTCTTACAGTAAGACCGTAAAGCAAGCCACCTCACCCAGACTTTCACTTCTTCATCCCTACAGTGAGTAAAGCAATAGTCAGTTCTTCTGGTGCCAAGATGGTCATGGGAAATGCATGTGAAAATTCATCTCTAATATATGACAAAGCTCTTGATTATATTTTTAATACATGTGCACGCTTTGTGTCTATTGTCAAGTCAGCAGCGTGCTCTGTTCTCCCCCGTGAAAAGGCCGAGTTCTTGTTTTCCTGGCCTCTGCCCGTTGTGGGGCTCTCAGTCCACGTGTGTCGC
>NW_022107431.1:83289838-83296514 GCF_000313985.2 Echinops telfairi | reverse complement strand
TGCATGGAATTTTCATTCTCGCTGGAGAGGACCAGAACTTAAGGAAGGCGAGGCTGCTTCGAGCTACTAGAGATCAGAACCCAAAAGGAACCTGAGTCCTGTCTTGGGTCTCTAAGCCCACTTAAGGGAGACACCACCATTTGGAAAAGCTGGCTCTGAATCTCTGACAGAGTGAGTGAAGCGAGCGTCGACATCTTCCCTGCGGACAGCGCTCTGCTCTGGTTCCAGCATCTGAGGGTTTTCTGTGATAAACGCTGGTAGGATATCTTTGCAGAAACAGTAAAGAACTGACAGCTAGAGAAACAGAGAACTCTGTTCTTCTGACCCCTTTTTTTCTGTGATTTTGTTTGTTCATATTTAGTTTTCTAAATTCATTCTCCACCCTATTCTGCCATGTCCAAAAAGATAGCTCGCAATCCTAAGAAGCACCCAGTGGGGCCACTTGTTAAAAGTATACATTCCCAGGTTCCACCCCTTAAGCATCCGATTTTGTCAGAAATCTGTTTCCCAGTAACTCCAAGTAATTCTTTGTTGTTCCCAAGTACCCTGGAGTGTAAACAAGCTCATAGCGACCCCATTTGAGCAGCCCCCATCTGGTTGGCTGAGCTGTAATCTGTTCAGGACAGACAGCCAGGTTTCTGCCCTACTAAGCAGCAGGGTGACTCAGAATCGTGGACCTTTCTGCTAGCAGCTAAAGGTTAACTGTTGGGACACCGGAGCTCCATAAGTAATTCTTAAGTCTAAAATGAGTGGGAAACTGCCTTGGACAAAGTGGAGACATGCTATTTTAGAAAAAGAAAACTAGACCAATCACAGAGCTGGTGTGTTTCAAATAGAATTTCACTCCATGGGGTTTTCAGGGACTTAATTTTCGGAAATAGATTGGCAGGCCTTTCTTGTGTGGCACCTCCTGGAGGATTCAAACCTAGCTGTTTAATTAATTAGTAGCCGGGTGCTTAACCATTGTACTCCCCCAGACCCCCCCTTAGACATGAGTGTTGTTGTTGGGTGCTGCTATGTCGATTTTCAACTCTTGATGGCCCATGTGACCGAGTAGAACTGGCCCACAGGCGCTCCCTTGGTTGTAATCTTTATGGAAGCATCGTCTCCCACAGAGGAGCTGTATGGATTCAAACCTCCAACCTTGGGGTTAACAGCCGAGCATTCGATCATCAGGGCTTTTTTGTACGGGAGCACATGTCTCGATCTTTTCTCCTGTTGATGGGTTGTTCAGGTCTTTCTCTTTTGGATTGATTTTAGTCATTTGTATTTTCTAGAAAATCATCTTTTTCACTGAGATTTCGTTTTGCTAGTGTGTAGCTTTGCATAGCATTCTGTTATCATGAGTGCTTTTACTCTCTCGCTGTGTATTTTCTTATTATTTCTAAGTTTGACTGTCTGGGGTGGGGGGATGATCTGGTGGTCTGTTCTCATAAAGACGAAGCCTTAGACACACTATGGATCAATTCCACCCTCTCTATAGGGTTACTGGGTCAGATCCATTCACACACCACCACTGATTCAATAAAGCTCTGATCGAACTTTCTCTTCGCTCCATTCCTTTACAATTTAACCCCCTTGTAATTTTCTAGTTTGTTAATTTCTTACTTTCCTTTGTATTTTAACCTTTTTAATTTGAATGTATCATTTCATTTTATTTTTTCTCATTCAACAGAAAAAAAAACATTAAAAAATAAAAAGACTTTTAGTGTAGGTACCTTCTCTAGCTTCCCTAAATAGCCCACAGGCAAGCCTCTGTGCCAGTCAGCCCCTCCTTTTGCAGGCTGATCATGTTTAACCACACTCAGCAAAAGCCCTCCTAGGAGAACTGTGGTCGGTGGCTGCTCTTGACAATGGTGCTGAAACCTGACTCAGACGCTCCAGTCCCAGGTGATGTTGAGCCAGTCTGATTTATGGTGGCCCCTGCGCCAGGGCTGACCCTTGCTTTGGTTTGATTTTACCAGTCGGGTTCTTTCGTTTGTGTGTTTACATCTTTATCAGCACCTATTCCACATACCATACAGTTCAATAGTTCAATCGTTCACTCATCCCAAGAAAAAAACATTCCGGTTCTCTCAACTCAAACGGCTTTGTCTACTCTTGCTCACATCATGGAAATCCCTAAGAGGAGATGGCCCTCTGAGGCACAGAGGGATCTTAATGTTGGCCACTCGTTTCTCCTGTTCTCTCAGGTTTCCAGCTTTTCCGTTTGCTCTGTTACCAGGAACCTCTCCCACGTGTACAGAAAGATGGAGTTGACCTGTTTAGATTGCACAGAGAGCTTTCAGCTCCAAATCTCTGATTCGGTGGCCTCTACCTTCCGTGGCTTGTCTCTGCCCTTGTATATGACAGGGCTTCAAAAAGTTCATGGAGAAATGGAATTAAAAGATAATAGAATTTTCCACCAACTTTTTGAAGCCCTCTCATAAAAGGATTCCAATTTCTGTGCTTGGGCTCATAGCCATGGTATTGACGACTGCTGGTGGATAAGAATGGAGACACTGCTTTGAACAGCCACGGGGTTTACTTCCAGAAAGGAGGTAGTAGGGCTACAGCTATCAGTCACAGATTGGAAGCCAACTGAGATGCAGCCTGCTGGTTCCTTGAAGTCTCCCAGGAAGTGATAAAAGCTGATCAAAAGAGAGAGCAGCCTCAAGCTTTCTGAGAGCATAACTGTCACTTTCCAGAACCGACCTTTCTTCCAATACAAAGCACCTCACCTATCACAGCGTGGTTGCTGCCATTCAGTGTGAGATGTGCCCAGGCGTAGACAACATGGCCTGTCCTCTATGCAGCTCTGAACTATGTGGGCAGAACTTGAACAGAGAGTCATGCTACCAGCCCTCAGACCAGTGATGGGCCTTCTGCTCCAGGTGCCTGCCTGCCTCTGAACAAGCCCTGGTCGAGCAGGTCAAGCCTTGGTCCTCTGTCATACTGGTCCTACTCTCATCAGTGGGACTTCCCATTCCAAACCCAAAGCCCAACCCACTACATGGAGTTGCGCCAACACATGGCAGCCCTGTATGCCGGTGGTTCTCAACCTTCCTAATGCCGTGACCCTTTAACACAGTGCCTCATGTGGTGGTGACCCCCCCAACCATTGCATTATTTTTATTTCTACTTCATAACTGTAATTTTGCTTCTGTTATGAATCAGGCAACCCCTGTGAAAGGATCGTTTGACCCCCAAAGGGGTCGCAACCCACAGGTTGAGAACCGCTGCTATATAGGGCTTGGGGGACTCTAAATCTTGATAGAAGCAGACAGCCTCATCTTCCTCCATTGGAGGGTGTGAACCACCAACTTTGCAGTTACCAGCCCAATGCCTAACCCACAGCACCAGTTGTCAACAACCAGTACTCTTTTCAGCCCCCTCCTATGAATTTTAAAGGGTACTAGTCTATTTTTCTTACTGTTTAAATACCCTCGGGTGGATTCCCTCATTGACAAAATTATTCAGGGGAGGAGGTTTGTAAGTTTACTACTTTCCATCAGTTTCTAGTTAGGTTTGGATTTGAGATGCAAATCAACCCTCTCTTCGCCAGGTTCATCCTCAGTAGAGTGTGCACCAAAGAACTGAGCCCATAGGGAGTGAGGTAGTTAGTTTATTGTGCCAACCTGGCCAATAAACACATGTGGGGTTAATTGAAGGGTGGAGGGATAAATGGCTCAGTGAACCTCGCCTTTCTAGTTCTCACGTCTCTTGCATTCTGATGATTGGACCAGGGTGCATCTGTCTTAGCCAGTTCCCTGCTTCAGTTGGCAAGGCTCACTTCCTGCAAGACATCCCCAAGGAGAAGCCACATGGACCTACCCCTATGCAGCCCTGGGTGCTGGAGCACCCATGTGGAGACCCCTGCCAGCGCTGAGATGCTTACACATTGACTGACTCAGCTTTCCTCCTGCAGTCAGCATCATTGCCTCTGTTTTGTGAGATGGAGGAGGACTTTGTGGACTGGTGTTGGACATATTGGTTAATGGGTTAATGTTGGACTTGTGGGCTTGGCAGCACTCGGTTGGGATGTTTTCTTGATGTGCACTTAACCTTTATATAAAACTCTCTCTTATACATGCGTTTCTGTGGATTTGTTTCTCTAAAGTACCCAGACTATTACAGGGAGTCAAGCTGCAGCCCCACAAGTGTGCTGGTGATGACTAGATTTGAGAATACAGTGAACCCTCGTTTATCGCGGTTAATCGGTTCTAGACCCTACCGTGATAAATGAAATTCCGCGAAGTAGGATTCCTTATTTGTAAATCAAATATTTTCGTAGTTAGAGCATAGAGGACATGAAAAAACACCCTTTAGTCACAATTACACTCGTATTACCCAATTTATTAAACGAAAAAGGGAAAATACAGTAAAACATTTTGGACGTTACAATTATCATTTATTATTTATTATATTATTTATGGCATCAAGCGTGTACAGTATGAGCCAATCAGTGGCAGTAATGACAGAGCATGCGCTGTCACGCAAAAACCGCGATAGAGTGAAGCCGCGGAAGTCGAAGCGTGAAGTGGCGAGGGTTCACTGTAAGTGCAGCGAGGGCTTCTGCTCCCTTATCCTTGGTGAGCAGTAGCTGGCCCCGAGCTCCCAGGATGAGTTACCAATTCCCACCCTAGCCTGGAGGTTCTTCCCGCTCCATTCCTCCTCCCATGGCACTCCTCTCTCCTTACGTCATCCTTTTGATCTCCGTAGCTCACACCTTAGGGTGTTGTATAATTATCTATTTGATTATTAACTACCTGCATCAGTTTTATTCGTTTATGTAAAAGCACTTTTACATAAAAGAACTTTGGAGACATATTTTATAGGTTAAAACGCAGTACATGTGAGAACAACTTGCAAAGCTTGTTTATGGAGCAAGCAATGGTAAAGGAGTCCCCTGCCTCCAAACTGAGCAACCTTTGTTGCTCAGTTGGCTGTCCCCTCTACTTCTCTGATGCTGGCAGCTGCGTATGACAGAATGAAATCCTGTCCGGGCCCGGGCCAGCTTCGTGACCCTTGGCCTGTCTAAGCCCGTCCTTGTGGGCATGGCGTTCCCCATCTCTTGTTTCCACTGACCCTCTGCTTTTCCCACCACGATGACCTTCCCTGGCATTGCGATTTCCTGATGACATGATCAAAGGAAGGAAACTAGTCTCGCCATCTTCACTTCTCCTGGAGCATTCTCTGTGTATTTCTTCTAAGGCTGATTTGTTTGTTCCGCGGGCAATCCACGATCTCATCCGTGTGCTTCCCCAGCACCACCATTCAAGTGTATCCGTGCTTTGCTCTTCCTTTTTGTCATCTCAAAAACCAAGCGCGGGGCCCTGGAGCCAAATTCTCACTCCCAGAGCCAAATTCTGAGTGACCCTGCGTCACAGCGCTGAACTGCCCCCGTGGCCTTCCGAGCCTGGGACTTTTCTTGACAGGAGCAGCAAACCTCATCTCTCTCTCGTGGAGAGGCTGGTGGTTTTGACGGCCGACCTTGTACTAGATGGCATTGCCATCAGCTCTCCCTTTTGGTTTTAATCACAGAAGAGTTGAAGCAGAAAAGGATATGAAAAGGATTTCTAAGTTTTGAACAGCTACTCTGTGTTCTCATGTATTCAGATTCATCCGCAGACATAAACTCTAAGCCAGTGCTCCCTGTTACAGGGTCAGCAGCACGGGCCACGGTGGGCTTTCAGAGTGCTGCCGTTTCATATTGTCCCACCAGGCCTGTGGCTGAGGCAGCTGTGACTCCCTGAAGGGGGTTCTCCGCACCCTTCTTCCTTTTCCAAGAAAGCCCTGCAGTGTTTTCTTGTTGCTTTCCTTTTATTATCTCTTTTCTCCTTTCCTCCCCCGTTTCTAATTTTTAGACCCTAAAGGCCCGGGGTAGAATAACAGGACGTGTGTGGGCAGTCCGTGGCACTTAGGTTTAATAAAGCCTCTCGGTAGAGAAGTTGCCACCGATCTCCACGGACAGCATTCGCCCGAGTTGTTCAGATGTGTTTGCGGAAAGCTTTGGGGAGTGTCAGGGCCTGGGGTCCGATTTGGCGTGGGGTCTAGTAGTTGACTAGGAAGGGTGCAGCCTTTAAAGTTTCGGCTAACCTTGTGGACTGGAAGATGACAAAATTGGACGTAGCAGTCCTAGAATGATTTAGTAGCATGGCTTTGCCTGGCCCCGTGGCTCCATGAGCATTTTGTATGAGAAAAGTCAGTGTGCCTGCGGAGCATGAGGTAGAACCTGTTTTAGGAGCTCTGCTTATACACGGGAGATCGACAAGAAGCAAAGCCATATTTTCTTCGTGAACTGAACCGTGTGCTGTGCGGTGTAAGGCCTTTGGCACCATCTGGGCCTCCCAAAGCTGGGGTAAGGCTTCAGTACACCTTAATGCAAACATAAACTCAAACAATTAAGGGGATGGAGTCTTTAGACTGACCCCCTAAGAGAATCTCCCAGAGGAAGGGAATGCTCTGATGAGGTCCGATTGGGAACGAGCCACCCGGCTAGTGCGCATTCTCTCTCCACTCCCCCCACAGGGACATGTTGTGTTTCAGGCAGAACCCACGGTTCCTCTTGTGTTTCACAATACTCTCCCTCCACGGGTCTTCATCATTCTCTAGTCCCATGCTGCTGCCATATCCTCCCAAAGCCACCAGTCCCGCCATTTCTGGAGTCCCACAAAATCTGAATGAATGGAGACTG
>NW_022107431.1:83269402-83288198 GCF_000313985.2 Echinops telfairi | reverse complement strand
CGCCCGGACCCCTCTCTTGCCCTCTGAGATGGCTTCCTTGCTTCTCCCTAAGTTGCCCATCCAAAACAAGAGGAGGAGGAGGAGGAGTGTTTTGTTTCCAAGGTAGACACATTATGTAATGATCCACTTAGCCAGTCCCAGCTACGTAATTTGTGCTTCACTGAGACAAGGACTCAGAGTTTTTATCTACTTCTCGGGTCCTGCCCACTCCCGCTCCTGCCTCATTCTGCAGCGTCAGCTGGGGCTCCCACTCCTTCCCAGCAATGCTAACCGTACTCACCTTCAGAGCAGTGGGCCTCTGGCCAACTTACGCCAGGGCCCTTGTATTTGCCAGGTCTTCTGCCTGACCCACTCTTCCCCTACATCATGCATTGACTGACTGACTGACTGACTGACTGATTGACTGACTGACTGACTCTCAACCCTCAACCTCAGTTCAAAGCCTCTGCAGAAGGGCTTCTGTGCCCCCCCACTCGACTTAAAATACGTGACCAGCATTTTCCAAGATCTCGGGTGAATGACCTCAGCAGATAGATAATTGTAAATATCACAGCCATGCCAAATGTCTGTAAAGGTTTTAAACACTCTTAATGTCTGTCCATGTCCACGGTCATTACTTTGAACAGCACCGCTGTTCATCTGATTTCCTCATGTGGGGGTAACCACTCTGAATCCTCTGACCGGTTTACTTATTTTGCCATTTGTGCCCCCTTTAATTCATTACTTAGCTCCCTGTAGACATGGAGTTGGTCTTGGTCTTGTCACCTCTCTATCTACCATGCCAAGATCAGTGTCTTATGTCCATGAGGCTCTTGTGAAATTCTTGTTGATGCTCTGGCTGCCTGCCTTGCCTCTCGTGCCCAACCCAAGCTGGAGAAAATCATGGGAGGTCCAGGTTGCCTCTCTTCCCTTGCCCAAACAGGTCTAATTCCTTTCCACACCTGGGTCAGGTATGGGGCTGGCCCTTAATCAATGTTGTAATGACTGGAAAAAAGTAATTCCAGCTTCAGGGGTGTTGACTGAGTCACTTTAACAGCACATGCCTTGGTCCCCATAGATGGCATGTGGTGACATGGATTCTGAGGGAGTTGGCTCTTCTAACCATAGTCTCTGTAACTCCCACTGAAGGACTGGGTGGGGCTGTGCAGAGGGACTGTACTTCCTCTTTTCTTGATGGGTCTGGGTAAGAGAAGGTACGGAAGCTGCTGAAAGGATCCTGTGATTCCCTTGTAAGGGAAGGTTACCAGGGCTAATTGTGATCACAAACACTTGGTATTCTGACATGAGGATGGGTTGATTTTGCCATCTTATTGGGTATAAAGTGGGCCAGGAAAGGGGTGGTGGTGGTAGTGGTGGTTATAGATTCCTACGCATTGAACTTTCTCGATCAGAGACAGAAAACTGTGACACCAGGGCAGTGACAGAGTTGCTGAGACAGCAGAACCAGGAGCCAGAGCACAAGGCAGAGTGGAGGGCTTCCTGGTCCATGGAATGTGTAAAGCTAGTGCCTTCGAACACGAGGCTTGCTTACACAGTTGGGTGCCTCTAGGCACTTAACTGGAGGCGCTAGATTTGCTCACCCAAAGAGCTAAAGTTGAGTGCCTTCGTGCTGAACCTTATGGCAGAGTGGAGTGCCCTTTGACCATTTATCAGCAGTGCTTAAGAGCGTTGTATCACTGCCCAGGCAAGGCAGAGGCTAGACCAAGGGACTAAGGGCCAGAGAAGAACTGCCTATGAGCTTGGCAGATATAAGGCTGCCCTGACTAAGGAGCTGATCCTGACCATTTCTGATTCCACATTCTAGCCGCTTCCTCAATAAACTCCCATCATGCTGACCACAGCCTCCGTGACCACTGTACAGGATTACCCAGCAGAGAAGTAGAGGGTCGTGGAAGTGACCATTGCTGTCAGAATGTTTAAGAAAGGAGGAAAGAGGGTCTGTTTCCTCCCTGTCTCAGAGGAATCAGCCTTGGGCTGGTTTTGAGTTTGACAACACCCCCACCCATTGTGAAGTCAGAGGAGGTCAGACGCTGCACCTCCACACCTGATTCCAGGTGTGCTCTTGCCCTTACCGTGAGGGGAGAGGCCGCTCTCAGGTACACTGAGATCTCCAAATGCTCTCGGTGCTTCTCAGATAGGCAGTGCGGTTGCAACTAAAAAACAAAAATCATTTTGCTCGTTGACATTCTTTTTAATGAGGTGGAGTGGGGTCAGCCGACACTTGGGGGAAAGAGTCATATAGTAAATATTTTAGTCTATGCCAGCCAGCCCGGCTTTGTTGGATTTTCCACACTCCTCCCTTTCCCCACTCAACCCTTTAAATAAATGTAAACAGTTTTTACCTCAAGGACCATAGAGAACAGACCAGGACCAGTTTCCAACCCCTTGCAATAGAGATTTGGAATTCTATTTCTTTGAGACTCAAAACAATTTATTTTCTCTTCAAAGGAAATAAGAAATATGACCTACGAATAGTATCATTTTTCTTGAATTGTAAAGAAATGTGCAAAACTCCTCTTGCAAAGGCTGCTGCTCATCACTGTATTTGTACTTTATACTCTTCCTTACTTGTTTCAAATGCCTCATAACCGCGGTTTCCAGCAGCTTTGTTCTCCTGCCAAGGGCAGATGGGTGGTTTGTGTGCAGGGGAGCCCAAAGCCCATGACAGCTTGCCCCCTTAAAGACCCATTTGAGTTCGGTGGTGCAGTGGTTATGTGGCTCTGAACCATCAGCCACTCCATGGGAGAAAGACAAGGCTTTGTGCTTCGTGAAGAGTTGCAGTCTCAGAAACTCACCGCGGGCAGTTCTACCCTGCCCTGGGGGTTTGGTGAGTCGCAATTGACTGGATGGCAGTACGTTTGGGCTCTCAGACCTTGATAGTGCATCTCAAAGTGGACTCTGATAGTGCAGTACGTTTGGGCTCTCAGACCTTGATAGTGCATCTCAAAGTGGACTCTGATCATAAGGCATCGTTTGTCTGCTCTACCATGTCCTGAAGATGGATATACCTGTATGGTATATGATGTATGAGATAGTCAGACAACTGATTAAACCTCAGGTTGAATATAGAGCTGGCACTAATTCGTGTCTCCTGTCTTAATAACCCCCACCTGTGAATTACTAGAAGGGCAAAATGTGATCGCATTGAACACTGTTTACCCGCTCTGCTGTAAGGAAGGTGCTCTGGGATGCAACTGGTCTTTAGTGAAACCACTTCTTTTCCCTGTCTTTGCTGCCAGGACCTCGGGATTTCTGCAGGCCACCTCTTGTCCTTCCTTGTAAAATATAGTTGTTGATATTTCTATTCAATGCCTCCTATCCCAGTGTGATTTTACAAATATTCTTCGGTTTTCACATTTTAGCCAAATCTGTGAACTGAAGTAGACAAGGAGTTGATCCTAGAATGCCAAGTCCCGACTGACATGGTGCTGAGGGACCTAAACCTGTGCTTCTTGAACTCTGGCATCTTTGATATTGACTGCTACTGACTAGGAGGCTGGAACCTAGATACTAACTATAAGTAGATCACTGACATTGCAAGATCTGAGGGGCGGTTTAGCATCTTTGCTAAGAACATGAATTCAAGTGCTAGCTCTGCTACTGAGTAACTGTGTGAGGGGTAATTTTAAAACTACACTGGGCCTCTGTGTCCCAGCTACAAAGTTGGGCTAATAAAAGAACCATCTCAGTAGGAGTATTGTGAGCTTTAAATGATTGCATGTCTGCATAATACACAAGGAGTGCCAGGAAAGCATTAGTTGAATCAACAATGTCCCTGCAAACAGTATTCAAGAAATCAAATGATGTATGACGCAGCTCTGCTGCAAAAGACTCCCTTAACATTTTACAAAGAAAAAAAGTTACTTCGATGACTACAGTAGGCCTGATTCCAGCCATGGTCTTTTCACATGCCTCATATTCATGCAAAGGCTAAACAGTGATAAAGAGCGGCCAGAAAATTGATAAAGTTGGGTTGTGTTGGTGACAGATATTGAATACACCACAGATTGCTAGAAGAATAAACAAATCCGTCTTAGATGAAACAACAACCAGAGTACTCCTTAGAAGCAAGGATGGGGAGGCCTGGCGTCCGTACTTAGGACGTGTCATCAGGAAAGACCAATTGCCAGAAAAGGCCATCGTGGTTGGCGAAGTAGAGAGTCACCCAACACCAGAGGGCAGACCCTTGGTGGGATGGATTCACACGGTGGCTGCAGCATGGGTGCCCACCCCTATACCCACGGCTGTGAGGCTGACATGGGACTGGGCAGCGAGTCATTCTGTTCGATAGAAGATTGATAGACACAAGATATAAAGGTCTGTTAGAGACAAGGTTGATGGATAACATAGATATATATTATATATAAGATAAATGAGCTAGATCAGTGGTTCTCAACCTGTGGGTTGTGACCCCTTTAGGCTAGTAAAAGACCCTTTCATAGAGGCCACCCGATTCCTAACAGTAGCAAAATTATAGTTATGAAGTAGCCACGAAAAAAATCTTATGTTTCGGGCGGGGGGGGGTCCTCCACAACATGAGGAACTGCATTAAAGGGTTGTGGCATTAGGAAGGTTGAGCTAGACTAACCAGAGGAATCATTAGTGATTATTGAAGGAAAAAAAAATGCCTTCTGATCATTACCGATAGCTGACATTTCACCTGCAGATGCCGTATTTGACTTGCTTGCCCATCTGAATGTTCTCGACAGGCTTTCGTGGAGGCGCAGAACAAGATCACCGTGCCATTTCTTGAGCAGTGCCCCATCCGCGGCTTATACAAGGAGAGGATGACGGAGCTGTATGACTACCCCAAGTATAGCTGCCACTTCAAGAAAGGAAAACGGTGTGTGAGATTGCTTTCATTTCCTTGCGCCTTTTCAGTTGAATGCTTTCTTTGATTCTAAAATACAAAGTCCAGGCCACTAAGATAAGGGAGATGCCCTTCAAAGAAGTCATTGCTTCGGTGTTTCATTGGTGATGAGCTGGGGTGCTTGTAGACAGCGACGGAGAGAGGTTTGCCTGGGAATGAGGGATCTCGGGCCTGCATTACATGAAAGGAATCAGAGCCTTTCTTCCATCCAGGCATGAGCACGACCAGGAGATAGCGTCAATGAATTGACCTTGTCTTTCTTGCCCTTTAGTATTATTTTTAAATCTTAGTCCTTTAAACATAAAAATTCTCATTGGCGTTACTATCACACATTGGCCCAGAATGTCAGGGATTCCTGAGCACCGGGATCAGCAAAGTGTGGCCTAAATGCCTGCTTTCCTCCTGCTTTTTATTGGAACATGAAACAAAAGAGACTCAGTGCCATCAACTTGATCCCAACCACGGTAGAGCTGCCCCTGTGGGTTTCTTGTAAGGGAGCTGCAACTCTTTGGGAGTAGAAAGCCTCATCTTTCTCCCGCAGAGTGGCTGGTGCTTTCGAAACTTGTGGCTAGCAGCCTCACGCTTAGCCCACTGAATCGCCAGGACTCCTTAATGCGTGTCATTAGCAGAGATGATTTCCTATAGCAGGCAAATCCAGCAGTTAACTTAGGCGGATGGCAGGGCCCTTGTCATGTCCTGATTGCAAGAGTAGCCTTGTGGGGCTTTGGTTTTCTTTCGACTTGTATGTCTGGTGTTCCTCCACAGATACAAACCTCCACAGTTTAATCAAGGCCACCTCTTTCCCCAGGTATTTCTATTTCTACAACACGGGTTTGCAGAACCAGCGTGTGCTGTACGTGCAGGAGGCCTTGGAGAGCGAGGCCAGAGTGTTCCTGGACCCCAACATCCTCTCTGACGATGGCACGGTGGCGCTCCGCGGTGAGTGTGACACAGCTGCCCCCCGCCCCCAACGAGCCTCGGGGTCCTCCCCCGCAGCCCCAAAATGGATGCCACCACCCTTCTGAAACGGCGGCCGGGTGTGGGCCATATTGTAGAACAGATGCACGTGCAGTGCCCCGGAAGCTAATTTCTGCACAGTGATTTTAGCATCCGTGAATCGTCACACTCCTCTTTCCCATTCTGATGGCATGAAGCAGAACTAGCGAATAATTCCCATTGCACCCCAATTAGCTCCTAAGGCTTGGGGTATCTTGAAGTGTCACCATCATTTCTTGTAACATTCCTGGGCTCTAGCTGTGATGGGAACCCAAACAAAACCCAGCCTCTTGTCTAAGGAGTGGAAGCTGGACAAATGATGCTTCAGCAGGAAATTTTTAAGACAGGAGAAGAATATTTCTGAGCTCTGTTTCCTTCTCCCACCCTAAAAAATATAAGAAATGAGTTGTTTTATGATTTGGGTTTTATTTTTTTAAATTGACTTATGTTAACAGTTAATGAGCACCTACTACAGTCAGACACTGATGTCAGCTGTAGTGAATTCAACAAGCTCTGTCCCCAGAGATTATGTAAATAAGTGTAGGAGTGTGCTATCTAAAAAACGTAAGAAAAACTACCTAGCAGCAAGAGTGTGAGATGATCGTATCAGGAAATCAACGGGGAGGCATCAGAGAGGACACGAGAGACCAAGATTCCCAGGTACGAAGAGGTTAACAGCCCAGGCCGGGCGCCAAAGACCCTTCACTTCTTTAAGTATTCCTTCGTTGTCTATAGATTTGAGCTGCACCAGGAATTTTCAAAGTCTCTTCGTGATCTTTTCTTTTTCTCTCTTGCTTTTACATTCCAATATTTTTACTAGTGAGATGTTTTAAAGTCTAGTAAATTGTCAGTATTTTAAAATGAAGCATGAGACTCAGAAATAGGCCTGTGGAAAGTGGCCTGCTGGGTACCTTGGCCCCTGAGCTGCCATGAAAATGCCTGGCCTGCAGTTGCGATGGGTTTCCTCGAAAGTGTGGTCGGAGATGAGCGCTTCCATAGTCCCCAGAGGAGCATCCCCCCGCCTGGTGCTATAAGCTCCCATTGTGGGCTACAGTACTCAGTTATGCCCTGGCTCTGTGCTTTAATAAGGGTCCCCTAGTGGCACAACAGTTAGAGCACTTGGCTCCTAACCTAAAGGTTGGCAGTTCAACCTCACCAGCCATTCTGCTTCGGAAAAATGAAGATTTTGGGGACCTGATAGAGCAGTTCTAGTCTGCCTTGAAGGGCAGGGGGTTGAAATAAACTTGACGGTAATGGATGGGATGGCTTATTAATTGCATATTAAGTGAATAAAGCTGGTTCTTCTGAGGCAGAACTTAAAGATGCTCCAAGTATCCATCCAACTCTTTGCAAACCGCTGTACCACTCCCTCATCTGTAACATCAGCTACTCCCTTGCCCTCCACACTGTCACTCTGGACCATGGGTTCTGTAACTCACTACAGCCTCTTGCAGAGCTCAGGAACCAGGCTTACAGTTCCGACCTCTTGCCTTATGCTGCTGGGCCCAGCTTGGCGCCTTCTCCAACAAGTGCTGGTGCTCTGAGTGCCACGGGTGTCAGCAAGCCTCACCTCGGCATCACAGGCAGCTCGCCCGTCTCCCGCATGCTCTTGCCATGCTGCCACGGCACTGCCATCGATGCTGTCTGGTGTTACAGCTCCTCTGCCTCCCTCTGTGTGTTCTCCTTGAAGACCAGCGGGAGGGTACAGTTGACCAATCCCCTCGTGAAGGTTCCGTGCTCTGTATTTGCGTTAGCAGCTAGCTGTCTTTCCCCCTGCCATGCCCCTGATCCGCTTAACCCTGCCCGATCACAGTGTGGGAGTCACACTGGTTAGGACTAGAAGGGCCCTGTTCGACTGGAGTCAGTGCACGTCACGCACTTCGTGGAATATTTTTCCAGAACACCTGGGATATTTTTAGTGAAGTTGGCTTGGCACTGCCCCTGGGCCATCTTCTGAGAGAATGCAGGTCCGGCTTGGGTCCTCCGGAGATGAGGACTTAGCACACTGACGTCCTCTGTACCTGATTAGTTGGGAAATAGAACCCCGTTGGATTTCTAAGAGAACCTGGGTGGTGCGATTTACTGAAAGATTGGCCGTTTGGACCTACCAGTGGTACCTCGGAAGAAAGGTCTGGCAATCTGCTTCTGAAAGAGCTCAGCCTTAAAACCCCTCCCTCCTGCTCTGCAACACACAGGGCTGCCAAGGGTCAGTCTAACCAGGGATCCAGTGGTCCCCTTTTCTGCCTGCAACAGCTGTGCGGGGCGGGCGAATGATGGTCCTTACTCAGTGCTGAAAGGACGAGGCCACTTGGTCCCTTGACAAGAGTGCTCCTGCATTTAAGCATGGAGCTTTCAACAACGTTAACATGCTGGTCTGTGCAGTAAGATGCCCTCTTGAAAGCATGCATTTAGAATTAGCGGAAGTCCATTTTGTGATCCACTATAAGGTGGCCTGACCTCTTCCCCCGGTCATTCATTCCAGTAACTTCTAGGTGCATGCTGTGTGCAAGGCCTCGCTGGATGGAACGGTGAATCAGACACAGAAGCCGGCCTCTAGTCGTCCTTGACTTGCTGGTGAATGATATCACCAGGCAGTTACAGTATGGGCAAGCATTTGGATTCTACTGATAGTACATGATTTTGAAAATCATGTTTCAACCCCAAATATTTTCTTTAACATTTCCCTGAAAATACTCAAATTATATGTAAATAATCCAAGCAGTTGTCTGATCACCTTCCAGATTCTTCTGTGTTGATATTACATATGAGCTTGGATACATTTATGGGCTCTTGAAGGAATTCGTAAGTGAGTTCTGTGAAATTTTTAACTCATTTGTCACTGATAGGGAATCCCTTAAAATAATAGGACACCTCTGAAGAGAGCTGAGTTTCTTAGGGTCATTTTCAACCCCAGTTAGATTTTGCGGCCATCCAGGAGGAAATCTGACGTCAGTGCCTGATGGCAGGTGGTGTACAAGTAGCCCTGTACGTGTAAATGTCACAATAAAGCCTGGGCGTCTTTGCCGACGAGCATCCCGTAGCAATTTAAACACTCTGGCTGTCATACGGCCATAAAGCAGTGTCCCCTGAAGTGGGCAGTGCCACTCCCCGAGGGGTGCCGGCACAGTCCCAAAGCAGGTGCTTGTCCTGCCTTCTGGCCTCCAGTTCAAAAGTGTGTGTGGGGGGGAGAGGGGGGGGAGGCTGAGGAATTTTTCGCTGAGAGGTTTGGGAAGCATGCTTTACAGTTTTAGGGATTAGCCCACAAGCAGTGAGGCTCTTCTGCATCGTTCACCCTCACCTTGGGAAAGTGCCCGCCATGACCTTCTCTGCCAACCTGGGGCTTCGCAGATCTGTGCCAGTCAGACAGCGTGGGGATTCATCTCTGAGTGCCAGTAGCGCTTAGGAAATGCGGTCTTGATGAGGGGTTTCAAAGGGTTTGGGATCCATTCCAAAAATTACCTAATGGCTACAATTTAGTTCTGTTACTTGGTATGTGTCATAATCCAGTCATTACTCTGAAAGCAGTTTCTGTACTCCTTTTTCCTCTTGTTCTCTTTTTAGTATAAATAAAATAGGTTGAAAATTCCAGGTGAGTTCTGCTTCCAACCAAACTCTGAATCGATTTATAGAAAATTCAAAATGGAAGAACACTCGTAGAAAGTTCTAAGTGGCAGTATAATTGGATCATTTCCTTTTAAAAGCTTTAGCCCATTTCCAGTGACTGAATTCTGACAAATGTAGACCCCACGTTCATCAGATGTTCTGTGGGGGTTTTTAAATGGCTGGCCTTTCCAAAGAAATGCCCAGGCCTTTCTTCTGAAATACTTTTGCATGGACTCAAACTAGCAACCTTCTGGTTAGCCGCTGAGCACATTGGCCGATCTTACCCAGGGACCGCTGCAGATGAAGAACCTGAGATGTGAGCCATTCGGGACTTATCCGAGGTGATAAGGCTCGTTCCAGAAGAGCTGGCCTGGCCCAGGTCTTCTCTCTCCCAGGGTGGTTCCTGCTGCTGCTGTGGCCGCACTCTGCCTCCCTGTGTGACAGAGACCTTTGTCTGGCTGGGCAGTGGGCAAGATGAGGAATTCTACCCCGATGTGACAATGCCTCCTACGTCCTATAGGTTATGCATTCAGTGAAGATGGCGAATATTTTGCCTATGGTCTGAGTGCCAGCGGCTCAGACTGGGTGACAATCAAGTTCATGAAAGTGGATGGTGCCAAAGAGCTTCCTGATGTGCTGGAAAGAGTGAAGTTCAGCTGTATGGCCTGGACGCATGATGGGAAGGGACTGTTCTACAATTCATACCCCCAACAGGATGGGAAAAGTGATGGTGAGTACTGGCTTCAGAGGAAGCACTTCTTGCACAAAAGGAGCTGGGACTGCATGCGACCAGAAAGAGGAGCTGAGCTCTACTAAAGCAATTGGGTCCAGCATGGGGTTGCTTCAGAGGGTGTCAGGACTGTTCACATTACAGTGTAGCAGAAGCCCCCCAAACGTAGTGGCTTAGAATAATAACCCTCTGGGTTTGCTTATGCGTCTCTAGTTTCCCGTGGCAAGGCTGAGGAGAGTTCTGCTGGGCATCAGTGGCAGTCGTGGATCAGTTGACTGATTTGGGCTTGGCCCTCTCACCTGTCTGGGGCCTGTGCCTGTTCTGATGGATGCTCTCATCCTCCAGCAGGCTGGCCTGGGCTTGCTCGTGGTGCAGCTCGACAGAACTCCTCTCTGAGGACTAAGTTTGCTGCTGTGACCTCACTTGCCACATTCCCTTAGTCACACCCGGTTCCTGGGCCAGCCCCGATTCAGAAGGTGCAGAGGGAGGTAGAGAGGCCTGTGAAAAATTACAGAATTACTGTAATTAGCCCTCTGGAGATGGATGATGCCTTCCAAGGGGAGGGTAGAATTTTAAAATAAACGAGTCTATTTGATGATGCTTGAAGAGTTACTGTAGTGTTTTTGTGTCTTCCTCCGATCAGAAGTTACAAGTCACCGCTGGTTGGTGTTTTCATGGCATTTGTATCCCTAGGCACACCCTAGGTCTCTTCAGTTGCTCAGTCTTCCTTCCTTCCTTCCTTCCTTCCTTCCTACCCACCTACCCACCTACCCACCTACCCACCTACCCACCTACCCTCTCCCTCCTCCAAGACATTTATTCAAGCTATCACATCACCAACATCTCCCCTGTCCTGCCTGCCCCCCCTTCCCCTGCCATGTTTCCAGGTGGTGTGTAGCATGCCCATGGCACCCCATCCCATCTTCACAGGCGGGTTTGCTGCCCGTGTCTGAGAACAGGAGGTGGCTGGAGGGCCTGGGGCTGACGAGGTGTAGGGTTCCCCCAGGGCTCTCTGCTGTGTGTTCTGTCCCCCCATCATGACTTGCTGTATCTTTTTCACTAGATTGCCTTCCTTTTCTGTTTTCGCTGGGGTCAACTGGAAATGAGACATGAACATGTCTCCGTCTCTTTTGGCCTTGATGAACTTTTCTGTTTCGTTGTCCATGCACCACAGCGGTACTGATGCGAGGATGAGGAGGGCCGCGTGGGTACTCTCGGCGTTCGCTAAAGAACAGCATCTGTGCTCTGTGCACTGCATGACTGCCTGTGGGAAAGATGCCCGAGTTAGGACATGCTGCTATATCTGTATAGAGCTGGCAGTTCTTGTTGGAGCATATTGTTAATTCGCTAACTTGGGAAAAGTACAAAGTTGTGATTGATCCTCCGTTTTCCACAGTAGTGATAGTAATGATGACTGAGCCCAGGTGGCACAGTGGTTAAGGTTTCTGCGGATAGCAGAAAAGTTGGTGATTTGAACTCAGCCCTGTCTCTGTGGGAGAAAAGCCCTGGAGACCTGCTCCTGCAAGGATGGCAGCCGGGAAGCCCTGCGGGCACTTGTACTCTGGCATAGAGTGTCCCCATGAGTTGGAATTGATTGGCTGCTACCAGCAAACAGCAGTCATGGTGATGATCGGTGGTTAGGGCCGACTTAAGAAAGCCACTGCCTTTTCCCAGCTGTAATTTTGCTGTCCTCTTGCCAGAAGGACCCTGGCACCTGTCAGCTTGTGCGATGGAGGGTTTATGAACAAAGCTGAACACATATTCAGCCCTGTTCTTCTTGTCCACATTCTTGGAAAACTCAATGAAAATCACCAGATGGTGTAAACTTTTAACATTTGATTTTAGCTTCTCCTCAGTTTTCCTGAAAGTTTGGTATATTTTATAGTGAAGAATATAAGCTTAGTCTGATAGTTCCCCAATCCGGAGATATGGGTTAATTCAGAGATGATACTCAAATGAGACCTCGATTTTTTAGAGTTTCTGGCCTCTCTTGTTCTTTCAAGTAGATTCCTTGTTCCTTTACAATAGCCAACTCTATCTCAGTGTGCATTTGTAACTCCTCCAGGCACGGAGACTTCCACCAATCTCCACCAGAAGCTCTGCTACCACGTCCTGGGGACCGAGCAGTCAGAGGATGTTCTGTGTGCTGAGTTTCCTGATGAGCCTAAGTGGATGGGTGGAGCGGAGGTATTGTACACCTGTGACATTTCCCCCACAAAGACCGTGTCCATGAATACAGTTTTGTCACCTGGTAGCCTTTATGAACAGTAGAAGCGCTTAAAGCGATAAAAGTAGCCGTTTTCTAATCGACTCTTCACTAATGAAGGTGGTAAACCTTTAAAGCAGCAATATCAATCAGGTAAATTCTTTCAGACTAAAAGGAATAGGTGCATCTGATGGGACTTGTATGGCCATTGCCGAGCTCTGAGTCAGGCCTCACAGGTAAGCACTGAGTCTCATTCCAAGACACTCTTTGGGTGCCTTAGTGAGAATGTGGAGAGACTGTGTGCATGTTCTTTCCTTAACAACAACAACACACACACATGCTCTGTTCACCCATGTTGTTCACTCATTTTTACTATAAAATGTTTCTTTTAGCCATCTTTCCACCTCACAAATAGTTCCTGTAGCCCTAGGTGTGATGGACAAGGAGGTGGCGTGGTGGTTAAGAGCGCTGAGTCTAACTGAAATGTGCGTTCGAGCCCACCCAGCCTAGAAAACCCCATGGGACAGTCTGCTTGGTGACTTGGGGTCATTGTGAATTGAGATCAACTTGATGGCACCTAATCCAACATCAGAAGTCATGCCTCTTTGAACCTGCACGGCCAAGTTCACTTTCTAGCTACCATTCATTTAATGGTAAGGGCCGTATTGATCTTTTTTTTTTTTTTTTTTATGACTGAACCAACAGGGCTCAGCTCACCTAGTACCCAGAAGCAGAAGCACTGCTCTTAGGAATTAAGGAAGTCATCTCTTTGGTGACCAAAGAACACCAAGGATGGTTCTGAGCTGGGAAAACCAGAAATCATTCAGAGTATGCAAAAGTTGCCCCACCCCGCTTCTGTGAAATGCAAACCAACTGCAACCCAGAGACCTGGCTTGGCTTATCACTGAGGCAAGATTACAACAAAGGCTAGACAGTACCCCACAAGGCCCAGCTTTGCCACAAACAAACTAAACAAAGTGGCTGCTCGGCTTTGTGGGTTCCTGACTCCTGGCCACCCTGTGCGCCCAAGGATGTGAGAAGCAGAGCTCTAAGCCTTAAGCACTTTGATGGGAACCTCAGATCTTAGTTTGATCTTTTTTAGAGGGCTCTCAGACAAGTGTGTCAATAGTTTACACAACGTCTGACCCAGAGAGCAAAATGTTCATAAAAGTTGCTCTGTTATGTATTAACAACAACAACATTTTGGAAACCGAGCTGAAGGTTAGAGAGATGATTTGGCTGTGGTATAAACCTCACATCAAATGGGTCTGCAGTCCTCAAGGTTGAGACTAGGGAGGAAGGACGAGAGAGATCCTTCTACAAACACAAATAGGAAGTCCTTCAGAAACATACATCCTAGAGAAATACATATCCTAGAGAAATAAGCCACTCCAAGCAGCGAAGAGGTGGAAAAACCACCTGAATGCCCATTGGTCCGTAGAAGAATGGGTCGATACACTTTGGTGCGTACACACAAGGGAATGCTACACCACATTAAAAAAAGAGGATGAGACTGCGAAACACAGAGTAACACGGATGACCCTGGGGGACTCTGTGCTGAGTGAAATCAGTCTGGCATGAAAAGATAAATAGGATGAGACCACGAGTAGACAAAGTCGAGAGAAGATTTTCACACTTACCCTGATGGTCACCAGCGTGGGAGGGGGTGAGAGAAGTAAGAAGAATACTGAACAGCGAAGCAGGAGGCAGCAACAGAAGATGGAAAAAAATACAGTCACGGTAGCACAAAGGCCTAGTGGACATGCAACCATTTCAAGAGGCAGCACATGAGCATGAACCGATGGTGGTGAAGAAGCTCAAGCTGCACTGAGGGCATTAGCCCAAAGCAAGGCTCCAGGCATTGACGGCGCACCAATCGAAATGCTTCAACAGGCGGATGATGTGCTAGAAGCACTCAATTGCCTATGCCAAGATACGTGGGTGTCAGCTACCTGGCCAACCGACTGGAAGAGAGCCAAATCTGTACCCATTCCAAAGAAAGGTGCCCCACCAGAAAGTGCAAATTAGAGAACAACATCACTGATAGCACACACAAATAAACTATTGCTGAAGATCATCCAACGGGGCTCCGCAGCAGGACAATGACAGACTGCTGCCAGAAATTCAGAAGAGGATGTGGGACAAGGGATATATCATTGTTGAGGTCAGATGGATCTTGGCTGAAAGCAGAGAATAATGCCAAGAAGATGGTTTTGTGTGTGTTTTATTGCCTCTGCAAAGGCATTCAGGCATAACAAACTGGATGGCCTTGAAAAGAATGGGAATTCTTTTACAGTGTGTATAACACACACACAGCTCACCAACTTGGTGGGTTCATTCTGGTGGGGCACACAAAGACCTTGGTAAAAATAGTTGCTTTGAGGGAAGGAACTAGAAGTCAGGAATCGCCGTATTGATCTTAAGAGCCAATAGTAGTAAAGTTTTTCATAATCAAATTTCATACCTGTTGAAGTCTTCTGGGGTAAAAAAATTTTAGTGTGTTATTTGAGAGGAGTGCTTATGCTTCAAAGCTTATCGTTTTTGTTGCAGAAGACCTGTTCCAATGAGGTAAAGTGTAGTTGCTAGAATAACATGCATACTGAAAGTAAACGCTAGGATTGGAGTATGTAATTAACATATAGGCCTGTAAGAAACAAGGACTGTCTGCAGTGGACTATGCAGGCAAGGCTAATTATTTAGATCTATTTACTAGCATTTGGTTGATGCAACTAACTTTTTTTAAATGCATACAGACAAGTCCAACATTTAACTTATACATATTCAATTCTACCAGGTAGGCCACTGAAAAGTTAAGTAGGTGCACAGTTTAAGTGATTTCTTCTAGATATATACTTTCTACCTGCCTCATAAAATCTTCATTGCAAACCTAATAAGGTGAGCATTCCATTGCAGAAATGGCATTCAGTGGGAGGGCAAGGAACATGCCCAGGAAACTGCTGGTTCAGTTAGGCCCCATAACCTGCATCTTCTCAGCCACCATGCTACCTTGCCTCCCTGGGCACAAGGGAAGAGGTCATGCAGAACCAACCATGATGACTTTAAACAAAGACTCAGCACCCATCCTACACACAGGTTAAAATGAGGGGGTTGAAAAAGAAGGGAAACGAACAGGACACGTAGTGGAGTCATAAGGATGTGGTGCCAGACTTCCAGCGAGGGCATTGCACAGAGCAAGTTTCTACGGGAACCAGTGGCCGGTGAAGGCGCCTGGGCATAGACTGGTCGGAAGCTGCAGGCCAGTGTCTTGGGGCTCTTGACCCAGCCAGTGTCTTGGTTGGGCAAGTCTGGCTGACTAGGTGAGCAGTCCTTCATCCCTCACCTGGCTGTGGATGGCATTTTTGCCATCCTCCGAAGAGGTCCATCTTGCTACACAGAAGAGCACATTTTGTCACGTAGCCTGAATTCTATGGCTCTGCAGGTCTGAAGCCTTCAGAAGCTCTAGGCTCACTTTGATCTGGGGGTTCAGTTCCAGGTGGTGCAATCAGAAAACTTCAGACCAGAAGACAAGTTTTATGTCCTTCAAGGGAGTGTCATTAAGCCAGAATAGTCCAAACAGCTGGTCTACTGAGGACCTGACTGGACCATAAATTTGGCCCACTGCTCCTTTTCAGAGAAAAAAAAATCACTTAGCACCCCCTGGCAATTAAGAACTTCTATACTATAGCCCATAATCCAGGATAAAGTGTAAGTATCTGCTTTTGCAGCCCCTCTGGGTCAGTCCAGTGCCCCCTTGGGGAAGCACCCATACCCATGTACAGATCATGTTCAGGGCCCTCCCTAGAGAATAAATGAGCATCTGCCTATGAGTGTTCATGCAGCCACCGCAGAGAAAGCCAGTATCTTCTCCACAACCACCAACTCCGTGTGCTCCACCTCTTAATCTGCTTCAGCGTCCTTGCTTTGGAGACGGTCATTTCAGACCCAGTACTTCAGCTGGAAAGAGACCCGGTGGTGCTTGAGAACTTGGCTGCTGAGACCTCAGCACTTCAACCCCCAGCTGCTGCGCCGTGCGGATGAGGCAGACTGCTTCCCTGAAGATGACAGCCAGGCAGTCCCATGGGCAGTCCTGCACTGCGCGGCAGAATCGAGTTCACTGCGCTGAGGTGAACAAGTGTGTAGGGCCCTGAGGGTCCCTGGCGGCGTACTGGGTTACGCCAGAGCAGCAGTTCGGAACCACCAGCGGCCCCTCGGTAGATCGACAAGACTGTCTGCTCCCGCAGAGAGAAGCCCACAGGGCCGTTCTGCTCGGCCCGACGGGGTCTCTGTGAGTCAGAGTCAGTTGGATTGCAGAGTCTGGTTTGGAGTTTTTCCAGATGATGAAGAAGGCGCTTCGGTGGCACTGTGGGTCTCGGTTGGAACCTCAGACCCGCTTGGAGGGAGAAATATGAGGCTGCCTGTTCCCAAAGGGATGCTATGAGTCAGAATGGACTCAGTGGCATGGGCTTTCGTCTGTAGGTCTTCGGATCCGGGAGTCCTAGTGGCACAATGTGGTCGGCGATGGGGTGCACTGGGACAGGGATCGGGAGAGTTTTATTCTGGCTGCATGTGCGTAGCTGTGAGCAAGTCACTTCATCTCTGCCCCTCTGCTGGAGGATTAGTCCCAGCACCTCTTAGACTCCCGAGGCTGACTTCCTGGGTGAGGCATAGTTGGCGGATATGGAAAAGAGGACCGTGGAGGGTAGGGCTGTGGATGTGCTGGAGGCACGTGGTGGGGTGGGTGGCTGTGTGTCTATTTCTCTGGCTCGCTGCCTCATCTGCTCTCTTCACAGACACTTCCCCTGCCTTTGTGCATGGACAGGCCTCTCTTGCCTTGGTTTATGGGGCAAGCAGAGCCCAGTATGTTGCGATAAGAAAGCAGCTTTACAAAAAAATTTTTTAAGGAAAGAGAGCAGCGTTAGCTTTATTGCCTTTGGCTGTGTTTGCATAGCACAACACCTTTCCCCAGGACGACTCCTTGCTCCCTGGCAGAACCCATGGCTTTTCTGGGCACTTGGTAGTCTTAGAATGCTTACTTATGTTTTATCACAGCAAAACATCAGTGTCTGATTCAGACGTCCTTGCCTCTCCCCAGCTCAAACTGAGCGGGCACACAGGAACGCAGCAGAGGGGCTCGGGCTCCCTCCAGGGCCTCCCCTTGGGGGTTCATCGTGGGCCCTGGGAGGAAGGAAGGGGAAAGCGTTTTTACCCACCCAGGTTCTTCATCATTCTCCCTTGGCTGGTCAAGACTTGCCAGGCATCCCACTGTGAGTTCCCTTTTGCAGGATGTTGGGAGACTGCCACCACCACCCCTCCACTGCTGGGGACCTTTTCACTCTCTTGTTCCCTAATGTTCAGTTATGGGCTCCGACTGATGTGTTAGACCTCACCCAGACTTCTGCTCCCGTATGTATTCCTTGAGAATCCTGTGTCCCCAACACCACTAGCCCCATCCCTTTGGGGTAAGGACCTGTGCTCACCACTGCCTGTCTCCCCTGCCCTTTGCCCATTCTCCGGTACTGCACAGTGAGCTCGCTCCTGCGCCTGGGCTGCCACACAGAACCGCTGGCGTTCAACGTGGGTGTAGACTGCATTATCAAAGATTGTTTAATCTGGATTATACAGCTTTAAAGGTGATGCTATGGGGTAGGTGTGGGATGGTTGGCGGTTCAGACCCTGTAAAGAAAGATGAAGTTGTCCCCTGCTGTGCAGACTTGTAGCCTTGGAAACCCTGTGTAGGCAGGCTTTCAACCAGTCAGAGCCAACTCAGTGGCAGTGAGATGCAGCTCTAAGTGAAGAGCAGGATTGTGAGCGAAGAGAAATCGCCATGTTTCATGGTTCTGATGAACCAAAAGAAAGAAAAAGAAACTACAGTAAAGTGAATTTCAAAAAATAAAAATTAAAAAATTAAGTGAATTGCAAAAACTGAAAATAAAAAATAAAGTGAATTGCAAAGCATTTGAAGGAGGGGGAAAAAATCAAGCATTCTGAGGCACTTTGCCCAGCAGAGGGTGCTCTAGAATGAAGATCCTAAAAATAAGTCAAGTCCCTCTAGAAAAACATGCCTAACCACTTTGTGATTATTTCGCTGAAAACTGAATGGAGACCCTAATGCTGTCGTATTTGATTCTTTATATTCTTGAACCTTTCTACAGAGGTAGTCCTTGCTCTTGGTGTTGGCTCAAATCTGTTCCAACTCTTAGCAGCACTTTGTATACCAGCATGGAATGGCCTGCTCCTGCGCCGGCCTCCCAGGCGATGTGTGTGGCCCACAGTTACAGCCTCTGGGCCAGTCTGGTGCCAGAGGAGCTTCTCCACTCCGCCCCCCCCCCCTCATTCACTATGGTAAGATTTTTTGTTCTGATGATGCCTTATACCTGATCCCTTCGACACC
>NW_022107431.1:83266219-83269302 GCF_000313985.2 Echinops telfairi | reverse complement strand
GATGTCCTTCTCCAGGGACTAGTCCCTCCTGGTAACTGTAGTGTGTGAGATGAAGTCTTGTCATCCTTGTTTCTGAGGAGCATTCTGGCTGTACTTCTTCTGAGACAAATTTGTTTGTTCTCTGGCAGTCCGTGATATACTCAATACCTTCACCAACACCATGATTCAATGGTATCAATTCTTCTTTGGCTCTTCCTTATTTAACTGAAAACTCACTACCATCAAGTCAATTCTGACTCATAGCAACCCCGTAGGGCAGAGAAGAACTGGCCCCTGTGCGGTTCCAAGACTACGAGTCTTTATGAGAGTAGAAGGCATCATCTTTCTCCTTCGGAGCAGCCAGTGGTTTCAAACTGCTGACCTTGTAGTTAGCAGCCCAACTTGTAACTCACTTCCCCCCTAGGGTTTCCTTATTTGGACAATCCTAAATCTTAACAGTTTGTCACATGTCCCGATAAAAATGTTCACTTGTGATCTTTAGTAATTAGTGCATACATTTATGTGTATATTTGAGTCTCTAGTATGGATACATGATCATACAAAAATCCTTGGCTAATGCCTGACTCAAAGTAGCCCCTCAATCATTGCGAATTTCCGTCCTTTGCCCACCTGCAGGAGGTTCAGGACACGAGTACCTTGTGTGCAGCCACCTCCCCTAACAGAGCACACAGAGTTAAGTACAGTGGTGTTCCCGAGGGAACCCCGCCTCATCTGCCCCAAGGTGGGTAGATACTTTCTGTTCGGAGCTGTAATGGTTCAGCCCTCTTTCTCCGGAGCCGGGTTGCAGTGAGTTTGAGGGATTTTGGGGGTATCAAGGGCAAAGATGGGCAGTGTTGCACAGCAAGGTGCATGTAGGGCAGGTGTGCTCCCCCCCCACACACACAGCAGGAGACCCTTCGAAGGAAGCAACCCAAGGGGTTGTAACCCCAGAAGGGAAAGAGGGCAAGAGAGTTCCTAGGGAGAAGAGGGTACTGAGGGATGTGGGAAGTGGAAGAAGAGGGTAGACAGCAAGGGAGGAAGGGTCGGTGACAGAGCTCCAGAGGCGTGGCGTCTCTGTCACTGCAGGGTTGTTTATGGATAGCTACACTGCTGACCACAAAAGCAAGTCAGACTCCCCAGCCACTCCTTGGGGGAAAGAGGAGGCCATCTGTCCCCTTCGATTGACCGTCTCGGAAACAACTATAGGGTCACTATGAATCAGAATCTACTCGCTGGTCGTGGGTTTGGTTTGGGGGGTTTGGAGAGGATGCTGGGTACAGTTTCATGCATTCTGTAAAGCAGGTGGGCTGTAAATGGGTAACCATCTGCTATTGTGGGCTGCTCTGAAAGCCCTTGGACACATCCACAGGAGAGGGAGGCACTGGAGGGCTGTTTGGGCTAACAGACCAACTTTCTAGGAAGAAACAAACATCTGGAACCAATACGCGGTGGACTGCTTGGCTCATTTACATATCGGTTCATTTATTAATTCTCCACTTACTGAGTAAGCCTGTAAGCCTCCGTGTCTGGGGAAGGTGAACGCAGCAGAGCAGGGTAGCTTCTGGTCCTCACGGAGGCTGGCATCCCAGTAAAATGGTCCGTATGAATATTTTTAATGATACAAAGAATTTTGGAGCATGTCAACATTTCCCCCTTGTTTGATTTTTTGTGTGATTTTAACAGCTTGCCTGACCCAAGCCATGGTATTTTCTATGGCGTCTTATGTATGTGTAAATTGGACATTGAATAAGGAAGACCAAAGAAGACCAGATGCATTTGAATTGTGGTGCTGGCAAAGAATATTGAAAAGACCAGGATTCTCAAACATACCACCAAATCTGTCTTGGAAGAAGTACAGCCAGAGGGCTCCCTAGCGGCAAGGACAGCAAGACTTCATCTCATGTCCTTTGGACATGTTGTCAGGAGAGACCAGTCCCTGATGAAGGGCATCATGCTTGGTAGAGCAGAGGGGAGCAGAAGAGAGGATGGCCCCCAAGGAGATGGACTGACACAGTGGCTGCATTGACGGGCTCGAACACCAGAACAATGTGAAGTTGGAACAGGTAAAAACTTGAAGGCACCCCAATCTGCAAGCAAGCCTTCCATCCAAAGGCCGTCCGTTCTCCTCCCGTGTTGGCAGGGAAGCCTGCAGCTCTGTCCTGTGCCCCTGCTCCTGGCGCTGCTTCCCTGCACGTGCACAATGCCTCTGCCTCTCCTCTGCTGCCACAGCTCCGTCTGTTGAAGAGGCTCAGAGTCCGGGACGCTTGGGGGCCCAAAGGACATGCTGGGTCTTTTTTCGTGATCATAGTGAGATGATCTTGATTCAGAGAGGGCTCATTTTATACCCAGCAGGATGGTAACACTGGCCAATCCTCATGGTAGAGTTCCAAGTTTTTACAATCCGAAGTAACCCTGTTAAGAGTCACTCATAATGGAATAATAGTTTGCTTCTCTGATCATCTTCCACCTTCTCCTCTGCAGACCCATCTTGTAAAGAAGTAGACCTATGATGTGTGGTCCCACCCATTCATTTGATTGAAGTTATAGAGGCTGGTAGGGAGAGCCAGAGCAAGGAATGCACCGCAGCACAACTGTGCGGTTTCCTTCTGCATGGGCTTATTTCCTTAGAATGTTTTGTTATACCATCATAATAGTATTTGGATGATTTCTCGGCCCACTCCCTGCCTATTGACTCTAATATTATACTATTTTGGGAAAGGTGGGTAATTTGATTCAGTGGCTCCCTTTTAGATATGTTCATGCATATGATTATGTGTGCTTCTGGCTACACTTGTGCTTGTGTTGCTGAAACACTCCTTTTCATTTCAGAATTGTACATGGGTCACAGGAGTGAAAAGCCATCACTGCAGGTGATTAGTATGAAAGTTTAGTTGACAGTTTCCATTACTATGAAAGTTTCCAAAATTAACTTTTGGAAAAGTATATCCTATTAAAAGGGTGGTGGTGTGATTCACAATTCTTAAAGGATCCACAAGTTTCTCTGCAGTTTGGTGGAAGTTCCTGCTCAGAGCATAGCATGATCAACTCTCAGTGTACACCAAAATGTGTTTTCATTCCTTTTGTTAATTTTCAGCACAATTTCA
>NW_022107431.1:83240145-83264855 GCF_000313985.2 Echinops telfairi | reverse complement strand
GAGGAGCTGATGCCAAGGACTTAAATGGAGAGCAAATGTTTTGAGAATGATGAGGGCAATGAATGTACAAATGTGCTTTATACAATTGATGTATGTACGGATTGTGATAAGAGTTGTATGAGTCCCTAATAAAATGATCCAAAAAAGCATATGTAGATTCACATTTTGAAAACAGTTTCTCATCCCTCTTCTTGTTGGGTTATAAGTAAAAATATGAATGTATATGTACTGTATCCCACAGTGGAGCCCTGCTGGTGTTAGTGGGCTACTCACTGCGCTGTCAGTAGTTCGAGGCCACTCGCTGCTCTGAAGGAGAACGCTGAGACTTCCTACTCCGTACAGAGTTGCAGTCTTGGAAACTCACAGGGGCAGCTCTACCCCGTGTTGTTGTGCCACCAGGAGTCAGAATGGACTCGGTGGCAGGGAGTGTGGAGATTGGGTTAGCAGACCACCACCTCTGTGTTAACAGTAGCCCTCGCATAAAATCGATTATGAATTCTTTTTGGAAATGATGACATGCTCAAGAAAAGTCGATCCATTCAAGGTCAATAGATTCCTATACTGTGCCTGGTTATTCTGAAAGGTAAATTATTGCCAGTGATTAACCAACCCAATGCCATCACGTCAATTTTGCCTCAGAGCAATGTTATGAAGGGTTTACAGGCACAGATAGCCTCCCTTGCGCCCTCAGAATGGCACGTGATCGGGACCCCAGCCCTTTTGGGTTGCAGTCTAGTGCTTACCAGACAGTGCCACGGGGGGACCTTAGAGTAAAAATTTGTAATAAAGTTCTGTTAATTTTCTTAACACGAGTGGATGAAGGGAGACGTCGGACAGGGCAAGATAAGACAAAATACCCATTTATAAACCATCAAGGGCTCATGCGGGAGGGGAGAGCGGGGAGGGAGGGGAAAAATGAGGACCTAATGTCGGGGGTTTAAATGGAGAGAAAATGTTTTGAGAAATGATGTACAAATGCGCTTTACACAATTGATGTGTGTATGGATTGGGATAACAGTTGTATGAGCCCCTAATAAAATGTTTAAAAAATTTTTTTTCTTAACACGAGACCAAAGAAAGAGGTCCATAGCGGTCAGCTGAAAAGCCCCACGTCCTTGTCATTATGTAGCCTCACAACGGAGCGCAGCCACCTTGACCAAATCAAATGGGCTCGTGGTGGAGCTGACGACCTTTAGAAACTGGACTGTTTGTCTAAGACCCCAGTCTGAATAGTGTTGTGTGCGCGCTGTAATTGGGCGAGAACCCGCGAGCTGTGCCCTCCTGCTGCTCCTCACTCTCGGCTCTGTGGGTTGATGCCCCGGCTTGCAGAGGTTCTACCCTGGATGTGCCAGCTGGCGTGGATTGCTTGCTTGTTGATCCAGCACATGTGAATTTACCTGAACAAGTCGATTCTGTACAATACTGTGTAACACAAGTAAGCATACTGTATTATACTTTGAATGGCTTCTCAGCAAATACTGCTTTCTCACTCTTACTTGGTGCTGTGATATTTATTAGTGAATTAATGTGGCTTCTGGAGTGAAAGTGTAAAGTACAGAGGCCCAGACCTCTGGTTTATGCGCTTCTGACAGCAGTGTTTCCCTATTTGTAAAACTTCCTGAGGAATTCTACACTCTGCTATTTACATTGCTTCAAAATGGCAATTCTGGCATATTTTAAGAGACTCAAGTTATGTTTAATTTTTTAAATTTCATTATAAATAAATCATTTTATTGGGGGCTCTTATAGCTTTTATAACAATCCATACATCAATTGTATCAAGCACATTTGTATCTATGTCACCTTCATCATTTTCAAAATATTTTCTTTCTGTTTCAGCTCTCGATATCAGCTCCTCTTTTTTCCCCCTCCCTCCCCTGCCCTTCCATCTTCATAGACCCTTTGATAAATTATGAATTATTATTATTTTCATATCTTACACCACCCGCTGTCTCCCTGCGTCCACGTTGTTGTTGTTCGCCCCTGGGGAGGGTGTGCGAATTGTGGGCCGTGTGTCTTCAATTCTCATCACTCTTCTCTCCTCTGATTTATATTGAATCAATACTCTAAATTTAATTTAACTAATGGCTTCATAGAATTACTGTCAAAGTAATCTGTATCTAAAAGAAAATGCTTTCGTTTCTTAAGACAGTTTTAGCTTTCATTGTATCAGAATAATTAAGAATGCAAGTGAAGGATTTCATTCAGCAAATGTAAGTGTTTCACCCAGTATAATGTACTGTTTTACATCTTTAAGGTGTGTTTCTAGAAACTGTAGCATTTAGTGGAACTTACTGTCTTTTGTGGAGGCTCCCTGGGCCCTGTTGGCTCTGTCCCTAGGATTTCAGTGGCCGTCTTCTCAAAGGTGGACAGCCTCTTCCTTCTCTGTAGTCTGTTCTTCGTCTGGAAGCTCCACTGAAGCCTGTTCGCATTGGGTCACCTTGCTGGCATTTGAACTAACCTGTGACACTGCAACACACAAGCCACCCTAGTGTGGAAAGGGAAGGACAAGCGGTAGGGAACGGGAATCGAGAACACGACATTGTGCACATTCAGAACTTGCATATGGATCAAGAGGCCGTTGTGCAAACAGAACAAGGGAATGCAGCATGGTTTGAAATCATTAAAGGTGTGCATCAGATTTGCAACCTCTCACCATACTTACTCAGTCTGTCTTCTGAGCAAATCCTTAGAGAAACTGGGTGATCTGAAGAGTGGGGGTCAGGATTGGTGGAAGGGTTATCAACAGCCTGCGATATGTGGATGACACACCCTTTCTTGCTGAGAGTGAGTCGGAATCGAAGCACTTGCTGATGAGGATCAAGAACTGAAGCCTTCAGTATGGATTACAACTCAGTGTGAAGAAGACCAAAATCCTCACAACTCAACCAACAGTTAGCATCATGACCAATGGAGAAGAGATTGACGTTGGCGAGGATTTTGCCTTGCCTGGGGCCACAGTCAATGCTCATGGAAACAGCAGTCAAGAGTTCAAATAACGCGTTGCATTGCGTAAACGTGCTGCACAAGGCCCCTTTAAGTGTGGTGAACCAAGGATGTTACTTTGAGGATGAAGGTGAGCCTGACCCAAGCCCTGGTATTTTCAATTTCCTTATGCACGTGAAAGTTGGACGTTGAATAAGTAAAACCAAAAGGAATGGATGCATTCGAATTGTGGTGCTGGCGAGGAATATTTAAGTACTGTGAACCGCCAAAAGAGCAAACAAATCTGTCCTGGAAGAAGTAGAACCGGAAGGCCCCTCAGAGGCAAGGATGGTGAGACTTCATCTCACGTACTTTGGCCATGTCCGAGAGACCAGTCCCTGAGAAGGAAGTCATGCTTGATAATGTACAGAGGCCCTGAAAAAGAGGAAGACCTTTGCCAAAAGGGATTGATCCAGTGGCTGCATTGATGGGCTGCAACGCCATGATAGGGTCACTGAGAGTCAGACCGACCTGACCCCACCCAACAACAGTGGACCTTGACCTCTCCTACTTTCCTATTTCCCTTTTATCTTGCTTTTAGAAGTGTCACTGTTGTGATTCCAATGTCATCATTTTCAACAGTCTGTCTTCCTTTCACAGTACCGTATTTTGTCTTTACTCCCCAGTGATTTCCAAAATTCATCTTTCAACTTGCCTTGAAATAGTGCGAATGTGAGGCTGTGCTTCAATATGCGCTGTGATTGATTAACTTAATGGAGGTAGTTATATTATATATTTATGGAGAAACAGTGACTTATAAATTACTTCATAGCTTTTTCCAGTTTAAACAATTTTTTTCCCAGCGCATGTAAAACATCCCTGGGTTATGATGAAAAGAATTATAAAACTAACACCAAACTCACTGGTACCAAATCAATTACTGTCCTTGTGAGTTTCCAAAACCGTAACTGTCTGAGAGGAGAAAGCCTCATCTATCTCCTGAGGAGCAGCTAATGGTTTCGAACTGCTGGA
This sequence comes from Echinops telfairi, assembly GCF_000313985.2. Classification (NCBI taxonomy): domain Eukaryota; kingdom Metazoa; phylum Chordata; class Mammalia; order Afrosoricida; family Tenrecidae; genus Echinops; species Echinops telfairi. The sequence goes on along the minus strand of NW_022107431.1, from coordinate 83,260,898 downwards.
CTTGAGGTTACCATCCCATTTGTCACCACTCCACTGCCAGGACTCCTTTATAGCAGAGGAACAAAACAGAATTATAGCGGGGGAACAATTGCTCCCATCCTGGCAGCAACATACGTGGGAATTCCTGCCTTAGTTAAATAAAAATAGATACAACTATTCAGTCCAACCAGACATACTGAAGTCAATTTATTAGATGTACTTGTGATAGCTGTCATTGAAAGTTTGCTGTGGTTCATGTGGTAAGAATGTTTCATAGGATGTTTAAAATAGCGGTGGGGGGGTGGGGAATGAAGACAATCTAAATGCTTATTGGTAGGAAACTTGGATTAATTAATTATGGTATATTGCTCAACTGGAATATTGTATTGTAGATAAACAAATGAAGTACATTTACATATGTCAATATACATTTCTTTTTAAAACATGAATGAGTGAAAAAATTGGTTACAAAAGCAGATGTGTGTGTGTGTAGATATAGAGTTTGGTGCCATTTATATAAATTTTGACAAAACAGCAAACCCCGACATTAAACATCAACGTGGCTGCATTAGCTTTTTGTCCTTAAGGATTCGTTTCGGTATCTGAGCTTCTGCTGTGTGATAGTGCAAAGCCCTGCCCCGCATGTTCAGCAGCGTGTGGTGGAGATGACCCAGGAGGTGCATGTGAGGGCCGTTCCAGAAAGACTCGTTAAAGTGATTGGTGTGAACCGCAGAGAGCGTACCTGCATCCAGGTCCGTTTTACAAAATCTTACTCCTCAGGTGCACGTGGACAATATGTAGCCAATGAAGAGCCCTTTAAGTCAGGGGTCGTCACAGCAACAGACTGCACGTGTCCACAGTTAACGGATAGAGTCAAATTTAATAAAAAGCACATGTAAAGCATTATGATGTTCAGTTATGTCTCCTGGTGTTTTCTACTTTGATTTCACTGTACTGCATTAGAACAAACTCTGAGTTTAAACTAATTAAAGAAATTAAGATTGATGTTCATCTTCTTGATGATAACATATCAGATCATGCTTTTTTTTAAATTAAGAAACAGCATTTGAGACTAGCTTATAATTTTCACTTACTATTAAAACTGACTTTTCACAAAGAAGAAACTCTGATCTGCCCTTCCCTGCCCTTACTTTCTCCGCAGTTATCCGACGATGGCCGCTATGTCCTACTGTCTATCAGGGAGGGCTGTGATCCAGTAAACCGGCTCTGGTACTGTGACCTCCAGCAGGAATCCGATGGCATCACTGGTAGGCCCTTTCAAACAGATGCTCCATTCACAAGCAGTTCTTTTCATCTTCTGTTTCTGCGGTTCTCTACTTGTGGGCTGTGACCCCGTTGGAGGTCGAATGACCCTTTCACAGGGGTCTCCCGATTCATAACAGCAGCAAAATTAGTTATGAAGTAGCAACGAAAATAATTTTATGGTTGGAGGTCACCACAACATGAGGAACTGTGTTAAAGGCATTAGGAAGGTTGAGAATCACTGCTCTATTTGATTTCCCAAGAACCTTTTTCCACTCTACAACATCATCTCATTTTTCTGACCCCCACCCCCCATACTATTCCTTAAGTAAGGATCCCAGTGGCTCAGTGGGTTAAACATTGAGCTACAAGGTTGGCAGTTCAAATCCACCAGATGCTTGATGGGAGAAGAGTGGGGCTAGCTGCTCTCCCATAAAGATGAACAATCTCAGAATCCCGAGGGAGCAGTTCTCCTCTACCCTATAGTATAGTCACAGGTCAGAACCAACGTATGGCAGTGGGCTGGCTTTAGTCCACAAAGTGAAGGAGAAAGGGACAAAGCGAACTACTGACTTTAGCATGTTCTCTGTAGATTGGGGTTAGTTTTTTGCACGGGAGTGTAAAAACACCCTGAGTATTGCCTTGGAGCTGGCCTTTTGGTCTGTAAAGCTTTTTCCTCTGTCTGATGAAATGATGCCAACTGCCATCAGACTGGGCCGTCTTGGGCCAGTGACATTTCACCAGATCAACAGGCATGTGCACAGTGGTGCCTCAGTACTGAGCACGCGTCCTGGCACCTTATGTGTCATGGTGGGAAGCCTAGAACCAGCCAGCTACAAATTCTGGAGATGATTCATCTTGGACCTTGTTCTTTTCCTACAGCTGTGTCAACTCGATTCAGAAGTATGTTTATTTTAAATAGTTCCATCACCATTCTCAAGCATTAAAGCTACTTAACTGGCACCATTCACTATTGAAAATTGGCCTTCCAAAAACTTTCAGACTTCAGCTGACACACCGATTAAGTACTGGCACACCAGTGTAATTAATGAATTATACCATGTCTGGCCTATGTAAAATAAATGTATTTAAGATTGTTGACACAGATTTTCAAAGTACACATTGAATTCTTTAGATCATTTATCTCATTATTGGTATCTAATCTATATTACAGGGTGATATAGACACGTTTGGATCTGATTGGGAGCTGCATTCATTATTTTTTAAATTGTGCTGAGCAGGGATCATATCCTAATATTCGTAGGTGTGACATCTGCATGTTATCATGTACACCAATATCAGACGGAAGCCAGCAACTTTTATTGTGGTGTCAAATGTACACCCAGTTAAGAAGGCTGGATTTGTTTTCTGATCGGGACAAAGAGAGAGGAGGGAGTCAAGGAGGTTGGGGGAGGTGGGGTAGAAGAAAGATCTGAGAGAAGAAAGGGATATGCCCATTTTGGTCCCAGGAAAATGGCGTGTATCAGTGAACTGCATCAGTGCTCACATTCGGATGGAGCAAACCACCGCTCAAGAAACAGTTACTGGAGTCGCACGTGCAGACAAACACAGAAGTGCACCGACAGACCTAAGAGCAGCAGCGGCAGCAGACCGCACGGCGTGTCTCACGCACACACACCTCCCTCCGGGTTTGTCTACGCTGTTGCAGGGACTCTCCCTTTCTCCATTCCGAATAAAAACTCCCAGTTACAGTGTCCTTCCTGAGAAGAGTGCTGTTTGCATTTTCTGTGTGCTACTTCACTCGCTATTTAATTAGGTGGGCCTGTGTTATTGGGAGACACGGATGAGCTCTGGTTTGAATTTTGCTTAACTTCCCTCAAATCTAGAGAAGAAAAATTCATTCAAATATTCATAGACTGAGCTGCGATGGTTATGTCCACTTTAATAGTAAGGAGTGATGCTTTTAATGAGAATAGAATTTACAATCCCAATAAAACTGGAGGAAACTTCCTCAAGGGTCTTTTTCTTGCTATCTCATCCTCTCCTCCATCATTGTTACCATTTTTAACCTAAGGGGGAAGAACCATGAACATGTAACTTCAATCGTACATAAGCTGGTTCACGTAGATGTTAGATGAGGTAGACCTGAATCTTTCTCACTGCCATCGATTCGATTCAGACTCTTAAAATGACTCTCTAGGTCAGCGGTTCTCAACCTGTGGGTTGCTACCCCTTTCACAGGAGTCGCCCAATTCATAACAGTAGCAAAATGACAGTTATGAAATAGCAACAAAGATAATTTTATGGTTGGGGGTCACCACCACATGAAGAACTGTATTAGGAAGGTTGAGGACCACTGCTCTAGGTCAAAGTAGAACTACCCCTGCGGGTTTCAACTGTAACTCTTTTATTTTCTAGTCATTTTATTGGGGGCTCATACAACTCCTTTTTTTTTCTTCTTCCAAGTGTTATTTATTGATCAGTCCATTTACAAATGAAAAATATCCAAATCTAATTAATGAACTTAGTATACTGGTATGTTATGATTAGATAAGTCTTAAGTATGTTGAAATTATAAGTATATTCATTGAGTTTATTATCTACATGATGAGACTGGTAGAAAATGTTGCTTTTTTTTTTACATTAACTAATAAAATTTTTATATCATCATTTGTTTCCACAACAGAAATTAGCCAAGGTTTTCATCAGCAGCCAACAGTTCTTGAGTACTAGTGTTTGTCAAATGATGTCTGCTGTCCTTTGCATCTGTTTTCTTATTTGTTATTGTTCTTTTTTTAAAATTGTGAAATACTTTTTTTAAACAATCATTTTATTAGTGGCATATACAACTCTTATCACAATCCATACATACATCAATTGTGTAAAGTACATTTGTACATTCGTTGCCCTAATCATTCTCAAAACATTTGCTCTCCTCTTAAGCTCCTGGCATCATCTCCTCATTTTCCACCCCTCTGTCCCCACTCCCTCCTCCCTCAGGAACCCTTGATAATTTATAAATTATTATTATTTTGTCATAACTTACACTGTCCGATGTTTCCCTTCACCCACTTTTCTGTTGTCCAGCCCCAGGGAGGAGGTTATATGTAGATCCTTGTAATCGGTTCCCCCTTTCCAACTCACCTTCTCTCTACCCTCCCAGTATTCCCGCTCACACCACTGGTCCTGAAGAGATCATCCGCCCTGGATTCCCTGTGTTTCCAGTTCCTATCTGTGACAGTGTACATCCTCTGGTCTAGCCAGATTTGTAAGGTGAAATTGGAATCATGTTATGGGGGGGTCAACTCTAAGTCTTTATGGAAGTAGGAAGCCTCATCTTTCTCCTGTGGAGCAGCTGGTGGTTTTGAACTGCTGCTTGTAGTTAACTCTCCAATTCATAACCATATACCACTGACTAGTAGCTAGAAAATTAAACTCCCTGTTTTGAAGCCTCTTAATTGTATATTACTAGAAATTTCACTCGCTGATGACCTGGAGTCTTTCTGCTGTGATTTAAAACTTTTTTTTTTTTTTTTAACTAATGAAGGCAAGAAGAACTATCAACATTTTGAATAGAAACTAATTCTGTACTTATTAGGGTACCTATCTTGAGAACTAAGTGATTCATCCAAGTGACCTCTTGTTTAACATTTCTGCACGCTCAGCCTCTCAAGCAAACGTACACCGTTTGCATCGACAAGGCACAAGCCACTGGCCGATGGTAAGATACTATAGGGAAGGCAGCGCCTAGAGGAAACGAGAACAGGAAGGGGCGGGTCAGCTCTGTGCATCTCCAGAGTCGGGGCTCCATGAAGCTGGCTTCAGTTGTCACTGCACTTTGAATGTGTATATTGTGATTGCTCAGCTGCGCTCTGGGGCTCTCACTCCTCGTGACCCTCTGTGCACGGACAGGCATCACTGCGCCTGCACCATCCTCACTGGGGCGGCCACTCTGTCAACCCTTCTTGTTGAGGCGTTTGCCTCTTTTGCTGCCCCTTTGCTTTACCAAGCATGGTCCACGGCTGGTCTCTGCTGATAGCGTGTCCTAAGTACGTTTCTGCCACTTAGATTGGCGGGGTTTTATTTAGGAATACTGTGAACACTTGGCTACACTTGTGCACCACATCCTCCATTCCACAGTGCCGACCCTGAGGCCAGCGGTTGGTCTCTGCTGACCAGGCAATTCCCACGCGTCTCCTCACTCGCCCGCCCTTCTGTGGAAATGGCATCAGGCATGTCATCTGTGCCTTTGATTTATGTCTCATTGTTCAGAGTAGCTAATGAGACTCTCACCAAAATGCACCCTGCCCTCCCCTGATCACCAGAGGAGAGCAATAAGCTGCTGTCTGCTGGCCTCAGAGGAAGACGGATTTCTGCTTCAAAACGACCCCACTTCTTCAGGCTTTGGGTCCACACTTTTCTTTGTAGGTCCCTGCGTGTCGTAGTTGCTTGGCACTTTCAGTTACCAGCCAGAAGTTTGGTGGCTCAGATCCAGTCCACTGATGCCACGGAAGAAAGGTGTACTGGGCAGGCTGCTTGGAGATGGTTGCTGAGAAAATCCTGCACATCTAAGTGCTGAAACGCGCATTGCCTTGAGTTCACCTCATCCCAATGGCAACCGGTGTGGGTCTGGGGTCTTTCTCTCTAAACTGTCTTCCTGCTACTCCCCCCACCCCCACCCAGTTTAATTTCTGTTTCTTTCCCTTTCAGTGCCCCAGAGCACTTGGTGTGAGGATTTGTAAACTGTATGTAGGCAGGGGCCCAGTGTGCCCTCTCTGCACAGTCCCTGCACTGGGCCCCCGAGCCAGGCCTTGCCCGCTCAGCGTGCGGTGTCTCGGATGGCTGTTTGTCTCTTAGGGGCCGCTGTGCCCTGGTGGTCCTCCCAGATAAGCCATCCTCCATCTTAAACTAGTCATTGACTTAAAACACTTTGCATCATTCCCTCCTCTTGCCTCCTAACTTTTTAAATTAAAAATTTGCCCTTTATTAAACACAGAGAATGGTGAATAGTTATAGACCGTGTTTCTTCAGCCCTAAATGTTGTATGAGCAGGTGATTGCTGGTTCCCCCCCTCCCCCTGTTCTTTCTTTAAAAATCAAAAGTGAAGAGGTACCAGAGTCCCATGAAGAACACCAGGCTAGCATAACATGTTATTAGTTCTGCTGTAGAAAAAGCAGCTGGGTCCTGACTGATTCTTAATGTGATTCATGTCTACAGATTAGTTGAAATTAGCCACCCTGAACCTTTCAAAAATATAATGTTGTGCCTGGGTTTTTCACTTACACTTTTGTCTTTCTTGAAATCAATATACTTTTCTAAGTCAGCACACACACACATATACATAAGAGAGGGCTTCAAAAACTTGGTGGAAAATAGAAATAAAAGATAATGGAATTTTTCCATGAACTTTGTAAATCCCCCTTTTTATATATATTGTATATATTCTTGAGTTTGCTATAAATATCTTATTTTGAAAAAAATACATACACACACATGCTTCATGTAATTACACTAAATTCACAATCTGTTTTCACGTATTTTCCACAGTACAGTTAAATATTTGCCTTCAGAAATGACTCTTCTCAAATATGGGAACTTAATATTTTTTACTTGAAAATTTCAGGGGGACTTTTTCTTGGAAAGTATAAATGAAGGTCTTCAGTATACTTGCATATATACTCATTTTAGTAACATAATTCTAAATATTTTATTGGAAAAATAAGGATCATCCCATTATATTGCCCTCTAACTTTCTTTGATTGCCTTTACATTATACACAACTCTACAAGTGGGGTAGGGTTCAAAAAAATTCATGGAAAACTTCCATGATCTTACAATGACATTTTTCCGTTCCATCAAGACCTCCTGTGTGTCCCTGCTTAGAGAAGTTGGTGGTTGCTTGCTGGGCATCGTCTAGCGTCAGCCCCAGCCTAGCTAGAGAGGCTGTGGTTTGTGTACGCAGTCGCTCCTGGGCACTAATCGCTGCTTGAGTTTCCTTTACTAGCCTCGGCTCCAGACAAGAAGAGACCAGCAGTGCCTTCGAGGGCTGCTCACAAACTTTCAAGACCCCGGCCACCACTTTCCAAACTAGGGTGCAGAGCATTATCTTTATGAACTATATGGTGCCGGTTGGCCCAGATGATATATTGATTTCTGTAAGCAACTATCAGCTTACCCTCAGAATCACCCAGCTTCACTAATCTGTTTCTCTGCCTTTCCTTGTCTGCTAAAAGTTAGATCATTTTAGATTGATGAGGTTTTCGACTCTCACCATGTCTTCATTTAAATGCTTTCATGTCATTAAAGAAAATTGGCTTTCTCCTGCATAAGAAATTAATCGAGACTACTTGATGGCACATAGCCATTAAAGGAATCTTGGTATTTGTTGGACACTTAAATTGTTCACTCAGCCGCCCCGGCTGATGTAAGGTGGCTGAGGACGACCCCTGTCTCTAGTAGCTGAGACAGTATTGACCTTCCGTTGTCATGTCTGTCGGACTGGGCCTCCCCTGGGGTGAAATGCGAAGAGGGAGATGAACATTCAAGAGGCTTGAAGCAAACTATTTTCCCAAAGCTCAGCATAGTCATCAGTGTGTGGAAACCAGGCCTAGAGGGGAGGGGGGCCTGGTGAGAAAGAGGGAGTTGTTGCCAAGGTAGGAATGCAGAAACAAGGGATTGATAGCATCTGAAGACAGCTTTAAATAAGGAGAAGGGGGAAGGGAATTTTGAAGTAAAATAAAAAGTACAAGTATACAATCAGTACTTATACTAGTTTTAATATTACCATTGTAGGAACTTTTTCTGGAAAGTGGTTGTGTGCCGAGAGAGATGGGATTTAGAACTTCAAATTTGTCCCCTATTCTCCAGTCATGCTTTCAAAGAGATCACGCTCATTCCTTAAAGAGCAATACACACTCTTCAAAACTAGCTGGCAGTAAAGGTTTCACATCAGGATGTGTTCTATGGTCAAGGGAACATTTAAAGATTTTGACATTTTACTGTACTAATATTTTGTGTCTACAAATACCATAGGCCAAAAAGGTTCTATTTTATCATTTTTTACCTTCTTGGTTCTCATTGCTGATTATCTACAAAGGAAGGTCATGACCCTCCATTCAACAGGTTTGTAGTTTGAACAATTGTTCAGATTTTTATTTTGGATTCTCACCGTCCAGCCACATTTTTGTCCTTGAATGAACAAATGGCTCACGGTGCCATGCTTATGATGATGGTTGATGCTTCAGAGCTTGGTGACAGGTTATGACCAACTATAAGCTATTGTTTCCGTGTTTGTTAAACCAGACCTACTGCCACGGAGTCGATTCTGGTACATAACAACCATTTCCAAGACTGTACATCTTTACATAGTTCTCCCAAGGAGTAGCTGGTGGATTTGAACTGGCAACCTGTGGCTAGCAGCCCAACACCTAACCCAGTACTACCAGGGCTCACTGTGCTTAATGATTTCAACAAATGTACCTCAGCTTCATGGTCACCTGATTGTACAACTGCGCTAAAAGAAACTGCTACTGTGTTTTTGCCTTTGAGAGATTCATAAATGCCACTGGCCACCTGCAGGACCTTTTCAGGCTGAAACCATAAGGTAGTTCCTTTGGGAAATAAAGGTTTCACATCAGGATGTGTTTTATTGTCAAGGGAACATTTAAAGATTTTGACATTTTATTGTACTAATATTTTGTGTCTACAAATACCATAGGCCAAAAAGGTTCTATTTTATCGTTCTTTAGTTCTTAATTTTTACCTTCTTGGTTCTCATTGCTGATTATCTACAAATTGCCAGCTAGTTTTAAAAAGTGTGTATTGCTCTTTAAGGAATGATTTGTTTTTCTTTGAAATGGTTGCTTTATGTAAAACTGAGATGCACTTAGCTTTCAGTGGATCGCCTGCTGACTAATTTTGGGCAGCTAGCAGTTTGTCACTGAAACTAGCATTGTTGTAAGTTAATGTTTGACCATTTATAAACAATAATTGTAAAGACATCTGTTCCTGAGAGAGTTTGCAGATTATATGCTTGGATTAGCTTTTCAAATGAAACAACTGAAATGCTGTGAAAGGTTTATAAAGCATCAGTGTACATCAATCACCAAGTTGGCATAAACGAGGGAAACTAGCAGCTAAAGACAGAATGAAAGCAGGAATCCTGAGATCTGAGCTTGACCATGAACACTGCGGCTGCATTTTGGAAGTCGGGTGGGGAGTAGCTGAAGCCTACAGACCTCCCAGGTGGAGAGTTTACTGACTGAGGCCCTCCATGTGAGGGGAATGGCTGAGAGGGGTAGGAATGGGGTGTGTACAGGAAGAGGATACAGCAAGAAGCCCACTTGTCTGCATCCTGGCACTAGGTGGGAATAAAACGTGAGAAAAGCCGAGCTTCACATGAGTGCAGGTGGTATTGATTGTGCCTGTAAGGTCCAAAAATCTCTCGCTAAGGATTTCATTGAAATTGCTATTAGGCTGGTTACATCTCATGAGGCAGCCAAAAGCAAAGAAAAATCCTCTCTGTGCAGCTTCCACCCAGGCCTCAAAAATCCCCTCCTAGGTGTCGAGGGACATCTGCAATTTATATTCAAAAACCATAAAGCAGACAAAGACATTCCCCAGCCTCAGACAGAGTGAGCAAGAACACCAACAAGTGGATGATCAGATTCTTGCTGTAAACGAAATGTTTGGTATGCTTTTTTAAATGAAGGCTTAATGTGATGGCTGTTGTTAGGTGCATCAAGCCAGTTTTTCAGTGCACAGTGACCTCCCAGGACAGAGGAGGTCCCCCATAGGATCTTCTGTGCTGTCATCTGGACCTGCAGCAGATCATCAGACCCTTCCCTCGTGGAGCTGTGCGGAGCTTCAAATTGCCAACCTTTGATTAACCGTGGTGTAGTTAACCATTTTACCACTTATGAGTGTGGTACACTCATAAGAAAAAAGATTTGGGGAGAAAAGAAGAAGTAAATGAAAGAAACAAAATAGCATGAAACATCATGGGATGGATTTTGAAAAGGGCTGAGTAGAACTTCTAAAAATCAAACCTATAACCACTAACATTTAAAATGGACTTTTTAGGCTAAAGAGGAGATTAGACACAGGTGAAGGGAAACTAACAAATAGGATTATAGATGCAATGACATTTCCTAGAATTCTAACATGTGTATAATCATCATTTGTGTTGTTGAAAAAAAAGATATTTGCTATGAAGGAGTCATTGATCTTGCAAAATTCGATCCTGTGATCTCCAGCTTCATTTCTGTCACCAAGGCCATATTTCCCAACACCTGCTCCTTCCTCCTTGCTTCCAACTTTTGCACTCCACTCCCCAGTCACTAAGAGTGCGTCTGATGGCATGTTTGACCAATGCCCAACTGAAGTTGTTGGTAGAATTCTTCAACTTCTTCATCACTAGTGTTAGTGGTTGGTACATACATTCAAATAATAGTTGTATTAATTGGATTTCCCTGGAGGTGGATAGATAGGATCCTATCACAGACAGCATTGCACTTCAAGATAGATCTTGAAATGTCCTTTTTGACAGTGAATGCAACACATTCCTCTTGGCTGTGTCGTTCCTAGCATAGTAAAACCATTTGGTTTCCTGATTCAAGTAGCCAACACCAATACAATTCAGTAAAACCTGTGGGAGGGTGTTTTTAGATTCCCTAAAAAATGTTTTTAGAACTTTCTTTACATAGACTCCACATTGTATGCTAAGTGGATTCCAAAGCATTTTGTGACTTATACATCTGTTGTAAGTGAGGGTATATATTTTTTTTTTTTTGCTTTTCGATATTTCTAACTAGAGGAGGACAGGACAGGGAGATATGGGATAGCTATGGACTTTTTCCCAGCTGCTTACTTATCTGAATGCTCAAGGTCACACAGCTCAATAGGAGTGGGGTTGATGTTTTAATCAAATATATCTGACCACAAACTTCACTGTGTTTACCAGGGGATTATCTTTTCCCTGATAAATTTAATTCAACAACAAATTATATGATGATATCCTATGAGGGTATATGAGATAATGAATGTAAAATGGCTTTGAAAGACTCAAGGAATATAAATGAACTATCTAAATTAATGTAGCAATCTCACTGTGAAATTGAAGGAAGGAGATGATCGGAGAATAGCTAAGGCCCAGTGTTGCCTTTCATTAATGTAGAAGTCATAGAATTTTGCTTAGAAAATTTTCCCAGTGTTCTCTGAACATCAATGCTGAATACATTGTGTAGAAAGAAGTCTTCCCAATGTTTGTTGGCTGGTTAGTTTGGGGTTTACTGAACATTTAAAAGTGGGGCTAGTGAGTTGTGTTTTGTTGTTGTTGTTTCATTTTAGATGATAGCCCCCTCCAGAGTAATTCTTCTTTAGGTTTTGTGAGTTGGGTCAAGGTTTACAGAGCAGATCGTCAGTGTTCTATTTGACAGTCCAGATACATTTTGTTTCAGCTCTTCATTTGCGACCCCCTCGGTGCACCGTCCCTGTCTGCTTCCTGTGGGGGCTCTTGCTTCCTTTCCTCTTCCTTCCTCCCCCTCTCTTTGATCGGAAGCAGTTGGTTGTTCTCACATGCAGAGGAGTTCCGTCCCAGACCTGAAGGGTAGTGGGGAGTCCGGAGTACTTCTAACACAGTGATTCTCCACCTTCCTCGTGCCGCGACCCTTGAGTACGGTCCCTCATGCAGTGGGGAGTCCCAACCATAAAATTATTTTCGTCGCTACTTCATACTGTCATGAATCGGGCGATCCCTGTGAAAGGGTTGTTCAACCCCCAAAGAGGTCTCAACCCACAGGTTGAGAACCGCTGTTCTTTTTGTTAATCATTTTATTGGGGGCTCGTACAGTTCTTATCACAATCCATAAATACATCCATTGTGTCAACTATGTTTGTACATTTGTTGCCGTCATCATTCGAGAACGCTGTTCTATGAAAACAGGAAAATATTTTCCCTTTCAGTCAGCACCAATGTTATTTTGCACAGTTGAAATATCTGCCGTCCTACTCAGGCACTGAGTATGAGATCATGAATGAAAAAAAGACAAGCAGTGAATAAACTATTAAGTACATAATTGTGTCTTGAGAGAGGCATGTGAAGAATTGAACAGTGAGACGTAGCTAGCTACTGAGTGCTGGACCAGGCCGAGGACACAGCCAGCACTCCTCACTGATGGGGGATGAGAGTTGGCGCAAGGCGGCTAAGTGAACCAGGGCTTCACAGTGGAGCCCTTGGTAAGGAACTGAAGTTTATTCAAAAGTACCTGTCATTGAACGTTTCTGAGAAGGTCTCTACTGTGGACCAAGTTAGGATGTGCAAACATGTAGTGGCAGTTACACCATGGCAGTCAGGAGCGCTGTAGACCCGGCGTTCCTGTCTGAGTACCATTGGATATTTTGGCTGGGTAGCCCTGCTAGTCACTGTCCGCCAGTACCACTCTTCTCCCTCACTTATGAGAACTTAAATGTCTCCAGCCATTGCCAAATGCCCCTTGGGATACAGTCAGCCCTAGCTGAGAACCACGACCGTACCTTCAGTTCCCAAACTTGTTCAGCCTTCTGCTCCCTTTTCAGAAAAAATTATTATTCAACACCCCCCAGTCAATTAAAAACTTCTCTACTATAGTCCCAAATCCTAGGTAAATGTAGGTATATGCTTTTGCAGCCCCCCCACCCCCCCATCGATTCCGTGCCTGCCCCCAGGGGGCAGTATCTCTCACCCACTTGGGGAAATAGTTGTGTAGACCAAGGGGGAAACAGAGAAGACGTACACTGCAGATGTGGTGGTGAAAGCGGAGGTAAGAACTCAGATTTGATACACACGGCTGAGCTGGAAGAAGATTTACCAGATACGAATGACAATGAGCCAGAGGAAGAGAGCCTTCACTCTCTCTTCCCTGCCAGGTTTCTTAGGGACTCCGTAGCAGTTTTTAAAGTTTCTCTTAAAATTCACCCAAAACTTGCCTTCAGACCCTCCACATGTTGTCTCTACTTGGTCTCCTATAGCTAGACAAGTTTGTGCCTCCTCCTTGCCCCCAAACCAGCACCATCTTCAAACACCGGGGAGATGACAGGGGTGTTTGATCTCTTACCAGGAATTCTGAAGTGGGTAAGGCTGATCGACAACTTCGAAGGGGAGTACGACTACGTGACCAATGAAGGGACGGTCTTTACGTTCAAGACCAACCGCCATTCTCCCAACTACCGCCTGGTCAACATAGACTTCACGGACCCTGACGAGGCCAAGTGGAAAGTGCTTGTTCCCGAGCACGAGAAAGATGTCCTGGGTAAGGTCACGGGTTGTTGGAAGCGTGCACCTTTGGCTTAGGTGAAAAGCTGGGACCGCTCTCATTCTCTGCCCACCGGTTCCCAGGTTAGGGACCTTGAACCTCTGGTCACTGGGAACACCGTGTCCAGAGAGTGCAAAGAAGCATTTGCTGTATGGCATCTTTGTCATTTAGTATGGTATCTGTAGAAATACAGGCTCTTCCTAAATATTGTGAAGGTATGAATTCAGACTTTCAAAGGTACTGCTGTTAAAAATATATCAGTCATCTTTGTGTGGCTTTTGTCTGCCAATAATGACAAATGTTCAGTTTTTCATACCATTTAAATTCAGAACCCTTTGCTTCAAGCTTTTGAATAACCTTTAGCTGTTCACATTATACCTACTGTAGATCTTGCTGGTAGATTTGCCGTCCACTTATTAGAAAAGAGAATAGACTGTTGTCAGTTAATTGGAGCCCATTGCGAACGCTGCTGTGTGCACAGAACCACGTTAACTTCTTGAGATACTTCACTGCCCTCGCAGTCACGTTTCAGAGGGCCTCTAACTTCTGTTTTACTAATTTTTCTCTCTGATCTCCACTCCCCTTCCAAAAAAAGGTGTGCTGCTTTACAAATCATTTATTCCCTAAAGATGAGGTTGATTAGAATAAGGTTCATTAATTTTGCTACAGGTTTTTTTACACAAAAGGAGAGTCAGACCTTCAGCCCATTGAAGACTTGACTCATTGAAGGTGACTTTCTGTTGATCGGGGTTAGAAGCCAGGACCCGTGGTGCGAAGGAGAGGAAACCCCTTTGGCCCTAACTCAGATAAAACCGTCTTTACAAGGTGTTTTCCAGTGAAACCATATAGGAGGCTTAGTACAAATCCAGGTTTTGGAGTCAGGCATATCTAAGCTTAGGTCTTGAAAAAGTGAAGGGATCTCTCCCCCCAGACTGGTGACGGGGGTGGGGGGAGTGGTGGTTGGGTGGTGGTGGTGGTGGTGGTGTTGGTGTGTGTGTGTGTGTGTGTGTGTGTGTGTGTGTGTGTGTGTGTGTGTAAACCAGAAATTGCTTTTGGGTGCAAGGTTGGCCAATAATTGCAGGTAATGCTCCCAGAGTGGGCTTCCTGCAGGGCCCTTTGTGCAGTTCCTTTGACACCCCAGCAAGTGTTTGTTTGAGACTCTCCTCAGCTCCCAGGCATCTGGGCACCCCCTCCATCCTCTTCTGTACTGAACCCTCAGCCCCATCCCGGCAGTCTTGCTGGACTGGACCCAAGAAGATTCCATGGCTGCTCTTGCTGGCAAAGCTTACATCTGCAAATGTATGCCAGCAGCATGTCCCTGGTTCTCCCTTGAAAGCCGTTAACTCTTCTCCTGGCTTCTAGATGTTCCAAGTCACGGGCTCTGAACTCCTCAGGCTTGGATTGGACGCCATTGCTTTCTTTCCTTTGGGCTGAAGTTGGAAGGTATTGGCATCTGACCTCCTCTGTGATGCAAGCAGGGCTTCACAGCATGGCCAGGGCTCTTTCTAAGGAAATCACTTCACTTGTATCCTGAAAACATTCCATGTACTTTCTGACCCTTGTTTATATTTCAGTAAAGGTTCTGTCAATCATGAACTGGGCTTTTGGCCCTGTCCTTGAACCCTATCAGACAAGGAGTCTGATTTGTAGTCACTTTGGCAGCGTCATGGCTACCACACTGAGGCAGGGCTGCCTCCTCCTAGAGGTGGTGAGAGTGGTTCATCTTTTTTTGTCGAATCAGAGTCCCAGCAACCTTTTGTATAACACAACATCAGGTTGCTTGGTCTGCACCAGCCTCCCAATCGCTGTGCCCCAGAGCCTATTGTTGCAGCCACTTTTTTGTTAATGCCCCTCTGCGGTGGCGCTCCTTGTTTTTACTGACTCCTGCTTTACCAACCATGATGGCCTTGTCTAGCGATTGATCTTTTGGATGTCATATTCAGAGTAGCAAGAAGAAGTTTCTCACTTCTAAGGGTGGTAAGCCCGCAATTACTGAGTGCTTCCTTAACACCAGGCTCAGAGCTCGCCTCACGGTCTTTGGCCGAATGAGACTTTGGTAGACTGAGTCTCAGTAAGGTGTCTTCCGTATTTTACAGGCTTCCGTCGTTACTCTCTAATAAAG
Source organism: Echinops telfairi (assembly GCF_000313985.2). Classification (NCBI taxonomy): domain Eukaryota; kingdom Metazoa; phylum Chordata; class Mammalia; order Afrosoricida; family Tenrecidae; genus Echinops; species Echinops telfairi. The sequence continues at coordinate 83,245,283 of NW_022107431.1, read as the reverse complement.
AGGTTTCCAGGACATCAAAAATATTTCCCAAGGCACTGTGAGTTTTCTGGGTTTTTTTCCAAGCCAAAGAGGCATTATAACAACGCCTTATGGTGACAGCCTCTCTCACTTGTATAGCTAATGGAATGTAAATAGATGCTTGGAGATTTTTTTGAGGGGGGAGATGTATTTTTATAACCTTCCTTCTTAAAAGTTATAATTTCCTCACAGTGAAAAGGGGAAACCTCCAAGAGTCAGCAGAATGCATCAATTTAACACAGCGGTTCTCAACCTGTGGGTCACGACCCCTTTGGGGGTCGAACGACCCTTTCACAGGGGTTGCCCAATTCATAACAGTAGCAAAATTACAGTTATGAAGTAGCAATGAAAATAATTTTAGAGTTGGGGGTCACCACAACATGAGGAACTGTATGAAAGGGTCACGGCATTAGGAAGGTTGAGATCGCTTTAAATTTTAAAGGGGAGCACAGTTGAATTTTCTATATATCATTATCCCAGAATGCCCTGTTGAGAATAAAAATGAGCGATGAGTCATAAAGAACAAGCTATAAATTCAGAGTTTGTGTTAATGACAGCCTACAAATCACCTTGTCCTTTTCTTATTGACTTCGTCTGTTTCCTAATTTTGGGTTCCCACAGTTAACACAGATTGATTATCCTTTTACAGAAAGAATCTACTTCACCTCACCCCCATACTTTCTCACCTTAAAACCTCAAGTCAGGTGAAATATACTGCTGAATTGTGTTGCGCTTTTTCTAAAACAATTGTCTTGGACAATTAGCACACTGCTTGAGGAGACGTGTGCTGTGGGGATATGTAGGACTCAAGGCAATCCAAGCCCCCAGTGATCCTCAGCGTTGGCTGATGTCTTGTGGACAGTGGACATGATATGCGTGAACTCCTAGCTTCCGGTTACGAACCTCCCACACATACCTGCAACTCCCTAACCGTGAAACTCAGCAAAGGTTTGTCTTGTCTTCCCCGCATGGTTGCGCTGTTACCTGCAGCGTTATTCTTACTTCCATTCGCTGCGGCTTCTCTCTCTGCCTGACTGGGCTGACCGCAGGCACATCTCCACCAGAGAACAAATGATCTTGCCCCTTCTGTTTTCCTCTTTTCTCCCCCTCATGCTCCTCCACACTCCCAGCGCTGTTTACAAGTGAGATCCTGAGTTGAGGAGGACTCATTTGTTGCAGAAATTATGATTTCTGCACTCACCGTCGTGGTGATCCTTTAGGGGAAACATCTTCCATTTCTTTTCGTTCCCATCCAGACTTTATCCCCGGCTTGGTTTGGTGTTCAAGCTCGAGTATTGCAGGGGTATTCCTACTGGTCTCTTCCAGCCGACAGACACACAGCTCCACTAACAGCATTAGTGAAATCGCCCTCTGTAGTTCCCCGAGGAGTCCTGGTAAAGTAGTGGGTTACACATTGGGTGGTCAACCTCAAGGCTAGCAGTTTGAAACCACCTGCCACTCTGTGGGGGAAGGAAGAGGCTTTCTACTCCCATAAAGAGTGGTGGTCTCGGAAGTTGTGCTCTGGCCTTCAGGGCTGCTCTGAGTCAGAATGACGCGGCGGCAGGGAATCTTAGCCCCTTAATAATGACGGCGTCAGAATGACACCCCTTTTCACTGACTATCCCATCAGACCACCACCAGTGTCACTGTTCACCCTCAACTGCACATGGTTTCTTCTCCTTCTGGAGCCTTGTCTTTTCCTTGTTCTCTTTGCTGGGTGTTCAGTCAGTCAGTCACTATTTCTCCCTCTTTGGATCTCTGACTTTGATGCCCTGTCACCGGTCTCCCCATCTAATGAACCGGAGAGCGGCACCATTCCCAACAATCTCCTTCCCCAGGCCCTCCCCCTATCGGATACATCGGAGCACTTGCTTAAGGGGTCTCACTTCTTTTGGGTCCTCCATTAACCCTTACCATTGTTTGTGTACATCTCAGTACCATATGTTTGTGTGATTACAGCTTCTTTGTTTCTTCAGAACCTTGCGGGGCTATCTGACACATTACCAAGTGCTTAATGCAGTTCATATAAACAGCCTGGTAGCTATGGGTTATGATTTTCTCTTTTTTGCTTCCTTTCTTCCATCTCCTTTCGTATGCTCCTGGACACAGAATGGCTAGGCAGTGTTACTTGTATTATACATGGCAGCTGGATCCTCAAAAGCCACTGGCTGGAGATAGAGAATATTTTGACTCCTCCAGTCATGACAGGAACAAGAATGTATTAAAGGAATTTGCTGCGAACTAGAGGAATGATTAAAGCCAATTATAAAATCACTTTGCAAGCCTCATTTCTGCCTAGCACCATGTATGACTGATGCTCAAGAATGATTGTTGAATGAGCCAAATATAGGTTTTTGTTGTGTTTGCTAACTTTCAAAACCACACTGGACTTGACCGCCGCTTCTTCTCTTCCCAGAATGGGCAGCTTGCGTCAGGTCCAGCTTCCTGGTCCTGTGCTACCTGCACGACGTGAAGAACGTCCTGCAGCTTCACGACCTGGCCACCGGTGCTCTGCTGAAGACCTTCCCCCTCGAGGTGGGCAGCATCGTGGGATACAGTGGGCAGAAGAAGGACACGGAAATCTTCTACCAGTTTACTTCCTTCTTATCTCCAGGTGAGGCCGCTCACCGTTGGCGAGCCGTTCGAATGGAGCGGTGCTTGTCTTTCTTTCCTGGTTGGACTCTCATACCACGTCACTGAAAAGCACAGATGGTGCGTCAGCGCAGAAATGACTATGGGGGTAAAACCAGAGCACAGATGCTCAGGACATAGAGGAAGGTCAAAGCCTGATAAGCACTCGACTCTCGTTAGTCTTACAGATGCGCAAAGTCTCTGTTCTGGAGTTCTAGGTTAATGAGAACAGAAATTAGTAAGAACAGGTGTAAGGTTAGATTCTGTTGTCTTTTGAGGGCTGTATAGCTTCAAGGACACACACAAAACAGTTAATTGCAGGCATAAAATAAAATCTCTAGCTACAATATGACACTTGAGAAAAATAGTTTCTGGAACCATCTGAGACTAAATCTGTTAAACTGAATTAAAATGTTACTTTAAAAGTCTTATCACGTCACTGAGGGGGGAAATGTGCTTATTAATTTGGTTCTAGTAGGAAGAGAGAAAAAAAAAACCTTGTAAGCTGAGGTTTTTTAAGTTTTATGGTGTTTAAATGTAAACGTTCCCCCAAATGATTATAGTTTTCTTTGACCTTTTTTAAAAGTTAGATTAATTTGCTTTATTTTCTGTTTTGTTTTTTAAACTTCTCCCTCTGACAGCACTGTTTTGTTATCGTCTGAGGCAGACCCATCCTCTGTCTGATCCCCAGGGTTTGACCTAATTGGCATTTTGCAGTTCACCAGGCAGACCTTGTCCTAAAAGCAATCCAGGTGGGAAAATAGCTGCACTCTCGTATTCATTTGTCAGTCTCTTTAACCCTTTCTGTGCCCCCCAGTTTGGGTCCAATCATTTGGTCACTGGGAAATAAAGCCATGTCAGGAGAGAGCCAGGCAGGGGCTGAAGTGGGTCTGTCCTCCCCCTGGGTGTTGGCCCAGTAGTAATGATGCCTCAAGCCGATAATTCATTGAGGATCTGAGCTTGGGACAGGTGGCTGTCAGGGTTTTGAAAAGCAAAAGGAAGATGCTCTATTGGAATAGCTGTGACGGTATATCTGGAAATGCGAGCAAACTTGATTTTCCCTACTGGAGTAGAGAGCCCATGTGAAAACACACCCAGGGCCAGGAATCCCAAACTGAAATTTCAGGAACTCCAAGTCAGGCCCCCGGCTCCTCGTCCCCTCTCCCCGGGGCCTGAAGCGCAGCATCGTCGATGGACAGGCACCAGGAAGTGCGCGTTTCCCCGTGATGGTCATCCGCAGCCCTCTGCTGTCCGTCAGTTTGTCCCCTCACATCTGTGCTAGTCCCCGGGGTTGTATTCTGGAAACGCTGTAGTTATCACCTAGTTTAAATAGAGACAGTAGTCCCTCTCCTGTTTCAGAAAATGGTATTTGTAAGGGCTCGATGAAAATGGAAATGCGTTTGGTGGTCCCAGTATGCATATGTATCTGCTGTCTGATTTGGCCCTGGAGGACACTTGCAGACAGGGAACTGGAGCTCGCTGTGTGGCGAATTAGATCCAAAAGGATGGATTTAAATGCTTCACTCCCTTTATACCCTAAATAACTCTGGATTTTGTTGGAATAAGAACAGAGTGAGGCTGACTCACCTGCTTTTTAATAAAATTCCAAGTCCCCAAAGGCCTCTAAACCTCCTTCAGTGACCCCAGGCAACCATGTATTTCAGGAACAAGCTCATCATTACCTCAGAAGAAAGACCTCATCGTCCTAGTGTAAAATGATGAGTTCGGTGCCAGCAATGAAATATTGTTCTTAATGGTGTTTGTGAAGTTGGAAGAGCAGTGTGTTTCCATTCTGAATCTCCCAGGCAGCTTCTGGGCAAGCTGTGAATCTGTTACTGTAATGCTGTTTAAGTCGCCTGTGTCTTCCCCTCGCTGGCTTTCGTCTTTCCCGTCATGCAATTCGAGATGTCAGTCCAGAGACTAGGAGTGCCGTACCCAGGGCTTTAGGTCTCTAGGCGAAGACCCGATCAGATCATTAAGCTGGATATCTCCAAATCAAGAATTGTCAGAGAGAATGCACCTTTGTACGCATGCACATCAGTTCATAAGCTATCTTGTGATGGTTAATGCTCCGCAATTGCAGTAAACAACAGAGATACTAAATTGTAAGTAAAACCCTAAGGCCCCAAAGAACTGAGCCCAATCTACCTGCTGTTTACATGTGAGTATGCCTGACGAGTGCATGTCCGCTGACTTTGTTTCCCCCGAAGGTGCACACTGAAGACATTTCTTGATCCCAAACCCTTAGGGTTTTTGCACCTGCAGCCACTCTAGGGAGGAAGCAGGCAGCCAGGGCAATTTGGAGCGTGATAAACTTATTCCCTGTGGCTCAAACCACTTAGTGGTTGAGCCGCTTAATTCTGTACTAGTGGGACTTTGGAGGGCTGGCTAAGGTTAGCTCCAGACAGATGTGCACATTGTAAAAATCCAGCTGAGCAGTCCCAGGTGCATTGCTCTGAGAAGCAGGCCTGAGGCAGGTAACAAAGCCT
>NW_022107431.1:83238442-83239619 GCF_000313985.2 Echinops telfairi | reverse complement strand
TGGTATGGATTAGAAGAGTTGACTTCTCACCTTTTCTAGATAAAGTGACTTGTATAAGGTCACTGAGATAGCAACTGTCCAGTTTGGGGATTCGGCCTCCCAAGTCCTGTGCCATTTGCCATAACTCCAAATGCGACAATAGGCCGAGCCAGGTGTTCACATGACATGTGCTTAATTTGTTCTCTCTCTGTGTGTAGGATTCAGATTTGCTCTTATGTGGGGAAATGGAATACTAATCAGGAAATTCTTCATAATTTAATATAACTAAAGAGCCTTTGATTCGCAACACTCCTTTCATATATACAAGTAGAGTACTCAGTGAATGATAAATTAGAACAAATGTTCACACAGTGTATTTTGGAAGCATTTTTATGAAATTACATTCACGTATAATTTACGAAGGGGTACCCCAAAAAATGGAATTGCACACTGGGTGGTGCAGACCTTTTGTAGTACACATTTTTCTGGTAGGTGAGCATCGAGCAACTTTTGTTCTGAGTTAGTACACCAAGTGGCATCACCTAGGAAGGTTCTCTGTGGACACAGTGAATTTTTTCATAAAAGCAGTTTTACTCGAACCTCATTTTTTGTGATGGCCGATTGAGGAGAACAGGGTTCAGCTGTGAAGTTTTGTTTCACAGTGGATTTCAGTGTACCAGGGGATTTCTCGTTTCAAAAGGGTGACATGTCGCCTGATAATTAACCTCATTTGTATGTCTGTCAACTTCCTGAACAGGTGAAAATGTTGAGTCAGAGTATATTTGGGGTGCATCCCACCAGGTCAGACTGTCAATCAAGCTGTCTAGAGGTTCTGAAAGATTGCATAACAGTGTGTGACAAAAAAGGCTTGATTTGTGGCAAAGGGGAGACTGGTTTTGCCACCATGACAATTCACCTGCTCATGCAGCCATCTCAGTGCTCCAGTTTTGGGCAAAAAACAGCATGCCTCTCTTTTCCCATGCACCTTACTAACCTGACCTCACTTCTTGTGACGTTCTTGTTTCCGCAAACGAAGAGGGCATGAAAGAATAGCAATTTGACAACATAGAAGAAAATAACAAAATGAGGGAGGTTCTGTCAGCCATCCAAACAGATGAGTTTGAAAAATGTTTCCAAGAAGGAATTGCAGATTTGACAAATGTATTAAGTGTAATAGGGAGTACTTTGAAGGTGATAA
>NW_022107431.1:83226135-83238342 GCF_000313985.2 Echinops telfairi | reverse complement strand
AGATTTGACAAATGTATTAAGTGTAATAGGGAGTACTTTGAAGGTGATAAGGTCATTTTGTAAAAAAATTTAAATACATAGCTTTGAAAAAAATTATGCTGTTTTGGGGAGATCCCCTTGTAAACTGAGAAAGTCATGTAACATCTCCCCCATTAGTGTTCACTGTGCACCCTATTATTGCCATTGAACCGATTCCAACTCATAAACCCCGTATATGACAAAGGAAGATGCCCCATCGAGTTTCCAAGCCGTAATCTTCATGGGGACAGATCACCAGGTGTTTGCCCCTATGGTGCTGCAAGAAGGTGCAAAACGCGGACCTGCTGTTAGCAGTTGAGCAACTAAGGCTTCGTATAGTTGTCTTTATTTTTCTTTTTTTCAGGCTACTGGGTTTTTTTAATCACTAAGAGCTGTTACATATTTGTAACAATTCATAATTCAATCAGATCAAGCATAATTATATAATTGCTGCCACCATCAGTTTCAGAACATTTGCTCTCTTCTTAAACTCCTTGATATCAGCTCCCCTTTATCCCCTCCCTCTCCCTGCTGCCCCACCCCCCAGAGCCCTTATTGTTATGTTATATTATTATTTCCATGTCTTACACCATCCATATATCCACTCACCTTAATCCTGTTTTTGTTCCCCTAGAGTGGGATTATATAGTCATCATTGCTATCTGCTTCCCCCACCACCTTATTACCGTACCCTCAGGGATTCATTACTCCTGTTACTGTTTCTGAAGGGTTATCTATCTTGGCTTTCATGCATCAAACTATCTTAATTATCCAAATGAACATACTCATGTCTAACAAGATCAGTGAGGTAAAACAAGAACCATAGTAGTGAGGAGAGGAAATATTAAAGAACTAGAGGATCATTGTGTGTTTCATCAGTGCTATACCACACCCTGGTATAATCTTCAAATACATTGTCTAAGCATGAGAATGAACATAGCACTTGGAGAGATTCGTGGCTGTGCTTCTAAGGAATCTGAAGGCGGTGCTCTTGTCCACTGTTGGGCAGGGCATTGGTTCTCAGCTCTTGGTAGAGTACACACACAGAGGAGTTGAAAGAACTGGTATTTAAGATATGACCAGTTGGTAGGGGCATGTCATGTGGCAGCGCTTTAGACTTCTGGCTTTCTAGCGGGCCTGGAGGTCTTTCAGTTGATCTTTCATATACTTCCCAGCATATGTTTAAAGTCTTGTGGAGGGAGAATGGGGGAGGGGCCATTTCTGTATGGTCGACTCTGTGTGTGACTAATTCATTTTCCGAAACCACAGCAGTGTCCTTGCTTTCAAACATTAATTATTCATCTTGTTTATTGTTTCTTTCAGTTAAATCTCAAATGTTAGAGGGTAGTAGCATGAAATTCAGAAAATGGAATTTTAATTAGTGGTTAGATAAGCTGGAATTCCTGGTGCATACTAATCATTCTGTAATGTGCAGTTACTGAGATAAGCAACATTTTAAAGGCAGTTCTGAAGTGAGTGCCTTTGGTGCCTGGTAGATGTCCATACACGAGTGACAGGTGGGTAGGTGTCATGTAGCAGGAGTTCAGGGATCGCTGTTTTGACCTTGGGCAAGTGAAGAAATGGTATGGGCGTGACACCTGACCTCCTCCCGCTTCAGTAGGGAGGAGAATCCAACTTCATAACAGTCCAAGGCCGACTGCCACAGGAAGGTGACCTGCCTCCATCCTTCTGTGCCCTCTTCTGACACCAGCTCTCCTCGTGGCACCTTCTGCTGGATTCAAGCATCTGTTGTCATGGCCACATGGCACTCACAGGCAGTGCTCACAATGAGTCCATTCTAATTCATAATGACCCTATGGAGCCCTAACTGCAAGTGCAACAGTTGGAAACCACTAACCACTTCACGGGGAAAAGATGAGGCTTGCTGCTCCTGTAAAGATTCAGTCTCAGAAACCCATAGGGGCCCTTCCACTCTGTCCTGCAGACCCCTGTGAGGGTAGCTGACAGGTTCCAGAATGTTAAGGATAGCATTCTTTTGTCTGCAGCACCTCTCCCCAGCCATGCTGCTGGGCATGTGTCTCTGGTCCTCAGCCCCTGTACCACATGAGTGGTCCTTTGACTCTGCCGTGCTCCGTAAGCCAGGATGCCTGTGCTCTGCCTCATGGTCTTGGCACTGCTTCTCTGCTCCATCTCAGAGTCTCTGCGTGTCTCCTCCTCTGCTGTCTTACCGTCTGTGCTGTGGCTTTTTGTGCCTCTCCTGCTTCTACCCTCAGGCTGGCCTCTCTCCCATTTTCTTCTTGGTGCTTGTGGGATTCCTGTCCCCGCTTCTGCAGTGGCTTACTCTTAGGCCCAGCAGAATGGCGAAATTGATCAATCTCCAAGCTAGAATCTTCTACACCTTAAGCTCCCCCTCATCCCTTGGGTAGGAATTACAAAGACTGAATAGACACCCCATTTTAAGCAGTGTCACTTCATCACAGCAAGTCACCGATTTCTGTTTTACTAAGTTCACAGGTACAATAGCCTAGATGAAGTTCACCTTTGACTTTGACCTGCACTCCTAAGCAACCTGCAATGGGGAAGAGTTGTTTGGTTCTGTAGTCACCTTTGCTATCCTTCTCACAGAATGCACACGAATCTTGTGAAAGTTCTACACGGCTCATGGTTGCGTCAGCGAGGGCAATGACGGCGAGGTGTGGACACAGCGCTCCTCGCCACTCTCACTTGGAAGCACTCTCTGCACAGGGTCCCTTCAGAGCCACGGTGACCCCTCAGGTCCCGAGTGGCAATCCCCCCCACCTTTCATGGCATCTGCTCGTGCTCCTACATGCATCAGACTAAACTGATAATTCCACTTTTTCTCTTCTCGCAGGTATTATTTTTCACTGTGATCTTACCAAAGAGGAACTGGAGCCAAGAGTTTTCCGAGAGGTGCCTGTGAAGGGAATTGATGCTTCCGACTACCAGACAATCCAGGTATGGCGAAGGAGACCCCTTTCATGTGAGCGGTAGCAGCAGGCTAGGAAATCGGACTTGTGCCTGGGCGGGTCAGGAGTTGCTTGGGACTCCACCACAGCCCGGCTGACAGCACATCTTCACGGAGCTCTTGCTGTGTTCCGGGCATTGTGCCAGGCACTCCAGACGAGCCGAGCCTGGTGTGGTCCCTGCCCTCCCGGAGCTTGTAGGTTCTGCTCCGTGGCTGGCAGCCAGAGCTCTGGTCTTGGGGCTCTTCCTGTGTAGCTATCAAAGCAGCACAGTTTGTCTCTGTCAGTCTGCCTGCTTGAAAGTAGGTCGGGTTCTAGCTCGGGTCTGTGAGTGTCTTAAATTACAGCACAGGTGTGCCCCACAGAAACCATTTACTGGGTGCTAGGGTGTCTCCTCACTCCGAAGTATGTATGTCTTCTGCCTGGCAAAAAATCCTTGAGTGAGCGAATTAACTGATTAACTGCTTTATCGCAGTCAGCTCTGACTGCCCACTTTTTAGGTTCAGAAACTGATTTCAAACTTCCCCCGGGTGTACTGAGTCTCTCACGAACTGTGGAACAGATTAAGTGATGAAGCAAACGTCTCTGTGTCTCTGCCATTCCCCGGACTCACTGTCCTCAAGTCACCCCTGACGCACAGTGACCCCACAGGACCGGGGACAAACACACCTGTGGGTCCCCGAAACTGTAACTCCAAGGGGGTAGAAAGGCTCATCTTTCGCCTGAGGAGCAGCGGGTGATTTCGAACTGCTGACCTCAAGGTTAGAAGCCCAATGTGTAACGCACTACGCCACCAAGGCTCCTCCTCTTTGCCGTGGGAGGTCGCATTTGGTGTCAGCATTGTTTATGAAGAAAGCGAGGAGAAGCACCGATCTTCCTGGGAAGGGTTTCGTGACGGTGGGGTGTTGTGAGTGGTGAATGCCCCTTCACCTGCCTAGCAATCAGCTGGCACCGAGAAGTGGCTGGGCAGGGAGCGGCTGGACTTGGCGCAGGGCTGCCGTTGGCCTACCTTCTTTTAGGGTCAGGACAGTAAACTGGCCTCGTCCTTTATTGGAGCAGACGCGCCCGTGGCCTTGTGTGTTGTCTCGGGCTGCTTGTTTCAACAGCGTGGTTGCAGCAGAGACCGTTGGGCTCGAAAAGCCTGAAGGATGTGACATCTGGCCCTTTAGGGAAGCTTGCTGACCCCTGGCCTTTCACTAGTCTTTAAAATCAGAGCATCCTTTGGAGAGGTTGCCAAGAAGCTCTGCCAGGCAGGCCTGGCACCTGCCACGGACGTGCTGAGTGCCACAGGACAATTGTCCAGCCTTTCTGCCACCACGCTTTTAGCTGTAAAAGGGAGACGATGTTTATTGTGCGGGATTCCACGAGCCGATAGATGCGAAGGGGCTGGCACACAGATCATGTTAGAGAGATAGTCTCCATGATTAGAAAGCAACCCCTTGCCTCTGAGAGCTTGTGTGTGCTTGGTTTCGTTCTCATTTCCCGGAAGCGCATCCTCCATGTAAGCAAGGGCCTGCAGCCCTGGCTGGAACTGACGTGGTCTATCAATTCACCCCCGGGCTAGGCTTTTTGCCTCAATTCAGCTTCATGTCATTGTTTTTTGCCTTTTTCCGTGTGTGTGTGAGTGAGTGAGTGAGTGAGTGAGTGTGTGTGTGTGTAGAAAATTGGGTTGGCTGGTAACATTTGGCATTCTCAGAGCCTGTTTCTAGTGCTTGCCGGGGCATCCCAGGCTTGGGAGGGGATTGCCTCTTCCCTCCGTTATGCCAAGGGCACCTGGCATTACCCAGCAAGTATGCACCTTCCTGCACTCGAGGGCAGCTTTGGATACTATGGGGTCCAGCAGAGCTGACTACAGCGGGCCACCTTCATCCCCCTCATCGCTACTCTGCAGCCCCACCCACCGCTGTGAAAAACACGGTGTTCTCCTCTCTCCCACCTTCTACAACGTGTGCAGTTACCTTCCGGCGGGCGCAGAGCTGGACTTCATCATATAACAGCAGCTGCTAAGGGCAAGGAGGGGCAGCTTCTTCCAGGGAAATCGGTGGGGACGGTTTCAGTCACTTACTTATCTTGTGGTGCAGCTTCGTGTTTTCCTCTTATGACAGGCTACTAGTCCTTACAGATGATGCAGAAAACAAACTACACAGTCACTTGCTGGCAGTGAGCAGAATGAATTTCCACCTGATAAGTAATTGTTCTCATTTATAAATGGATAAACTAAATTTCACAGCTGGACACGTCCTTGTGTGGAATGGAAGTTTATCAGCTGGGCTCAAAGCTGCCTGAAATTTCCGGACTGATCTTCACAGAAACCCACGTGGGCACTGCCAAGTTGTGCACGTCATAGGAAAATACTCGCTTAATTCCTCTGCCCCCGGCTTTCCATCTCCCAAAGAAAACTGGCTTACCTTCGAGTCACGTGAATACTTAACAACTTTGCCTTTGTGCTGCTGCAGTAACGGGGGAGAAAAGACTCTTGGGCCGTATTAAGGGGGCAGTAACCAGACAGACCACACTGGCTTGCGAATCTTAATGCACGTCTCTCACTGCCATGCTCCAGAAAATGGAGATGAGTTTGTACGCCTGTTGCCAATAGAGGAAACGTGCATCTGTTGATTGTGTGCTTTGTGCAGGTTGGAGCTGGGTGATTCCATTAGAATTCGCGCATTGTTTGCACGGGTACCCTTTGAATTGCCCTCTGAGGATACAGTGCCAGGAGTTGGTACCACTTAACCTCTGTTCGGCCCTGGCTGAGATGCAGGTGGCTGTAGCAGAGCTTTGACATGAGTGGTGCCAGATGTCCTCACATTTTGATCAGGCTCTCAGTGGTGTTGCCAACATTGACCGAGTGCTGTAAAAACAGCAGGTCCTGGAGGGAGATTTGTACGTGGATGGAAAGCATCCTGATGGTGTGGGACAGAAACCCAGCATCCTGAAAAAAGGTCGTCTGGTTTGGGTTTGGTTCCTTCCAGCTAATGTCACGTTTGATCCCACTTAACCTTGGTGTTTACATTTACTTCACACTTGTGATATAAAAAGAAGACCCCCGGCCTCTTTGTCACTCCTTCTACTCCATGTGACCCTCTGAGTTAGAGGTCATGTGGAGTAGGGGGTCACCACTAACTAGTCGTGGGGATGTTGTAGCGAGCCAAGGAGAGAGGAAGAGAAAGGTTGAAGAACAAGACATATACAAGCTACAGAGGTCTCTTTTTCTTTCTTTCTTTTTCTTTAAATACTTTTATTGGGGACTCTTACATCTCTTATCACAATCCATACCTTCCTCCAGTGTGTCTAGCACATTTGCACGTATGCTGCCATCTTCATTTTCAAAGCAATCTCTTCCCACTTGAGCCCTTGATATCTGCTCCCCTTTCTTCCCCCCCGTCCCCCGCCCGCCCTCCCTCACGAACCTTTGATAAGTTATGCATATCTTACATCATCCTCCATCGCCCCTCACCTACTTTTCTGTTATTTGTTCCCCTGGGAGGGGGTTCTAGTTTGATCCTTGTGATTGGTTTCCCCCTCCCCTCCCCTGTTCCTCCTGGTTTCTCTACTCTCCTTGTTGGCCCTGAGGGGTTTATCTCTCCTGGATTCCCTGTGTTGCAGGCTCTTATCTGTAGCAGTGTGCATGTTCTGGTCTAATCTGATTTGTAAGGTAGCATTGAAGTCATGATAGTGGGTGAAGGCAGAGGTCCCCTTTTCGTGTGATCTTCCATTTGCAAGACCCTGAGCATCTTGAATAAGAAGGTGAAAAATGGGTGGTTTTTGTTCTGACAGAGAACAAAGTTGCCATTTGTAGTCTTTATCCATTCTCGACCATAGATTTGGGTAGAAAATGTTTCTGTGTTGGAAAAATCATTTTGATAATCATTGTCTGAAAGAGTTGTTAATTTTTCTCCCAATCTAAAATGTATGTAAGAGTGAAAATTTAACTAGATTTATTGCACCTGAAATAGAGTAATCTTTACATTTTCTTGCATTTTATGGAGAAAGGCACAGCCCAATAATAACTGTTTGGAATCTCTGTCACTGTGCATGTGAAAAAGAAGCCCAACTACGAATCATTCAAAGTTACATTTATGAAACTGATTTATTGGTAAGTGATTTATCTGGAAAATCTGTGCGCCTTTGTAATCAGCAATGCGCTTCATTTAAAACAAAGAGAACTAATGGGGCAAAGGGTCAGTTTAGTCCATCAGCAAGTATTTATGGGACAGACACTGTGTGTAATACAAGGGACTTTGAGGATATACAGAAATTTCAGACATGGTCACTGTTCCCGGGAAACTGCAGTCACCCTGGGAAGTTGAGACATACAGACTGGGAAGTCGTAGACATCCTGAGGAACTCTGCCACACTGCCAAGAGGAAGGACAAGACGTGGGCTAGTTATATCATGTCATCCAGAGCGGCCTGGCTGGTGTGGACGTCTACCCAGGAGTGGCAGGAGTTGAGCAGGACTTTGAGGCATGGGCGTTTTCCAGAGTTCCAGTTCTCTCCTGAGATTTCTCAACAATTTGACCACCACCCTTTGTTCAGAGATTGTCTCTGCCCTTTTGTTTGAATGTAGTTTCGTAATTTCACAGTAAACTACAAGAAGATGGACACTATACCCTAAGCGTCCTATGCCCTTGGCCTTTGTAGAGGGAAAGATACCTGCACTGATGCTGATTGGGACGTAACAAGAGATTCTCATTGTGTAGCAAAAATGTGGCCTTTGGGGTTCTTGGAATCTTTCTTTTTTTTTTCAAGCCAGCTGGGAGATTGGCTTTTCACCTCTTGAAAGTAAAGAAGCAATTTATAGACCCGTGAAAAAGAACAGTGAACTCAGTGTACTAAGCATCAGCTCCATTAACTATTTCTGCATTTTATAACAGGGTAAATTGAACAGAGACTCGAGTATCTGTAGATTACAGGGGAGGGAAAGTAAAGTTAAATCACCAGTCAGGGGAGATAGTCAGGGTTAGAAATATGTAGCATAGGTTTCATTCTCTTTATTCCTCTCCTCTTAAACTTCGTGTGAATTTTACCCTTCTAAGGACTTCCTATAGTAAGGCATCTGTAATATTCAGAATATCCCTAAGGAGATTTGTGGTATAGCTTAACAGACACGTTAGATAATGCTTTGGATCTGTCAGGATCTCCTGGGATGGAAGTAGTAGGTTCTTTTTTTTTTTTTTTCTACTTTGGTGATAACTAATTTTGTTTGCTAGCACATTGGCTTTGCCATTTAGAGACCATGTTCGCAGAACATTAATTAGTGTGTAATACTCAGTAACTTTTATGCCAAGTATAGTAGTATTGACTTAGCTAGTTTCTTGGTTCTGACAGAAATCTTAAAACATTTTAATAAAGAGTGAATGATGATATGTTCTCAAAAAGAACTTTTTGAGGGGTTAGTAGACTCACATATAATTATAATTGATTCCACTTACAGCACATTATATTTGGTGGGCTTCAAAAAGGTAATGGAAGAATGGAAGGAAAAGATAATGGGGTCTTCCCACAAAATTCTGAAGCACCCTAGTCACGTGAGGGTAAGTAGAAAGTGCTGCTACAAGTTCATAGAAACCTCTCTGAAACGACAATACAGCGCGTGAAGGCTGTTGGGTCTTCAGTCTAGACCTTTCTGAGCACTGTGTCTGTTCCTTGGTTAGACATCTAAGTTATACGGCCCAAGCCTCTATTTCTTACAGGGTAATTGAGGTGTTAATGCATTCTCATCTGTGTTTTGATGAAAGAATATCATTTTGTAGCAACCTGAGAATATGTAGGTCGCCATTCAGTAAAAGCCACAAGATGCCCTAGAGCTGAGCCACCCTGCCCAGGGCTGTTGGGCACTGAGGTGTGGTCCTCTGCAGAGCACTTGTCTGGCTCGGGGTGCCAACAAAACATCTTCTTAAGACCATCTAACAGTTCACATGTGTGCTTACCTTGATCCATTTGCTCTGAGTCCGAGAACAAGTTGTCTTGGTCAGGAGTGTGATCATGGGTCATCACCTACTCTAAAAGTGAAGCAAAGACCCGGGACAAAGTGAAGTCACATGGAGACCTGAGGCAGCCATTGAACTTATGCCAAGCGCCAAAGCTGTGTGGTGTTCTTTGACAGTGGAGGTGGGCAAGCTAGCCCTCATGCAGTGGAAGGGTCTCCTCACACCCCAAGGCTGTGTGTTAGCTGCTAGGTCGTCTTGTGTGTACTGCGATGCTTCATAAGCATCCGTCACTCCTCTTCCACCCTCCTGAATGCCGTCTCCTGTCACCACGCCCTGGGGTTCTTTTCGAGATGCCCCAGAAACAGGACTCCAAGATTCATCTTCAGCGTTTGCTTCCCTCAGCCTCTTGTCATGAAAGTGTGGGTGGATGGGGTATATATATGTATATACTTATGACTAGAAGTATATTATTTCCATCTTTAAAACCATTTTTAACAGAGACAAGATCTTTCTATTGTCAGCATAACCAACATAAAAACAAGGTTGCGGAAAGCATTTAATAGCCATCAGAAAACAAACATATGTATGTATGTAGGGTTTCACTGATCAGGTTTTTGCCACTTTTATTCCACCGCACCAATACGAAGCAACACTCCACAGAGAATAGAAATCACACAGGATTCGTCCTCCCTCCTCATGGCAGGATTTCTGCACTTTGTGATTTGCCTTCTTTTTCCCCCCTTTCCCCTCCAGACCCTGGTAAGCCATTTTGTAGTCGCTGTTTGTGATGCTCCCTGCAAGGCTCTAGCTCAGTGCCTTCTAATTGACCAGCTCTTTGCAGTGGGCTCTAGCCAGCGTGAGTCCACTCCTGGCCCCATGTTTTCCTGTAGGGGT
The DNA here is from genome assembly GCF_000313985.2 of Echinops telfairi. Classification (NCBI taxonomy): domain Eukaryota; kingdom Metazoa; phylum Chordata; class Mammalia; order Afrosoricida; family Tenrecidae; genus Echinops; species Echinops telfairi. The sequence goes on along the minus strand of NW_022107431.1, from coordinate 83,228,553 downwards.
GGGAAAATGAACCGTGGTATGCCTGGGCTGCTTAATGATTGTTCCCTAAGCAACTTGGGATCCCCTGCCACGGATTTCCTTGCCTCTTCCTCACCTGCAGGATTTCTTTTGGTGATGTGCGTTTGTGTTGGGTGTAGTCACAGAATAACACATGCCCAACCAGCACTCCCGAAATGCCCTTGTACCAGAAAATGTTGCTTCCAAATTCACCTTCCATGGCTTTTTCTGCAGTAAAAATTGTGACTCTCCCTTTCTCCTTGAAGGTGAGGACCAAGTAAAAACAGCCCAGGGATTCCTGTGTCCACATTCCGGTTCCAGGGCTTTGGCCGGGGCAGCTTTGTGCGGGTCTGTTTCGCAGCCCCTCACCATGCTGGACTGATTCATGGCACCAACGCGCTCTCTCTCTCTCTCTCTCTCTCTCTCTCTATTTCTCTCTCTCTCTCTCTCAGTTCGCCCTTTTAAGCCACAATCAAACATTAAAGCTGCACGGTGCTCATCTGTTCTGCTAATGAACATTCAAGCCAGAGTTTGTCTTTGTAGCACATTGGTTACTAACTCTACTTTTCTATTACAATAACATAAATAAGGGTCTGCTGCAGGGTTGGGTTAATGAGGATTTGAAGTGCATTTTACATATCCTAGCCAGGGGTTTTTATTACACAGGTGTAATCTCATGCAGTAAATTACCATAACTAAACAGTTTAAGAGCCATACCCTGCTCATATGCCATGGCACTGTTGAATTAATACATAATGGCTACACATAAGGAAAATGCCTGCTATTAAGTATTTGGCAATAGTAATAACTAGGTTGAAAATATGGGACCCTTAAACTCCTTCAGAAGCTGTTAAGTGCCTCAACTGGCATTCATTTTCATTTTATTACTTTTCAGCTTGCAAGTATTTTGATGCTAAACACAGTTGGATGCTCCAGGTGTGATTTTTTCTTAATGAAATACCTTTTTAAGTGGGTTTTTCCCCTGAATTTATTTAATGAAAGCCAAAGTCCCAATTTGAGAGTTCATTTTTGCATATCCAGCATACCGTTTCTAAGTGGCCACTGTCTCCCAGGTACTGTGCTAGGTACACAGGTGACCAGGGCCAGGTGACTAGCAGTCGGGGAAGGGGGCCTGTGAGTGTACAATAGCAATACCGTGCATGTGATGCCGACCTATAGCAACGCTCTAGAACGGGGGCGAGCTGCCCTGTGAGTCTCCACAGCAGCAGAAAGCCCCATCTTTCTCCCTCTGAGCAGCTGGTAGTTGTGAACTGCTGGCCTTGTGACTTGCAGCCCAATGAGTAACCAGTACACCAGCGTTTCTCCTGGCAAATGTAGTTCGGTTAAAATGTAATAAATAATACCCTATTATTTGATATCCCTTTTGACCCATTTTAAAGTTGTTTCCATTTTGAAAACAATTGAACAATTTTGAGAACAATATTTTCTGCTTTCTCTTTAAATAAGTGAATAAACTGGCAGTTAATTTATTATTTGCTTTTAAATATCTAGAAGCATTAGCTGATAATTCATTTGCATGTCCCGGCTTGCTTCTCAGTCTGAAGCTAGGAAGAAGCATATTCCTCCACAGGAAGGGGTGCCGAGCCTCAGCGAGCACAGGAATTTGTTTGTACAGACTTTCATAGCAGTTAGCACATTGTTGTGGCTCAAGGAATGCCCCTCACCACCCCTACCCCCACCCCCAATAAAGAAGAGATTTTTAAATAGATTGACTTTGCTGCTTTTGAGGTGCCCCACGGATGTTTTAAAACGTCCAGCCATCCTTTGAAAAGCGAACTAAAACCGTCTGGAATAGAAATTTCCTTTTATATTTTTTGCCCAAAGGTGACTCTTAGACTCCTCCCCACTCCTTCAAAGTTAAATGCCCAGAAAACAGACAGGATTATAACCTTCTAATGCCAGGCTAGTATTTTTAACTCAAGCACTACACGCAAATGTGCCCTCTCTCCCTCAAGGTCCCAGAATGTTCTTCCTAAGCTTCTTTCACAAGGTCATTGAGCCCGATGGGTGCCTTTGGCCCCGTTCTTGGGGTGATGCAATGTCTAGGCTCCTCCTCATGCTGACTGGAATCTTCGAGTGCTCTGCTCCGTGTCAGATGTATTGGTCACACTTAACACAGGCCACACGAGTAGCCTCTGTCAGCCCTGATAGAAAGGGACGTGCAGCACCCTTCTCTGAGCATTCTCCTTTAAGCCTGTCAGGCTCTAAAATTAGGCAGCACTGCGCTCACCAGACATTCTTGTCCCTGTAGGGCTTGCCCTCTGCAGTTACCTTCCTCGTCCCTTCCCCGGCACTGGGGATAAGGGTGGCCTGGCATTTGCCCCAGCTAGCACCGAAGCAGCAGGGGGTGGTGTGTGTGTGTGTGTGTGTGTGTGTGTGTGTGTGTGTGTGTGTGTGTGT
>NW_022107431.1:83209789-83226035 GCF_000313985.2 Echinops telfairi | reverse complement strand
TTGATCTCACTCCACATTGTATTCATCTCAAGACAAAAAGGTCCTCCGAGGGAGAGCTATGACCGATGCTATTGGTTCGACAAGTGCTGCTGTCCCTTGCTTCATGTCTCCTTGCTCGTGCCTTCAGGAGCAGGTCCAGGGTGCCAGGTCAAGGTGATCAGCGACCAAGCAAAAGGCAGGTGGCGCGGGACAAAGACGGGACAACCGTGGGCTTCTGTAAGGACCCAGAGCCCGAGAAACCTCACGGGCAGTGCCATGCTGTCCGCTGGGGTTGCTGTGAGTCAGAATTGATTGAACTGCAGTCGCGTTTTTTGTTCTTGTTTCTGTTAGTTTGCTTTTTGTTGGGGGTGGAGGGGTGGGGGTGATGGTGTGGTTTCCTTTTGTTATTTTTCTATTTAGTGGAAAATAGGTTTTTATTTCATTTATTTGGAACTAGATTCACAGGTTAAGACAGCTAGACCTATCTTCCACCAACCCCCAGCTTATGCCAAAACCTGCTTATACTTGGTAAGGGGGATAATGGTGAATCAGTAGAATTTTTGCCTTCTATGCAAGAGACCTGGGTTTAATTCCCAGCCAATGTATCTCGGGCCCAGGCACCACCTGTCTTTACGTGAAGCTGGTTCCTTGTTACTGTGGTCAGCAGGCTTCAGCTGAGCTTCCAGAGTAAGACAGACTAGAAAGAAAACCTTGTGATTTACTTCTAAGAAGTTAGCCAGTTAGAGAGAGCCCTCTGGCCCACAGTGGCCTACCTACAGCTGACCACAGACATGGTGCAGGCCCGGTGATGAGTATTTTCTGAGAGAAGCTCGTGTCTTCCTCTGCTCCGCATGGGTTGTCCATGCGTCAGGGGCCGACTCAAGGGTAGCAATCGAGTTAGTGATGTCACGGCTGATGTCAAACCCACCCTGCCCTCAGTCAATCCTGACTCACAGTGGCTCTAGGGGAGCAAAGGGCCTCATGTTTCTCCGACAGAGTGACTGGGAGAGGTTGGTCCCCTGACCTTGCAGTTCGCAGCCCAGTGCTTAACCCGCTGTTCCACCAGGGCTCCTTATAGTTGACGCAGGGTCATTTCTGAAATTCTGGTTCATATACTTGATATGACTGTGAATCTTCTTTTCCTCTTTTCTTCAGTAGTTTCACAATTGCTGAGATTCTGTTCAAGCATCCTTTCGCTGTCATGTATTTGGAAGCATCGTGGGCTTCACAGATAACTGTGAGCCTGATGGGTTTTTGTACTTAATGGTTTGGGCTTCAGATGATGAAGTAACTTCATGGGATTACCACCAGAGTCGCCTCTAGGACAACTGGGTAATATTGTTAGGCCGCTCCGGAGACCCTTGAAATGGAGGAACTTAGAATGAAGCGTGCGTTTAAATGGTGTGAGGATTAGACGTTAAGGCAGGGAGCTTGATGAACTCAGTGTTTATCATTTCGGTCAACCTTTGATTGATTTGCTTGTGTTTGGAAGAAAGTGTTACCGAACAAGGTTGGTGTTTGTTCTGTTTCTTGTACCCATAACCAACGGTTCGTAGTGATACACACCAAAATCAGTATTGTTAAATACACAAGGAGATCATTTTACATGGATCCACAACCAATGCTCACGGAAGCAGCAGTTAAGAAATCAAATGAGAGGTTTCATTGAGCCGATGTGGAATACAAGACCTCTTTATGGTGTCAAAGAGCAAAACTGTCACTGTAAGGACTAAGGTGGGCCTGACCCAAGCCATGGCACGTGTTCACTCACCCCATGGACTTGCGAAAACTGAACAATGACGACTAAGGAAGACAGCCCAAGAAATGATGCATTTGAATTGTGTTGGTGAAGAATACTGGAAGTACTGGACTGTCACCCAGCAAACGAATGTGTCTTGGAGGAATCCAGCTGGAATGTTCCATAGATCGCAGATCGTGAGACTTCCCCTGCGGACATGCTATCAAGAGAGACAGGTTTCTGGGACAAGAACCCATGCTTGTTCAAGCAGAGGATAGTCAGTGAACAAGAGGAAGACCCCCAGTGAGCCAAGTTGACACAGTGGCTGCAGCAGTGGACTCAGTTATAGCAACCGTTTTGAGAATGGGGCAGGACTGCAGGATTGGGCACGGTTTGCTCTCTTGTCTGTAGGGTTGCTATGAGTCAGAACTGACTGACTCCGTGACATCTAAGAAGGAAACAAGCACAGGCCCTTTTATGACCTCCCTAGATTACTATGAGCTCCCTAAGAGTGTCTGTTTGGCCTGGTTTTGTTGTTGTTGTGGGTGTTTTTGTTGTTGTTGTTTGTTTGAAGTTGTTGTGTTCTGTTAACATGAAAGAGGGGGCTGTGTGGCAGATACTGTTGCTGACATCTGTGTCGCAGGCTCCTTGTTGAGCTGGATCTGTCCCACAGCCCTTTGCTCCATTGCAAACACGAGAATGGGACAATGGGGGTTCTTCGGCATCATGTGCTAAGCCTTTAGTCCTGGGCAACAAGCGGATTTTATTTTCTATTCTCAAGTGGGAGCATGATAGATCCTATGTGGGTGCTTTGTCTTCTTGTCCATTAAGTCTCCCATAAAACCTTTGTCCATTCCAGTGCAGGGCTGTTCCTATGTAGACACTCAGAAAGGAAGGTGGTAAATTGTCAGCTCTCTCATTTGGTTATAAGTATGAGGTGGACCGAGTAAATCTGTTTGTTCTCCACCCTGAACTTGAGCATTGTGGTGAAATGCTGACCATAAAAAATGTTTAATAAAAATGCCACATCAAGAAATCAAGGGATATGTAGCCTTGGGCCAATCTGCTGCAGAAGAGCTCATTCGAGAATTAAAGAGCAAGGATGTCACTTTGAGGACTAAGGTCCAACTGACCCAGCCGTCCTGGTCCTTCCAGTTGTCTCGTGTTTGTGAAAGCTGAGCAGTCAACAAAGGAGGCTGGAGGTGAATCGGTGGATTTAATTTGCGGTGTGGACAAAGAACCTCGAATAAACTGAAAGTCTGTCTTGGATGGTGTGTAGAGCCACAGTGCTCCTGAGAAGCAAGCACGGCAAGCTTTGGGCTACAGGCTTTGGACGTGCTTTCAGCAGAGCGCAGTTCCTGTGTCACACTCGGTACGGCAGAGGTCTGCACCAGGAGGGGCCCTCCACAAGAAGGAGCAGCACAGCGGCGCCCCGGGGGACACCAGAGGAGAAGGGGCCATCCGGGCAGTGGTTCCTTCAGCGCAGTGGCACCTCAGAGCAGCAGCAAGGAATCCCTCGATGCACATACACTCTGCGGTACACATCGCACATCTAAATATATGCTACAGAAATTGTATCAGGAGCTTTACCTCATAAGGGATTTATGCCATCATTACTGGTGTCTTAAAATAATCAGAATATTTACCCTGCAGGAAACGGTTAAATAACTCTGTGCAAATTCAAAGACATCGGCGCTTTGTCACATCACTAAGGATGACTCGGGGTCAGGAGTAGGACAGAGGGCCATTGAAGCTTCCAAAGACAATGGGACACGTCCGGCTCTAGTCGATGTGAAGTGATGGGGAGAGAGGGGTGATCAAAGCAAATAGTGAGACGCGTGCTTTGAACCGAGATCCGTCTGCATCCATTGGTGAGTCTGGGCTGCAGCGGGGACTGCACCTCGGCTCGGTGGAATCAGCATCTCTAAGGCCGAAACCTGGGGAACCTCGTTCGGTTTGTTTTTTAATGTGTTTGTCACAAGGTGCTTCAAGGACCCATCAGTGAAGTACAAGACCACTGGTGCAGACTCTCAGGTGGAAATGTTGTGACAGGATTTGGAAAGCAAATAGAAGTAAAGGAGCACTTGTTCCTCATTGGCAAATCTAGGGCCCTGGGGAAAGTGGCGTTTCAACAGAAGTGACTGCACTAGGACGCCAGTTTCAACGAGTCGAAGAAGTAAGCGGTGCATGACGACAACCCTGGCCTGTTTGGTTGAAGTAGGAGCCCTGGTGGTACTGTGGTGAAGCACTTAGCTGCCATGCCAGAGTGCGTTTCTGGAAGTCAGTGGGAGAAAGCTGTGGCTGCCGGCGTCTGTCAAAATAACAGCCTGTGCAAACTGTGGGCAGGCTCTGCTCAGGCCTCCAGAGGCTGTGAGTTGGCATGGACTCGGCGACAATGGGTTTGGTTCGAGTTTGATTCATAATAAACTCTTCCTAAAATGCCTCCGTGGACCCCTGCCCTAATCGTCAACGAGCTGAGGATTCCGTTTGCCCGTAGCTTAGCAGTCAGGTTTAGGGTTAGTGTCACTGACCATTCTGAAAATGGAAATCGCATCGAACACTGCCACATGTACACACGTGTGTGTGCATGCGGTGGGCGTCAGTGTCATGTACATGCAGAGATTACGTGTGTGTCTTTGTGCAGGAGCTCTGGCTGCCTAGCGGTAGAGTGTTGGGCTGCTAACCACAGGGTCAGCAGTTCCAAACCGCTAGCCACCCCATGGGAGAGGGACGTGGCTGTCTACTCTGGGAAACCCACTGGGGTAGTTCTGCTCTGTCCTCCAAGGGGGCTCTGAGTCAATCGACTTGGTGGCAGTGATGGACTGAGTGACTGAGTATATGCACCTACACACACACATCAATGTGGTCTATACCTTTGCCTTCTCGTAAGGTGTTTTCTTGCCCACTATAAAGTCATTTTCATGGTACATTTTACTCTTTGGACAGTGTTCAAAATATGGTTATTTTATTATCAGGACCATACCAGCTTAAAACGTCTCTCTGGTTTTGCAACCGTGGACAGAGAGGAGACTGTGTTCTTGGTGCATTCTTAGAGGCAGCCATGCCTTTGTCTTGGAGCTGGGTGAGAAGGTGGGAGCAGGAAAAAATGGCATCAGAGGGGCAAGCCAGATTTCCACAAAGCAGCAGAAGACAAAACACTTTGGGAACAGATGGCGGGTCGGACAGCCACTTAATGAGGACTGACGGGCCCCTGGCCAGCAGTCTGGGTGAAGAGCAGGGTACCCCCAGGATGGTGTCCACCTGGAAGGTTTGAGCAAGGTTTGGGAGGATTGGGGCCAAGGGAAGGATTTGCAAATAGATGGGAAGGTCGGGGACAGTTGGGGAGGACACTATAATTTGCACAGATGATGCCATTAGGGAAGAGTCATAGGAGAGCATTTGCTGGTTCCTCGGGCCTGCGGGCTCGGCAGGTGCAGTGCTCCAAGTGGAAGGCCTGCACTTGAGCTCGCAGCCCCGGCCAGTCATGGGAGCTGCTGCTGCTCACTCGACGCCTGCTGTGCCCACCCACACAGTTACGCCCTAGTAGTGGCTGCTGACCGGCACTAGATAGCTTTAAATAAAACGGGATCCCCTCTGATGATTTTGAATTCAGCAGTACATTCTTCCCGATTTCTAAACGACAGCATTTACATATCTCAGCCTTTCTCTCCAGCATCGGAAACAAGTCTGTTTAATACTAATTTCATGCCTGGTGCCAAGAGCTTGCCAAGCCCTTGTAAAGGCATTTGCCGTGGTCCTGAAATAGCCTTCTCTTCGTCTACTGTGCGCCCCATCTTCTCTGCCTGCATCGCGCACCCTCAACTTATTTCCAAGGACTTTTTAAAATCCTTTCATTGGGGCTCATACAGCTCCTAATGCATACATACATATAGTGTGCCAAGCACATTTGTACATTTGTTGCCATCATTTTCAAAACATTTTCTTCCTACTTAGCCTTTGGTATCACCTCCTCATTTTTCCCCTCCACCTTCACCCTTCCTCCCTCCCTCACCTTTGATGACATATTGTTTTTGTTTTTGTTTCATGTCTTACACCGACCAATTTCTTCCTTCACCCACTTTTCTGTTGTGCGTCCCCCAGGGAGGGGGTTATATGTAGATCACTGTGATCCGTTTCCCCTTTCTCCCCCAACCTTCCCCTTCCCCTCCTGGTATCGCCACTCTCATTGTTGGTCCTGAGGGGTTTTTCAACCCAACTGCAACCTTAAAAAGCTTTGCACAGCTTCACACCACATTAAGGGTTAAAGGCTTTTACCCTCGACTGACGTGTGAGGTCAGCCCGCCCTTCCTGAGCTGGCCACAGTCGGGTCTGTTGGGACTCAGACGCCATATTTGCCCAGAGAGAAGGCTCTGGATAGCCTTTCAGTCTGGGAGAAGCCACTATCGACTCTCGGTGATTTACCACTTATTCTAGGGCTTATCACTTTAATACCATTAGTGTTGTCTTCCTGACCCTCCTTCTTCCCTCTCTTATCAAAAAAGCAAGACAGATGAAAATGTTGGCTGAACTTGGCTGTGGTAGCCCCAGTTCTAGAAGGTTCTATGAGCCTAATCATACAACAGTACTGGAGAAAATGTCTCTTATGTAACATTACAGAAATAATTTAATGTTGAAGGTTTTTTAAAAATTATTTTATTGGAGGCTCGTAAAATTCTCCTCACAATCCATACATACATCCATGTGTCAAGCACATATGCACATTTGTTGCCCTCATCATTCTCAAAACATTTGCCTCCCACTCTAGCCCCTAATATCAGTTGCTCATTTTCCCCCTCCCTCCCCACTCCCCACTCCCTCATGAACCCTTCATAGTTCATAAATTATTATAGTTTTGTCATAAGTTACCCTGTCCAATGTTTCCCTCTGCCCTCTTCTCTGCTGTCCATCCCCCAGGGAGGAGGCAATACTTAGATTCTTGTAATCGGTTCCCTCTTTCCACCCCACATTCCCTTCACCCTCCAGGCATCGCCCCTCTCACCACTGATCCTGAAGGAGTCATCTATCTTGGATTCCCTGTGTTTCTGGTTGCTATATGTACCAATGTACATCCTCCAGTCCAGCCAGATTTGTAAGGTAGAATTGGGATCATGATAGTGGATGGGAGGAAGCATTAAAGAACTAGAGGAAAGTTATATGTTTCATCGTTGTTACCCTGCACCCTGATTGGCTTGTCTCCTCCCCACAACCCCTCAGTAAGGGGGTGTTCAGTTGCCCACCGATGGGCTTTGAGTTTCCACTCTACACTCACCCACCTTTACAATGATAAGATTTTTTGTTCTTGAATGCTTGATACCTGATCCCTTCGACAGCTCGTGGTCACACATGCTGTTGTGCTTCTTCCATGTGGGCTTTATTGCTTCTGAGCCAGTTGGCCGCTTGTTTGTCTTCAAGACTTTAAGACCCTAGACGCTATATCTTTTGATAGCCTGGCACCATCAGCTTTCTTCACCACCTTTGCTTATGTACATGTTTGTCTTCAGTGATCGTATCAGGAAGGTAGGCATCCACTGATCTGATTTTTAGTTCTTTGATGTCTAATAACTGGTCCCTTCTAATGTTGAAGGTTTGATGAACCTAATCATACAATAGTACTGGAGAAAATGTCTCTTATTCAACGTCACAGAAATGATGATTTAATGTTGTTCCTGATCTCTTTTCCAATGTAATACAAACATGTTTTGTTATCAACATCTGTTTAATAGTTAAACATAGAAAACCAAAGATGTATTGAATATTGTAGGACTTAGAGAGGAAATGGAATATGAAATTTGTTTTCTTGAGGTGGGGGAAGAAAATGCCTGATAACCAAATCTGCCTTTTCCTGGTGTTGGGAAACCCGGGTGGGAGCAGGGAATTAAACGCCTGCTCTCCTCTGTGTACTTTGGATCTGTTACTTCCTCCTTGTGATCAGCCTGAGAGGTGATCACAGTGTCCCCATTTGGGATGAAGAACCAAGGCGAAGGGGGGATAAGTGACTTGGCCAAAGTCATCTAACGAGCGAGCCCTGGATTGAGAATTTGAAGGCCTGCCTCTTGTTTTGGACCTCTGCTTTTTACCCCGCTCGATACTTCCTGCATAAAAACCGAAAGACATTTTGCTATCCACAAGCTGCCCAGTAAGCCTAGGATATGCTGCTCTGCATCTTGAAGGCAGAACTTCCTACCTGTCTGATTTTTTTCCTATTTCAAAGCATGTCAGAGCTTGGTCAGGAATATTAAATTTAAATAGACCTCTTTCTTTCCAGTTTTCTTGACAGGTAATTCGCTTACCGCACAATTCATTGGGTTGACTGTATTGAGAAGAACCGTGCAGGCATCACCCCAGTCAGTTGTCGGACATTTTTTTCATTGGTGGGCTCCTTACTCGCTCGCTCTCCCTCGGCTTCCCTGGCACAAGCCTACAAACTCTTCATGTGTCACTTCTTCTTTCTCCCTTTGTAGGTTTTTTACCCCAGCAAGGACGGTACAAAGATTCCAATGTTCATTGTGCACAAAAAAGGCATCAAATTGGATGGTTCCCACCCTGCTTTCTTGTATGGCTATGGCGGCTTCAACATCTCCATTACACCCAACTACAGGTAAGCATGGCGCGCCCTTCCGTCATGCCCACCCCCGCCCCCTGCAGACACTTCTCTTCCACACAGTGGGAAGGAACCAGAGCTTGTTCCACTGTGGACAGGTTTCCCTCATGTCCTGATTGCTCACTTATTCTGTTCGTGGAGGGATAGAGTGATCTCTTCGCTACCTGCATTTTGGGTGAGGAATTGCAGGATCATAAGCGAATCTCAAAATGTCATCAGTAGAATCGTTGGTTGCAAGCTAACAGCTGAAGCTACAGCTGCCTGAGAACGTAGGCTGGACACACCTGAGGCCTTTAAGCTTAGACAGCACTGCTGTCGATGCCTCTCATTTGCCACCATCCCACTGCCCTCAGCCTTTTCTTCAAAGGGAATGGCTTTCAACGAATGGGTATGGTCTTTTTCACCAGCACAGATTCACAAAATAGGCTGTTTCATATTCAGCCACCAGTATAGATTCGGCACTCCCACGGCAGAATGGGGTTAAGTGCTGGGCTAAGGTCAACCATTGGAACTCACCAGCCTCCTTGGGAGCAAGATGAGGCCGTCTGCTCCTGGACAGGTTGGTTGTGTCGGAAGCCCAGAGGAGCCCTGCTGCTGTGCCCTGGAGGCTCGCTGAGGGTAGAATTGACTTGATGGCCGTGGGTGTGACGTAATGCTCTTATTCCTTCAACCATTTAAACATGTTCCACAACCATTCTTTCTATGGCTGGTCCCCACATAAGATATGTTCTGGGTGATTAAACACCTACATGTATACATTTGCTCCTGTGTATACGAGTCCTCAGAAGAAGCCCTAGTGGTGCAGTGGTTAAGCACTCGTCTGCTACCTGATAGGGGAAAAGACCTGGCGAGCTGCTCCTATCATGTCACAGCGAGGAAACCCTGGCGCAATCAGTGTTCCTGTCCAGAGGCTTCCTCTGGGGGCGAATCGATTCACGGGCACACCGCCACAGCAGCCACTATAAGTATCAGTCAGCTGCTTGCAAACTTGGTTTTAATGTCTGATTCCTAGAATAAAATGGAATTTCCCCTGCGCATTCTCAATAAAGGCAAGTTTCCTACTAGCAGGATGATCTGTATGTATCCTATATGTATATACTTGTGGGTGAAAGATGATACTGCAGGTGAAGTGTTTGGGGGATTCTTTTGGGGAAGTGAAATGAGAGTACATGATCTTTACGAGACGATACAGGAAAGGCTAACTGTCTTGACCATTTCTCAGTGTGTCCAGGCTTATTTTTGTGAGGCATATGGGTGGCATTCTCGCAGTGGCCAACATCAGAGGAGGTGGCGAATACGGAGAGACGTGGCATAAAGGTGAGATTGTTTTCTCTCCAGACACACATCTGGTCCAAAGTTATACTGAGCCTTCTTGCTTAAATGAGCCGAGGGGGTTTAGAAAAGAGAGCTATTTTGGGTAGACAGAAATCAGGATACCTAAGGTTATTTGTAAGCATGTTGCTGGCACCACACCCCCTTTAACAAATCTGTCTTTCCACACTTTATTTTCCATTGTCGTATGTTTATTATAATAAAGCACACATTTTCAGAAGCGTGTTCTACACGCAATCAGAATTAGTTTGTGCTGAACAATGCGTAGGACCACTTTTGATCTGTCACCATCGGAAGTGAGTCTTGGCGGCGGCACGGCATGGTTTGGTCTGGTCTCAGGTTCCTACTGCTTTTACAGTGCAGCAGACCCGGCCATTTTTCTCATAAGAAAGCAATCTCTTCTGTCCCCCAGGCCGGCACCCTTTGCTGGTTTCCTCTGATCTGCCCAGCATGCCTGAGAGATGGCATCCTCCGAGCAGTGCCACCTGACTCTCAGGAGAGGTTTTAGAAGTCATTTTTCTTTTCTGATTTTGATTAGTGCATCTCCTTTCTCTGGCCTCTGGCACTGTGAGTTCTGGTTGATTGAGACTCATGCTGCAGCACTAAACTTCATACCCCAGATTATCACCGTTTTATTTAAAATAATCATCTCTACTTCTAAGAACCTTGGCACAAAACCCTCCCTTGGTCTTTCTCTACCAGGTGATTCTCCGCAGGTGGGCCATGGTCTGGAGAGCGCCACCTTCCCTTGTGTTGGTCTTGTGTCTGGAGGGGACTATGGGAGGGGAGTCGGGGGCGGGGCGCCTGCCCTTCCAGCGTGCTTCTCCTCTTCCTCTCCATCAGCCCCCCGTTAGGGAAGCCCCACTGGGATGGTGGACAGCAGCGCTCAGTGCCTTCTCCTCTAGTGAGATCATCAGAGACCACCTGCAGCTCTGTGCGTCCATTCTTCTCCTCCCAGACTGAACCAAGCACCCTGGCTTTCAGTTTCAGCCACAAGGAAGGGAGGGCTATAAAGGGACTTTCATAAATCTGTGAGGGTCAAGATATAGGAAAAGCTCAGACTTGACCCAGTTTTTATCCCTAGGGCTGGCATCAGACAACAAACTACTTGAGCATCTTAGTAAGAATGAGTGTTCCTAATTAACAGGTACCAGCCATACCTGGTCTGCCTGCCATTGTTGGATCAACTGCTGCCAAGTATCTGGCCCCAAAGACTGGCAGTCATTGTAGTTGAAACTACACAGAATTGCCTGAATTTTGGCCAACGTTAGAGTCTAATTACACTGAAATCATAATGTGAAACTGTGGCATTAAAAGACAACTGACATAAAAAAGGATAAAGTCTCTCTAAATCATATGTTTAATTTATTTTCCAAATTCATACTCTGAGTCTGGGCCCTGCGTTCCAATGGAAACTGTCTGTGTTGCATGTACACAAACACAGGTGCGTGTGCACAGATTCCTGATCCCGGGACCCTTTCCCGAAAGAACCTGGGTTTTCCTCCATCAGCCCTCTCTGACCTCACTCCAGTGCCCACTATGCTCTGTCGGGGGAGGGTGCCCTCCACCCTCTTAGTTGGTTCTTTGTCTCATTTCTGTCTTAATTAGAACCAACGTACTGCTCAAGGGTCTTAGGAGGTTAGGGGGCTGACACTTGGCTCAGACTAAAAATAAGCTTTCTGTTTAGACTGATTCAGAAATGTTCTAAAAAATTAGCAGTGAATGGGCTAGAAAGGGACCTTTCTATTTACAGCAGGGAATATTGAACATTGATAAATCTAAATTCCATACTGTTGAGTTTAAAATTTAATGCTCTATAAAAATTATAGTCATAGCCCCAAAATGATATTATTCCTGGAAACTAAGTAATACGAACTATTCTAATACAACTACAATTTCTTATTAAAATCTCAGTAACATTTGTTTTGCTATGAAAAAATTTCTTCAGTTGCCCTGCTTCATCATTTAATTGACTTTCTGCAGAAGTGGTTAATATCAAATTAGGTCAATCTGATTTGTGTTCATTCTGCTGGCAGCTATTTCAGACATCTATGCTTGTGAGGGCTTGCCTTTGACTGTGGTATTCCAAGACCCTGTAAATGTGGCAGCCCCTAAGTTATTGGTGCGTCAAGGTGACTTTTACAGATGGGGAAGCCCCATCCTCTGGGGAAAGGCCTGACATCTTTCAATCAAGACTTGGAGCCTGCCATCCTTTGTGGAGCACAGCCGCACCCCAATTTCTGCTCATCCTTTAAAGTTGTAAACAGAGGCATAATTGGCGAACTTTATTTTCATTTGCTTTCTCATTTCAAACTTCTGCAAAACAAAGGGAGTGCTAAGTTCAGCTTCTCCACAATAAAGATGGTTTGCGATTACATTCTGTTCCCTTTGGGGCAGTTTGCCTTTTGAGCTCTAGGGACTGGTAAAAAAAATACAAATCTAGTATATGTATTAGAAGTTGTAATATTAATGGTGGATTGCCACAAAACATAACAACCTTTGTTATAGTTGAAGCCCTGGTGGTGTAGTGGTTACGTGTGAGGCTGCTAACTACAAGCTCAGCAGTTCAAAACCACCAGCTGGTCTGTGGGAGAAAGACGAGGCTTTCTACTCCCATAAAGAGCTACAGTCTTAGAAACCCACAGGACAGTTCTACCTGTTCTTTAGGGTCATTTGAGTCAGAATTGTCTCAATGGAAGTGAGTTTGTTTGTTTTATGAATAACAGCATTTCAGTGGAGATGTCTTTAAAATGCCTGATGCAGCATTCGTTTTTGAGTTGTTTAGGTTAGTTGGTGGTTGAATGGAAGCCCTATCATCATCCTAACTCCCTTTAGGTTCAGCGGTTATGTTTTGATTTGCCTTTTAACTGGCTGTCTTGTGTTTTGGCACTTTATAGGTGGGATCTTGGCCAACAAACAAAACTGCTTTGATGACTTCCAGTGTGCTGCCCAGTATCTTATAAAGGAAAGCTACACGTCTCCCAAGAGGCTGACAATTAATGGAGGTTCCAATGGAGGCCTGTTAGTGGGTGAGGACTGGATGTTTTTCATTGTACTTATTAGTTTAAACCTACAGGATCAGGTTTACAGGTCGCCCTCAATTTACTTTTGACTCATAGGTGGGAGACATGCTGCAAAAAAACAAAACCCATTTACGTTTAGCTCTGATAAATGACAATTAAATAAATCGTTGAATCCATGATAGCCTGAACAGCTGTGCCACTTCTTGGCCTGAACAGCTGTGCCACTTCTTGGCCCTTCCTTCTGCAGTGTTGTTTTCCCCTCCGGCTGTGGGCTGTGGGCCCGGTTCTCAGGAGTCACCCCTGATAGGACTGATCCCCCCTCCCGATGGCATTAGGTAGGACTCTTAAGGTGTCATCATAACTTAACAGCGGTCGCACAGCTACCCTGATTTATTTATTTATTTTTAAGCATTTTATTGGGGGCTCATACAGCTCTTATCACAATCCATCCATCCATCCATTGTGTCAAGCACATTTATACATATGTTGTCATCATCATATTCAAAACATTTTCTTTCTACTTGAGCCCTCGGTATCAGCTCCTCATTTCCTGCCACCCCCCTACCCTCCCACTCTCATGAACCCTTGATAATTTATAAATTGTTATTTCCATATCTTACACCATCCGCTGTCTCCCTTCACCCATGTTTCCATTGTTCGTGACCCTGGGTGTGTGTGTGTGGTGGGGGGGGGGGGGGGGTTATAGGTCGATTGTTAAGTCGGTTCTACCTTTCTCCCCACACCTTCCCCCCTACTCTCATGGTATCACTACTCCTATTATTGTTCCTGAGGGGGTTATCTGTCCTGGATTCCGTGTGTCTAGAGCTCTTATCTGTACCTGTGTACGTGCTCTTGTCTAGCTGGATTTTTAATATAGAACTGGGGTCATGCCAGGGGGAAGCATTAAAGAACTAGAGGAATGTTGTATGTTTTGTCTGTGCTATACTTCACCCTGGCTGGCTCATCCCTTCCTTGTGATCCTTCTGTGAGGGGATGTCCAGTTGTCTACAGATGAGCTTTGGGTCTCCACTCCACCCGCACCCCCCACCCCTCATTCACATGTTCAGGAATTTTTCACACATCGTGGGCTGAGCCCTGGCAGGGACTGTTTTCACTTACACACTGTTGTGAGATGGGCACTGTTGTTATCTCCTTTCACAACGGAGGAAACGGGACAGAGAGATTGCATGACCTGCCTAGTGTCACACAGTGGGAATTGGCAGTGCTGGGTTGTAAGGCTTGTACTGGGATTTGAGTTTACTGATCTTTTCACCGCTGCGTGGCATTGCCTCTAAGCAGCTTTTCATAATTTTTTTCTAGTTAATAAAATTTCACTTTTATAAAATTATTTTATGTTTATTTTATGTTGGTGGTAGCACGGCCTTACAGTGAACACGTATAGTGACCTGGACACACTGCTTGCTGCTCTGACGGTCGGTGTCACCGGGATCTTTTGCACACATGTACATTAACATATACAGGCTCTGCTGTACATTTGTTAGCTAGCCCTGTTCATTAGAACTTTGGAAATGCACTTTCTAGAGGAGATCAAATACAAAAGTTCAATATAATTTGCTTAAATTTGTAAAAAGGTATTCTTAAAAATTCATAAATGGCAAATAATAATTTGGCTCATTCATTCAACAAGTTTTATTGAGTTCCAGGATCCCCAAGGGTTCAGGATTCTGTATTATTAATAACCACTGAAAGCAGAATTGGGGCTGGAAACTATGTTTTTGGCTAGAGGCAGAAAAAGTTCACATCCTTTGACCAGCTGTCCTAGACGTAGCGGCTGTGGTGTTTCTTCCTCTCAGAGCGTCCCAGACAATCTTCCTGTGGGCTGGGTACACCTATACTCCTGTGTTTACTACCTGAACTTTTTCAGCAGTGGGGATTGTCACACCCTTTGTAATCACGTACTCACATCTCTTCCACTAAATTCCGTTTTACTCATTAATATACCCTGGGTCTTAATCCTGGCAGACACTCAAATACTTGATGAATGATCCAAAGAAGTGGTTATTACAGTGGGGCTTCATGGATTTTTGAAGCCTCTTCCTATATGAAGGAAAGGCTTTTAGAATAAGACACGGTGATGTACCAATATTGATAACAACTCTCTGCTGGATTCTAGGCCCTAACCCTCTTCTGTCTTGAAATTCTAAGATCTGGAACAAGTCCAAGTCCCTTAACTTCCTTCATCACCAATGGACACAAGTTGAGATGGGCGTACAGGACACATATGTTTTTTTGTTGTTGCTGTTTTTCCAGAAAGATCTTATTGTTTTCAGATAGCACCCCCTCCCTCATGAAGATCCACTCTGTGATTAGTTAATGTTGTTGCCACGTGCCACTGAGTCAGTTCCTGTGTGTCCACAGAGCAAAGCACTGTCCATTAGGGCAACCACTGTGTCAATCCATCTGAATGAGGGTCTTCTTACCAACTTTCTGATTTACCAAGCATGATGTCGTTTTCCGGGACTGGGCTCTCCCAACCACACGTGCAAAGTACAAGAGACCAAGTCTTGCCATTCTCGCCTCTAAGACGCACCGGGCGGCACAGATTGGTGTGTTCTCTTGGCCGTCCTCGGCACTTCTGCAGCCCATCATGCAAACGCACCGTTCTTCTGCAGTCGCTCATCCTGATTCCTTTTCCCACTTCCACATGCCATTGAGGCGATCGAAAATGAGCTCTGGAATGAGCATCTCAGTCCTCAAAGTCAGCACGTCCGTTACCTCAGAGAGAGTAATAGCTCTCTGTTATTGATGAGACTGCCCCGGCCCTCCGAGATGGTGGAAAGGGACGAAAGCTTGGGGAACTTTGGGCAGGTGATTTTTGACGGTTTCTTCCCAAGTCCTTAGGAAAAGGACAACCACGGTTCTGAAAACATTTAGCTGTGTTTTGTTAGTTTGATGTAGATGTTTAATGATAGGCTGACTCATCTCCCTTTGCTGCCTTCATTTTCCAGCTGCGTGTGCAAATCAGCGTCCTGACCTCTTTGGTTGTGTGATTGCCCAAGTGGGAGTGATGGACATGCTGAAGTTCCACAAGTACACCATTGGCCATGCCTGGACCACCGATTACGGGTGCTCAGACATCAAGCAGCAATTTGAGTGGCTGATCAAGTAAGGTTTACTTCCTATCGGCACCTAGGTGTTCTAAGTTATTTGATATGATCACATGGGACACAGTCACCAAGACCACTATTTAATTCTGTTTCCTGTTCATTGTCTCCTATTTGCGTATATGTACTGGCATAGAGAGTAGGAGAGGTGAGGAGGAAACCTCTCTGTCTTCCATGTTTTAATCTGATCGATAAAAAAAATTAAAAATAAACTACAAAGATATGCAACAAGCTAATTCTAATGATGTACTTCCAAGATTCCCTTTCCCCTACTTTTTCAAACCAACACTAATCTAAGTATTGCTCTGAGAGGGCTTTGCAGATGGAATTCAGATGACCAATGGTGTGCCCTGAGCATAAGGAGATTATCCGGGATTGCCCAAGTGGCTCTGTCTGCTCACATGAGCTCTTAGAGGCAGAGGACTTGACGGACCCACCCCCCACCCCC
>NW_022107431.1:83196403-83209012 GCF_000313985.2 Echinops telfairi | reverse complement strand
AGAGTCTCAGGACCTTGCCGTGAGCAGAGCAGTTCGTCACCCCCATGCCATCGGGGGCTCCGAAGATTTTCGAGACCTTGAGCTGAGCTCTTGTTGGCTCTTCACCCTCTTTGCCTCCCACATGAAAGTGTAGTATTACTATTGTTTTGTTTCAGTCAGTGAGGTTTACTGTACAAGAAGCCTGCATCTTTGCCTGTCTCAGTAAAGTATAAAATTTTTATTTAAAAAAGCTTTAATCTCTCAAATCAAGAAGTTTTATTTTCCAATTGAATTTGCCCTTTATGGCCAGTTCTCCACATAGAAGCTAAGTTAACGTGATTGGGCTTTTAAGCTGGATACTTTTTAACTACTCATTTGTCTTCTCTCGGGCAAATGCTTATTATTACTTTAAAATATACCATAGCCTGAATGAATATTGGTAAAAACTGAATATTTGATGTTCTCATTGAAAATTAACTTAAAATATGTACTTAGCGGAGATTTACTAGAGCCCATCTAAAAACAGCAGTCATTGGATAGTTGTGGAGTTCATTCCAACTCAAGGGACCTTTATTGACGAGAACTTCCCTGTAGTTCCCTAAGGAGCATTGCTGGTGCCATGGGTTACACAGTGCGCTGCCCATCCCAAGGTCAGCAGTTCAAAACCACCAGCCACTCCACCAGAGAAAAAATGTGACTTTCTACTCTTATAAAGGTTTACAATCTTAGAGACCCAAGGGGCCATTCTACCCTGTTCTGTAGAGTTGCTGTGGATCACAGTTGCCTCGATGGCAGTGAGTTTGGTTTTTTTTTTTGGTTTTGTAAATAGGGTTCCCAATGCTGTCATCTTTACAGAAGCAGACTACCATACCTTTCCCCTGTGGAGCAGCTAGGAGGTTCCCAACCTTTGGGCTGGCAGCTGAGCACTGTGCTGCAAGGGCTCCTTTATTCGGTATCACAATAAGGCAACAAAATACTAGCGGTAACCTGAAACATCTCAAATTAATTTGAAAGCAAGAAGGGAAGAAGTAGCACTTCTAATTATTTTATTATATTTACCGAAGATATCTATTGTGTTAGTCGGGGTACATTAGAGAAATAAATCCACAGAAACTCATATGTATGATACACAGTTTTATATAAAGGGTAAGTGTACAACTCATATGTATGATACACAGCTTAGTATAAAGAGTAAGTGTACATTAAGAAAGCATCCCAACCCAGTGCTGTCCAACCCCATAAGTCCAACATTAGCCCATATGTCCCGACACCAATCCACAAAGTCCTCCTCCATCTCACAAAGTATACACAATGACACCGACTGCAGGAGGAAAGCCGAATCAGTGAGCATGTAAGCATCTCAGCGCTGGCAGAGGTCTCCACATGGCTGCTCCAGCACCCAGGGCTGCATCGGATAGGTCCACGTGGCTTCTCCTCAGGGATGTCTTGCAGGAAGTGAGGCTTGCCGGCTGAAGCAGGAAGCTGACTAAGGCAGCTGCACCCTGGTCCGACCATCAGAAAGCAAGAGACCCAAGAACTAGAACTCGAGGTTCACATTTATCTCTCCACCATTAATCCCACGTGTTTATCAACCAGGTTGGCACTATAAACTTTAACTATCTCACCTATAATAGTCCCGTTTTAAGATTTCTTTTCCAAATTTAGTACCCCTAGGCCTGTATTGTCCACTTACCCACTGCACTGGTCAAATTGTGGCTCCAAAGTGAGCAAGGAGCCCTGTCCTCCAGTTAGACCTCAAAAGGGCCCGCAGGGAGCTGCCAGAACCCAGCACCCACAGAGTGGGTCTACAAAGCACCATCCAGAACATTAAAGTGTTTGGAAATGGCTCGATTAAATAAAGCCTAACAGCTTTCTTTTCCTACAGATCTCTCAAAAGTTTTAATGTATTAATGTAGCACATGAATCTCTAAGGAGAAAAGTATTATTAGTAGTCAGTTATCTAAACTTATTTCACTATGGAACTGACCTTATTTTGAGGACTGAATTGATTAGAAAGCATTTTGAAACATTAAAAGACAGATCCAGTACAGGTACCACACACACACACACACACACACACACACACACACACACACTCTACATTCCCATCGTGTATGTTGAGAAACCAAACCTCAAGATCCTTTGGTTAAAATAAAAGCAGAATGTTTACTGAGACCCTTTAATGTAAAACTCTGCTAAAGTAGTTGACCATGTTCATGAAATACTGATTATTTCTGGGGGGAAACGTAATCCCCTTGAGTTAAGTGTAAAGGAAAACTATCCAGCTATTCCTTGCTTGCTCAATTACTGTCAACCATTGTTCTCTTCAAACCTACTTTTATTCTAAAAACTTTACGAACTTGCTCTGGGAACGTGCTGACCTTACACTTCAGAAGATGCCTCCTCAGTTAACTTGCTTTCTCCACTCTCAAGCAACGAGGCCAGTGCCGGTGCTTCCCAGGGTCCAGCCTAGGGACTGAGGCCCAGACAGGACACGGGGTCTCCCTCACATGGTAGAATTGAGCTTGGAAGAAAGATTGTATTGCTGCTCAAAGGCAAAACACTGATTTGCCTTATAGATTTCAAGTCTTCAACAACAAAAAGGTTTGCACTTAATATACATCAATGGATAGACAATCACTAGTCGGACAGGGCAAGATAAACAAAGCCCAAACTCAACTGCCATCTCGCTGATTCCGACTCTGAGTGACCCTCTAGGACAGGGTAGAACTGCCCATGCGAGTTTCTGAGACTGGAACCCTTTATAGGAGTCCAGTGCATAACCACTCCTGTGGCGTATGCTCCTATAAATAGTTCTAATCACTAGAAACTCTGATGGCGTAGTGGAGTGGCTGGTGATTTCAAACTTCCGACCTCGTGGTTAACCACTACGCCACCAGGGCCTCTAGTCCACCTGTAGCAGGTGAGAAATTTAGTCTAGAGATGATTGAAATACTCACCTCAAGGCAGTAAGTATGCATGTCGTGTGTCATGCCCTTCTGAGACTGTGTTCTCCCTGCCCAGTTGCCAGTAGCCTTGCCCACCCTGGCCTGAACGTCAGTCACAGCAGTAGTTGCTTACATGCATGTTCCCGCAGTGTTCGTTCTGGTGAAGTTAGGCTGCTAAGCTTTGCCCCAGTGGACATATCGACCTTTGACTTCCAGCCTCACGAAGGTCCCCTTGCCTTTCAGGTATTCTCCGTTGCATAACGTCAAGTTGCCGGAGGCAGACGATGTCCAGTACCCGTCCATGCTTCTCCTCACAGCCGACCACGATGACCGTGTGGTCCCGCTTCACTCCCTGAAGTTCATTGCCACTCTCCAGTACATAGTGGGCCGTAGCCGGAAGCAGATCAACCCCCTGCTCATCCACGTGGACACCAAGGCGGGCCATGGGGCTGGCAAACCCACAGCCAAAGTGATAGAAGAAGTCTCGGATATGTTTGCGTTCATAGCGCAGTGCCTGAGCATCGAGTGGATCCAGTAAAGGGCGTGCTCAGCTCTCCTGCCTGCCACGGACGACTCAAGGGCTCTGCCACGTTACAGCCCAGACACCCCCGCCCACGCTGGACACCCCACGAACACTCTTCTGCACGCATGGGCTGCGGTGGGGCAGAACTCGTGTGGGAATTTTATCTCTTCTTAGGCTTCTTTTTAGCAAGCCCTTGGAGTCCCTTTTCCACCCCTGTCCAGGCACAGGTTTTTAAAAAAGAAAACGGGGAGGGAATGGGTTTTTTTGAAGGCATGCTCGATTAAATAGCTGAGTGGCAGCCAACACATTGTGGGTCCTAGATGGCTGAAGTAAGAGTCATAGCTGGATACCTCCTATATAACACGTCAGTGGAACTTGCTTCTTTAATCATAACCTGTATATCTCTAAGTAAGTGTGAGGTCCGTTCTCATATGAAAAGACTACTTTGCAACAATAATAAATGCTATTTAAGAACGAAAGGCTGTACTTTGGGTTCCTTTGTGTTGAGGGGCAACTCAAGAAGTGCTCTCCTCCCAGACCCCGAGGCTCTGCTGCAGAAATGAAGCATCCTGTCACATGGCGATTCCAGTCACAGAATGTTGGCGCTGGGGAGGACTTGGGCTCCTCCACTCCAACCCTCTGTTTACACACCATGAATGTGGTCATCATTTCTTTTTGGAGAATTGATGCCAAACTAGTCCCAAGGAGTTGGAGATTGAAGAAGTCCCAAATTTCCAACTCTCCAACATGCTTATCTGCTCTGTTATTCTCCCACTCCTCCCTTGTATTGATTCCTTCACATTTCTGCATTCTGTGAATCACTGCCACGTCCCACGAGAACACGTGAAAGTTTGAGGAAATGTCTCATGTGGTGCTATAGGTGCTGTTCAGTTCAAAACCCAAATGTCAGTCAAAGCTAAACTGGGTCCACGGGACATGCTCAATTCCTGGCTCTTGCTGCCACACCCCCTGCTTCCCAGAGGGCTCGTTTTGTATGCAGTAGGATGGCATTGCAGGCAGACCTTGTTTACAATGACTCCCAGTTTAATCCTATCAGTCTCTTCCTCTTCCTCCTTACTAAGGTGACCAGATTTTAACATTGGCAAAGCGGGACACCATTGATAAAACTCATATCCTGGTGAAATAGCCACATGGTAGCCGAAAACCATATACCCTAGCTTGTCCTGCATTCTTTCCAAAAATCGGGACTTTTTAAAAATGCCGTGGGACACAGGAAAAATTGTTCAAAAGCAGGACTGTCCTGCCAAAAGTGGGACGTCTGGTCGCCGTATCCTTACCAGACCCATGCAGGGAACGATTATTTGGCAGGATTTACGTTGATGCAATGGTGCAATCAAGTTAACATATATAACAGATACAACAATCTATTCTCCATCCCTGGACTGTTTCTTGTTATGCACGTATGACCTGGGTTCCTGTAGACATTGCCCTCCTGCTAATCTTGGTCCGCCAGACTTTTTCTCAGGCCACTTCAGAAGCAGTGTTTCCTCTCTCAGCTATAGCATGTCATTCCTTACATCCATTACAAGTAACAACAACCAGGATAACCATTAAACAGAATGTGACCCGATTGACAGATGTGGCTACGGTCAGATCTTAACCTCATCCTATTCCTCGTTGTCAACAGATAATGCACTCCAAAATGGAACTATAGCCACAGCTATATGACATCCAGAATTATATCACATAAGAGATTAAGGCTGGAAGGGCCATATTGGATACAATTCACAGCTTCTCAAGTAGGCTAGCTGTCTTAGAAGGGAGCAGCTCGGCCAGTTGAGTCTGATAAAGGCCCATTTGGATGCCACTTTCAAAAAGCAGTGGAGCTGGCCTGGAATTGTCAGGTTATTCACTTGTCTTCCTGAAACTACAATCCCTTGAATATAGGAGACTAAGAGACCACATCAGTGAACTACATCTAAGCAGATAGCATTGATCCAAGCTTATCTGACAACCAAACGTCAGCATTTCCCAACCTATTTTTCTTTCACAGATTACTTCCTGAAACAGAAATAAAACTAAACTCAGTGCCATTAAGTTGATTCCGACTCATAGCAACCCTATAGGACAGGGTCGAACTACCCCTGTGGGTTTCTGAGACTAACTATGGGAGTAGAAAGCCTCACTTTTTCCCGCAGAGTGGCTGGTGGTTTGAAGCCTTGTAGTTTCAGGTGAGCAGGTCAAAGCATAACTACTAAAGGACTAGGGTGCCTTCTTAAACTAGAAAAAAAAAAAGTTTTGTGCATTAATGCGTTTGGAAGTCAATGGATTCAGCAAAGGGTTAAGAATTCCAAACAGACTGGCATCAAGTCAGATCTAGTAGAACTGCCCTGGGGGTTTCCAGTGCTGTAATTCTTTACAGGAGGAGAAAGCCTCACCTTTCTTCCAACAAGCTGCTGGTGGTTTTGAACTGCTGACCTTGCTGTTAGCAGTCCAATGTATAATCCATTGTACCACCAGGGCTCCAGCAAAGGGTTGTTAGGTGCTATTGGGTCAGTTCCAATCCACAGCAACCCATGCACAACAGAATAGCACACTGATGGGTCCTGGGCCATCTTCACAATTGCTCCCATTCCTGAGACCGTGTTGCAGCCACTGCGTCAATCCATCTTGTCAAGGGCCTTCTTCGTCGCTGCCCTGTCCTTTACCAAGCATGATGTCTTCCAGGGACTGGTCTCTCCTGAGAACATGTCAACAAGATGACGTCTCATCGTCCTTGCCAACAAAGAGCAGTCCAGCTGTGCTTCTTCCACTAGAGACCTTTATAGCCTTTCCGCTGTCCATGGGGCCTTCAATAGTCTTCTCCTGCCCCACAATTCAAATGCATCCATTCTTCCGTCTTCCTTATTCATTGTCCAACGTTCACATGGATATGAGACAAAAATGCCATGGCTTTGGAAAGTGTGCCTTAGTCCTCAGAGTAACATCCTTGCTTTTCAACACTAAGAGGTTTTTTGCAGATTTCTCCAAAGGGTTAGGGGGAGAGAGGAAGGAAAGAAACCTACCCCTACCCCGTCAATTTTAAGTTAGAGGACCTGTCAGAGCTTTAGGAATGTCAAGATAGTCCGGAATCTTTGTTGTTAGGTTAGGTACTCTTGCAACGGATTACAACCCCTAGCAATCCCAGGAAAGAGCAGACTGTTCTAGAGTGCTCCCTAGGTTGTCACCTTTATGGAGGCAGATTACCAGGTCTTTCTTCTGTGGAGCACTGGGTGGATTTGAGCCACCATTCAGTCAGTTAGCAGTCAAGCACTTAAGTGTGTGCACCACCAGGGATCCTTCATGAACCTTTAAGAGAAGGATATGTTGTTGTAAGTAGGGTGTTGTCAATTTGGTTCTGACTCATCATGACCACAGTATGACAGAACAAAAAATCGCCCAATTCTGCTCCATCCTTCCCGTCTTTGCTGTGGTTGAGGCCATTGGGTCAATACATTTGAATTGTGGTGCTGGAGACTACTGAAAGTATCACGGACTGCTAAAAGGATAAACACAACTGTCTTGCAAGAAGTAAGGACAGAGTGTGCCTTACAGGTAGGGATGGAAAGCCTTCTTCTTACACACTTTGGATCCGTCCAGAGAGACCAGCCCTTGGAAACACATATCATGTTTGGTAGGGCGGCAAAACAGAGACAGACCCTTGACAAGACGGAGGGACACCGTGGCTGCATCAATGAGCTCCGGCATAGGAGCAACTGTGAGGGTGGCACCGGGCTGTGCCATGTTTCTTTCTGTTGTGTGTAGGGTCACAGTGGGTCAGAGCCAATTCGATGTCACCAAACAACCACAGTGGTGTACTCGTCACGCGTGGGGCTGTGGTCTGCAAGGTCACCAGCAGCTCCACAAGAGAGAGCTGGGCTTTCTGTCCCCACAAGGAGTCACTCTCGGACGCTCACAGGGACAGTTCCACCCTGTCCTAAAGGGTCACTATGAGTCTGCATAGACTCAATGGCAGTGAGCTCGGAGCCCTGGTGGCACTATAGGCTAGGCCTTAGGCTGTTAACCACAACTTTGGCCATTTAAGACCATTAGCACTCCCTGGGGGAAAAAGATGCAGCTGGCTGTTCCCACAAAGCTTTACAATTTCCCAAACCCTAAAGTGAGTCAGAATTGCCTTGATGGCAGTGGGCTTTCTATAAAGTACCTTCACCTGTAGAAAATTGTTTTCTAGATTTAATAGGATGTTCCACTGACCCAATAACTCAGACTTTTCCAGGTAGGTCCTAATATATATATAAGCTCTTCCTTGACCTCACAAGTTTGTGACCTGAAATTAAGACACACCTTTTCTACCCAGTCTAGCATCTCAAGCCATGCATAATTGAACTATTTGATTTTTACCTTCTGGAATCATGCTTCCTGAAAGTGTTAGTTTAAAATAAGCATTGTACTTAATGTGCTGTTACTGGACATGTGATGCACTGTAACCCCTCTCGAGAAAAAGCATGCCCCTGGCTACCAGCGCATCCTGAGACTGACATCGCCAACTGCCCGGCCGTGTAACTGCTGATCAGCATGGAGGGAGAAAAAGACAACACAGTGCACTTGCTGGAGGGAGGCTGAGTTGTACCTGCACAGCCCCGCGCTCCTTCCCCACTGAGGTCTACCAAAGAGCAGAAATTGTAAGTCCAGTGTGCAGGCTCTGAGTTTCAGGTAGAGAGGCCACTGAAGCTTGGCCTCAAATCTCAATTCTGACAGTTTGAGCTGGAGAGGATGAGAAATACAACTGACCTCCAGTTGTGAGTTCCCTTTCCCAAGCCAATGTTCATAATTCCGTTTTAGGGGGGACAAGGGATCCCACAAACTAAAGGTCAATTTTTAAGCCTTAAACATTGGATATGAAAATTGAGGTTGGCCCCCTTCCATATCTCAGGGAGTCTTTTCTTTTAGCTGCACCCTTCCTCTCTTCCTTGTCCCCTTCCCCTCCTCCACAAAGAAAAGTCTTGTTGGGCGATTTGGAAAAACTGCAGACGGCACAGGTGGCCTGCCTGCCTTTACACAGGGCTTTATTGAACATGCCATCAATCATCTATTTCTTGCTTTTATAAGTTATGGTGAGTCACATTTATCATGCTTAATATCCACACACCTGGAATACTGTAAAACTTGGTAATTTGTCACGTTTGGACATTACTCCCACTGAAGGTTAAGTGGGATGTTTGTTTCCTAGGGCTGATGTTACAAAGTCCTCCTACAAGCCAGGTGGCTTAAAACAATGGAAGTGAGAGGCTCTCTTCTGTTCTGGAAGCCAGAAGTCTGAAACCAAGGTGTTAGCAGAGACGTTCTTTCTGAAGGTTCTAAGGAAGCAGCAGAGATGTTCTTTCTGAAGGTTCTAAGGAAGCAGCCTTCCTTTTAAACTTCCCTCCTCGCTTTGGGGGGTTGTAAACAATCCTTAGCATTCCCTGGCTTGTCGCTGCACCACTCCACGATCTGCCTGCATCTTCCTCACCAGCCCCTCGCTGTCCTTCTCTGTCCTCTCCTCTGGAGGGACACCAGCCATTAGATCCAGGTGCAGAGTGTCCCCTAAAGCCAAGCTGATCTCACCTCGAGATTCTTAGCTTAGTCTATCTGCCAAGAGCCTATTTCCAAATCAAGCCACATTCTGAAGTTGCCGATGGACTTGAGTTTGCCGGGATGACACGTCAATCCGAGTCAAACCACAGTGTTTACCCCTAACTGCTGCTGCTAGTTTGGAAAGGTGATTTTAGCGAAGGAAGACTGCCTCTTTCTCGTGAATGTCTGTGTCCACCCGATGGGTTTGCCAGTCTAGGCAATTCCCCAGAGCACACCAGAAGAAGGGGCAATGAGGCAAACAAAGTGGCAGCAGTCCATTGACACGGCCCTGCCAGAAGTCCAAGCTGGATCCAGAAGAGGACCCGACACAAAGAATATCATTTCTGATGTCAGGTGGGTCGTGCTGAAAGCAGAGAATACCAGGGAGATGCTTAGTTGTGTTTTATTGACTATATCAAGGCATTCCACTGCATGGCACATAACCGTGAGAGGAATGTGAATTCCCGAACACTTCACTGTGCTCATGAGCACTTGTGCACGAATCAAGAGGCAGTTGTGCGAACAGAACAAGGGAAGACTGCATGGTTTAAAATCAGCAAAGGTGTGTGTGTCAAAGTTGTATCCTCTCGTCATTCTTATTCAACCTGTATGCTGAGCAAGTCACAGAAAAGCTGGCTTATATGAAGAAGAGGGTGACATCGGGATTGGAGGAAGGTTTATTACAACACGCTATATGCAAATGACAGAACCTTGCTTGTTGAAAGTGAGGAGGACTTGAAGCACTTGCTGATGAAGTCGAAGGACTGCAGCCTTCAGTGTGGATTATGACTCAAAGTAAAAAAGACCAAAATCCTTGCAAATGGACTGATCGTATAGTCAACATCCCGATAAATGGAGAACAGGCTGAAGTTGTCAAGGATTTTGTCTTGCTTGGATCCACAATCAGTGTTCATGAAAGCAGCAGTCAAGAGATCAAAAGACTAGTTGCGTTACATAAATCTGCTGCATAAGACCTTTTTAGAGCATTGAAATGCACAGATATTACTTTAAGGACTAAGATGCGCCTGTCCCAAGCCATGGTATTTTCAATTGCCTCATATGCAGGTGAAAGTTGGATTCTGCATAAAGAAGGTCGAAGAAGAGCTGATGCATTTGAATTGTGGTGCCAGACTGCTAAAAGGACCCACCGATCTGGGTTGGAAGAAGGACGGCCGGAGTGCTCCTTAGAGGGAAGGAGGGCAAGACTCCGCCTTACGTACTTTGGACATGTTGCCAGAAGAGCCCAGTCCCTGGGGACGGACACCATGTTAGGTACAGTGGAAGGACAGAGTGAAACAGGGCGGTCCTCGGGGGTTGGAGCTACACAGCAGCTGCAACAACGGGCTCAATTGTAAGGACGGCACAGGACTGGGCAGGGTGATTTTGTCATGCATCGGAAGCTGTGGTTCAGAACTAACCCGATGGCCCCTAATAACTTCCCCCTACCACCCCCGCCCCCAATATATTGAATTCACCATTAGAGAACAGTGAATGCCATGGTATG
The DNA here is from genome assembly GCF_000313985.2 of Echinops telfairi. Taxonomy (NCBI): domain Eukaryota; kingdom Metazoa; phylum Chordata; class Mammalia; order Afrosoricida; family Tenrecidae; genus Echinops; species Echinops telfairi. Next base: position 83,198,484 of record NW_022107431.1, on the reverse strand, counting down.
TGAATTCTGTCTCATGGAACTAGCAAAGCAATGAAATGCAGAGAAAATGGAACAGACGAATGTGGATGAGAACCACCCAGGACTAGACACCTGGAGAATTGCAATGTCAAGGAGGCAGGCAGGTGACAGGGAGCCCCAGAGATAAAAGTGTGTGTATCAGGCTTGGGTAAGGAGGACAAGGACTATTTTGAGCAGTGGTCCTTAAGTTGAGAGCTCACATCATGGGGCCAAACTGTCCCTGTGCCCCTCTTGTGTGTTTATTTGCTCCTGTAGTTCAGATGCCAGGCCTGCTGATACCACGGACTCAAAATAGAGCCTTGGGCGCACTTGCACCACTTCACTCTGCTCAGAAGCAGGTCTCTGCAGACATGGTGGGTCTGCAGCACCCGGAGGTCAGGAGGAGGCAGTGTGAGGCGGCTCCCGTACCACAGGGTCGGTGATGGAGGAAGTCGTTGTTCGCTCTGCTGGGCGTGAAAAAAGAATCGCATGTGTAACTTCTGTTGGCAGCCACTTCTGGGAGATATTAATGCCAAATTAATGTAGAAATTAAACTCTAAACACCTGGATATTAATGAATGATTAGTGGAGGATTTACATGTATTGGCAGTTTTTGTCTAAACGTAGTTTATCTTCTGGCTCCAAAGTCTTGAAGGCTTTAGTCAATAGGGAAAGAAAGCGCTTGCAGCTTTTTTGAACAAGGATTCAAACTAAGATTAACCCCAAAGCACTTTGTCTTATTTCAGGTTCTCTTAGGGAAAAAAAAGGCTGGGGGATGGGGAACCCCACAAGAAATACAGGATATGTGTCAGCTTAAGAGTTCATTCTATAGCCTGATCACATATACATACAAGGCCCCATAAGGCGTTTGTTGTTGTTTGCTGTTTTAAAGGGAAGCAGCTCTCCTTTGGTTCATTTGGTACCCCTAGGGGTCTTAAAACCCCAACTCCAGACTCTTGCGAGCACTGGGCTGTAAGCCAGGATACAGGCAGACCAGGGCGATGGCCTGGCCCTGGGCGTGGCCTCTCAGGCTTTATCTGGGAGAGGCAGCAGGCAGGTGGGGGCACATTCTGTTGCCTCCTAGCTGGCTGCTTCTCCCTCCACCCCCCTCCACGCCCCCTCAGCCACATCCACTGCCAGCTGTTCCTTCATCCGCTCAAGCTGCCCCAGCCTCCGCGGCAGCACAAGGATATGCTCGTGTTTGTTTCCTAACAGTTTTTTTAAAAATCATTTTATTAGGGGCTCGTACAACTCTTATCACAATCCATACACACATCAATTGTGTCAAGCTATTCGTACATATGTTGCCATCATCATTCTCCAAACACCGGCTTTCCACTTTATTAGCATACAATTCACATATAATTCAAGAGTTCGATTACATCAAGAAGAATTTTCTAAAAGAATCAGTTTTAGAATAATTTCTTCAACCCTGTGCTCATCATTATTAGCTCCCCATTTCCCCCAACTTCCCCTGTCATAGCCCCAAGGAACCATTAATCTGATTCCTGCCTCTATAGATTTATGCCTCCCGGATTTCACATACAGAAAAACAAGCAAATATCAAAGAGACTAACAAGAATGGTGTTCATACAACATCCAAATCACTGAACATCCTATTTCCCAGGATGCACTGTGGGCATGAAGCAGCACATATCTGTACAGGAAGGTAAGTAAAAAGTATTGCTACAAAATCTTAGAAATATTGGCTGTTACACAAAATATCAAAATGTGCGGCAGTTGTCTCGTGACCACTCCTCCATCTCGGTCTGTCCACTTCTGCAGGAGATGCTCCCATCTCGCTCGTCCTTCCCCAGCAAAGTCTGTGCTCCTTGATGTCCTTCACGCAAGACGGAAGTTTGGGCATCTGAAAGGGACGTCTAGTCCCTTCAAATGTTCTTTAACTTTGGGGAGGAAAAAGGAAGTGTGAAGGGGAAGGGTCAGGTCTCTCTGGTGAATGGGGTTAAGTTCTTTTATGATGGTGCCTACTGTCATTAATGAATGGGGTGTATGTTAGACAGGGTGCTCTAGAGAAACAAAACCAGGACACTAATAATTTCATATACAGTGAACCCTCGCCACTT
>NW_022107431.1:83194552-83195607 GCF_000313985.2 Echinops telfairi | reverse complement strand
TTGGCCAGGTTGGCACAATAAACCTTAACTATCTCAGGGTGTATTGTGATTGGAAAATCCCAGGAGACAGTTTTCTTGATCTTTTTCTCATGAATGTAAAATTCTAAAAGCTGCCTGAGTCCTGTGCTCTGTGAATACGTCCATCCAGATCACCCCTTGTTGCAGCGGCTGCTCGGGGCTGTCAAGTTAGGGTCAACTCCTGGCAACCCTGTGTGCGACTGAAGGGAACACTGACCACAGCCTTTACCAAGCACGATCTCCTCTTGCAGGGCTCGTCTCTCTTCACCACATGTCCAAATTAGATGAGGCCAAGTCTTGCCATCCTTGCTTCTAACAAACATTCCGACTGTACTTCTTCAAAAATACTTTTGTTTTTCCTTCTAGCTATACAGAGTCCTTCCCATATTCTTCACCATCGCCGTTATTTAAAGGCACTAATTCATCTGTGGTCTTCCTTGTTCAACGTCCAACCTTCACAGGCATATGAGGTGATGGAAGATATCATGATTTGGGTCAAGTCCACCTGAGTCGTCAAATTGAGACGCCCTTGCTCTTTAACCCTTTAAAAAAGTCTTGTACAGATTTGCTTCCAAATAATATGTTGTTTGATCTCTGGACTGCTTCTTCCCTGAGCAAGCAAGAGGAAATCCTTGACAACTTCAATCTTCTCTCTGTTTATCATGATGTTACCTATCAGTCCAGTTGTGACCATAGTTGTTTTCTTGACCTTGACTTGCAATCACTGCAGTCTTTGATCTTCATCAGCAAGTGCTTCAAGTTCCTCCTCACTTTCAGCAAGCAACGGTATGCCATCTGCCTATCTCAGGTTGTTAATAAGCCTTCTTCCAATCCTGATGCCAAAGTCTTCGTATTGTGCTGCTTCTCAGATGATTTGCTCTGCATACAGATTGAATAATTATTGTGAACAGACATATCCCTGGCCCACATCTTTTCCTGATTTTAAATTTTAGTTGTTGTTATTGTTGTTGCTAAGTGTCACTGAGCCAGTTCCGACCCATAGGGGCCCTGTGCACAGCAGAAGGAAGCATGCCCGG
>NW_022107431.1:83188747-83194193 GCF_000313985.2 Echinops telfairi | reverse complement strand
CGATTCTTTTTTGGACTTAAACCATAGAGTATTCCCTTATCCTATTTTTGTTCCATGTACAAGTTTTTCACGAGCACAATGCAGTGTTCTGGAATTCCCATTCTTGTTTTTCATGAATACCTTCCATTCGGGTGAACTTGTTCCTTCGATACCATTCGTTCTTGAAATGGTTGAATGTCAACCATTTCTTTTTGATATGATGATCCTGTTTATGCCTTCCATTTTATTTTGATGCTACCTGCATCATCAATATAGTGCCCATAGAATCTTTCAGTATCGCAACTCAAGGCTTGAATTTGTCCAGCTTGATATATGTTGAGTGGGTTCTTCCTTTTTGGTTTTCTAACTCCAGGTCTTTGTGTATTACCGCATATACTCGTGTATAAACCAGGTTTCTTAGGACATTTTTTGTGGTAAAATTAGGTGCCTCAGCTGATATTCAGGTCGGCTCATACTCGAGTATATACGGTACATTATATTTTCCTTTGTAGTCTTTAGCTGCTCTGTGCCATTTTCTGTTCAGTCTTTTGCCTCATCATTTCTTATATTTGCTTTAGTTATTAGATTACTCCTTCAAATAAAAGCAAAGTTCACTGCCATCGAGTCGATGCTGACTCACATGACTCTACAGGACAGGGTAGAACTGCCCCTGTGGGTTTCTGAGACTGGAACTGTTAAGGGGAGTAGAAAGCCCTGTCTTTCTCCCAGCTGACTACGTAGGAGATCACAAAAAGCATTTCCAGTAAAGTCCTGAGCTGACCTCTCTGCCTTGGATTTAGATTGATCTAGCAGATCCTCTCAGAAGACACTCATGATTGGCCCTTTTTTTTGGAAGGCATCCTAATGAGGCTAAGATAAGTGACAATTGCGTTACAGGGAAAATTTATCACAGCTGTCCACTGAACACAGAGATGTGTTTTCTTTGGAATGAATCTATGAGTGTATGAACTGAAATCCATGTAACAATACTTTTTGACTTATGCTTACTTAAGAGGAGACTTCAAAAAGTTCGTGAAAAGATTCTATTCTCTCTCTCTCTCTTTTTTCCCTCAGGAACAGCTGCAGAAGCAGTTCTTGAGCATGTATTCTGGTATCGCAATTATTCCGTCTCTGCCACACCCTTGCACATTTATTACTATTGTTATTATTATGGGTCTTAGTTCAAATTTTCAAAAGGATGAAATATTCTATTCTCTTTTATTTCCATTTCTCCCACAAGCTTTTTGAAGCCCCGTCATATTTAGAGAGAGAGAGGGAGAGATTCACTGTAAGGAATTCAGTAACAGAATTGTAGGCAACTAGCAAGTCCAAAATTACGGCCAATGGAAACTCCTCCAGGGTTGAATCTCAAAATTCATACATCAGGTGGCAAGAAGGGTAAAGAGTAAGAGTGGTCTGGAAAAATATTTGCTTATTGCCTGGAGACCGAACACACTAAAGAAATTCCCTTTTTGTTTCCGGAGACTCACGAAATCTCCCTCACTAGTGCACAGCTGTGACCTTTTTGGGTCCTGAAACCCTCACGTCCAGTTTGAAAGATTCCAACTACTGCCAAAATTCAAATCCACAGCCAAGTCCAACACAGGGCAACCTTATAGGGCAGAAGAAGGTGTCTAAGTCTATACAAAAGTATACTTCCACATCTTTCTCCCTCAGTGACGCTGGTAGGTTCAAACCACAGATCTTCTGGTTAGCAGTGGAGTACTTTAAGCATTGCACCACCAGGGTTCCTTAAACTATGGCCACTTCCAATAGAGGCATTGACCAAGCTCTGGTCCACATATTTTAAAGCACAAACCAGCACGATGCATGGCTGTGGAGGATCACCCATCATCATGGGACCCAAGCTTTAGAAGACAAACCTCCTCCTGAATATGTTCAGAATAGCCCTTCCCAACCTCTTCAAATTTAAATAAAAATGAAACAGCTTCCCCCAAATCTATGTAAACAATTGCTACTATCATTCCTTATACTTCTAGAGGGCATCGAGACATTCCAGAACTCCTTTGTCACAGCTAGTTAAGCCTCAGTATAAGTCCAGACATAGTAACCATTAGCCTTATTGTGGCAGTTACATAATCTCCTGTCAACTTGCAAAAGGGTGGAGGCTAGCCTGTCAATCAGGTCATAGCTAATGAGGCCTCTGTGTGGGCATGGCCTTCTCCTGAGGATTCTGGGAACTCCTATTTTCCTCCCTGGAAGTGGGACACACACTCTCTGCTACGTCTTCCTGTTGACAAGACACATGGAGCTACTCTGATGGAGCCAGAGCCTTGGAGTTGAAGGGGCCACGTGGAGACCCACACCAGCAATGAGATGCTTCCACTGCCACTGGCTCCACAAGATCTTCTACCCACTGGTCTGTGATCTTTCTGCATTCAGCATCATTGCATAATCTATGTGAGACTAAACAGGAATTTATGGACTAGCCTCAACATATGGGACTAATATCAGACTTATGGACTTGATCTGGACTGGGCTGGGATATTTTCTTAGGATACAATTACTCTTTATATAAAACACTTTCTTATACACATATGTGTGTCTCTGGATTTGTTTCTCTAGTTAACCCGGACTAACACACTTTTTTTTAAAAAAATCATTTTATTGGGGGCTTGAACTCTTATCACAATCCATACATACATCCATTGTGTCATGCACATTTGTATATTTGTTGCACGCATCATTCTCAAAATATTTGCTTTCTACTTGAGCCCTTAATATCAACTCATTTTTCCCTCCCTCCCTGCTTCCTCCTCCCTCATGAGCCTTTGATAATTTATAAATTATTATTATTTTGTCATATCTTACACTGTCCGGCGTCTCTCTTCATCCACTTTTCTGTTGTCCATCTCCCAGGGAAGAGGTTATATGTAGATCTTTGTAATCGACTCCCTCTTTCTATCCCACCTTCCCAGTATCACCACTCTCAGGACTGGTTCTGAAGGGGTCATCTGTCCTGGATTTCCTGTGTTTCCAGTTCCTATCTGTACCAGTAACACACTTGTTTTTAAGAGATACCAAATACATGAAATGTAATGTTCAAGTTAAATATAAAATGTGAACTAACATTTTTTTCTTCCAAAAAAATAAGAGGATAGCATTAAATCGGAATGCTTTTAGAGTAAGCGTGCCTGTCCTTCCACTTCTACTGGTCTTGTGGATTTTGCAATTGAACGTACACGGGAAATCCGGCAGAGATGTTGTAGACGAGGGGCTGAGGAAGGACGGTGTATTGGCGTGCCCTCAATTCCTCAGCCCTGAATCAGAATCGCCTCAGAATCTGACCCTTTCTCAGGCCTGCAAGGAATTCCTTCACCTCCTCTTCCTTCATTATTTCAAGTGTCAAACTTTTATTTTTAAAATATCAAGAAAATGCTAAACTCACTGCTATTGAGTTCATGCTAGCTCAGATAAAACCATGATTAAAGAATGCAACCTCTTATCGATGAATACCCTTCTCTTTTAGGTATTGAGGAAAATATGGATGTTGGGATCAGTTGTTTAGCTCAGATCCAGACTATGTACAAAAGCAAAGAAATAATTTTAAGTAAACTAACATACAATTCATTAAAAAATTTTATATTCTGCTATTAAATATAAGTATATTTAATTACAATAACCTGGATTCTAAAAGTTTAGTGAGCTCCACATGAATGAGTTGTAAAAGTGTGGGAGAACCACTCCAGGGTTACCTTGGTTGCCTAATTCATACTGTGAGGGGTATTTCATTTGGACAACCAGAGCATTTTCACTAACATGCTGCATAATTACCACAGTGCCAAACCACATTGCATTCTTATTTGTTTGGACTTTGTATTTTGGAAGAATTCGGAGAATCTTGTGGAATTAAACAAGACTTCTAAAAATATAGACTAGAAAAATGAAAATGCTTCAAAGGTGTCGAGATAGTGTTAACAAGCACCTAGATGGACTGCTAAACAGAGCGCTAAATATGGTCCCGAGCCCACTCGCCCCTGAGTGACCTTGGATAAGTAATCTAAGCTGCAGGAGCCTCGGCTTCTTCAGCTGCAAAGCAACAATAATACTACCTCAACGTGCTATTATACGGTGGATTTAATGAGCTAATGATTTCCCTGACTAAAGACAGCTCTTCTCGTTTTTTGCTGCCCCTCCCCCTAGCCCCCACCCCTGACTCCTTCCTCTTAGAGCTCCATTTTAGACTACAGTGTGATCTGTGCTTTAAAAAGCCAGTCCATCTACCCTTCGAGGGTAACACTTGTCAGCCATCACCAGGCTCCATCGAACTGCCCACTTCCCCTTGCTCCACAGTTTGTTCATCCTGATCTCAGGTCCCTGGTTGCCCTCTGTTCTCCCAGCATCTCAGAATCTCTTCCGTGGAGCATTTAGAGACCTCTGGGGCTCTCGTGGGAATACCTGGCTGGCAGGCAGGTTAACAGGTTGGACTGCTAACCAAAAGGTTGGAGGTTTGGGTCTACCTAGAGGAGGCTTAGAAGAAAGACTTGGTGACCACCTCCCCCAAATTAGCCATTGAAAATGCTACGGAGCCCAGTTCTACTCTGACACCTATCGGATCACCACAAGCCAGAATCACATGGACTTCCTTGTGGGTACTGGTTTGGGGGACTGCCTTCCTCATGCAGATGGGGGGGGGTGGGCTGGAGGTGCCTCAGTACCATCTGTCAAGCAAGCTTCTCTTTCCGGGTTGCCCCACAACAGGTGTGCCAACCAGTGGACACTGACATCCTCTGTGAGATTTCCTTTACTTGGGCTTTGTCCTCACCTGTTTCCCATGTCTCCTCTCTCTGGACATCAGTCCAAAGGGGGTGGGGTCTTACTGCCTGCCTTCCCTCTATTCCCCCACCTCCTGCTACATCTACGCTTTGTCCTACACTGACCTCTTACTATCCTGGTCCTTCATTACGATCCAGCTCACCAGCATGGGCTCTTGTTAGGTCAGCGGTTCTCAACCTGTGGGTCACGACTCCTTTGGGGGTTGAACGACCTTTTCACAGGGGTCACTTGACTCATAATAGTAGCAAAATTACAGTTATGAAGAATCAACAAAAATAATTTTATGGTAGGTGGGTCACCACAACAGGAGGAACTGTATTAAAGGGTCTCGGCATTAGGAAGGTTGGGAACCACTGTGTTAGGTGATAAAGAAATTCTCTCTCAGCAAACCTTGGCTTCCAAAATAAATGCTTTTCTGCAGACCCAGAAGTTCTACTCTGACATTAAATACTGGATTCTGAATCTTCCTCTTTCTCTTCTTGCAATGGCAATTCTAATCCTCCCTTAAGGCAGACAGTCTTGTTAGTCAGAGAATGTGACTCTAGACCCTCATGTATTTCAAAGACCACAGACCTCTTCAGAATGCTGCATTTGCCCTAAAACAGTTTATCTCTCCATCTCCACTGTTCTCTTTCCGGATTACATAAGGTTGACATGTTCCCCTCAAAGG
>NW_022107431.1:83184739-83188024 GCF_000313985.2 Echinops telfairi | reverse complement strand
ACACAGAAGTGGGTTCTAACTCAGAAGTGGGTTCTCACACAGAAGTGGGTTCTCACTCAGAAGTGGGTTCTCACACAGAAGTGAGTTCTCACATAGAAGTGGATTCTAACACAGAAGTAGGTTCTCACTCAGAAGTGGGTTCTCACTCAGAAGTGGGTCTCAGCCCACTGCATCAAAACCTCGAGTCGCTTTCCCTTTTAACCCCGTTACCAGAGACAACGCAGTCCGCATTGTCAGAACTTCAGGACAGATTTTCAAATCTCTCATTAAAACACAACACTCGTTCGCTACCATCGGTTCTTCCCCCACTTTAAAAGATTCTGCACATTCTTGTTCCCAATTCTAGAATATATGTTGCAAACTTCCTTACACCAACAGTTGATCCGGCTCCTTTTGAAGCACAATGCTGTAGGCAACGTTGAGATGAGAAGTGAGGGCAACCCAAGCTTCCTTTCAAACTAACAAGGAATCAAGAGACAGGAGATGAGCTGCTACATAATTAGCTAGAAACCATGACTGGGATGCAAAATACTATGAAAGTCCTCACAGCACTTTCTAAGGGCCCTATTTTGTGTGTGATATCTGATAGGTTACTGTTACGGATGGCACTTGTTCACCCCAAAACAACTTTTGTGGACTCCTTACCCCAATATCTCGAAATCTAAACCCATGTGAAAATAGGGGTTCTTTTTTATGTTAATGAGGCCACATCAGTGTCCGGTATGTCTTAAACCTGTGTCCAGGTGAAGTATAAAAGGAGCAGAGAAGCAGAGCCGAGCTCAGGTGGGAGTGGGGAGGGGAGCTAGCTGACACATGGAGATGTCCAAGGAACCCCAAAGGGCTGGAGAAGCTCGGGCCTGGATGTCCCTCCTTAACAAGGTGGACAGAGAGCCATCCCCATAGAGGCATCACCTGATTTTAGACGCCTGGCCTCCTATAGAGGGAGGAAATAAATTGCTGCTTTTGAAAATCACTCCCTTTGGGTATTGCTAAGCACTATGTGTTGGGAAGGGAGGTGGTCGCTAAAGTGGCCTCCGTGGAATTGCACTTTCCGCAGACCCTACACACACTGAAGTGTTGAAAAGCAGGGAGGTCATTTTGAGGATCAAGTTTTGCCTGATGGAGGCATGGCATTTTCAATGGTCTCATGTACATGTGAAAGGCGGACGTTGAATCCGGAAGACAGAAGAAGAACTGAGGCATTTGAATGATGGTGTTGGGGAAGAAGATTGGAAGTACCGTGGACTGCTCAAAGCACAAACAAACCTGTCTTAGAAGACGTACAACCAGAATGCTCCTTAGAGGCAAGGTTGGCAAGACATGGTCTCATATATTTTGGACCTGTTGTCAGGCGAGACCAGTCCCTGGAGGAGGATAGCATGCTTGGTCAAGTAGAGGGTCAATGGAAGAGAGGAAGGCCCTCAAGGCCATGGCCTGACATGGTGACGGCAACATGTGCTCAGGATGGACCCCGCAGTGTTTTGTTCTGTTGCACGGAGGGTCGTTATGGGTCAGAAAAGACTCAGGGGAACCTAACAGCAACAACTACTACTAAGCCCCTCAAGCCAAACTGTCACCATCCAAGTGCACTGCTGTCGAATCAAGAGGTTGGCGTACTTACTAAGAATGAAGACTGTATGTACTTCTCCGTGACAAGAGTTGGTTAGAAGCTGGGTGCAATAGAAATACATTCACAAGGGTGGATACTTGCCCTGGTTTGAGGTGGTATTTTGGGTTGCTGACTGAGAACAGACACGTGTTGTGGAAACTTAGCAAGCAGGGGTGGTGGCTAAGTTTCCTCTCATGTCACGAAACATGAAACCACATCCGGTATGTCCATCCAGATGGAAGGCAGAGAGAGGCTGTAGAGAGGGTGTTGCTGTGCCTGGACGAAGAAAAGCCCCACGGACCAAGGAGAGCTGGTAAGGGCTCATTGTTACATCGAAATAGGGAGAAGATTAACAAGTGGCAACCACATTACTAAACGTTGTTGGAGTCAGAAACAGCTGGGTCTTTGATAAGCTTTAGATGAATTCTTGAGAAGAGGAGCTAAGGGAGTCAGTAACTAAAGCAAGATGCAACGTAAAGCAACCCAAGCTTTGAGTATAAAAATATGACTAGGAGCTTGGACATTAAATTGGATCCCTTCCAAAAAGACCTCTGATCTCACATCATGTGGCAGGAGCTGGCAAAACCCCATCTGGATACAACTCTAGACCTGGAATGTGACCATAGAATTCTGCACTTTACTCTATTGCACTATAATTTGGCAGACACGAGCAGTCTGCTTAGAAAACTGTTTCTAAGCCCAACACCTGGAAAAGGTACATTCCGGGCCCAGTGTGTGACGTCTAGCTAGTCCTGTTCTGGAGAGGAGCCCTTGATTTGGATGTTCTGTGTTCCTCTGAGCCCACTCTTTTCAAATCTACTCCCACAGTGACCCTAGAAGACAGTAGGACTTCCCCCGAGGACCGCAAGCCTGTCATCTTTATGGAATCAGACTGCCGCCTCTTTCTCCCATGCAGTGCCTGCTGGATTCAAGCCACTGGCCTGTCGGTTAGCAGCTGACCCGCGGCAGCAGTAGAACTCTGCTATGCCTGCGTGCACCTGGACAGACCAGTGTCTGGCTCGACATTCACAGCCAAGAACCCAGAGAATCTGAAGCAAGAGGCAACAACCAAACTCCAAAAACCATAAAAGAAAGTGAGGAAATGGGATTTAATTAACGATGTGTGCCTGGAATATGGCCAAGGGGAATTCTTGCCACCTGTGAGGGGACTTCACAAAGCTCATGGAAAGATGGAATTAAAGATAGTGTTATTTTTCCTATAAACTTTTTAAAGTCCTTTTGGACTTCAAATGGAGAGAATATGAAGGGGGAAAACTGTGATGCAAAAAAAGTAGAAATGAGAGCATATAGTTGCCCAGATGAACAGAAAGAAGAGGGTAAAACATAAAGGCCTCAGCTGTCTCATGCCATCGCTACACATGACTCCCAGGAACATGGGTGGAGGGCTGGTCCATGGAACACGATGAGATACAATTGGGCTGTGTTTTCATTTATATGTATGATAGACGATTGATGATAAGTATATATGGCTAAAGAATTGTATACAGGTGGATTGCAAGGGGTGGATTGATATAGTTTATTATGCCAGCCTGGCTGATAAATACAAGTAGGATTAACTGAAGGGCGGAGAGATAATGGCTCAGTGAGCCTCATCTTTCTTGTCTCTTGCTCTTTGATCATCGGACCAGTGTGCGGCTGCCTTGCTCGTTCTTTGC
>NW_022107431.1:83180664-83182431 GCF_000313985.2 Echinops telfairi | reverse complement strand
TAAGAATTTTAGTGCACGCTTACAGGTGGTCTCAGTGAAGCTCGTGTGCCTTCAAGACTACGGAGGATGAAAGCCTGCACTTCCAAACGAAAAGAAATAGTAATAAGGGTGCGTCAAGCATCTTCCACTTGTGAGAGCTGTAGCTCTTGTTCCTTGAGAAGGATATGCCAATTATCTAGCACTTACCATCGTAGTTATCTTCCTGATGCTTCCATCTCACTCCTGTCACCTTTGCCAAAGACCATCAATAAGAATACGATGCCAGTCTTTCTCTACTAAAAAGACTCTGCTGTTGCGCTCTATTTGATGTCACCATGACAGGCAGCTGCCCCAAGCCAAGAAGTCACCTAAATGTTTAATGAAGCAGGAAAGGCATTCTTCACTTGTAATGCAGACCCACTACGGTCTCAAAAGATCACCTCTGTTTGTTTGAAACTGGGAGATAGAATGCTGAATATTTAATAAGTGCCACAATATTCAGCTCTGTGAGGGGCCAACTCAGGGCCAGGTTATAGCTACCTGCTGCTCCCGACAATTTCAGAGCTCCTCGGTTTCCTTCAAGGTGGGAGAGCTCAAGGTTGAACTAGGATAGTTGGCAGTAGCACTCTGTAGCACTGGACGTATAAGCAGAAAGAAAAGCTAGAAGTCACTCGTCTTCTCTAGGAAGTGGTGTGAGGAATTTATACTAACCTTACAGGAAGATGAGTTCACACTAGCATTTCTTGCCACTGCTCACAAAGGTGGGGAAGAATAATGGGGGCAGGAAGAGGAAGCTATCAAAATCTTTGTTGTGAATCTATTGGGGGAGAGAATCCAGTTGATTCAATGATTTACTTGTGATATTACATGCTCGCTGTTAATGGGATGATCCTTGATAAAGAACAAGTACCTTTGTGAGTAAGGACTTTAGAAGGCCCATTGCCACCATGTGATTTGTAGCAACCGGATAGAACAGAGCAGAACTGTTCCATAGAGTGTCCAAGGCAGAAATCTTTGAGAAGCCAGACAGACACAAATTTCTCCCACAGAGCCATGGGTGGGTCGGAACTACCTATCTTTCCTGGTTAGCAATCCATCACTTAATCACCGTGCTCCATCAAGATCCTCTTAGCCAGCATCAATCTCTAATTGATTTAGAATTTCTGCAGCAATACAGATGAGAGGCAATAATGATTTGGGCAGTAGATAGCAGTACAGCTAGAGCCATGAGGTATTTGCTGATTGATTGGCGATAGAATACAAATGAAAGAAATGAATCAAGGATGGCTCCTAGGTTGTTGGCAAGAACATTGAAATAATGTTTGCTGAGAAGGGAAAAGGAATGAGGGTGTGTTAGTCCAGGTTGACTAGAGAAACAAATTCATAAACATTCATATGTATATATAAAAGAGCAATTGTATATTGAGAAAACACCCAACCCTGTCCAGATCAAGTCCATAAGTATGATATTAGTCCATATGTCCCATACTAGTCTATAAATTCCTCTTCAACTCACACAACACATGCAATGATGCTGAATACAAGAAGATCACAGGCCACTGGGTGGAAAGTCTTGTGGCTCTGTGGCAGGGGAAGCATCTCAGCGCTGGCAGGGGTCTCCACATGGCTCCTCCAGCCCCAGGGCTCTAGCTCCATCAGCGTAGCTCCATTTGTTTTGTCAGCAGTAGAAAGTGTGGGTCTAGCCTCCAGTGAGCTATTTATCTCTGTAGCGCCCCTAAATGAGGTCATCAAGCTGCCACCTAATTGACAAACTAAACTCCACCTTTT
>NW_022107431.1:83176938-83179416 GCF_000313985.2 Echinops telfairi | reverse complement strand
ATCCATTTTTTCCAGCACTACTTGTTGAAGAGGGCATCTACTTCCCATTTGATATTTTTGGGGCCCTTATCAAAGATCAGTTGTCTGCATGCTGATGATTCTATTTCTGGGTTTTCAGCTATTTTCCTTGATCTGAGTATCTGTCATTATACCAATACCATGCGGTGTTGACCACTGTGACTGTATAATATGTGCTAAAGTCAGGTAAAGCAAGCCCTCCCGTGCTGTCCTTCTACTTGAGGAATCTCTGCTAATTCTGGGTTTCTTCTCTCTCCATATGAAGCTGGTAATGAGTTTTTCCAAGTCTTTGAAGAAAGATGAGTGTAATTGTATTGGGATTTCATTAAACTTATATAGTGCCTTGGCTATAACTGACATCTTTACTATATTGAGTCTTCCAATGCATGAGCATGGGATATTCTTCCATTTGTTGAGGTCACTCTTGGTTTCTTGTAATAGTGTTCTGTAGTTTTCCTCATATAAATCTTTTGTTTTTTTTCTCTCCAACTAACAGGCAGTGGATCCCCTTTGTATTATTATTATTTTTTTTTGGCTAGAGAGCACTGCTAGAATTTCTAGAGAAATATTAAATGCAAGAAATGCTTTCCCAATAAAAGGAGCCAGAGATTCTTGAGCAAATGGCTGATAGTAGCATTAGGGCAAGTAAAATACAAGGTAAGCCTAAAGCATCTTGCAGTGTCAGAAAGTAAGGAAGTGTTCAAAAACAAACAAACAAAAAAGATCAATTGGATCATGTCAAAGGGACACAGGAATAGACCCAAACAAGGTGCTATTGGCCAAAACCTGAGCCACTAACCCTAGTCCAGTCAGGAGAAAGCTTAAGACAAACCCCAAATTGAGAGATTGTTCACAAAACACCTGATCAGAATTCTTCAAAACTGTTAATCATATGAAAGATAAAGAAAGTCTTAAAAATATCACAGATCAAAAGAGATTAAAGGGGCATAAAAATTGCATGCACTGTGGTATCCTGAATGGGATCCTGGAAGGAAAAAGCATTCTCACTGCCATCATGTTGATTCCAACTCATAGTGTGTGATAGTTACATAATCTGGTGTCAATTCGAGGATTAAGAGTGTAAGGGTAGAGTCTAGCCTGTCAATCAGGATATAGCCAATGAGGCCTCTGAGTGGGCATAGCCTTCTCTCTCTGCTCATTCCCCGAGAGACTCTCTACTGACAAGACACGTGGATCATGCTGATGGAAGCAAGAACCCCGGACCTGGAGGAGCCATGTGGAAACCTACGCCAGTGCTCAGATGCTTCCACCATCTCTGGATCCACAAGACTGTCCACCCACTGGCCTGTGATCTTCCTGAATTCAGTGTCATTACATGCGTTTCATGAGTCTGGAGAGGGCTTTATAGATTGTTATCGGACAGATGGGCTAATATAGGACTTATGGACTTGATCTGGACTGGGCTGGGATGTTTTCTTAATGGGCGGTTGCTCTTGTGTATAAAGCTCTTTCTTATACAAATATGAGTGTGTCTATAAATTTGTTTCTCTAATCAACCCAGGCTAACACATAGTGACTGTGGTAGTTACATAATTTCATGTCAACTTGATAAATAAGTATAAGGGTGGAGTCTAGCCTGTCAATCAGGTCACAGCCTGATGATGACTCCTTGTGGGCGTGGCCTTTTCATGAGGATTCTGGGAACTTCTCTTTCTCCCTGGAGACAGAACACACAATCTCTCTGCTTCACCTTCCTGTTGACAAACCACATGAAGTCATATTGACACCTGAGAGAGCCCTGGAGATGTTTCCACCACGACTGGATCCTCAAGATGTTGCACCAACTGGCCTGTGATCTTCCTGCATTTTGAAGATGAGTCTGTGCTGTATGTGTCTGAAGAGTGTTTATGGACTCGTATCAGACTTATGGACTTGATTTGGACTGGGCTGGGGTGTTTTCTTAATATAGAAGTACTCTTTGATATAAAGGTCTTTCTTATATATATGAGTGTCTCTCGATTTATTCCTCGAGTCCACCATGCCTAACACATTGACCCTATAAGACAGAGCAGAACTACCTCTCTAGATCTCCAAGATTTTAAATAGCTACAGGAGCAAGAGCCTCCTTTTCCTCCTACAGAGTGACAGGTGGGTCCACACTGCTGACTTTCCAATTAGTAACTCAGCACTTAACCACAGTTCCACCAGGGCTCTTGTGTTAATAGCATTCTGGTTTTCATTTTTGGTTTTGACAAACATGCCATGGTTATGTATGATGCTACATTAGATGAAGCCAGTAAAGGATACAGAGGAACTCTCTGTAGTATATTTGTAATTTTCTATTCATATAAAAGTATTGGAATTTTGAAAATCTATGTATATTTATATTTATAATAAATAGAAAGGGGATAACAAACACAGGGACAAGGGAACAACAAGCGATCCAAATTGGTGGGGAGGTGGGTGTGGGAGACCTGGTAGGGCAGGATCAAGGGGAAC